>NC_055700.1:21807298-22543965 GCF_017639745.1 Melanotaenia boesemani | reverse complement strand
CAGGAGTCGTCCCTCGAGCGCGCGGAAGAAAAGAAAAAGATGAGCTAAAACAGAGAAGGCCTCTGCCTACGATGGGCTTAGTCGGAGCACAGCGCGTGCTCACAAAGACACTTCAAAAGGAGACATCAAATCCTGGCGTACCGCTCCTCAACGCGCAACCCTCATGTGGAACTTCGCTTGTTTTCCACTTCAAGGGCACCTTGTTTAATAGTGAGGAAGTTATCTTCACTTTTTATTCTTTTAAAAAGGCCTTACAGAACTCCTTTATGAGTTTTTTTTTTCATTATACAGCAGCATGGCATTACCAGGAATAAAGCGTGCTACTCTACTTTCTCATCCTCCAACACTGTATCACTGCAAGCTGCTTGGCTTTAAAAAAAAGAAAAAAGAAAAAGATTATTCATTTAATTTACTTTTGCTTCAAGGCATAAAACTAAAAAGAAAAGAAAAAAAGAAAAGGAAAATAGAGTGGAAACGAGGAGACTGGATGCAGCTCTTCTGTTGAAAGATGAAGAAGCCGAAGTGACTGCCTGGCGAAAGGTGAGGACAGGGATCGGGTCGTGATGTGACCTAATGATAACCTCGAGTCCCCTTTCACCTTTGACACCTCGGGACAATCACTTCCTTCCAAAAAAGCCAACTTATCTGGCGACTCCAAACTAAGGGAGGAATGAGTGAGGACTTTCTTCTCATGATGTGTTTGTGTGTAAGAGCCTTATCTGGACACACACCAGCAGAGATCGGAGATCAGGTTTCGTCCAGAGGGAGGCCTGTTAATGGAGCCGGCTTTTCTCTGGCCTTCGGGGGATGCGTTCGCACTAAGACACTGAGTGGGGATGAATTCGAATATCGGTTTTGGGAGACACGTGTTTGAACATGCAGCTAACAAACAAGCACAAATTAACAGACGAGAGGGTGTGAGTGTGAATTAAATGCACAGGAGACTTGCTGGTGCAGTTAATATTAGTTATATTGGATAAGCGTCATTGTGTAACTATAAATTAAATGAGTCAGGATCAGGATTGGCAGAAGGAAAATTCCCCTTAGCCAGTACTTATTACAACATGAGCTAGCTGATTTGACCAATGACACCTTGGCATCCTTGCACTATATAACAAAAGCTGTGTATTTTTATTCTTATTTGAATTTAAATATAATTAACTAGGTTCTCAGATATTCTACAATTTTCTTAAACATTTTTTGTAACTCTCAAAGAGCTGGAAAATGGGAAATATATCACATTTTTGCACAGTAAAAGTTTTTAAATAATCAGATACAAGCTTTAAAGAATAATGAGTCAATTTTATTTTTTGTACTTTATTTTACTTTGTCTACACTATCAGTCAAACTTTTTCCCCAAAGATTATAATGGGAACGTGTGTCTTATTTCTTGCTTGTGTTCTTTCATTGCCTTGTAAAACACTTTGAGTTGCAATTTGCTTGTAAAAGTGTTATAAAAATAAAGATTGATTGTTGAAAAGGAAAATCTGAGTCATCTGCTTGGCAGATGGAGTCACGCTGATTTATGTGAAATGAAAGAAACTAAAAAACCTGTATTTTTAAGTTTGGAATTGATTTCATTAAAGGGTTCTGTCACAACTCTGCCTCACTTCATGTACTTTAATAGCCTACTTAGTGAATATGTGATTATTTTTAAACCATTTGGTGACAACATAAAAATCTGAGAAGTACACCTGACTGTAAAACACATCCAAGATTATTGGAGCTCAGCTCTAATAAAAACACCCTCTCCTCTCGCCTAGTGGATGAAATTCAACAGATGTGGATATTATAAGACATCTCGGAGGTTTAAAACTCATCTCACGCTGTGCCACAACAAATAAAATGAATCATTACAAGCACTTCCAGCAATATGTATGTTTGTGTGTGTGTACCTACATGACGGGGACAAAAAAAAATCTGGTTAACTTCTGAGGACTTCTTGTAAATGTGGTCACAGAAAGAGAGAAGCTTCTGTTACAGAGAAATAAGATATTAAACTATGGGGGTATTTTTCTATCTTTAATCAAGGGCGTAACTGTTTGCATTTTTTTTGCCACCAAAATATGCTTAATATAATCATTTTATGCTTTTCCACTTTACTTTTAAAGTTGACACTTATTTGTCAGTAATATAACTCACTGGGCCTCTAATAGATCTATGTGATTGGCTACTGCCTCAACTATGATGACTTTGTAAAAGCACATAAAGCAGTGGATGGCAACTTACAGCCTGGGGGCTGCCAATAATATCTAGGCCACCAGATTACATTGATTAAAAAAAAAAAAAGTTAACTTTTCTCACTTTGTCAAGTAAAACAAGCGCACCCTGACGAAGGTGAAGACTATTTTCTCATTTATCTGCTCTATTGGTACATTCATTTTACATGATTTTAGCCTTATAATCTGACAACTAAGGCTGTTCTGTAAAAAATAATGTCTGGATGATAACTGGGATTAAAAAGGTTCAACTTCTACACGCAAATATACTGTACAGAGGAAAAAACCCAGGTCCACAACTAGATCAAGGAATCTCTGTTAGTCTGTTTTTCATTCAAACCAACAACTGTTTGCCTGATCTTCTTCAGACTTGGTGTTTGAGTCAGTAGAGTTTTAATTGTATGGCTACAAGAAATTTTCTGATGTGCTCCTATGATAAAAATCCTCAGCAGTACTTTGGCTGCATGCAGGCAGAAACTGAGTTACAGCCGTTGCCAGGCAACATCCAACAGGTGTTCTAATATCTAGTGGAATCTTCTGAGGGGTGGAGACCACTTTGGTGTTGTCTAGCAACAGTTATAGAATGTAGTTAGCTGAAGGGCGGAGCCGAAGTTTGCTTTGATGATTGTGACATCGTTGTTTCTATAATACCCCCCCGCATTTGTCATCAAGTCAGTACACTTTGAGAACGCATCTCAGTACACATCCCGATTCCAGTCTTTGGAGAAAGGAAATACAAATCAGTTGTTTTGAAAATGGCAATAGATGGAAAAGATCAAGTCCCCAGTGGACAACCTGAGATGGTCACAAGACCTAAATCTCTGAAGTCTAACTGGGACGTTCAACATCTCCAGGAGCCTTCTAGCTCACAAAACGTTGGAGAAATTACATCAAATCTCCAAAACGTAAGTGAGAGCAACTCTGGCGTGTCGTTCGGCGTTGAAAATTTTCGCCCACTACAGAAAATTACATCCGAACACAAAAGACACCAGAGTAAGAAGGACAGCACTGAGGCTAACACATGCAAAGTTTCTAAGAAACTGCAGACAAAAACATCTCAAGATCACGAGAGTAAGAGAGACAACACCACAGCTGATGTTTGCAAGGTATCTGAAAACCTGGACAATCTCCAGAAAATAACATTTGGAGGCCAGGGATCAGACATCCCCGCGGAACTCCTTAGAAACACAGACA
Organism: Melanotaenia boesemani; assembly: GCF_017639745.1. Taxonomy (NCBI): domain Eukaryota; kingdom Metazoa; phylum Chordata; class Actinopteri; order Atheriniformes; family Melanotaeniidae; genus Melanotaenia; species Melanotaenia boesemani. Next base: position 22,540,552 of record NC_055700.1, on the reverse strand, counting down.
AGCGCAGCAAGGCTAAGAAACATCTTAAGTTCAAAGGAGAACTTGATGGAGAAGGAGGTAAAGTCAGGAGATGCAAACCTTTGGCACCTATCTTTGAGGTGTCCTGTCCTCAGGCCTCAGTTGCTGAAACTTCCGTGATATCTGGAAGCCCAAACCCTCTAATAACATTCGGATGCCCAGGATCCGAAATCCCAGCTGAACTCATTGGAGAACCTTTGGTTCTAATAAAACCAACACAAGTTCAGCTTGAGGAAATCTCCAGTCATCCACCATCAGAGACTGAAATCGCTGATACTCTGTCTGAAAACCTGAATCAATCCTGTCATCAGGCAGAGAGTCGATCATCTGAACATCCAATAGACAGGAGACAGAAACACAACACAACCAAATCAGCGTCGGAGAATGACATGCCCGTTCCTCAAGAAATAACGTCTGTCATTGAGGAGCCAAGGGCAGCAGAACAAGAAAGTAAGAAAAAACGGCGCAAGAAAAGCAAGAAAAGCCGACCTGAGATAGTCTGGGATGTACAATCGGAAACCAAGGACAAAAACCATGAGGATAATCTTCAGGAAGTCCCTCGGTTGCCAAAGTTGGTTCAAGATCAATCAAACGTCCAGGACAAAGGTGAGTCTTCTTGCTCTGATGCATTGCTGAACACTCTGCAGACAAAAACGTCTGAAGATCACAAAAACAATGGTGAAAGATACAACACCACGACTGATGTTTGCAAGAAATTTGAAAACCTGGAGAATCCCCAGAAGAAAGCATTTGGAGGCCCAGGATCACAAATTCTAACTAAGGTCCTTGCAAACACAAACAAGTCCTGTGAGCAGGCCGAGGAACATCATGAGATCAAAGAACTGCATAATTTCGCCATTCAGACGAGTATACAAGGACATCAAAGGAAAGTCCAACATCCTGAGAAAGTTGAGAGACTTGCAGCTTTGGTACCACTTGATCCCATGCACGAGTGTCTTCTGGAATCAAACCTTCCAGAAAATACACCAATGACATCAGAAAACCTGGTAACTCCTCCAGTATCATTTGGATCAGAGATATCAGTACAATTCATTGCAGAACCTTTGGTTCTAAGCAAAGATACAGAATCCAGTCATCCACCATCAGAGACTGAAGTTTCTCATGTTCTGCCTGAAAACCTGAATCAGCCCTGTCATCAGGCAGAGAGTCGAACACCTGAACATCCAATAGACAGGAGACAGAAAGACAACACAAAGGCTGAGATGGAAAGTCTTGAGGTGGTTTCATCTGTACAGCCTCCAGTCAGAGAACTTGAAAAAGACTTCTCTGTAATGGAAACCAACAGTGTTGTCAATATGCCTGTTGCAGACCAAGTTCCCCAACCTGGAGCAAGCCTTTCTGAGGAAGCACATCTATCTAACATGCTTGCTCCGATCCCTGGAGAACAGTCTGTACAGATTTCCACCAAACCAGCGTCGGAGAATAACACGCCCGTTCCTCAAGAAATAAAGTCAGTCATCGAGGAGCCAAGGGCAGCAGAACAACAAAGTAAAAGAAAACGACGCAAATGTAAGAAGCACATAATTTTGGCGCCTATCTGGAATCAACCATTGGAACTCAAGGACAAAAAACATGAAGACTATGTTGAGGAAGTCCCTCAGTTACCAAAGCTGGTTAAAGAGCCATCAAATGTCCAGGCCCAGGATGAGTCTAACTGTTGTGCATTGCTGAACACTCAGGAACAGAGACAAACATCTGAACAGCACACAGACAGGAGTCAGAAAGACCTCAAGATTCCTGAAAAGCTGGAGAATTCCCAGATAACATCTGGAAACCCAGGATCAGAAATCCCTGTTGGGGTCCCTTCAGAATCTGTGGTTCTCATACCACCAACACAACCACAGCCTGAATCAACCCCTTCATTGCCAGCACCTCCAGCCACAGATCAACATCCAATCCTTAAACTGCTGCTGGCCAAAAAACCAACAAACAACCAGTCTGTCAACATGAACCATGTTGATGAACAGAACATCCCTCACAGCACAGGTCTGCTGATGATCCCAGAACTCCAGTTTCACCAAACCTTAACTGTAAAGGATGAAAAGATTGCAGATCTACAGAAACAACATGAGTACTTGCTGAATCTGGTAAAGGAACTGCAAAATCAGGTCCACAAAACTAACATCATGCAGTCATCAGCGTCTGAGCAGGTGCAGAAACTGGAGGCAGAACTCCAAGAGGAGAAAATGAAAAGAGAATTGGCTGAGACTTCGTTATCTGAGCTGCAACTTGAAACGGAGAAAGCCAAAACTGAATTCAGCCAAATTCACATTCAGCTCCAGGATCAACAACGGGACACCAGTGACGAGAAAACGGCTCTCATGACTGAGGTAGAGAGGCTGAAACAACGAATGAAATCTCAGAAATCCGTGTCTGAGAAAGAGGCAGCCATCCTGTATGCTGAATTGAAGAAAAAGCATCAGCAGCATGCAGAAGTCTCCAGGAGAGTCGTCCAGCTGGAAGAAGCTCTAACTGCCGAGAAGACCAGAGCATCGAGAGCTGAGACCTGCTTGGCCCAGGAGGTGGAGGAGAGCTCTAGAATAAAGACTGCTCTGGTGAAAACCCAGGAAGAACTTGATGAGCAGAAACACCAATGGGAGCAGCACAAGAACCCTCTACAGGTTGAGCTGGAAGAAACTAAAATGTCCACAGAAAGATCCTTGATGGAGTTTGAGAGAGAACTGGAAGACCAGGAGAAGCAGCAGCAAGATGAAAAGTTGGCGCTTCTACAAACAATATCCTCTCTGAAGAAATTTCAAGAACAGAAAGAACGAGAGAGAAAAAGCTTCAGAGAGAGCTTACTGAACAGAGTTCAGAACCTAGAAGCTCTAATGTTCATGGAAGAACAAGACTAAAAGACATCTGTGAGCCAGAAAAACCTCGCCGCTGGACGCTGAGGAATTTCTGGCATGAAAACCTACCCCTATATTTTTATATTTGCCTTAAATCTGCTTACTTTCTCCCTCTATCCCTGTCCTTCCACCCCCACTGAACACGACTGAAAAGATGTCAAAAAGACATCTAATTTGATTATAAGATCTCTGTCATTGTTTACACTTTCAGAAAATAAATACCTAATTGTACCTTCATGGGTCAAATGGATTGTCACTGGGGTGGTACCCTCAAAGGTGCTGCTGTTCCCTCAACAGTGCAGTTTTTACCATATTAAGACCAGACGGCCTCCCAGAGGAACAGTATTGGTCTATATGAAGTAAAAACTGTGATGTAGAGGGTTCAGCTGTACCTTTAAGGGTTCTACCCCAGTGGCAAGCCTTTGTACCCTTAATGGTATAATTAGGTATTCATTCCCTGAAAGTGTAGCTGTATAGTTCAACAGAAATTTTACAGTCACACAATGACAGAGATGATTGTAGCTGAAAAACAGCCACAGTCATCAAAAAAAAATCCATTTTCAGCCAAACATCAGTGTCACGTGCTCAGTGGATCTTTCTCCTTTACTCTTTACCCTTAACCACACCTCTTTTTTCACTTTCCTCCTTTCCTATCCCCTCTAAAAAAAAAAAAAAAAAAAAAAACATAAAATAAAATAAAATAAAAAACAACCCAAAACAAATATATGGTTTATGTTCCATCCTTTTTTATTTCTTTCTGTGAGTCTAAAAATGTAAAACGTGACATGAAATGTTGTGAAAAATGTGAAAAATGAAGGTTAGAGATTTAACAAAGATCATTCATCATTATAATATTAAAACTATTATTATCTGACTGCTTATTAAAACTGCTTAAACAATAAAACAAAAACACAAAAACCAAATAAATAAGAAAATACAAATAAAAACAAACAAAAATAACAAAACACCAAACAAAAACATCATCTGAGGCCTGTTTGAGAAAGCAGTTTTAACAAAATCTAATCAAAAACTCTGAGCTTTAAGTCAGATCAGCTGATTTTAGTTACTTCAGTAGAAACTTTACCCAGAATCCAACATGTTTGTGGATCACAATAAAAAAAAATCACCATCAATCGCCCAACTGATGGTGATTTTTCTGGGGTCTGTTCCAGAAAGCAGCTTGTGTAGAAGTGTATCAACCTCAAATTTAAGGAAACTGGGTTTTACCCGAGTCTGTTACCATGGTAACGGTCACTGTGAAGTAAACCTGCTTAAAATTCTCTAGTCATGCATATCCAACGTCACACACTGTAGACCAGGGCTACTCAATTCGGTCCTACGAGGGCCGCAATCCAGCAGGTTTTCCATGTATCCCTGCACCAACACACCTGAGTCAAATTAGGTGGCTCTAACAGCCAATCAGGTTCTACACAATGACTCATTAATTTGACTCAGGTGTGTTGGTGCAGGGATACATGGAAAACCTGCTGGATTGCGGCCCTTGTAGGACCGAATTGAGTAGCCCTGCTGTAGACGTTTAGTGACATCACAGCAGGTTTGTGCTTTGCACTGCAATGCTATTTTTATTTATTTAGTTTTTATGTAAATGGGACCTTTCTTTATAACGGCAACACAGAACAATCTGGAAAGACAAAGATGTGTGAAGTCATGAGGGAAGTCGTCACACATGTCTCAAATCCCAATTCCATAAAGTAATCTAGTGTAGAGGACTACTGTTAGTTCCTCTGTCGTTCTCTCTGGATCCCACAGTACTGGTCAGGTAATGGTAACAGTATTGGTGGTAACGGAGAGAGGCCAGTGTGTCATATGTCTCAGAATATTAGTGTCTAACATTATGAAGCCATTTGGGGTCTCATCCTTAACACAAAGACAAGTCCACTGATCATCTCTGAAATAAATTACTCAACTGTCATAAATAACTTATTTTCTTTTTACTAAAGCTGCATCACTCTTGTCAGATGCTCAACTAACCCCATATGAAGTGGTAAGCTGAGTTTTCTTCTTTAAAAAGATTCAAACTACAGTTCAGACACTGATAAAACAAAAATAAAAAGTTTGGGAACCACTGCTATGAAGTGATGCACTAGGTCTCAGAAATTATATGTATCTAATATGATACATTAGGTGTTAAATGGTTAAATCCTATTTTCTGGTGCTGCCAGTTTTAATTTGCAACATGGTGAAGTGAGAGTAAACTTTATTGTATGCAATATTAAAGGTTTATGCATGAGTTTACAGATACATGCCTCAGGTATGTATGTGAGACCCATCAGCAGAAGGCAGTTTATGGACAGGCTGATGTACTGGAGCAGATCAGACTTTAAAAGTAAAGTGGAGAAGCACTAAATGATTATAATAAGCAGATTTTGGTGGCAAAAAACCCAAAACAAAACAAAACAAAAAAAAAAAAAACCCCAAAAAACAAGCCAAACTGTTAACTAGTCTGGAGCCACTGTCTGAAGTACTGTGTGAAGTAAAACAAGTGCACCTTGAAGAAGGCCGTGACGATTTGCTCGGTCATTATTTATCTCGTATTCTATTGGCTGGAGGAGGTTTGACAGACAGCTCTTTCAGCAACCCAAGAGAGAGAAAAAAATATCCAAGAGCAGAGGTTTGAGAGCAGAGAATGTGTCTGAGTGTGAGGGAAAGAGACCAAGTCTGAGTGCAGAGTTTTGAAAGGAAGAACAAAATATTTGAAAGGAAGAGGGGATTTGAGTGTGAGTGCAGAGTTTTGAGAGAGAGCAATATTTGAGCATGAAAACCAGAAAGCTTGCTATCAAAGCAAGTAATTACGCTCTTGATTAAAGATAGGGAAATATCCCCATATTAAGGGTGGTATGACTGCAGTGCGGTGGGAATACGCAGAGCAGCTTTCAGCTGTTGTCTCACCTCAGCATGGCAGACTCTGGGCATGTGCTGGTCTCAAGTGTTTTTAGTTTTTGTCCACAACATGTGTACATTTGTGTATTCTTGATGTGTGTGTATGCCTGCATGCAGACAAAACGGCACACAAACCTCCATGCACATGGTGAGCATGTCCTTTCTGGCTTGGTGTGAATGTGGACGAGCAAATGGGATGTTTTTACAGGAAACAGCTCTGTTCCTGTGGGCACTATATCACCATTTACTGACATAGCAACTCTGATGGTGAGTCTCATTGTCCAGATTGTATTCTGAACTTTCTCTTGGTCTTTACACTAGATACATAGAAGACATACATACACCTCACAGTGAATGTTGATATTCAGATTTTAAACCATTTCAACCACTTTTAAAACAGCTGAAATGTTGCTTTCCTGCTTAGAAATGATATAGACGTGTTTGACTTCTTAAATATTCCTCACATAGATTGCATTATCATGCTTTTTGTCCAATCATGTGCATGACCAGAATACAAATAAACTGAAGTGTTTTCCCAAATGCAGCTTTGGTTTCCTTTTCTTTTGCTAACAATCTGCATCCATCTGGCTTTTTGTGCAGGAAAGACAGTTCACAAGTTCAAAACAGAGTCTGTGGCACTCTGGGACAAACTCCACATTATTACATGTGGCATATGCTTATCATTCTGTGGTAAATAGATGAGTATTTCCACTTGCCACTGATGCAAACTTGTGATTGTGTAAATGACCGTGTTCACTGAGAGAAACTGAGCCAAAAAGCCAAAGTTTTGGAAGTTCAGATGTGCATTCGTACAACGCCAAGGAGGGAAGACGTTAGCAATGAATTTGGAGAAGCAAATATTGCTGCCCATCAATCTGGGAAGGGTTATAAGGTTGTTTCCATCCATCATTCTACAGTATGAAAGAATATTCACAAGTGGAAAACATTCAAGAGAGTTGAGTCAAGCTCTCCAGGAGCTGCGCTGTAAGTGGAGTGGGCCAACATTCCCCCATAACAATGTGACTGATAACGTCAGACAGAAAATGATTAAATCAAGTTACTGCTGCTAAAGTAGGTTCATGAGGATATTTAATCATAGGGTGGACCATTGTTTTCACAATGGTCCTTTTTTGGCTTAGTTTTATTAAATAATAATGACCATATATTGATCTGATCTTTAAAATCTAGTAAGATAAGATCTTCTGTAGAGATAGAGAAGATTCCGGACGGACGGACAGACAGACAGACAGACAGACAGACAGACAGACAGACAGACAGACAGACAGACAGACAGACAGACAGACAGACAGACAGACAGACAGACAGACAGACAGACAGACAGACAGACAGACAGACAGACAGATAGATAGATAGATAGATAGATAGATAGATAGATAGATTTTTGCCTTATGATGCTTTAGAATCAAGAGATGAACAGAGTGATGCTTCTTACTGCTACTATTCCTGTTATTAATGCTGGTAATTATAAAAAAAATAAAATAAAAATAAAAATAAATAAATAATAATAATAATATTAATATATATATATTTTTTTTTACCATTGAGATCAACTCTAAACTTAGAGGCTGATCAACTCCAGTTCTGCCAGACAAATGTCTTCACTTAACTGTGCGGATAATCTTTTTATAGAAAACATGAGCCAGATCTTGTCTTTGTATTTAAATATTTATAAAAAAAAAAGTCTTTCAATATTTTCCCAAAACAGTACTTGGATATATCATATGGAGGTGCTGAGAATCAAAACACAGACCTTTCTAATGGTAGACAATTTGTTCTACATTTTAAAGCTGCTGCTGTTTAAAGTTAGGGAACAGTCTGCATGTTGAATACAAAATTAATTAGCAAATTTCAGCCATTGGACACTTCGGAATATCAATCAGTGTATCAAATATGCTTCTGGTACATGTCTGCTTCTTTTAAATCCATCTTTATAGCAGATTCTTTCCTGTGTGTATCAGATTTCCACTTGAGAAGCTGATTGTGTTCAGTAACAAAGAAGAACAAGAAGATCTTTGAGCAAATACTGTATAGACCTACATCTTGTTCACAAATAGAAGTTACAGGTGGGTGGGAGTGAAAAGAGACGCATTAGTCATACAGCAAGTGCCACACTACACGTCTGTCCACAGAAGGTATTGAGTTGCAGTAATATCACACCAACAGATGGAATTAAAACCTTTAAGGGGATTACAGTGAGCTCTGAAATAAATGTGTGCCCCCAAGTTATTTCTTCCTCAGTATTTAAGTCCACATTAGTAGGCTTCTCTATGAAACATAAACCTGATGTTACCGTTTCTATCCCTTATAGCTGCCACTTCCTAAATGGTTCTTCTCTTTCGTGGCCCCACACGAGTCGGAGCACATAGTTCACAAAGTTATCACAGTAAATACTGCAGAGTCAGCTCTCAGATGATTGGCTACTGTACACATATTTCAGAATACAAGGAAGAAATCAGCCCCAAAGTTGCTGGACATGTTTTAGTACAGAAAAAATGCTATGTAATTTCCTTGTAATACCTGACATGATGGCTTGTCTCTAAGAGTAGAGACATTTTCTCAACAAGAAGCTTACTATTAGAGAGCTGTGCTCTAAGCACGGCTGAATTGAATCTGCACATTAGCTGCAAGTCCTTGTAGCAACCGTGCTGGGGAAAAAGTGAGCTCTGAATCAGCTTTTAATAGCTACCTGGAGACAGCACGGACAAAAAGAAAGCTTTTCCCCAATACATGTGAGGGTTGATTGACATTAGAGGGTCTTAATGGTTCCCCTGGGAGCCTAAACACAGATCCTTTGTGCCGCCATGACGTCATGCAGAGTTATAGCGAGGTTCGTCAAAGCTCCAAGTAGTGGCATGGACCTTTTATAACTCCTATACAGGAAGCGGCTGTCCACCACTCTCCCTCTCAGTCGCTGCTCCTTTTCTCTGGAGTGTGTTGTGGTCTGGTTTCCTAGCGACCTGGTCGCCCGAACACGACGTACTCAGAAGTGGAACATGACATCATCACCACCGCAGCTCATTTATAACTTATTAAGCGCATGTTCCATCTCTTGTAAAACATTTACACCTTTTTCACATTACTGTTTTTTGTTTCTGTGTTCGACTCAAAACAGTTGAGCTTTATATGTATTTTTAAGGTGCGCTGGGAGACATTAGGGGCCTGTTTTTGGTTTAGGATCCTTGGGGAGATTTCAAAAGCAGGAGCGCAGAGGCCAGAGGGGTACAGGCTAAGCCGCAAAATGGAAAGTTGGACCCTGCAGTGGTATGATGATAAAGAACCCCCTTTTCCACAAAAGACAACAGTCAGACAACTCTTGCTATTGTAACTGGAAGTGTGAAATGTATTCCAAGCCTTGCATATAATCCCTTCCAGCTGCTTGAAGGAGATGTGGTGTCTGTGATAGAGGGATGGTCTGTGTTGTCAGTGAGTTGAATCCCAGAGACAAAAACCCCTGATGGGTCTGATCATAATAAGCACAGTTGTGGCCTGGCAACGCCTCTGACCACATACCAGGGAAGGTTTACTGCCAATTTGTATACCTCTGCAAACAAGAGGCAACATGTCTTAAAGCAGCTAAACCCACAGAACAAAAGACAAGGTATGCATTTCCAGTCACAGCCAACCTCTTCTTGTCCTAAAAGTGCCTCTGTGGAATATGCGGATACTTCTCTGATCTCTTGCATTAGACTAAATAGATCATGAGAAACTGAGATGTTTCTCATTTGAGGTAAGGAAAAGGAAAAAAAGAGCAGAGCCACAGCTTGTCAGTGTGTCTGGGACAGGGAAATTACTGCTGTAGATGTGAGAACTGGCTGATGATAAAGGACTGTGCTTCTTTTTAAATGTGGTTTTTGCCTTTGAAAGATGCAAGATTCCTGTAAGAACGGGACACTTGGTCATCCTGTCCCCGGCTTTCATCACACAGTCTTAGATGTCTCTGATGTGGAGGAGCCTTACTGCTTTTTATTACTTCCATTTCTTGTTTTACAAAGAAGGCAGTGGTTTATAGTTATTTTCACCTGAATGTGATGTTTTCATGCTTGGAGAAGTCACTGACACCGATGATTACAAATTATGCTAAACAAGGGGTTGCTGTGGACAGCGAGGAGTAAAGAAGGGAATAAATAAACCTGTGTGTGCCTTTTAAAATCATGAAAATTATAGTATATGCCCTTGTAATGCATGTGCGCGGTTAGAACAGGAAAAGTATTGTGCTGAGCGCTGGGGCTTAAATACAGACGAGTCTGAGCTGAGCTGTGACCTCGTTCCAGTTAAGTGCTCCTGAAAAAAGCAAGTCAGCCGAGTGTTAAGAGTAAGTGGCATACGCCGTCTGACTCAAATCACGTCTCATCAGAGGTGCCGTGCCTCACGACCACAGGGCAGGGCCACCATCTTTAACCTCTGAGCCGTACTCGCACATCAAACTGCCGTTCTCCACCCTCACAGAGCATCAGTAAGAAACCTCTCGGTTAAGCACACAGTTACAGCTAGATGCTGAAATGAGTACCTGTAAGAATAATGCAGGCATCTAATATGATTTTCATTTCAGAAATAAACATAACGTTGTTTTTTCAAGGCTTCACTTTCAGTATCAATGTTTTTCTTGGTTAAATCAGCAAAAAGTTATGTTTACTGGCACTAATAGACCAGTAACTGGAACCTGTAATGACCTAAAATATATCTTCTAAAGGCGAATTTTAATGACAAATACTTTCACTAACACATGAGCTTATACGGTTACTGTGTTGTCCTGCAGGTTTAATTACAATAATCTAGTTATTTTTGTTATATATTTGTTGCAGATGTGGTGGTTGATTATGTTTTTCTCACTTTGTCTTCCTGCAGGTGCTCCTGATGATTCTCTGCTTTGTTTTCTCACAGAAGCCGTAGGATGTTTTCTGTTACTGTTAAGTTTCTTTACATGTGTAGCACCTAAACGGATAAAAAAGGTTTCAAGGAGAGCTTTATATCCACAAAGCTTCAAACCATTTATCTAATGACTATTTTGCTACTGGTCACAAATCGGGAAACTGGACTTACCCCTACAGACAAATTAAGTGCTTCTGGCTTTCTTTGTTATATATGTATGGGTTCAAAACACAGACATAACAATTTTGTGGCTATAAATACATATTAGCAAATAATTTCAGAGTTTGTATTTGTAAATCAAGCTTGTAAATGAGCCAACATATATTTATATATATATGCATGAACAAAAGAGTGAAGTTTTTTTTTTATACTCATGTTATTCTGTCTTAACATGTTTCGGTATTTCAAAATAGATAGGTAACTTCATCTTTTTCCTACTCTTGCTGGTCCTTATGAGTCATTTGATCAAAACAGAACATGTTTATATTTCTCATGTGAATATATGCTACCAACAGTGATTATCTGGAATCATAAGAACCTTATTCAGTCTTGCTGTAAGTGAGACCAACTTAAAAAGGGATGTGTTGTTTAAACGGGGTGTGACGAATGAAACTGAAATCAAAACTGTGTGATGCATGTAGGCTGATCTGCCCTACAAGCTCTAAAACACCCTCAGAACTGCTCTTATTATTCATGCCAGGGCTTTAAATTAACTTTTTGATTATAAGACGGGTGACTGGTAGGTTCCTAAAGTTACCATCCTATCAGAATTCCCACAAGCTATTTTTAAAGGAAAAAATAAGCCAAGTTATGAGTGCAACTGAATGCATTTATTCATCCTTTTTTCCACAAGAAATTCAAGGATTCAAGGATTCAAGGATTCAAGGAACTTTATTGTCATACCAGCTCACATTTACATGTTTATGGTACGAAATTAGAACTGAGGTCCCGGTTTGAGCCATAAGAAGGAGGGCAATAAGTGAAATAAAATAAGACATGAAGAAAAATAGAAATATAGGCTAAATATAAATAGAATATAAGCTAAATACAATAGAATATAAACAGCAAAATTTTTTAAATAAAAATAACAGTAAACACTAAAGAGCCCAGTTTGCATGTGCAGCCTAGATAAATATGTGCAAGTATGTATGTGCATGAGGTAGTGATAGTCCAAAGTATAACATTTCTGATATTAATATTAATGATATTGCACTTATATGGACAGCAGGTAAACATGTAAACATGTGGACAGGAACTCCCCTGGGGGGAGTAAAGTGTTTGCAGTGCAGGTCTGTTTGTCGGAGGGGGGGTGGGGTGGGGGGGGGGGGGGGGGGGGGGGGGGGGGTGGATTCAGTTGGGGTGGGGATGGGGGGGGTGGGGGCAGGGCAGCAGGGTTTGGGCTGGTGTTCAGAGGTGGGGAGCCTTTACCACCCTCTGCAGAGCCCTCCTCTCAGCGGCGGTGCAGTTGCCGTGCCACACAGTGATGCAGGTGCAGAGGACGCTCTCCACCGCGCAGCGGTAGAAGCTCCTCAGGACAGCGCTCCCTAGTCCGGCTCGCCGCAGCTTCCTAAGGAAGTAGAGGCGCTGGTGTGCTTTCCTGACCAGCTGGGAAGTGTTGGTGTTCCAGGTGAGGTCCTCGGTTATGTGCACACCCAGGTACCTGTAGCTGGAGACCACCTCCACAGCTACTCCTCCGATGTGCAGGGGAGGAGTAGGGCGCTTATCCTTCCTGAAGTCCACCACCATCTCCTTGGTCTTCTTCACACTGATGCAGAGGTTGTTTTCTCTGCACCACTGCACCAGGTGTTCCACCTCCTCTCTGTATTCCGACTCATCGTTGTTGTTGATGCGTCCCACAACCGCTGTATCATCTGCAAACTTCACTATATGACAGCTGGGATGTCTCGCCGAGCAGTCATATGTCAGCAGAGTGAACAGGAGGGGGCTCAGCACACAGCCCTGAGGAGAGCCAGTGCTGAGGGTGATGGAGGAGGAGGTGGAGTTATGGATCCTGACAGTCTGAGGTCTGTTGGTCAGAAAGTCCAGGACCCAGTTCCCCAGTGTGTTACTCAGACCAAGGGTGGAGAGCTTCTGGACCAGTGTCTGTGGGATGATGGTGTTGAAGGCAGAGGAGAAGTCCAGGAAGAGCAGGCGGGCGTATGAGTTTCTGCTCTCCAGGTGGGTGAGGGTTGTGTGGACCACTGATGAGATGGCGTCATCAGTGGAGCGGTTCTTTCTGTATGCATACTGATGTGGGTCCACGGTGACGTTGATGGAGTCTTTGATGTGGGCCATAACCAGCCTCTCGAAGCACTTCATGACTACCGGGGTCAGGGCTATGGGTCGGTAGTCATTCAGGCATGTCACTGTGGGACACTTTGGGACGGGGACAATGGTTGCAGTCTTTAGACAGGTGGGAATGGATGCCAGCGACAGTGAGGTGTTGAAGATGTCCGTCAGCACCTCAGCCAGCTGGTGTGCGCAGTCTTTCAGTACACGCCCTGGGATGTTGTCTGGGCCAGCAGCTTTGCGGGGGTTGATTCCTTTAAGAGTCTTCTTCACATCAGCAGTGGACACACAGAGGGGCGTGTCACCAGGTGGTGGTGTTAGTCTATTGCAGGGAGGGGGGGAGTCAGGGTCCTCAAAGCGAGCGTAAAACCTGTTTAGTTCGTCTGGCAGGGAGGGGTCCTTTGGACATTGTGCATCCTTGGTGTTGTAGTCTGTGATGCACTTTATGCCCATCCACATGCTCCGGGGGTCGTTGGAGGTGAGGTGACCCTGAATCTTCTGAGCGTATGCGGCTTTGGCCCTCTTGACACCCACCGTCAGATCTTTTCTCGCCGTTCTTAGTGCTGATGCCTCACCTGCCCTGAACGCAGCATCCCTGGTTTTCAGCAGAGCTCTCACCTCAGCATTCAACCAGGGTTTCTGGTTTGGATAGCAGGTAACTGTCCTGGTGGTGGTGACATCATCAGTACACTTGGAGATGAAGCCGAGGACGGAGGAGGTGTAGTCCTCCAGGTCCACCTCTCCCTCACACATAGCTGCCTCTCTGAAGACCTGCCAGTCTGTGCACTGGAAGCAGTCCTGGAGAACAGAGGCTGCATCACTGGGCCACACAGTGACAGTCTTCTTTGTTGGCCTGATCCGTCTCAGCAGGGGGCGGTAAGCTGGCGCCAGCAGGATGGAGATGTGGTCAGAGAGGCCAAGATGGGGGCGAGGAAGAGCTCTGTATGCACCACGTATGTTTGTGTACACACAGTCCAGAGTGTTGTCCCCTCGTGTGGGAATGGTGACGTGCTGGTAAAACCTGGGCAGAGTGTCCGTCAGTTTCACGTGGTTGAAGTCTCCCGCAACCACGTAAAGTGCCTCCGGGTGCGCAGTCTGCAGTGAGCTGATCGTGTCATGTAGCTCCTGTAGCGCTTCGTTAGCATTAGCACCCGGTGAGATGTAAACAATGGTGACGAACACCGCGGTGAACTCTCGAGGCAGATAGTGCGGCCGACATTTCACCGTCATAAGTTCTATCGCCTCAGAGCAGTGGCTTTTTACCAGTCCACAGTTTGTACACCAACCTTCGTTTATGTACACACATAGTCCTCCTCCTCTCGACTTCCCCGACCGGTGGTCGCGGTCCACACGGAATAGCTGCAGGCCGTCGATCTGGAAGGCTGAGTCCGGCATGTTGTTGTTCAGCCAAGTTTCCGTGAGACAGAAAACAGCACAGTTCCTCATCTCTGTGTAAACACTCAGCCTCAGACGCAACAATTCTCTTCAATTGTTTTTTCATGTAAAAGTCAAACAACAACATCATCTCAATGTTCTCTTTTCTACACAACCCTGACTCGTTATTTTCAGGCTATCCAGAGGACTTCGATTTAGTTTTATGTTCTTTCTCAGTCTCTACCTTAAAATGATTTTTCCCAATAATGACATGGTGTTTTTCTTTTTTATTCTTTTGTGTAACCTTTCAAAATATGAGATCCCAAAATTGGAGAACTTTGAGAACAGATGGTGCCAAACTGTGCCAAAATGGCCGTTGGCCTGAAATATCTGTACCAAAAGCTCTCTAATTTAGTTCTGCTTCACTTTATTAGAGGTAACATTCACATATTGGACCAAGACAGAGGTTTATAGCTACAGCTGCATCTTTCCAAAGGGATATTCATCCTGAAAGTTTTTGGTTTTGTTGGTGAGCCTGAAGCTTTTTTTTTTTTTTTCTTTTTCCCATTTGTGCTACGTGCCATTGTTATTTATTCTTCACCGGTAATATATATACTGATATTTACATATCTTAGCAAATCTCACAAGTGTTTTCTTTACTATGACTTCAAAAGCATTCAAACTGACCTTGTGGCTCCAGTAACATACTTTTATCATTATAGGTTAAATAACACACATTACCAAAACTCACTTAGCTGAAGCAAACTCCTGAACATCTCTCTCCATAATACAAGCTGAAAGTGCCAGACTTTCTTTACACCAGTACATGTAGTATATGTTTACATATTAAATACTGAGCTCCTGTCATAGATTCAAATGAAACAGATCAAACTGCTTCAAATACTTCCCATAATATACAACCTGCATACCAAGTATGTCACTGTGGGACATGAGCAGCAGAACAGAAGCAAGTGTCTGAATTATAAAGTGGAGAGGAATCCGAAGGGGAAGGACGAATGCTTTCCAGAAACGGAAGAATCTGACCGCTTCCTCAAAGTGCCCCTAATCCACTCCAAACCCCATCACATGTGGGACACTTTAGTTAAGAAGGGGCAGATAAGCTTAACAACAGCGAGGAGAGCCCGTCCCCAAATAGCTTCGCCGACATACTTCAACACAATTATCAATAAACACAAAGAAAGGCCAGAAAACGCATTTTGTGTGGAGGTGGGGGGGAGTGGGGGAGGGGCAATTTTAATTTCAGATATGGCTCAAGACAGAAACTGGGCCACTTCAAGCTTTGATGTCTTAATTGTGTATGTGTGTGTGTGTGTATTTAATACCAAGGAAGCGAAGGCTTATTGATGGAACATCAGAGACGTAGGGGAGGAAAAAAAAGGGAGAAAATGGGTTTGATGTGACAAGGACAAAGAATAATAACAAGAGAGTGAAATGAGAAGCAAGAGGACAGCCAGAGAAAAGACTAAGGAAGAAAGTAAGATATGGCAGGAGAGCGTGACGAGCATGCTTCCACTGCAGAAGAGTGACGGAGCTGAAGAACTCTGGAATCCTGGCTGAATAGGCCTTGATTGAATGTGCCATGAGGTCAAAGCTGGGGCCTCTGTCTGCTGGAGCCTGGCTTAGAAAATTTATATGTGCAAAACATGTAAGTGTGCAAGTCTAATTTGAACTTCTGAGACATTTGAGTGCTGTTTGGTAAGACAAGATACACAACTGGTTGTCTGGTTGGTGTATAAGCCAGCTGAGTTCTGTTTGATTTGAGAGTTAACAGAAAAACCTCATGGCTGCTGAGCATAGAGCTTTCCAGCCTTAGGCTATAATATCTAAAACTTAGCATTTTGTGTCCCAAGGCACTTTTGCAATGAAAATGTCTGTGCAAACTTGACTATTTCCATGTGGTTTACTTTCTTCACATTGTAAATAAATTAAATGGATCACAGCACCTCCCTACAAACCATCTATTCCAGACTACAAGCAGAAGAGTATATAAAGAAAGAGGTTTTTGTGTTCCAGACCTGTTCTCCCAACAGAACCCTGAATGCATCTGCAAAACCAAAGAGATGGTCAAAGACTTCAAGACACGCGGAGTCCATCTGGTAGACGTTACCACAGCATCCACGCACAGACTACCAGACTGTGCACACCTCCATCTACTGTAAGTTACATTATCTTGCACAATTATATCTATTCATACACATATTTTTTTATTGATGTGTATTGTCTTGTTTTTTTTTATTTTATTCCTTGGAGCTTAGTTGTACTTTTGTCTGAATGCCTGCATTGTAAAAAGATTTTTCATTGCTCAGTATGCATGCACATGACAATAAACTTCAACTCCTTGAGCTTGAATGCACGACAAGGATCCAAACAAAAAAGTACTACACTGATTCACTTTTTGCATAGAAAACATGCAGCCATTACTAAACAGGGAACCAGTTTAGGCTCATTCAGGAACTACACCTCCCAGGGCTAATTCAGAGACCTGATGGGCTTGCTTTTGTCATTAATAAATACATCTGGTTGTAGATCAGCATGATTTTAGCATTGTACCCACAGAACCGACTGCTCCCATCAGCACCATCTATGATTTGTGACCACATGCTAATTTACTTGATTTAGTAAATCTTTTCTCTACTGCAATTGATGTCAAACAAATTTATGCAGAAAATTTCAACCTTGTAAGCATTTGCTCTATGCCTGTTTTTAAAAGGTATTCACCTGGGGGCTGACGCTGGGGCCGTAGCCCATGCCGGGTGAGTTCATAGAGTGGGGTCCCATGGGTGAGCTAATGACGGAGAAGGGTGATGCCAGTCCGTTCATTGGTGAACTCAGGGTGCTGATAGGAGAATGGAGAGAGCCAGAGGGCCCCATAGAGGTTGGGCTGAGCAGAGACGGGTGCATCCCTCGATGGGATGTAGGAGAGCCGAGGGGCGAGGAGGTCATCTGTCCTGACGAATCTGAGGAAAAAAAAGAAGAAGTTAAAAATATATTTTTTTTAATCATGGACAGTGTGATCATCAAATCAAATGAACTCAAAATGAGACACCCTGACTTTGCAAATTCACATTAAACTGATGCATTTTGGTATTTTTAAAATGACGTCTTCACACATGAGCTAATTCGTTTTTTTTGACCAGAGCTGTTGGCACCAAGTGTCAAGCACATCTGGTGAAGTGTGAAACAAGGTGTTAAGTCTGAGCACTGTCCAGGAAAATGAACAATAAAAAAAAACACTAAAAACACTACAGACAGTTACGTATGTCCAGAATAGCTCATAGTGGAAAAACGGCAAAAACTAACACGACAACAGCCAAGAGGAGGCTGACGATGTCTATGCTGTCGCTTTGCTGCTTCTGTCCCTCAAACAATAAAAAGCTTCCCCTCAGGAATCCGGGAGGTCAGAGCGTACAATATATCCACTGTATAATGCATGTGGTTGATGAGTAGGGTAGTGGACCCAGGAGAATGAAAACATGACCTTGCACCACGGCTGAGGAGAAAACTGCAGCGAGACTGTAGCAGCAGAAAGCGATAACGCTAAGGTCAAGTATGCAAGGGCTCATCTGCTCTTTTCGTCTTCCCTCTCATAGACTTAAGACCGAGTCTTTACCTTGACATTGCGGGCTATCTTCCCATCAGCTGTCAACACAGAAGATATGAGACAGACAGGACCGTGAGCGAAGACATACTGACATGCCCAGACTTTGGCAACATGGTTGTATGTGTACTGATAACAACTCCCTCCCTCCTGTCTCATCTTTCAGCACTGCTGTCTGCTCTCTCTTGCTCCCCATTGATAGATTCTGCTACTTCCCTCTCTTCATGTCAAAATGAAGCATCCCTATAGGAGAAGGATTAAGGGTAAATTAAGGGATGTGTGTACAATTACAGATACCTGCATATTAATCTAAATATATAAATAAATAAATATGTAAAACCTTGCTCAAGTAAAATCCCTAAATGCTAGTGGATCGTTAGGGCAAGGACTGAGAAATGCTGATCTACGTGTTGCAAACCACTAAACTAATGCACTTCATACACATCTGAAAGTTTACCTTTATTTAGGCCAGTTAATGAAACCAACATTTTAGGAAGATCAGGGTATGATTAAAGTAAACTACTGGCTTCTGTTTAAGATTAGCTAATTTCAGATATACAGTATATGTAGTAGCGTTCATCTTTATTTATAGAAAACCTTTGTTAGGCTGAAAATATGCATGTTTTTCCACAACTGCCTCACACATTTTTTGTTATTTGAAGCGTCATATGTGCTTGAGCGCAGAAATAATGCAACACGTCTGCAAGCTGCAATATACAAGTAGCCAGTAGGAGGCAGGGTAGGAACCTGTTTGACTGGATATAAGGCTGCGGCGTTGATAGAGGTTAAAATTGTGGAAATTGTCGAAGACAAGACACGGCATGCTTGATTTAGGAGCCTAACATATTATCTAATACCGCTCCTGTTGTTTTTTTTTGTTGTTGTTGTCTTGATCTCAAAATGAACCAAACGCTAACATCCTTTATTGTCGCCATATTTATTGTTTTGTTTACATTCAACAAATTCAGCACATCTATCTGGCCTGAGTTCTCTAATGTGCCCCCTAGTAGAATCCTCCAGTGTCAAGCGTAGTACAGAAGTAAGCAGTTATGTTTACAACGGAGCTGGTTGCCTACGCAGATGTAAAGTTAAAAAGATACATATTCTCTGAATAAGAGGTCATAGGTGTGGTCAGAGCCCCTCAACTGATGTAGAGAGTTCATGAGAAAAAACATGAACACATACGGTAACGACTCACACGATGTCTTATAAAGTTTAGTTTCTTCTTCTTGCTCCGTTTCAAACATGGCGCTGCATTAAGATGTGCTTTTGATTTGTTTTGTCCAGTTTCATGTGGCTTGTGCATAGCCATGTGAAAAATAAACTTTTTTTTCATGTTCTTTTGCTTTTCTCTCTCCTATTACCATAATTCTATATAACTAATAACTTATGATATAAACCAGAAGTTTTAATGGTTTATCACTTTCTTTATTCTTTTTTTTTTTAAATACTCAATCTTTCAGCCAACTTTTAAGTGAAGTAAATTTATTTGCCATGAAGTCCATGAGGTGAATGGACGTACGCATGCATGCGTACTTGTACACAGGTCTTAATTGACAGTTATCTTACCTCATATATCTCTGCTTTTCTGCTGCTTATTGCTAATGAGCATCTACCAAATTGTATGGCAGGCAAATTCAGACTAAAGATGGATTTATACTCGTGCAGCGTCTGCATACGGTAGGGCCGGTGTAGCTGACGCTGGTGAAATGGGCTCTTGCACTCAAGCATAGGTTACGTTGCCGTGTTTTGGTTTCTCTTCTGTGGTTGCCACAGAAATTCAGCGAGAAGTTCCAGGAATCCGGAAACATGAAATCACACATCGACCAATCACAAGTGAGTACGTCCAGGTGGGTCGTGACCGACCTTATGCAGATGCTGCGCAAGTATAAATCCAGTTTAAAAGGCTTTAAAAAAAGTTGCAGGGGTATTTAGCATGTAAAGAAACTCTTCAGCAGTCTTAGATTAGAATTAATTCACATGACAGTTTAAGTTTACTTCAATTAGTTAGCTCCTTTTTTTTAACCTGACTCGTCCTGCTTTCTGCTGTGACAACATGGACATTTGTCATGTAATGAATGGGAGTGTGGAGCAGCTATCAGACCAGTTTCCTCTTTCTCTGGGAATCAGCCTGCCACAGATGGCTCATTTAGCTGACACCGGTACACAGTACTGCTTTTTCCCAGATGTGTGCTACAAGATGCTGTGCTCTTTATAAAACACCTGCTGGTTGCTTTACAAAAAGAAGGGTGGGGTTCCCATCTTTCTCTCTGCACCAGCTATCCTTGGAGCACCATCCCATCTGCCAAGCTGAGCCAAGCCAAACACTTCCTGCACATCCTGCTTTGCCTCATGAGCACTTCCTGCAACCACACAAACACGCACACACACACCCCATCCATCCTTAGAAAAGCAAACATTCTTCTTAATAAAGGGCTAACAACAGCCCTGCATCTAGATGTATTAGTTCAGTGTTTAATCCTCTGACTGATACCCCCTTGAGCTTCTATCCCTCTGATTACATTTTTCCCTAAAATGCGCGCACACACACACACACACACACACACCCACACACACACACACAACCACATACAATTCCTGAAAAAAGGGAAAAGAAAAATGAAAAAACAGAAATATCTCCCTGAGCCAGCAATACCCATAACCCTTTTTCCAAGTGGGTTTTAATTCAGGAAGATGAAGTGAGCTGAGGTATTAGGGTTGCCAATCTGCCATTGTTGGTCTCAGCAGGGGGGCGGGGGGCAGCTTAGCTGACAGCAAGGCCCCACCTGGAGGAGGATGACAGAGACTGGCTGAGAGGTAGGGCAGACTGCATATGACCCTTTTCCTTCAATTCTTTTTCTTCAATTGGAGAAGAAAACTGCATTTTTTGGACAAAAACACTTAAACTAATAAAGATTTCTCATAGTAAAAATGTGTGTGTGCTATGCAGTTCTGTGTCTTTATTCCTGTTGGAACTGACTTATGAGTGTCAGATTACAGCTGGATGAAAAAGAAAACTATTTTTCATTTCAACCTGTTGAACAGGAAAGTGTTGGAAAAGGTGGCGAGCTCTGGCAACGCTTCGCACAACCTAGCAAAAAAAGAAGAAGAAGAAGAAAAAAAAACATCCAATAAACAAGCTTGTGAGATTAGATAAGAGTTTGTGAAGACAAGCCAGAGATGGAGGCGGAGAAATCAAATCACTCATGCATCCAAGAAATGAGTGGATGCACGAGTGTCTGATTCAATGTCATATAGTGGCTGAAAACTTCTCTGGAGCTTCGTCGTCTGCAGTTGCTGCCTGTCAATTGGCCTACATTGCCAGGCACACAAAAAACACAAGTGACAGCTACAAATAAGTAAATTAGCCCAGCTTACTGGCAGGCGCAGACAGAGTTCTCCACTTATCGCCTCTGTGCTCCATTCAAGCATCTCCCGTTTATAAACAATGCCTCCCTCCCTCTTGCCTTTCTTGCCCTTTTGTTCCGCCGTTGGATGTGATTACACAGAGGAAATCTGCCAATATATGCTCTGATTCTCGCAGGCTTGTGTGTTTGGAATACGATAAATGGATGATGCATTTGAGAATAAATGGCAAGATAAAACAAGCATTTTCGACATAAAAACAACAGCATATGGGTATTTCTTCACATGCTGGTAACAACCTGTTTACTTTTTTTGTATAAAGGAACTGTTGCGATTGTGATTAATGACTGCACTTTCTAGAAAAATGTCAGGGTTGTTTAGAATAAAAGCTAAAGCAGGACTTTTCTAAGGAAGGATGGGACCTAAATGGAGGTTCTTGTTAAGTGAATGACTGGTCTGTTCCGGCTGAAGGCATTTTAAGACCTGATTTGGTTCATTAAGAAGGTTTATCTTCATAGTTACACATCGGATGGATTACTCAGTCTCTCCAGGACTTGCAGTTGCATCTATGTCCTTGCAATTTTGGCAAGCAAACTTTAAGAAATAGCATTGTTGCTCGGCATTACTCAGCATTCATATGTTTGAACTTAACTTCAGTGTTTCTGATTATTAACATGGAGACATGAGACATCTGAAATCAGAGGTAAAGACTGTATGTGACACTTTTGCAATACATGACAGTTCTGTACACCGTGGTGGAAGAAAAACCAAAGTTGTAAACTAGGTATCATCACTAATTTCCTGAATCGATTCGATTCGATTCACAGCAGCCTATTCAATTCAATTTCAACTAAATCCGATTTTATATTGATTCATTTACAGCTGATCGTGTAACACTACCTATTTTGCTTGAATATTAAAGACATTCTTAGATAACTATTTTTATAAAACACTGAGTGCATTTACTTGACAAAATCAGTTATCTGGGAGTAATCCGATTACTGTAATATCTGATCTGACACATCTACATGCATTTCTGAAATACTATAACAATACAGTGTTTCCCCAGATCTAGAGAACTTCAGATCTCAAATAACCTGTTGATGTTAATAAAACCTATAAAAAACACTGGATCCATTTTAAGCCGTGATTCGACGCAGAAATTCCTAGAATGACGTAGATTCAGCTTGTTTAGTTGTGCTCGTTCCCGTGACGACCTAACGGTGTAACACCGGAGCAGGAGAAATACTCCATCTGCTCCTCATCGGAGCAGGATGCTTCCTTCTTCAGCTGCCTGAGAGAATTTAGAAAACTTTTGTCTGATTTTCAGCTGGTTGACGTGTCTCCGACTCGTGCACTCTGTCCTCTGACGGAAACCTGTGTGTGTGTGCACGTGTCTGTGTGTGTGTTATCACTGCCGTGGACACAGAGAGCAGCTATGACATGTCGTCATGTAAATCAGATAAATGGCATCAGATTGTTTACTGTTTGATGAAAGGACGAATGTGACTTTAAATGACCATGTTGGATTTATTTCAAAGTACATATGTGTGTGGTGACATCACTTCCTGTTGTGGAATGGGGTGGCGCCTGCGATCTTAGAATGAGTTGCTAATATGAGAGCCAGCAGTCTTAGCGTTAGCTGCTAATGTGAGCAGTCATATGCTACAAAATACTTTACAGATTAATATATTCCACAGTGGTGAATAAAAATATCTGAAATTGACTTTATCTCAGCAAGAGAAGCTGACTTGGAACGGAGGTGACACAGGAAACCAGTTCTATGTATATATGCTAAGATCTCGCCGAGCCTTGGTAAGTCAGGCAAGAGTAGGGTCACATTACCAGAAACATATAAAAAAAATCACCACCAACACCAAGTTTTATGAATTGATTTTGGATTTATTTAATTTGAATCGATTCCAATTGATAAATTGATTTTTTTAGACCCAGCTCTATTGTAAATTGGATTTTTTTCCACAGCAAAACACAGCCAGAGAATGTCGGTCAAACAGATAAGAGAAATCACCATGACCAGGTCTGTAACATCCAGATCTGCTGCAAATGCTTAAAGAATCCAAATGTTTTCTGTTCTTTTATTTTTGTTTGCTGATTGAACAGTGAGCTGCAGCTTCTACTTGTCCAGGGTGTATTTACATAGATAAAGTAAATATTTTTGTAATATCAATTTCAAACTCATATTTGCAATTTTACATGATCAACCACACAAAAATGGGGATTAACACCATTCAGCCCAACATGTGCCTAAACTAATATCTGCCTTCCTCAACCTCTTCACTGTCAAGTGTAACACTTAAGACTTGACTAATAACAGGATGCACGTTTAAGTGGTATAAAAACAAATGCTGATTTTGTTGGTTTTAATTTGGCTTTCTGAATAACCAGAGTGCTTTTCTTTTCTGCATGTGCATCATAACAATTGTGCACAAATCATCTGAGATGCTTGGTTATAAACATTAAAACCCCTACAAATCAAACATTCAGCACAATTCTGGATCAGTTTAGCTCGTTGGCACTCAAATAAAACAATCTGGAAGGATAAAACACTCTTTGTTGAACAGCTGACACACATATGGAACTTGTGATGAAGGCTTACAATAAAAAAATAAAAGATTAGAGAAGCGTTGTTCCCATTGAGAGTCTCAGAGACTCAGATGGCTGCAGAGACAATACCAATGGTTGCATTTTCCAACCAACACATGAGCCAGCGTCGTCTCTGCCACCAGCAAGGGATGATGCATTATAGATAGAACAGCGCATTGCTACCCCCTCCATGGTAGTCTCAACTGTCCTAACAGCAGATGAGGCAGGTGTCCTTTTCCGCCATTACTTCAATGTCTCATAAGTAACATCTGCAGTTGCAGCTTTCACCTCTATTCCAACAACTTCTCTGTTTTGTCTTTCTTTTAATAATCAGAACCATGAGCCGATTCTCATGGAGACAGATGCTCAAACTCTCCTCTAATATTTATTCACAGACGGAACAGCGGAGATTCAGTACAGCACACGGATGTGGGATGAAGCAAAACAAGAGAAAGAAAAACGAGAACAAGATTGAGCTCATAAATCTCAGCAAGTCATACTTTATGTCCAGTTGCCTTTTTGTCATTAAAACCTCTTTAATCATGATCAGTGAAATTGACGGTCAATTGGCAGAAATCATTATGTGTTTGTGTTTTGTGTGGAGTTTGAGCCCACAAAAGGATGCATACGGATCTAGGTTAATACCTCTATAGCTTCTGTCCAATCCCACATTCCACTGAGAGTTTGCTGGATTTTCAATACAGCAACACACACACACAGACACACACACAAATGTCCAGATGGGCACCATGGAGGTCCTTGAACAGACCGTTTTCTATACTGTTTGCCGGCACAAGCTCGAACAGAGGATAAGGGGCGGGGGGTAAAATCATTTCACGGACTTATTTTAGCATAAATGAAGCAGCTATGAGCCACTTGCACTACAGCACATTAGCAAACTGCAGCTCCTTTGCAGAAAGAAAGTTGGATGAATCTGCAGTCTGTCAGCCCCCATTTTATGCCCCCATCCCCCTTTCTGTTGATTTTGAAGAAACAAGATGGTGTATTTTTTTCATTTATTTATTTAATATTATTCACAGGGACATTTTAGGCGAAGCAGGTGAGTCACTTTTTTGTTTTTTTGTTTTTTTGAAGTGCGCAGAGCAGCAGGATGAAACGCTAGTTATTACCATTTTTCCGGATGTTTTCAGAAGAATGGGAGAGAAGAAGGTGTGGGGTTGGGGGAGTTGGGGGGTATTCAGCAAAAAATAAAAAAAACCAAAACCCAAGAGATTCAGTGTGCTGTGTGGAGAAAAAAAAAAAGCCCAAAATAACGCATGAGCTGATATAACAGCTTCATTTTCAGAGTTTTTACCTCTGATGTCTTTATCACCATGACGACAGCTGGCTGATATTTTAATCTTCCAATAGGCTTGGTGTGTGTGTGTGTTTCAGCAATTATTCATCAGCCTTCTGTTTTCAGAGTAACACACACAACAGTGTCAACATGTTTCGGTGCCATCTGCATGTACGTGTGCATGTGCATTTCTGCTCATTAATAGGGAAATGTCTGTCTACTGTTTCCCACTATATAAACAGACTAATCTTGTCCCTTCGGAGAGTAAATATCTGGGTGATGTGTTTACTTTGTGAGAAAGGGGGAGAGGTGGTGGGAGTGTGTGAATGGAGAGGGTTTATAATTGGCAAATGACATGACAGCAGGATGTAAAACATGTCCGGCTTTGGGATGAGTCATTTGTGAGGTGCATTTTTAGAAAAAGAACAAAAATGGCTTGATGTTTAAAAAGTCTTGCAATTCTTTTCCCTTAAAAAACAGTCAGAAAGGCGTTAAGGATTACCAAGTCCAAATGTTTGTTGCTGCTAATTTTGCCTCTCCAAAGCTCAATACTCATAACATTTAAAAATGCAGTGATACACACAAAAAATAAAACATTAACTTGAGGAGTGTTTCTTTTAAAGCATTTGTAACTTTTGTGTTTTATATTTGGAGTGATGCCTCACTTCCTTTCTCATGAATTACTTGTATGGCAGGAGATCAAGGTGCTTCGGTGAGTCACTGCTTTCTGACATTATTTTGAGAATGATAAGGAAATAAAGTGAGAGTCAATAGAAGGATATTCTTCCAGTTTACACTTCTAGGAAGCGGTTTTAAATTAGTTGAGCATACAAATCATTTGAGGTTAAGATAGTTTGTGGATGGAGTTTCTCCTCTTCATGTTTACTTAAATAAATTTACAAATTCATAATGAGAATTACAAGATTCAGAATCTCAGTGACTTTGGAAAAGTCTATTTGCAAAGGAAGCTTAATAAATTTGAGGTTTAATCATTTCAAATCTGTTTTTTTTAAATCTGTGAACAAAGATACAGTTCTGTGCAGATGTACTTTCATGGATTTTCTTATTTTTAAATGGTCTCAAACTTTCTCAAGGTCCTTTCAAAGTTTATTTTATTGTTCTTTTAACATTTGTTGCTTTTCAATCATTTTCAGTGGAGTCCTTCACCAGACCGTTTTCACTGGAATCTCTTCAGAGAACGATAAATTGCTCAAAAATGACCTGCAAATCATTTGGAAAAAAAAAAAAAAAAGACACCAAACAATAGATTAACTACTTTTGTGTCAGAACACAAGAGGCATTACAGCAAAGAACCACTTCTGCAGTTGCACCGTCCTTAAAACGTCTTGGCAAACTGGATAGGTCCAAAACTGTCCATGGTAGATGACCAGCATCTTAAAGTGATGTCCTTCAGAAACAGGAAAAAAAAAAAAAACAGCAAAGAAATGACACAGAATCTGTGACCAAACCCCCCCCCCCCCAAAAAAAAACAACTATTCTCAAGGAAATATGTGGCAACAGGTCTGATGGAGTGATTAATTCTGCAAAAAACCTGGACTTCAACATTATTGAAGTAGTGTGGGACCATCTGGGCAGAGAGCAGAAAGAAAGGCAGCTAACATCCACAGAAGAGTTCTGAAAAGTCCTTCAAAGAACCTGAAAAACTGTTACTGAAGGTCACTTAAATAAATTACAAGACAGTTTTTGTAGAATAGATGTGATCACAACAGTTATGGTATTTTCAACTTCCATTTATGTTTATGCTTTGCAGCCCTGTACATGACAGAAACAAACAATGCAGTCAGTTTACAAGTCCTTCCCTCTTGCTCATTACTTAATTCCCCTTACAGTAAATCAGGATTAAGGAAGCCACGAAATGATGAAAGCTTTAGACGTGACAGAAACTCTAGTTGAAGTGAGATATGATCATGCATATCTTTGTGACAGCTCTAATCAAAAGCACCCAAACCCTCTTTCTGCCGTCTATTCATGCCCCTATCTGCTGGCATTCATGATCCAACTTGTGGACTAAAATAGAAAATCTAGAAGTGTACACAAAGGCCTTAATGCAGGATACGAGGCAGAAAAAAACCAAAACAGGCCACCCATAATTTCACAGTAGGTGGGCTCCTAACAGCCATCATTTGATACACTGTGTTGATATAACCAGATTCTTTTTGCATGCTGAAACAACTGCCCTCATTAAAGACTTAATTCTTCCCCTCCCACCTCACTTTTATTCTTTTTCTGCATCTCTTGGGCTTTATTTTCTTCCCATTTCATTTCCCTGATAGCACGTGGATGAAAGTGCCAGCTCTTGAGGCATGCCGGTGCCCTCTGTGACTCTTAAGTGTCTGAACAGGCCATGGAGCTGCAGCTTGCCGTGGCTAAGTGCCAACTAAGCCACAGATTACTGGCGCTGTTGCTAACTGTGAACCAACTGCCAACACTCTGATCTGTTGATATGGCCTAATTGTTCTCTTTAGCTCAGAGGTGATATACCATCTCTCCCCGGGAGCTCAGGGCCAGAGTCCCGACTGGCTTGTGAAGAGAGCAGAGGGAGAGGAGGCTGAGC
The DNA here is from genome assembly GCF_017639745.1 of Melanotaenia boesemani. Lineage (NCBI taxonomy): Eukaryota > Metazoa > Chordata > Actinopteri > Atheriniformes > Melanotaeniidae > Melanotaenia > Melanotaenia boesemani. Next base: position 22,512,746 of record NC_055700.1, on the reverse strand, counting down.
AAATGCTGCTGAAAGCAGCAGCCTGGAAACACTTCACCAGCCAGTACCTTGCCTTCTACTTGTAATTATCTCTAATTTAAAGAAAAACTGATCTGAAAAAAAAAACTTTTTGAGCAACTTTAGAAGAAAACAAACAAACAAAAAAAATAAAATAAAAAAAGAAGAAAATCTATGGGAAATATTTAACAGCTGCAAACAAGAAAATTTAGTGCTATTGCACCTAAATGCATAAACCAAAACCAGTAAATTTCCAGTCACTGAAAAAAATTCCACATTAGAGAGTTACTTTGATTTAAATGAACAAATTATTTTGAATTGTGGTGTTGCTACAGCATGACGAAACATCTGCACAAGTTTGACACAAAGGCACAGCTGCAAATTGTGTTGGGAAGAATAATTGAGCCAAATTTTAAACTTAATGGCATTTATTTAGCTTCTAATCATCAACACACTTCAAAGCTTAGAGTAAATGGGTTAAACTCAAATGTCCTGAAAAATGAGGGGTAAGTACCATCGGCAGTGCACCTGATTTATTTGCACAGGAACAAAAACAACACCTTTCTTTCTGCAGAAGTGAGGCGGAAATTCAACTAATGCATGTTAAATAACCAAGTGGTACAAAGGGGAGCAGGAGCAACAAGGCTAAAAAGAATAAGATGCAGATAATGAGAGTCAGCATGGTCAATGTACCAAGCTAGCTGTGCTTTGGTCAGCAGCTCATGTCATGAGCAGAAACTGACAATACCGGTTGATCAAAGACGTGGTGTGAAGTGATAATTACCCTCGTAGCTTGCAGAGCGGCTGTCAGGAGAAGAAGATTACAACTTATGCTCCTCTGCTTTATTCAAAAACTCATTATTTCTTCAGAATCAAAATAGAAAAAACCCAGAAAGCAAAAAAAAAAAAAAAAAAAAGGCAGGATTTTGGTGTGAACAGGGAACATCTGTCATTTAGTAAAATTTTATTTTATTTTATTTTTGCACCATAGTTTCAGTCTGTGAGCTTCTAGGTCCAACAATGCTGCTTGATTTCATGTAGCTGTGGAAACGCAAAGCAGACCGGAAGCCCTAATTTATCAAACTTCCTCTTTGAAAGAGCCTAGAGATGGAAATCACAACACAGCTCCTTATCTGCCTCGCTCACTGCCACAACACACTTGAGGGCACACAGTCGAGCCTAAACACAGAGAGATAATAACCTGACTGAAAACACAGCATCGTGCACAATTAAACAAGAGCAGGTACAGGAAGTCAGTTCACTTTCAAACTTTTAAAGCTATTGGTTATTATAAACTAGACAAAAACTAAAATGGTCACTGTCATTAAAATGCAAACTTACTGGGACTAAAAACCACTGAGTAAAAGAAAAGAGGTGAACTAACTGATTACAATTATCTTCAGCATTTAACCCTTAAAACTCTGCTACATCACCAGCACTTTTATTGTCAACATTTTCTCTGCAACAGTAGTGTGTAACTCTGTGGAATAAACTGTGATCCATAGTTTTCCCTTGAGGTGATCTTTGAAAATTTTCATTTATATTATGTGCAGTAAAGATTAAGTTTTTGATGCACTGTGGCACCAAAAATGAAATGAGCTGAAGTTGGTTTTGGGAGGATAGTAGGTAAATAGTAGGATAAATAACTGTAAATAGGTAAGAAAAAATGGTGTTATTTCTACAAAATATTGGTGGTCCTAAATTCTGTGTTGTTATTTTTGTTGGCCTTTATGCTGCTTATTTATTTTAATGATGTCTGAATGTTGACTGTGTTTAAAAGAGTTGAGCTTCTACATGCATTTCTACATAAAAAAAAAAGGCAGGTCAAAAATTGCAAAAAATGGCTTGGAGTTTTAAGGGTTAAAGATGTTGAGCTTTATAAGCGACAGGAACCTATAAGGTGTGTCTTGTTATGAATCAGCAACCACCAGTCTGTGGAGTTTAAGGGGCCGTCCCCACGACGCCGGATTGCATTAAAACCACAAAAGTATTTTAGCAAACTACCCTTTCATCCCCACGAAGCCAGGGATTAGTCTCCATGAAACGACTATGTCTGAAACCAGGTACCAAAGTGGATAGGTTTGAGTCCTCTACCGTCTGCGGTACTGTGCGGACAGTGTAAACGCACCACTATGACGTCAATATGAAGAGCACATGCTGATTCCCAACCACCCTTCCTCAAGTTTTTTATGCTTTGTAGTCCAGAGTATTTTGAAGAAGAAGCTCAACTTCTTTATTAATCCAAAGAAATGTTTCTTTTTTGCCTCGCAGTTAATCCTCAGCATCTTCTCTTTTCTGTTTCCAATGTGTCCTTCCTGCAACACGAGTCTTTATCTGCACATGCGTTGTTTTGCTCTAGCTTTGGAGTATTACTCTTTAGCACCCCCACAGCCTTGTAGTATGTACTACAGCGGTGTCTTGGGGATGTTGAAGCCTTTCACCTAGTTTTCACCACCGTTTTCACACCTGAACTGGTTTCGGTACCATGTGGACATAGCCTAATTGTCCCTACCCTTTGTTGACATTCTGGATGAGGAATTAGTCCCTTGACTTGTTTAGAAACAGAGGCCGATTGATGACTTCAATTCATACGGAGTAATGGCTAAGGCATGATCAAAAGTAAGTCTTCTGTATATGTTTGATCCAGTGTAACATCTGGATTGGACCCAGCATGGTCTTATCCTCCCCTCCCCTCCCTCTTTAGGATATCTAATCCACCTCAGTTTGTGCTGGTTAACATTTAGTTAACAGAGGGTTTGGATTTACTGAGTATATTACAAGCCTCCCACCCTTCTTTCTTTCATTTTCCTTTTTATCTGATTATTATTCTTTTCTTGTAAGCTGCGAGTTGCTGCTCTGTTTGTAATGAAATCCAAATGGAGAAGCTGGAATGACCCAACCCTTCTACTTCTTTCTCTGGGGAACAATCCTCAGATAAAGGGAAAGGGGAGGATGGCTAGAGATAAATTGATCAATAGATAAACACAGAGAAGTGAAGACAGAGTGATTCTTGGAGAGATAAGACGTTCAGACAGGGAAGTAGGGGAAGAGAAACTGCAAGAAAATCTCTTAGAGTTAGCTGGACACCCTGGGGGGTGGGGGGGGGGGGGTGGGGGGGTGCGGAGGGGATGAGATGATGAAGGAGGAGTTGGGTATGGGGGGGGGGGGGGGGGGGGGGGGGGGGGGGCCGTGATGGGAAACTATGTGTGTACGTGCCGCAGGAAGAGGCCTCGAGAAGTGGGGTGGGAAATGCACACGCTTAAATAAAAGCAGGGGTTGTATGTCCTGAGGAGTGTGTGTTCTGTGCATGATTGTCACTGGAGGAGTGTACTTTGGATCGGCGCTTCAGCTAGCAAACAAATAAATAAAAAAATTGCAGGCACGCCGCTTCCAAGATAAGTAAACGAAATTGTGAAAATATAGCAGCATTGACTGATGAGGGCTGACCTTACCACCCCCACGCCTCCATCCTCCCCCGTCTCTCGCTCCACTGGACATGGACAGTATGTCCAGTACATAAAATCAATTATCTTCTGGCCCATTATTAACGAAATAAGTCCCATGGATAACTACAACAGCAAATGTGTGCAGAATGCATCATTTTAAATGATTTTATCATTCAGCTAGTCTCCTCTAAAGGAGCCAAGTTAAAAAAAAATTGTCAAGCAAAGTAAAATATCTGACAATTCCTTAAATCGGTGAAATTTTGAGGGGATTTTTGCAGCACAGATCTCTAGTATGAGCTTTTTCTGGGAGAAATGTTCTTGTTGATGATTTTCAGGAAGTTACAGTTGATCAAACTAAGACGTTGTTCTTATTTCATTTCTGCTTCAACGCCAGCAGAAGCCATTTTTAAGATGTTAAAGAAAAAGATACAGAAACCACACAAAGGTGGTCAGCTGAAGGATTATGTGCATCATCAGGACCTTAAGTGGAGCTGGCATCCACATGAATAAGAGCCTGTAGATGTACGTCTCTTCATCTGTCCCTGATGCTCATGCTCTCACATTTAATTTTTCCCATCCTTCCTTTCCACTGTTCCTGTTTCCTTCAATTTCTTTCCACATTTTTCCCCTCTGCCTTCTCCGCTCATCAGAGGGACTCCCCAGAGGTGAAGGATAATCCCAGTTCGGAGCAGCGAGTCTTTCATGTCCTGGGAAGAGCGCTGCCAGCTTCTCTTTCTACTCTACAGATACCTGCATCTTCCAAGCTTTGCCGCCTCCCTCTCGTGTTTCGTTCTTACTCTTTTTTTTTTTATCAAGCCAATAGCTTCTGTTGGGAAATGTTGTTGACAGTACAAATAACACAAAGTCCAAAAAATCTGATTCTTTACCAGATAACGTAGTTTAAAAGAACCAATGACTCGTCTGGGTTGTCTGAACTACACTGTGGCTAAACGATTTTGTGACCATCTCTGTTTAATTTGGCTTAAAGTTTTACAGGATCACATACTTTACAAAAATGGATTTTCCAGAAAATCTGTTTGCTTTAAGGACAAACTGAAATAGTTCCAAACTATGCAATGATGACACAAAACAGTACATCAAATAATTTTTTGTGGAAACGAATGCAATGCCCAAAGGAACATGACGAAGAAACCAATTTTACCCAAAATGACCAAAGAGCTGATCCAGATATTAAACCGACATGTTCGGATATGGTGAGATTAATAGAGAGCGATGCATGTGTGTGAGCAGCTTATGTGATGTTATCAACTTCAGCAGCTGGAGGTTTAAGTGAGGAGTCAGCCCCCTGTTTTAATCTCTTATCCGCAACTGTCAGAGAGAATTTGTGAACCTGGCCAGACCACGAAACACAAGCCAGTGGTTTTAAGTAGCCTTTACTCAGCAGAAATGTCAAAGTTTTCTAAGTCAGTGCTAACGAACCAAAGCCGATGAGAATAAAATACTTCCTTTAGAAAATGATCCTGTTGTATCCATTCTCCTCTTAGAATGGCTGTCTATCATTGTTGTTAGGACACTGAGATTTTAATAAACCCAAAAAATTCCTAAATAAATTTTGACATGTGACTGTATATGGGAGGTGTGTGTGTAATTCCTATAGGAAACATAACTGAGGGTTTGCGCACCCCTCAAACAAACAGTCACAGTTTGAAAAACAATAAGTTATATAGAAAAAATATTAATCCATGAGTGGATGTTGAGTCAAAAAGTAATGTCAATGAAGCCAGCAAAGGGTGCACTCTGAGGTAATAAGAGAGAAAACTATAAAGGCTGTGGCAATAATAGTCACATTGGGTGAAAGAGGAACAAAAAAGCCTATGTTTTGATGTACTATTTGTATGTGTACAAGAGAAACAATTGGCATGAAACACATTTGTTTGAGAAATTTTCTGAAAAATCTCAAAGGGCAAATCATCACCCAGGGCTGTCCAGCTCTGGTCCCCAAGTGCTGCAGTCCTGCAGGTTTTAGATGTCTCCCTCCTCAACAGCTTGTTGCCAAGGTCTGTCCAACCATGTTGACCCATCAATCTGAGTCAGGTGGGCTTCAGCAGGAGACATGCAAAACCTGCAGTGTAGTGGACCTCGACAACCGGTTTTGGATACCCATGCCCTAGAGAGCATACTTTCTTAAATTTCATTATACTTAAACGGTGACTGTGTAAAAGATCTCAAAATGCCCTTTCGAACACAAAAATCTATCTTTCTCATTTGCTAAACTCTCATGTGAACTTTAAATTATGTTCTGTAACTTTTTTGTCAAATGCTATGCCTGATAGCAGCAGCTGCCCAATGTAAACAAACAAAAAGAAAAACTATCAATCTTATTAAAGACAATATTTATCGCTGTATTTTCAAGAAACTGATGACTACAGCCAACAGATAAACACACCACTGAAAGCAAGAAAGAGAATGGCAGGAACTGTTGTGTTTTTACTTTAGAGAACAAAACAAAAATAATCATGTAAAGATAAATTAAACAAAAAATAAAGAACACTTAGTAAAGTAATAGCCAAAAATGAATTTAAATAAGTTATATAGTCAGGAATTGAGCCCTCATATTTGTCAGTGTTTTCAATTAATCAGTTTGTCTGTTGCCCTGCTGATATTAAGAAATTTCTGGTTGAATCAAATCATGTGTGATGTTTATTGGGACATGTTTAACAAGAAAAAGCTGCTATACGACATGAAGTCATGTATTTAAATGTAAGTACATGTGATCCTGTCAGTCATTCTCAGCTGTGCAAACAAACAAGATGGCGCTGACACTTAAAAGGTAGAAAAATTATTAATTCTTCCACAGCCTCACCGCTAAACGATGTTCTTTCAGTTCCATCAGACTCCTTTTGCTCAAAGACTTTTTTCCGATGTAATGATGTATGTATATGTATATATACATATATATATATATATACACATACATACATACATACATACACACACATATGTATATATATATACATATATACACATAGAATAGAATAGAATAGAATAGAATAGAAATACTTTATTAATCCCTTTGGAGAGTCCTCAGAGAAATATATATATATATATATATATATATATATATATATATATATATGTATATATATATATATATATATATATATATACATATGTATACACACATACATACATATATATATATATATATATATATATATATATATATATATATATATATATATATATATATATATATATATATATATATATATATATATATATATATATATATATATATATATGTATTTGCTTGTACCTCTTGTGGCCTGGATGCCTGTTAGTCATGCTGTTGGGCTTGGCTTCTCAACAGAGGCTGGATAAAGCTGCCGTTATGATTGGCGTGGACAGCCATGGTTGAGAGAAACAGGTGTTGCTCATTGGCTTGCAGCGATGTGCCCATAGCTTTGGATGTTCACGATTGGTGGAGAAAAGAGACGCCAGCACTCAGGGAGGAAGCTGCTGATGCCAGGCATGTTTGTGGGCCAGAGGGGGGTGGGCGCGGTGGAGAACAGACCACCTGGATCAGGGGCCTCAAATGCTGGCCTGACAGAGTCAATCCGAACAACAGTGAACAGAAGACAGCCAGTCTGCTGACTTCCCCTCTCTTGCATTTTCACTGGCGGCTCTCCAAGAAACACATGCTGTCCAGCAAGACTTTCAAAAGGAACTTCAGCTCGGGTTTTTCCACCAAGTTAAGGTTTTTTTTTCTCTCTCTCTCTTTCCCTCTCTGTCTCTCTCCTTTTTGCCTACTGAAAAAAGGAAGTGGATTCAAGTACTAAAAACTACCAAGAATGGCAACGTTTTGGTTGTTACTACACTAACTGCTTTTGTTTCACATAAAAAAAAATCAATTATTTGCTTAGCATAAAAAAGTACAAAGGAAAAATATTAGAGACTATATTCATACTGATTAAGGTCCACGTGGGCTATCAGACATTAATCAAACCCCCACCTCCTCACACTAAGCCCTCTACAATGCAGGGCTGGCCTAATCCGACCCAGACACACTGTCTCAGTCAAGTTGAGACAAGACTATGAGATGTGGTGAAATTGGAGTCGCTTCTTCATTTTGATATTTTTTACCCTCTTTTTCTCTTCAAATCCTTGCCCTATTTTTTTCTTGACTTTTCTGTCTTTCTGTGCTTGATAAAAGTTACTTTTCCTGGTCACCCACAACCCTGTATCCTCCCCTGCAAGGTCACTGTACCATGACTAACAAGGGTCTTTGGGGTGAGGAGGATGTAGATTCCTCTTCTTATACTTGTTGCCTCCAAGAGCACTGCATGGAGGAGGGGGTCAGACAAGAGAAAACATCCGACCCTGACAGAGGACAAGGGCTCTGCTAAATCCGCAAACTAATGGGAGGAGGCCACTGACAGATACACACAGCTTCTCATTACCACACGCAAGCTCGAGTGTTTTATCTGGACACAAATCCGTGTGATGGGTAGAGCGCAGAAGCCTGGCTTCCTATGAGGCTGCAGCTGAAAGAAATGGTCCTCTTGCCAAGGGAGTGTCAGAGCAGGACAGAGAGGAGGACAAGACTCCAGCGGTCATCTGTTGCTCTGGAGATAAGTCGTTGATCTTTCATAAACATACACACACAGATCCCACATAGAGAGACATGATTAACATCCCAATTAGGCCAGAAAGCAGTAAGCCTCAGCCTCAAGGCCTACCTGTTTTTTTTTTTCCTTTTTGAAGTTACAAATATAAGCCACACATGCAAACCGACTACAGATGCAACTAGACTAAGTTTCACACAGGAATGAATACATAAAGATGCCACCCACACACAACATCCATATTTAGACTTAAACAAGATTTGCCTCCGATTTTCCACCAGTAAATACCTCAAACATAATGCCAAAAAGGACCCTATGGAAAAGAGATAAGACAATGAACTATTCATCCATTATAAGATTAGTAAATTGCGGGGGTTTAACAATACACCAATTCAATTATGGAGCCAATATGTAGCATTAATACAGAACAGATTGTTTACCATTTAAACAAATCATTTTTTGTTGTTGTCCTTAGTAATTTCATAGACATGGAAGTGACCGTGTTAAATCAGCATGTGATAATACCTAAAATTCCTCCCTTGTTTTTGAATCAAATCAAAGTTGTATTTTGGCAGAATCTGTGACATTGGTAAACATTAAAGATGCACCGATACCACACTTTTCAAACTAATACAAGTACTTAAATTTCAGAAATTGCTGATGCCGAGTACCGATGCGAGTACTAATATATCCCATTACAGTTCACTGATAAGGTGTGGATCAGAATGTCAGCTGGGACTACTGAGTGATTAATTGTGTGATATATCAGATGGGTCATCCTGAGACCATCCTCTAAATGCAAGGCTTGAAAACTGTCAGAAACTTCATAAATATAAAAGATTAAGTAGTTTTTGATGGATTACGTTCACAGCTGTTCTCTTGCCGTGATAATTCCAAATTCAGATTTTTACCTTTGATGTTTATGGTTTAATGTGTTAAAAAATGAATAAATTAATTCCATACAGATCAGTCTCTTTGCGTTAACTTTTAAAATTTTGACAGCCCCAGTTTTTTCACAAAGGTATCTGGTTCTGTAGTATCGGAAAACTTTAATGAATACTGAGCATGCGTACATGCATATATTACTGGACAGACACCCGATACTGGTATTGTTGCATCCCCAGTACACACAAAATCATGATCCACTGAATCAATGTGTCATTTTGAGATCAAACAGAACTCATCTTTCAACATAAAATGAGCAAATTATCACTCCTAAAAAAGTGGAAGCAGTTCACATCATGTTTTGCTAAACAAATGAAAATGAAAATGAATGAAGGCTCTACGTATGATTCCCATGATGCAGAAAATATGGACAGAATTTGACAATGAAACTAGAATGAAAGTAAAACAGAATATTGTGGGTAATAAGTGGGTGTGATCTTCTTTCTGGACCAATCTTACAGTTGTCTATGATGCCTGAGCCAAATGAACTAGGGATGTGTGTATAGATACTCTGGCACTGATACTTTGATTTCTTCCAGTAAAAATATATGATTTCACACTTAAAAAATGCACTTCTGCTGTAATAATACAAAACATACTATTTGTTTTTACTTCTGAGTGTTTTACACAATGAAATTATGTGTGAAAACCAGCCCCAGTATATTTCTTCCGTGTCACATGATTATGGTAGCCAGTTAGATGTCATGATGTTTATTCTGCTAATGTTAGAGATTATGTGGATTTTTTATGGTTTAATGCAGGTTCTTGAGCCCTATATTGTTTCAGTTTAAGAACTTTATTAATTTTATATTAATCTGTAGTCTAATTATGGCATTGTAATTTTAAAAATATGTATTGTCATCTTATTTTGATTTAATTTACTCAATGATATATTAACATTTTATAAGCATTTCTTTAAAGCCTTCATGCAAATACTAAAAAGCTATGGACCCCGTCCCCAAGCCGCAGGCTAAAACCGTGCTTGGTTTTATGATTTCAAAAATGAGATTCTCACCATAGATAATCTGTCCTGGGACAGTGTGTGAACATTAATCACAATGGTTCAAAGCCCTCTGTGTTCTTTGGGGGACCACTTTGAGGGGTCCTGGCCCAGGTTGGGAACCACTGCTTTAAAGTATTAATGTTAATTAGTTTGATTCATTTTTCATATTGCCATTGTCATGAAGATATAAATGCACAATGCACAACTGTGTGATGTTTCTTTTAAGGGGCAAAAAGTTTTGGTATCGATGAAAAGTAAGAAACTATTTTGACTGTCTCGTCTTTGTGGAACAAACCTGAACTGTTGGGGCTAAAGTTTCCCCCAGAAGGTCAGCGATAGCTAAGAGGCCAACAGAAGCACATTTGTTTTCTAAAAACTGAAGAAAGTCAATGCTGAGAAAAATTTTTAAAAAGCCGAGTCTATATTTTGCTGAAGCATTTCAAACATGGAGGAGTACTGTCAGAAAATAAGATCCGCCTAAACTCACCCACTCTGATTGTGTGGAGGCTGTCCTGCAGAGGTTACATGAAGAAAAAACATGTTGATTAATCTAATGATGTAAGAGACTACAGAAATAAAATTAATGATATTTAAAGTACCTCTTTATTGCACTGTTGATATTTTATGTAGCAACCACGTGATTAGACATATTCCTCCTGAAAAAACAGACTTCACAAAGCCTGAAAAGAACAAAAGTGTCCCACTTTCTCACACAAACTCAGACTAAGACATAAAAATTTAAAGAAACATTTTACCAATGAATCAATTAACCTACAAATCCACATTTGATTCCAATTATAAAAACAACAGGCTGCATCATTTCTGGAGTGGCATGTGGCACCATCTGACAGACATTCAGACCGACTAGTCTGCACGCCGAGCGGCTCGGCCTGATGCTGACTGATAGCTGGCTGTGGATCCTGAGGGGCATCGAGAGTTTAATCACCCATAACCGCAATTACAGACGTGCACGTCAGCCTCATAAAGCACTGAAACAAGATGAGTGCCTCCCTCTTCTCCTCCTCCTTTGTGCACATCAGCCAAATTCCACTAAAGCTCACGGAGCAGCTAGGGAGCTGAAAGCGTAACCTCGGAGAGGGAGGGAGGGGGGACAAATCCCTACCTTGTGCACTGCATTAAGAGGGAGAATTGCGGCACATTAATTAGTGCTTTTAATACACTTATGAGCTATAAAACAAGTCATTATGCACTCATGGAGGAGTGCTGCTTCTTGTGAAAATGAACAGGTGTGTCTTGTTTCTACAGAAGGTATCTGAAGATCTTAAGGAGCCTTGCAATACAAGAATCAAAAGGATTGGGGGGACTGCATCAGTGAATGCACAAAAAGACAACATTAACATATCAAATACGTACAGCCACATACACACACATAAACTTAAAGTGTGCATGGAGATGTGCGTACGAGCACACACTCTTAATGATCACATAAAAGCTCATAGCACACCATAAGACAAGCCTTAGGATGGATTAAGATGCAAGCCTTTATCAGTGGGTTCCCACAATCCCCTGTAGAATTTCTCAGCTCTCTCGCTCTGTTTTTTTTTTCCACTCACTCTTTCCATTTCTCCATACCTTAGGGATAGTGCTGGGAGGAAAAAAAAGAGAGAAGAGGAAAAAATACTGGAGGATGGTTAGAAAATGAGGAAAACATTCTGAAACAAGTCCGCTAATGGACAGGTCATGAGCAGGAGGTCATGTCCTTTTCACAGCTCTGCGGCTTGACAGAAAAGCAACAAACAAGATGCAAAGTCGCCCTCGTGGTTGCAATAATTCAAGCACAAAAGTGCACCGCTGAGGATGAGATTAGCAGCAGCAGGTGAACGGGACAGACCACAAGGTTACCGGGTCAAATGTGGAGGGAAGACATCACATGATGAGATTAACTCAAAACTTTTTATGATTGCAGAGTGAAAGCCACCCTAAAGCTCTTCTACGAGGAGAGTTAAAGGTGATGTACTGACTTCCAGGTCATCTAAACCAGTGGTTTCCAACTTATGCTCCTTGAGGACTCCCTTAATGCAACTACTAAAAAGCTGTGGACCCCTGCCGTACCCAATGCTGAAAAAAACACTGTTCTAAAAAAAATAGACTAAACTTTGGACAAACTGGAGAAAGTAATACTTTAAGACAATAGTTAAAGCCTGAAGCCTCACAGACTACTTCTATAGATTAGAAACATATGGAAACATCTCAAAAGCAGGAAGTTAGCAACAGTTATCCCAAATGTGCATGAATCTCACTGTCAACAGAGGGTCAATTCACACCTTTTTACTGAGGCATTTGAGCGAAGTTTAGAAAGTAGCTCCTGAGACAACCTTTGAACCCCAGAGGAGGTCAGGTTGACTGGTCACAAGATCAGTGTTGATACATGACACCTCAGCTGGACTATGCCGCCTCGCACATAAATAAGCCCTTCATCATGGGCGATTAAACTATATGGATGTGAACCTCAGAGGATAACATGCCATTTTTCGCCTCATCATCTCCATTCTCTCAGACCTGAGTGTGGGTCTTCATTGCAGCCTTTGTAAAGCTTCCAAAAACAGCCGCACAATAACACATGATGAAGAGGGTGAGCTGCCCTGGGTGTGAAAGGTCGATGTCTCTTTAGAGAAGCTAGGCAGGCAGACAGATCAGTCACAGAGTTTATCTGGTGAATGACAACAAACGTTCTAATTTCTTTGGCAACATTTTAATGGGTACACAACCAGAAAGAAAAGAGCAGCTATGTGGTCAATGCTTTGAATGCAGGCAATAAACAAGTCATAACAACAAAGCCCCAAGCAACTATACTCTACAACGTGAAAACACTATTAAAAGCTCTAATTAGGGTATGAAAAGGACATCAAATATGAAGAAGACATAAAATACCATACTTGTATAAATAAAAAACTAACACCGACACTCAAACCATCTCCAACTGCTTTCTTGTACACGATAATGAGTTCACTGTACTCCAATGGCCTCCACAGTCATCCAAATCTCACTCCAATGGAGGCCCTTTGGGATGTGATGGAACGGTAGATTCTCATCATGGATGATAAATCTGTAGCAACTTAGTAATGCCATCATGTCTGAGGAATGTTACCAACATCTTGTTGAATCTATGCCACAAAGAATTAAGGCAGTTCTACAGAAAAGAGGGGGTCAAACCCAGTATTAGCAAGGTGAATCTAATAAGCTGGCCAGTGAATGCATGTTCCTACTTTTTTAGGCTTGCCTTCCCGTCAGTTTTCCGGCAGTACATAAACAGGAAGGTAACCTTTGTTTGACTAGTTTATAGCACTGAGGGACTGAGAACTTGGGACTGAACACTAATTCTGTATACATGTACAGGTTTGATCTTGGTTTATCATCCACTTATACTCATGTTATCTTGAAACTGTGTCTTATTGCAATTTCTAAGGAAAATTTGACAAATATCACAAATTAGGAGAAGCCTCATCTGCTGTACCACGAGAACCCTTCAACAACTGATGTTTTGTCTGGGTTGGAAATGGGTTTTCCCCCATTTAGTCAGTGAAATCTATTCAGCCAGTTTTTCAGATGATGCACTGCCTGACTGCATTCAATATTTGATATGGCAAGCCACTGGATGTTCTCTAAATTTCTTGATGTACTAAGGGCCCTGCCTAAAACAGTTGTCATGACACTCACACTCACATCAGTCACAGAAACAACTCTGAGGACATACATCCATGTACATGTTTTGTGGTTGTGGTTGTGCTGATGTGTTGCTCGTTCTGATTCCCGCTGTCAAATTCTGTTTATGGATGTTTGATGTCTGATGGGGGACTTTCAGATCCAACATGTCAGTTTTATTGTTCTAAGTAATGTAAAATACTTTTTTTTATGTTCCTGCCTTTTTAAATTCCTTTTCTTAAAGGGGACCTCAACCTGGCAGACAGCATGACCAAAAAGGTGGTTACATGGAAGTAGAAGAGATACAGTTGTATTGTGGTAACCGTAAGGTCCAAGCTTTTTTTTTTAGATTTTTGCTGCTTTCATTAAGATTTCCTTTTTTTTTTCTTACTTTCACCTGTATAATAAAAAACTAGCATCAATAAAAAGATAAAAACAGATCCAAACGTGTGAAAACTGACTACTTTTATTCCTTTTTAACCCAAACAGTTCCAAAGGTGATCCAGGGCCAAGGCAAGACCCAGATCGAAGTTTAAGTACACAAAACAATCTTAATTTGGACAAAATTTATTTATTTATATATTAAATTAAACAGCTAACTTTACCATAGTCCATCATTCACAACTAAAACCTCTTGAACCTGAAACTAGGAAGTTGTCTGGGAATGTTCTCATTAAGCCAGGTCATGGTGTTGTATGTAAGTTGAATCAAGTCATCTCGACTGGGTTTAGTTTCTTGAAGACGTTTTACTATTGTTCAGAAGAGCTGTTTCAGTTTTGAAGGAGACAATGGAAGATTTCCATGTGTAACCGCCCAACAGTTGTAGACTCTAAAACACCAGTGGTTAAGTAAAATCTCCCACTATCTACATCTGAGCTTAACATCTTCAAGAAACTAAATGTAGTCCAGTTGATCTGACTCAACCTATGTTGAAACTTCTGAAATCACATGTGAACACTTATTTACAAACTATGAGCCCAAGGCGCATGTCTTAACTTCACCACTATACTTTTTCTAATACATTAAGCAGACTTAAAGACGTACTACAGAGCTTTTGTAATTTTCTCAGTTTAAACACCTTTAAAATGACTAAGTATTTGAATATGCAACTAATACAATTCAAAATTCTTCACAGAGCTCATTTTTCAAGACAAAGGACTTTCAGGATGGGTCTATCACAAATATCTGCTTGCAAGACAATGATTGACGACTTTCATTTTTCTTTTAACTCTGCACAGATGAGCCTCATGGTCTTATATATCACATATATGGTATATATACATATATACACACACACACACACACACACACCAAGCCAGGGCAGGATCAGCCAGTGGAATGTTTGCAGATGCATGTTTTATTTTCAGTCCAGGTGATGTAAACATCTCCTGCTCTGACTGCCACTGGAAGGAAAATGCTAGATTTGTTGCTAGTTGCTAAAAAAAATAAAATAAAAAACACCCCCCTCCAACTCGCTAAATATCATGACAGTCACCAAGTTAGCAACACTGCCAGTTATTGTTTTTTTTCCTTACTTGCACAGATGCATGTGCAGTAAAACATTAGGTGCATCTCTCCAATTCTATGTGCACAAACTTGCACATGCATGTGGTGTTCTGAGCCCTGAGTTGTGTAAGCATAAATGAATATTTATCTCTGCTTTGAATTCTGCTGACTTACATACAGCTTGCCAACCACACAGTTACACATTAAGTAACATTCTATGAGATAAAAGATTGTAAAATCAGGCCAAAGTCAGCTTCTCATCTTTCCTTCAGATAGGATCAGCTTAAGAAGACATAATAACTTATGCAGTCTGATAACAAAGAGCTGTTAAGCCATGTAATAAATACTTTTTTCTGCTCAGAGAATGGGGTTATGATCATTATGTAACCTACAGCTTGATGCGCTCAGGCTTTAATTTTTTCCCTCCCACATACTAAATGTGGTAAGTTCACAAATAATGATTATGTGGACAGGTAGATGGAGGCAAAAATCAACAAAGGCTTAATTACCACATAACACCAAAGCACCATCAGTGATAATAGACTTGTTTGTTTTTCCATAAGCTTTAAATTCTCCTTTAACCCCTGTTAAAGTCCGCAACATTTGCTGGCAGATGGAGGCAGAAAAACACAAAGAGTTCCTGTATTAAACAAAACAATGTAAAAACACACTGTCCTCTATGTTTGCTTCAGGTCACATTAGTCACATCTCCGTAAGTGTCTGTGTGTGCATCTTTATGCACATGGCCAACAAAAACATGCGTTTATGTCTTTCTGTTGCATGTTGCATTTGACACTGAATATTGTCCATCTGCTTGTCTTGTTTCAATCCAGCCGCCCAGTTAAGTCTGAATAATGGAACCTGTGGTGAGCTGGTGTCAGGTGAGACACCGCCGCTGCAAAAAAAAAGACTAGCCCGGTCGGTTGTATAATCATCAGACTCGTACACACGTGCCCTGTCTTTGTATCACAATACAAGGACAGATGGCAGGGAGAGTGTTAAATAAACACAAATACATGCTCATTATCAGCTTGGGTTACAGGCAGCTGCTGCAGCTCATTTTGTCTTTGACATAGATATTCAATCACACCCGATGACTGCTTCACACAGGAGCAGCCAAACAAAAGTCATTTTGGGAGGTGGTTGGGATGTTTGGGGCGCTCTTTCTAATTACTCACCTGGGTGGTACAATCTGCTACAGCTGGCACACAGCCTTTTAAGGACAGTACATGTAGTATGTATGCAGATGCAGGCATAACATGTACTTTTGAGTATTACCACAGACTGATCCTGCATTACGTCGCTGAGGCTTTTCTTTCTTGCTATAAGCTCTTTCCCCCGATGTTGCTACTGAGATCCCAACATGACAAGCATTAGCAGATAGGAACTAAATGTTCCAGGTCCTCTTCATGGTTTCACAATGCATGGTGCAAAAATGTTTTGTAAATTATTAACTCATTCCTGAGCGAGCCTTCTGCAGCCTCAGGAAGGGGAATAAGCAATGCAGGTGACAGGAAGACATTCCCAAGACATAGTTTCTAGTGAGCTCCCTACACTTTGTCTATAAATAAGTAAATAATCACATTTCAGAGGGAGTGTAAGTTAGAGATTTCAGCTTAATGAGAACATGAATAAATTATTTTCCACCACTATTTTATGTAAAACAAACAAGAACACACCTTGAATTTTTTTTTTTATTATTTACTGTCATCATGATTCTTTAACCACTTGAAAAGTTTATGAAGCCGGAAATCCTCCAAGTGTAATTTATAAAGGGTTGGCTAACTGAATCACACCGACCAACTGATAAATGACAATCAAGAATATGTCAGTGCTTCAACTTTGACTTTGCAATCTATCATCATCTGTGACATCCACTGTTGTTATTACTGCCCCCCCATCCCCAAACCCTCTCATTTCCAAAGCCATGCCACGCCTGTGCTGTACAACCAGTCTAGTCAATTATCTCAATGTCAGTGCCTGTAATGGACTTGTGGACATGCCCCTGTGGCGTTTGGTGTGCCGTTTTCCACAGTCCTTTCTCCATCCCACAGTCGCATTGACTGAGCTGGCTGCATGGGCGTATGATAAAGGTCAACTTTCTGCACCAGCTCCCCCAACCCCCAAGGTCCCCCTGCAACCGAAACACCCATGGAGGGCAGGCAGAAAATGGCTGGGTTAAAGAATGATTCTAATTTACTGCAGTTACTTGTTGAGCTGTCAGACAATACTCTGGTTAGGCTAGTCAAGTTTGTTCAATTAATTAACCAATCTTAGAGCATACACAAAGTTGTTGTGCTCACATCCAGACTGCGAGCTTTTTGATCCCAACTGGACCAACAAGGAGGATTAGATGAAAGTGAAGAAAAAGGATTGCTAGCTGCTGCAAAACAAAAGGGAAGCTAGTGTTAAACTAGCTGAGTTTTGTGATGAATATAAAGTTTAAGTGAGCATCTTTTTACCCAACAGCAAGTGTTTATTACAGATTTAAAAAGCTATGTTGAAAAACGGGCCTAGTATTTGGTCTTTTATTTAAATACTTCTGCTAATTAGCCATGGTTTAACACAGTTAGATACATGGAAAGTTGTCAATTTAAAATAAATCTTTATATATTTTTTTTAATATTGGAAAGCTGTTAATTTATTGTCTAATAACATATTCCTTGCCCAGTCTCACAATCACTTATGCAAAAGCTTAACATGCTAATTTAGCTAACATCTCCCAGGATGTGCTCTTCCTTTGGTGACAGCAAATAAAGCATGATCAGTGCAATTACTTGAGAAGAGAACATGTTATAAACATTAAACAGGATGGCTAAAATGCAGCCAAGATGTAAGAAATTAACTTTAGGGATGGCTAAAGAAATGTCTTGATTTTGCTCCAATCCTTAACACCACTACGGTCTTCATTTTTTAGACTTTGAGACCTCCTGCATCTAAGTTGTTGTTCTGTTTGTTTGGTAAAACAGGGGCTTTAGTGTTGCTACAGCGGTCACGGTCCACACTCCTCGAGGGCAGCCAGCTTCTCAGGCCAACGCCGAGTCCCAACAAGACATTTCCATTAGCCTCTGCATTACCGTCACTCCCACCCTCACTTTCTCCATGCACCTCAAGGAACGTCTCTAAGAGGAAAAAGCATGTGGGAGTTGCAAACACCTCTCCCCCCACTTCCACCTCTCACATCCCAGCATGTACTGGCCTGCATTAGCACACTTGGGTGGGCCTGTTGCTGTGCAGCTAAGACGTGACATTGGGAGGTCAGGACTCCGCCATCCTCCTTGCATCGGTCATGCTCATACACACATATGTCTTTGACCCTTTGTCCTCTACCCTGCTTTCTACAGTTTGCTCTTTGCAGAGAGCGCCTGTGCAGGCCGGGGTGGCAGGTGCAACGCTCCGACCTTCCACTTCATGAGATCGGCGTTGGTGACATTCGGATCAAGTGCTCGGTTGTGCTGCTTCTCCCCTCCCACCGCCACCAAGCCAGCTATAATGCCAAGCATGTCAAATCACTTTAGCATCAAAATACCAACAGTCATCTCCCCTCTCTTTACCCCAACATCCCTGACTGTCTGTGTGTCCCTCACCCCTGCTTCTCCTCCTCTAGGGGTGGAGATGAAGCACAGAGTCTGATGGTGTGTAGCTGCCAGTGCCCTTCAAATTCCCATGGAAGAGGACAGAAGCGACCGACCACAGAAACCAGAAAAAGAGCTGCAGCTGCGTCTGGCGGCATCAAGCTCCATGTCTGCTGTTAAAAGGACAACCTGAACTTCTTAAGCAACATCTTTAACAGGTTGAAGATAGAAAGAAAAAAAAAAACAGGCATGCAGAAAGTGATGGATCTAAGGAAGGACTAAGTAGAAAAAAAGTGGAAAAAAAAAAAAAAAAGAAAAAAAAACAAACCACAAACCTGAAGCTCAGACAAATGTTCTTGCATTCTTATGTTGTTCTTCAACATAACCTGAGGAACGCCGGATATAGTACGAAAGGCATAACAACAGGAAATGCATGGATCAGAGAGAAAATAAGACTTATGGGAGAAATAAATCACAGAAATTAGCTTCTTCCTTTAGTCTGACCTTGTCAAAATATCTAGTCCTGCTGCTATTAGCAAATCCAGATGCTCAATGCAATCTTTTCTCATTTTCAATCATCTTAGCCAACAGAAGGAAAACAAAACGGGTGCCATAATGGACTGCACTTCTAAAAAATCTCATCTCATTTTGCATTCTTGTTGCTGGTAATTGTTTTCTATAACAACACATATGGTTTTTTCTTATTGAGAATACATGTTTTATGATTTATCCCAGCCTGCGGCATATTTATCTGCATGTAACAAGCACAACTCCTCGATGTTTGTTTGTACAGAGTGCAGCGTGTCATGAGCCAGCCTTACAGCTCCTCTGCAAATCCGACACACATGCAGTTCCCTTCATATCTTGATGCTGGAGTGTTTATCTGCGACTAGTTGAGGCCAGTGTCCCTCAACACTTAGTCAGCGAAACTGATGTAAACACGCTGCTTAAGGGTCAGGTTTAAGGAGGCAGAAAAACTGCAGTGTGTTCTTGGGAGTGCAGACTCATTTCTAGATGTTAGACTCATGTCTTCACAATAATCAGTGATTAATTTTGAAGTACAAATAAAGAGAGATTCAAGTGTTTTTCTTGTTGGTCTTCCTTCTAAGGTACTACAGCTTCCTGCATCAAATTACATACGTCTTGAGAAGCTCCTTTTAATTGCCTGAAAGTGTATTCTACTTAACTGGATTAAAGAGAGCCCGCCAACTATCACCCTATGGTACAAAGAGATGTTTAATATTCTCCCACACAAAAAAAAATGTCAGCAATCACAAAAGGAAAAGATAGTTTATTTGTGAAAATCTGGTCCCCCTTGATAAATTACTTACCAAAGGATTTTGGGGTTTTTGGGGATGAAGTAATTTCTGTAGTAAGAACAAATCTCCTTTATAGTCATAGCTGTCATCCATTGTATTTATCAGCTGTCCTTCACTTCTGTGTACACTGTATTAGCTGCCCATCTACTAGATCTTCCACCACTTTTATATGTAAACTGTGTTCTACACTTTCTCTTTTTTATTTTATTGTTTGGTGTTGACTTTTTCTGTTTTTTGTGTACTGTGCAGCTGTCATTGGTGGGTGGAGGGAGGATGGGTGATATTATGTTATGTTGATCCTTGTTTAAACTAATAAAAGAAAGAAAAACTGTAGTGACGCTGCAGGCTAATTCTGGTGTTTTTTAACTGTCGGCCATAGCAGAGACAGAATCAGTAGTGAGATACTGTATCTGGGTTAAGATGTACATCCTCATTTATATTCATGCCTTTGGTTAATTTGCCCATATATTCCAGCGGAACCCAACGTTCCTCACTGTGATTAACATACTGTTCTGTGTTAGGCAACATGGGGCCCGAAGAATGAGAACTTGCTTATTCATGTTTAATTGATGTTAATAAAAAATGCAAGGTTTTTTCCCTTTTTCCTTCCCCATTTCTAGATGCAAAGCCTCACAAAATGTACTGTTAATCTGACTCAAGGGGTCAGGATAAACTCAGAGGACCGCTGGAATCTGTAGCACAATGAAATTTCACCTCATCTGTGAAAAGTGCCTCTGAGATAATATATCACAGGCGGCCTAAATATAGCTACAAATAGGAACAGGAAATGCATTTACAAAAAAAGCCCTTTCTGAGTTTAAATTATGCTGTACTCCTGATGATTTAAATTTAAATGTTGCTTCCTTTGCACAACTATGACTCAAATTTAAACCCATATTAACAAGCCTTTGGCAATTTAATTCAAATCTTAATGTTCATTTCTGCCACCATGGAGATGACAATGAGTGTGTGTCATGGCAGGGATGTGACCACTTCCTGTGGACACTGTGTCCCTGGTGGCCTGCTCTG
Organism: Melanotaenia boesemani; assembly: GCF_017639745.1. NCBI lineage: Eukaryota > Metazoa > Chordata > Actinopteri > Atheriniformes > Melanotaeniidae > Melanotaenia > Melanotaenia boesemani. The sequence goes on along the minus strand of NC_055700.1, from coordinate 22,491,677 downwards.
CTGGCTCTCCACAGGGTTTGAGCTGCAACAATGAGATAGCATTTCACTCTGACGGTGCTGTTGGGGGATTAACGGATCAGAGACTTATCAAAGGCTTAGTCACTCTGATTTCTAGTGACCAGCCACGAATGAATGCCATGAATCTGCAGCAAAGCAGAGTCCTCCAACTCTGCTGCAGTTGAAGCCAGCCACCAGGGGTCATGTCACATGGGGGAATACACCTGGATATCATGGATGATATATTCATGCATCTCCATCTGATGAAGCACATTCTGAGAGATTGTTCTCCTTATGCATTACTCTCGTACATAACTGACCTTGGATACAACTAAGAAAGAAGTAGAAAAAAAGTGCTCAGCTGCTGACTTGCAACTCTAAATACAGGCCTTAAATTTGACCACCTTTAGTCTAAGTAAGAGTCCTGCAACAACAAATGACTAAGTAAGCAAGTAGTAAATAAGTTAATGAATCAACAACCAAATAAATAATCAAAGAAACAAATAAATAAGCAAACAAAATATACAAATAAATAACAATGCAGATATATAAGTTTATATTTGGGTGATACTCATCAGAAGATTTAATAATTGAACCAAACTGTTGCATGTTGTTGTTGTAATATGTTAAGGACACGGTGGATCAGGACCGGGATAAATCTTCTCCTGATAATATAATTTTATTTGATTATTATTGCTGGTGCTCTATTTCTATTTATATCAATCTATTTCTCCCACCCAGTTTAAAAAAAATGTATCACTCTTTCAGGGGATTCATCCTCCCTGTAACAAACCCCGCAAAGAGAAAAAATAGTAAATATAACTCATGTTAACTGATAAGTTTAATATAAAACCAAGCAGCCAGTTAACACAGTCTGACTGTTCTTATCCCAGTTATGACAAACTCCAGTCCTCTGCTTAAAGAAAACCACACACTATTAAAAAAAATAATTAAAAAAAATATGCATCTGCTTAAGATGAACTGGGTTTTTTTTCTTTCTTTCTTTGCTTGTGTATCCCAATCACTGCACCCATAAACAGCAGCCCGGTGTCTAGCAGCCTCTCTGGCTCCTGATTCAGGCAGGAAGCAGCCTGGAAGAGCGAGGACTCCAGCTAGCCAATTACAGTGCAGGGAGCGAGGAACATGCAGAGGATAACGAGCCCCCTCTCAGTGACCCTCCTCACCTCTGCAGGACCCCGTGATGGGAAATTTGAGGAGCCAGGGCCCACTTTAACCCAACGTCCACCCCCTCTATTACTCCACTACTCTTTTCCAGATCTGCTCTCTTTGGCCTCCTTCACACCCTCTACCCCAACTGCTGGTTTTAAACCCTGCTGTGTGACCACAAGGTCTACAAACACATGCTGCCTCTCTCCAGAGGCCCACCACATGGCTTATTGCTGCTGCTCAAGACCAACATTGAAAAACAATGGGTGCGTAAACATGCATTACTTGGAGGGAAAACAGAGTTCTTCTCCAAACAGGAATAGTAAACAGGTTGTAGAGTAACTAGCAGGGTTTGTGATGCAGTTAGATCATTTTTTGCTTTACTTTTGGAAAACAGTGCCGTAAAAGATGATGCATTCAAAGCAGAGAGGTACATTTCATTACAAAGTGAAAGACAATCAATTTACATTTCAGGTGTATTAGAATCAAGGACTTCCACAAACACAAAAAGAGAGGGGGACGAGGGGTCCCTAACAAATACTCCCCCTCCTTCTTTCTTCAGGCAGGATTGGTCCTGTCATTTGGACCCTCCAAACACGGACCATATGTGAGTTCAGCTCTGGCAATCAGACTGCATTGTAGAGCAGGCGGCAGAGTTCATCAGGAAAAAATTAGCCCGTCGCTCTGCAGGCCTCGCTCCTATTGGCCAGTCACGCGGCCCGCTCCATTTGAGGGCACCCCAGACATTCCTGCGTATAATCTTTTCCATTCCTCCGCTCAGCTCGGTGAGGACAGACCAAATCACAGCACAAGGCCTGCATTGTGAGCCGTGTTCAGAAAGCCCTGTTTTCAATGCCGTCTCTCTTTTACGTTTTCCCTCTCTGTCACCTCATTCACCGCAATTCCAAATAAAAAAAAAAAAAGAACATATTTCCCATCATGACTCTTAATGATTGCTTTTTTTTTTTCTTTTTTAAAATGATCCACAGGAAAAGCCAGGAACACTACATTTCTCACGGTCCCTTTCCAGTAAGAGTTTGTTTTAGAAAAAGCCTGAACAATGTAAAACCACTGAAACCGAAGCCCGGCCACATCAGTGTGCTGCCTGGAGTTCAGCAGATCGCAGCTGAATACGGCTCCCCTCCCGGGCGAGGCTCCCCAGCCTTCCCAGAAACCTCCTGCTTAGGTCACCGCTACACGCCTCGCGCCTCCCCACAGCAGCTTGTCATTGCGGCCGTAGCCGGGCCGCTGGAACGCAGAGATTGGAGGACAATCACACAATCTAGGCACACTGGTGGGGTTTATTATAGAAACACATTCCATAATTAGACCCATGATTATTACAGGGTCTATAAAGTTTAGACTCCACAGTGGCTGTCCACCCTGCTCTTGGCAGCTTAACACACCAACAGATTACTATAACATCTCTCGTAGTAAAAAAAAAAAAAGCGTTAAGAAAAGGGTGTGACGATAAACTTCGTCAACAATTATTGGTTCTTTATTCTCCATGTGCCCCCTCCAACTACTCCCTGTTTAAGACAGACAAAATAATCTAATGAAACTTGGAACCTCGAGTGCTATAGCTCTTAAAATAGCCACAACATAGAGAAGGAAAACCTTCAAGCAAGACAACACTTCAGTTCCAGATGGTCCCAGTTGTTCTGGAAACACGTCCACCCTAACCACAAGCTGTGACAGTAAAATATGTTGCAATCAATCAAGATAACTGTAAAATACACAAAGATGGGGGCAAGGTTGGTGGAATAACTGTGAACCTCTTCATGCTGAGACTTGTCCATGAAAAAGTATTTGCCTGGGAAGGAGAGGGGTTTCATTTTGCTTTCTTTGAGTCAATAAAAATCCTCCTCTTCTTCTTTTTATTTTTCTCCTAAGATGACTTCATTCGTTTTCTTTTTCTTAAACTTCGGGGAAAAATTTATTTGTCTCAAGAGATTTCAGAGACTGATGGGCATCATGCTCCAGGTGCAGGTTCAGGGTCCCACGCTATTGGGATCCACAGCACAACCGTCTTTTAAAGCACTTTAAAACGTCCATTCAAACGGCCATTTCTTTAGTGAAAGAAGGGTCTTTGTTAAAGGTTTCGGGCATGACTGATCCTCTGACTCTTAAGTGCAAAAACTTTTACTAACATAAAAACTACAACAAACTGAACTCGTGCATGCTGGATTCGATCAGCGTAATCATATTAGTAAATCAAATTGCTTCTTTTCTAACTATCAGATTTAACCCAATGATTTTCATTCAGGAAGATCCTGAAGGTGGTTTTGAAACAGACTTAATTATTGGCGTATCAAAAAGTAATTGATCACATCATATTGTTATTTAGATCTTATGATACAAAGCCTTGACTTGATTTAGGGTCTGTGAGCATTACTTAACTTGGGGGACATTGAGAACAGATGGCCAAACTGTACTTTGACCTTGCTTGAACTGTCTGTACTAAAACCTCTCTAATTTTCTTCTGCTTCACTTTGTCAGAGTTGGCCTTTGCAGAGCTAATGTTCACATATTTCATCAAGATTTGATGGATGTTTATCATTAAATCATTCCAAGGGATAATCACATTTATCCTGAAATTTTTGTTTGTTTGTCTGAAACGTTTTCATTTGTGCTTTCTGTCATCTTCATTACATCTTTATTGTTCACTTTACTATGACTCCAAAAGTGTTCAAATAGACTGTTTGTGTCAAAGATAATTTCATTGTGGTTATGTAATTTTCAAACAGAGGCCAAAAAAAGGGCACAGGGCTCGAAGGGTTAAGCCTCATTTATGCTGTACTGTACATTAAATATACAAATGAACAGAGCCTTCTGTCCATCTTATGTACCATTTACAAGCTTATTTTTGTCCATTTTCATGATAGACCAGAGACTGTATATAAAAGATGGACGGAGCCTCTGTGACGTCACCTGTAGGTTTCTGAAGAGCAAAAGTGAAGCTCGGTTCCCACTGTCGCCATCTTGACAGCGTCATACGTGTCGTCATTCCCGGAAAATCCAAAAATGGGCAAAGAGGTGGAGCTGAGAGGGGGACTGAGATGGTGGAAGTGGATGATTGACACCCATAAAACTGTGAGCTGCCTGTTGCTAAGAGCTAACCAAGCTAACAGTAGCTAACCAGCTAACGGAGGTAGGCGGGCTAAAGCTAAGGTATGCTGTTAGCAAGCTAAAAACCGTGGTTGTACTGCACTTTCCCTTCTTTCCGTGGATATTGGATACCTGTCAATCAAAAGGACACACCCCTAATTATGCCGAATTTTAAGATTAAATAACATCCAAATGGATGAGTTAGAAAAAAAATTCACCCCCCCCCCCCCCTCACAGCTGTCATAAAGGTAAACTTGACCTATTAATCCTAAAATGGATTTTTGTACCAGGCTTTAAACATGTTTATTTCTGCTGTGAAGTTGGTCTTTTTAACATGGAAGTCTGTGGGGATTTGCTCTGTTTTGGAGCCAACCCCTAGCGGATGAGGGGTGAACTGCAATTTTTTGCACTTCGCATAAGCTTCACATTTTACATTTTACCCCTGGAGGTTGCCGCTTGGGATAGACACCCTGACATAGCAACCAGAGCAGTACCACCGGAAACCGTGGAGGCAGTGTTGTGTAGTATAGCTCATGTGCAACCAGCGAAAAAACAAAGAAACAGAATCTGCGATGTATTTAATGGTCGCACAGACCGCTGTCTTTTATGCTGCCTCCTCTTGTATGATAATGTACATTATCATGATCGCCACAGTCGACATGTTTCCTATTGTTTGATACTGATGTTGGAACTCAAAAAATAAATAAATAAATAAATAAATAAATAAAAATGTGAACTTTGCACTGCCCTATAGTGGATGAATAGTCTAACATCCATGCCAACATATAGGATGCCTGGGAGTACGGGGGCAGTGACCATTTACGAATTTTAGGGGAGCATAAGTGAGACTTTAAAAGAAACAACAATCTCTTTCTGAAGGAAATAAAGAAAATGAATCTGGACTTTGAATGTGAAGCATTGACTAATTTATCTTAAAAAAACGGAGAACAGTAACTTCATAAATACACTAAGTAAATTTATTAAACCAAATGACCCACTTCAACAAAGAATTCCACTATTGTCACTAAGAGCACTTAAAGTTGAGTAAAAATGAATAATATTGAGTAAACAAAGATCTTGTGCATTTATAGTAAATTGCAAAACTGAACAAAGATTTAACTCTGAGCTAAATCAAAACTAAATGAAAGATGGAAAGCATATGGCTTCTATTAGGGAATGCTTGCATTCTCCAACCATAAATGGCTTAAAATAAATAAAAAAATAAAAACATAAATAAATGGGCTTGGGAAAATTTTTTTATGGTTTTTGCTTAAAGACATCTTGTAATTCTTCCATATGCAAAATTCATGAAATCAATTAGATGCTCTCATAGAGATTTCTTTTTTATGTTTAGGTGACTTCATCCCACCATACAAGTCATGCTCCTCTCACATGACGGGGCAGCGGAGCTGGTCGCAGCAGTGACGCTGCAGAAGCGGCGAGCCTCAGGACTGGGATGATAAATGCATCGACATTAACCACATGTTCTGCACAGCTTGGACCCCTATTCATTAGCCTCACACCAGACAGCTCAGAATACCCACTGATCTAAGGCTCTGCTTGCCTGCGAGGGTGGGTGGAAGGTGCTGGAAGGAAGGGGCTGATCTCAAAACACCTCTGTTAACTTGTCCATCAGTGGGGCTCCACATGCAAAGACACCATTAATCATAAAAAACCAGACACCCAAAAAAAAAAAAAAAAGGCCCCACAGACACACCTATGACTGGAGGCGTTGATGTGTGCACAAATGTTTCCACCACACACAACTCCAGTTAGAGAAAGCAGTACTGAAACAACAACGGATATAGACTTGTTTTCCTTTTCAGTTAATGTGGTTTCATTTGTTAAAACCAAAACCAAGAAAAAGTCCAAATTTTTCTCAACTCTAGACTCTGGAGAACGTCATTTTGATCAGTCTTTCATGTCATGAAAATGTATTAAATTAAATAAGAGGCAATGCCATTTTTGATGATTAGACAATTTCATTAGTAGCATCAGGTCATGAGGTGAAAATAACAAGCTCCTCATGACTAAATTATCTTCAAAACATCCAGTTGCTTACTTGCAGCTGGTCTATTCATGAGTGCACACTTTAATAGGAGGGGGGAAAAAGGTGCATTAACAATAAAAAGCAACAGGTTTGTTTCCATAGTTACCTGAGGATAGGCGACGCTGATGGAGAGGACACATACCGCTGAAACACGAACATGCCTCAGCTGATCGACCTCGCTGCATGGGAGGAGCCAAAGAGCACTGGGGCTTCAGGAACCCTGTAATGAAAGAGACAGAGGCAAATTAAAGACAGAAAGAAGAGGAAGAATTTGGTAAATGAATAACAGAGAAATAAATAATGCTTTTTTGTGGGTGGTGGATGATGAACAGGATGCCATCTCCACCCCTCTGGAGCTCACAGGGCGGAGAAGAAACGGGTTAAAGAAATTCCCACGAGCTGCCGCGCCACCTTAAGACAAAGCCAGCCTTTCACATTTACTGCTCTCCAGACCTCGCTCTATCCTCCTCATGGCTCAGGTCAGCTTTGCATCAGTATCCAGGCTGAAGCCTCCAGACAGGACACAGAACCTGCACATGGAGGGCAAAAGCCAGCTGGGCACCAGGATGAGGTTAGCATCGGTGAGTGGGCAAAATGCCAGAGCAGACCGGAGTGCCTCCAGGGGCTGGATGAGGCCGTCTTACTGTCTGTCTCTGAGGCCACAGGGGTCACTTTTAATAGGGAAGTCATTATTTAACACAATAAGGCAACTGTGGAGGCTGTACCCCCTCCAGCCAAACACTCACCAGTCACTGACATCATCCAGCAAATGGGAAGAGAAACAAACAAACCTCGATGAGCATAAAGAATGTACAAAACAGCTTAAAGTAATAGCAAGTTAGAGCCACAAGAGCCAGAAACGAATCAATGAGTAAAAATATGTCAAGTTGAGTGGCATTAACCCCAACAGAGAAGACATTTTTTCATTTCTTGATGGAGCCTTGAACAAACTTCATGTGGCACATGAGTGACATTTCACTTCATGACCGACACTGTAGCTTTCAAACCAAAGTGGAAACGTATGTGAACACTTTGTGCCATTCTCAGCCGGAGAATGAGACGCACTGTCTTTATCAGCTGCTCTTGTTGGCACCGGCAGACCTCTGCAAATCCAAACTTTATCCACTCCTTCTGGGGACCTTTAGATTTCCAGCAAACATCAAGAGCAGCAGGCAGAGGAGCCCCCCCCTCCCCAAAAAAATCTCCCTCCGCGTCACTGTTTTCTGAGCTCAATAAAGCTCCTTTATTTCCACCATGAATAACATGTCACTCTAGATGAGCTCAGAGAATGACATTTAAAACAGGCAAAGGGATATTGAATTAGTTCCCCATGATAAGACGTCTGGGATGCAGATAATTTTCTGCTTTTCTGGCTGCACGTGTGCAGCTGTGGAAGTGCGACGAAGGGAGTTGTTTCCACGCCGGATGCTTTCATTGAAGCTATGGGGAGCCGGTGGGGACAGACTGAGATCACCATGAATGTTGCAAATAATATTAAAACAAATGAAGAGGGTATTTTTGACTGTCAGCTGTTTTTTTTTTAATCCTTTTGTTTAGAAACACAATAATGTTGTTATCAGATGCTGGAAAATTTCTCAAAATAGCAGCAACACCTCTCCAAACACTTTTATGGGTATCGTAAAAAGTAATGGCGTGTTGAAGTGATAATCTTGCCGAGCAGCGGACAAGTAAAGTCTTAAGCTAATATCTGAATATTTCTGTGAGCGTTTCTGTAGTTTTCTCAGGAAAATATCCCGCAATATATGCAATTAAATCAATCCAGATCCAAAATACTCAGTCAAAATGACCAAATCAAAAAATTATCTCACAAAAAGTGACACACATTACCAGTCAACTGGAAATTGCAAAAAAAGTCAAAGTGCCTTCCCCCAAGATATTACAGATATATAATATATTATATAAATATAATAATGTCTTTCTATAATCAACCATATTTCTACCCCCCCGACACTGCCAAATTAATCAATTCTGCAAGAAACACAATACATTTTAGGTTTTACAAAGAGGTTGGAGGGCAAACAATGACACATGGTAGGAGCTCTAAGCAATGTCACTGAACATTAGGGCATTAACATATGAGCCCGGCCTTCCAGTCAAGTTGCACTTTTGCAAAATTAGTAGTAAATTAAGGAGACAGCCCCCCTTCTAAAAAAAAGAAAAAAAAGAAAAAAAGCCCCCACACTGCAAGCCATCCACTGGAATAATGTTCCCACGGGACACAGTGAAGCTAAAGTAGGGGGCTGGAATTTCACCTAAAGCTTGAAGGGAGTAAAGGAAAATGGGACAAATTAGTGTGAACGTGAACATGATCTCAGCACTTTTTTTTTCTTTTAAGAAAGAAACTTTATCCTTTGCTATTTTCAATGTAAACACTCTTCTATGAATTATGTAAAGCTTTTGTCATTTTTTAAAGATTCATTACTTTTAATTCCAAGCAGTTCCAAGAAATATATTTACAAAGATCATGAAGCATTCATCGTTGTGACAGCTGTGCAAATATATAAAAGAAAACACATGGATTTAAAAGGATGTGTTTCCATCTTAACATGCCGGATTGATATTCAATCACTTTCAGATGGGTTTTGCTTTTTAGGCCTTGGAGTAAATGATGAAAAAATGAGGACATGTAGGTGCAAGTTCAGTATATGCCGTCATGAGTGGTAAGGTTGGTACATGTCTCGTCATTAAATCTTCCCTTACACACTGCATCATTATGTCTTGGCTCGTATACTTAAGCGGGACCTTGACTGCAGAAATGTTTGATCTTGCTTCTGACAAAAAAAAAGGATCTAATCGACTTTAATAACTGTGTGATCCAATCTTTGGGAAGGAGGGGGGACGTGCTCCAACCTTCCGCCCAACAAACAGCCAAGCCCCATTATTCTGTGCAGCTATCACTGGGGATCAGAGCAATGTAAACAGCGCTGGGGGTTTCCTCATTAAAGTTGGGCTGCTAATGAAATCACATATAGCATTTACGGCCTTGTGCTAATGAAGGCAAGACTTTGAGATGTTCTGCTAATGAAAGATGGGGTCTTGTTGATAGAAGGTCTAATAAAAGAAAGGCTTAATGACAGGGCTCTAATGAAACATAGGTGCGTAAATTTGCCATTGCTGCAAATCCCGCTGTTAAGAACGGAGCTGAAGCTTTCCCACTAATTTACCGGATACATCAGTGAATGTGCCTCCACATTTTACAAGATCCCACAAACATGAACCTTTTGAATTCAATACATTCAAGCTTTTATGAGTTTCAGGATGGCTTCTCCTGACAATTGTTTACGCCCAATGCTGCTACGGAAACCAAGCCCAAGGTTAAAGTTCATTGGGGCCTTAATGCATCTCCCAGGTGCAATAAAAAAAAAAAAAAACTTATCCCTCATGGGACTCTAGGGGGTAAGGTCTTTCTTGAGAGTGAGGAGGGATGAAACAGCCGTGGCCATCAATCGCTACGGTTACCATTATGAATGCCATTCACCTTCAAACATACACTAAAGCAGGCCTCAAAAAAGGTCCATGTGAGGAAAAGGGAACCTGGTCAAAAAAAAAAAAAAAAAAAAAAAAAAAAAAACCACCCCTCCCCTACTGCCTGTGCTCCACAGCAACCTTGAAAACTTCGCTGTATCAAGTGTTTGTGTATGTGTCCCTAAGAACATTCTACAATACAGTAGTAGATTTTTATTTCAGCAAATAAATATCTTTCAATTTTCTGCTTCAAGTGTTTTTCAATGTTATTGAACTGAATATTTCAGGGTTTGGATTGGACAAAAAATACAAACTAAAATAATTTACATTGGCCTCAAGAAATTTTTTAATTACAATAAATCCATTTTCAACCATGGTGAATGCAATGCCACAGCTTTTTCTGTTTGTTTGGCTTTTAATGACAGCCGTGGAGCATGCCTCCCAGCCTTAAAGGTACATTATCTGATATTTTGCAACGGCCTCTTTATAACACAGCAATAGTAATGCATCTCCTCCTACTTTGCAGTTTTTTCTGCAATAGGTCAAAATGCCCTTCAGGACCCATCAGCGGCTAATTATCAGTCTTTGATCCTGATCATCTGCATGGAAAGCATTCAGCATGTTCCTGTGCATTTATGCACCTTCAGCATACTGTCTTCCTTGCCCCCCCCCAGATCCTATCCATTTTGAAGAGAGAGAAAAAAAGCCATATATTAACATGCCTCCAAGCTTTTTTTTTTTTCATCGGTAACCATAGTGAAGCTTGTACAGATCTGTCAAGACAACAAAGCAAACCTTGTAAAGATCACCAGAGGCAAAACCTATATGCTGATGGTATTATTGTGCTTGTTAGGAAAATGTCTTTGACGTATTTTTTATGTTCTATCGCTCCCTGGTTAGATCGATAACAAACCTTTTGGTTTTACCACCACTTAAAACTCCAGATGGTTTGGGTAAAAGGGGAGAAGGTCTAACATAAACCCTTTGTCTCTGTGGTACATTTATATTTAAGTTTGCCCTTTCCTGGATCATGAATGCAACATCAGCAACCTGATTTCTTCTTATGGTCCTATCAGGAGGTTAGATAGAAGCAGAAACAGACATCCATGAAGACCTTGGCATGAGGACAACATTTTTCTGCTTCAGCCACAACAACTCAAATCACTGGCAGCAGAAAGCTCTTTTGCAAAATGACAATGAAGTCATCAGTATGAGCCCTCCTCCATCAAAAAAAGAAAACAAAAGTGACTCAAATCAGCAATTTTTTTCTTGAGTTCTCATAAAACCAATTCCTGTTGCGGTCTAGACAGTTTAAAAAAAAAAGTTAACTGGATGGCTTGTCGCTCGAGACTTAAACCGAGTTGCTTTTGAAACAAACAACAGCACCTTCTGCAGCTGTTTTTTTTCAAAAGATAAAGTGTGCCTCTTTACTTGGTTTGAAACTTAGTCTGCACTTTAACACCGTTTCAGGATAATGAAACTGGCAGTTGCCATGATGTGGCATGCAAAGCTGCAGCACACCTAAAAGAAAAGTAAAAACTGAAACATCCGGACTGTAGTTACTGAGTAGCATGTGTTTTATCTAGAAACCATAGATGTTTCTGGTTATGAAACCTGTTTTCATACTGCAAGACCCACTAATGGAATAAGCGTCAATTAAATCAATGTTATACAGGCTACAAAACAGTGTTTAGAGCACTGGTTCAGTTTTACTTACTGGCAACACATGAAGGCACAAAAGCATGGATAAAATTCTGTCAGTTTTTTAGGTAAATGCTATCAGTCCAAGAAAACTGCAGCTGCAAGTATGTTTATGACAAAACAGCCCAACAGTAGAGCTTTGCCCACAAGCCTGGGTTTAAATAACTAAACCTAGCACCTGCCTAAACCAAACATTTGGCTTGATTAAGATGTATAGAACACACGCGCATACACACACTTCTCAAAAAAGTGGAGTTCAGAGTTAGCAATTTCCATTCTTGGACCAGCTAAAGGGACATTGTGTAAGAATTACTTCCATCTAACGATGAAATTGTGTATCACATTCTAACATTTGATGCATTCTCTCACTTTTTAAAACATGTATTGCAACAACTGTGTCAAAAAGCCTTGACAACACCAATAAAAGCATGTAATCCGATAGTTCACGGAGTGTTAACTCTGGTAAAGAAGTTCGTGATTTCATAAATATTGCAAACTGAATCCCATCAAACTGTTAGATATCGTTCCTCTGTGTTTAGAAGAAAGAATGGTTCTTACAGGGGGGAACGATCTTGATAGGGAAACTGGCCTCGACACAACACCTGCTTTCTTAGTCCGACTTTACTGCAACTGAAAGCCGGTGTTTACCGTGACTTATAAAGCGACTGAAACCACAGAAACATACACTTCTGTACCAATGAGGCTGGTGTATTTTAGCAGAAACTATTATAATGCCCATGGTAATGAGCAACACTGTTTAACAAAACCGAATGAAAAAAGTTAGCTATAGGCTCATTTAGGCAGTACCCATTCAAAATCTTTCTCCTTCTTCAGCTCCTTCCACCTGGGGAAGGCTAGGCTGACATTGATCCTCCTTTTTTGTATTGTCTGGCCATGCTGCCTTTAAGTGCCCTTTTACACTTTCTTGAAGATGGTGAAAACAGCTCCCAACAGACTTTCCAACTTGCTGGGGTAGTAAGCTTCTCCCATTTATCTTCTCTTCCTGCCTCTCAATCACTGTGTGCTGGCTCACAGGGATTCCACATTGGTGCTATTTGTCCCTTGCTGGCGGCTGTAGTTTCAAGATGGCAGACTGTCATGGCGCTGCCCTACCGGATTATCTGTCATGTGTATGAACAAATCTAAAATTCTTCGCTTATGAGAATGTATCAGATCATTAGCGGAGGCCATAATACACCAATTAGGGGTTGGGCAATATGGCCTAAAACTAATATCCTGGTATTTTTTGGCTTTGTCCCAAAACATGATACATCCTGATGTTTTGAAATCTCTAAAACACTGTGTAAATATTAATTCAACATTATCATGGATAAAAACACAGCAGTAGGATTTTAGTAAGCCCAGTGAAATTTATCTTTATTGTTATTTTTCCCTGTCAACAACCTTTTTATTTTGAACCAGGAAACTGCACTCAAACATTTAATAACACCCAGTGTTTCGCCGACCAAATATTAGAGGAGCCCCCCAGCCTCTAACCAGCAACTCCAACCAACCCTAGAAGATCAAGTTTATTTTATTTTCTCTAATTAATCAATTAATATATGATATATGCTTTCATTAAATTATTTTATATCAAAATATTATCTTACTTTATTATTTAGGTTATTTAAAATTTTCACCAGTTCCCACAGAAATAATCTAAGGTCCCCTTTCCTCTATTACAGGTTTATATTTTGTCTTTTTATTCTAAAAACTACACAGCCTGGTTTATTCAGCTTATTCTCATATTGACAAGTAGTTATGTCATGTCATGTCTGTACATGCTGTGCTGCATCCACACACAGGTGAGCTACACTCCCACCAGCAGAGAGAGAGATGGAAATTTTTCCATCAACCACCTGTAAAACAGACAAAAAAAATCTGGTTTAAGATCAGCTCATTTAATAAGAGCAGCTGGAGGAGTTTTCTACTTCGGTGTTCATAGAACTTCATGTCCATCGGGAAACACACACAGCTGAACAGTATTTTTGTCACTGTCGTCATTTCTGAAGCGCATTACTGGTTAAAATCTTGCATCCACCTTCCATCTCTTAACGATTCTAAACTAGCATACTAGCTTGCTATCTGCAATCGCTTCTTTCCTGTCTTCCCTGAAACAACAACACGCATGTGTGCAGGAGAGTTTTCTGGATGGGCGAGTAAGCGAGCTGTCTGCTGTGACTGAGAGAAGCTAAACTATGAAGAAAATCACATGCAGATGCTTAAAACGCTGCTGTGTCAGTTTGTACTGGATGTTCACAATATAGACCTTTTATATATTGCATGTAAAACATCGAGTATACGATATATCACCCTGCCCTAACACCAATGATAACACATATATACATGCAGACATCGATTTTGGCCAGTAAATAACAGAAAATGTTACACAATGTACCTTTAAAGCTGAATGACAGATAGATGTGTTTTGGCAGGTCCAAAGATGAAGTGCCTTCTCTTCGGACAACATAAAACATTACATGGTAAAAGCTGTTAACCATAAATGACACCAAAGCTTCAGTTCCTGATTATTTATAACAGTCCGTTGTCTCACATGCTGTGACGTGATGAAGGCAAAAGCCGGCAGTTACAGACAGATACATGGGTGGTTGAGGGGAGAGAGAAAACTAAGGGAGTGTGGTAAATGAGGTTAAAGGGGGAAAAAAAGAAAGGGGCCAGTTCAAAGACTACTTCTGCATGTCAGAATCTCTCTCCAGGGCAGAAAGGGGAACAAGGGCCTCACTGCTGGCCCGGCAGCCACGGCAGCTCCTTGGGCAAATGAGTCTAATCAAATTTGTGTGATTGGACTTCGAAAAAGCCGCAAGGGTAAAAAGAGACTTCTTTCACCCAGGAAGGGACAGAAGGAAGCATTTAAAACCAGACTATCCCACTGCTGATCTTTACAGTAGCCGTTCACATGACAGAGTATCTTCCCACACCAGCAGCTCTTGGCAAGGGGGACACTGGTCTTTTCTCAGTTCTAAAATATTACCACCAGAAAAGGAGAGATAAAACTTAGTTTATGGGCTTCCTCTAATGGATCGTGAGTGGATATTTATCCAGTATTTTGCAGGATTCACCCTGGTCTGCACTGCTGCAATCTTAAATCAAAAACTGCTATTTTTAGCTTTGATTTATGTTTGCAATTGGATACAGTTCTGGCCTCGGTTCATGGCTACAGTTCTCCTTGATCACTGTTGACGTTTTGGAGCGATCAAAGAAAATCACCTCCGGCAACAAATGTTAAGACAAAGCTTGGCTTCTCAGTATGGAGATGACTGCTCTGTGGTTGGAAATCTAATGCATCAACCTGGCAGAGTAGAGATACTCCTGAGGCAGAAGGAAGGTTCAGAGCAGTGCGGCGACCTGTGTCCCACTCATTGCCTGCCTGGATCCTGAAGCACGCTTCCTGTTAGCCTGCTAAATTGACTCCACACGCCCACACTTCCATCTCAACACAGTCTCCCATTAACCTTCTCCACCCACCTCAGCCTAGTACATCTTCCTCCCAAATACTGAGGATGTAAACATGATGAGTACAAAACAATTACAAACAACTATACCCCCTATGCCCTCTATTTTCTTCCTCTCATGAAAAATATGTTCCAAATCTCTAACCCATGTGTTCTAAATCCAAAATTGCATTTACTGAACTATGTCCAATAAAAATCTGTTGTCTTATTATCTTAATATGTGTCTTAATATCTTTCTTTTTATAGAAGATATTTATTCCTGAAATGAAAGTTTAAAGCTGAAAAATGTAAGTATTGACAAACACTGCATAGTGCACATGTAGCTCTGATGATCTATGTCATGTTATGCAAACTAATTAAAACACTTCATGTTGTAACTATTTCGCAAGGGGACCAAATGCAATCTACAATTCTTACTGTCTGAAAATTTACAAGAGGAATCTCCGAATAAACCTAATTTACTCAGAAAAAGAAGTTGAAAGTTGAGATTTGGTTACGAATAAGAAATGCAAGACTTAAGAAGTAAGCTAATCATCTTGTACACACAGTCGGGAAATTTACATTAGACTGAATTTCTTTCTGTCAAACAAAGGGAAATAAAACATCCATCTGGTTGCACGTGCTGATGTTTTTGCCAACTTTCCACTGAGCTGACTCATGCTTCCTCCCTCCAGCAATCTCATGAACTCATTTCTATGTGTGACAGACGTCTCGCACTGCCACTTATTGCTACCTTGATATGTGTCAGCGTCTTCGTCCTTCCTAGTGAGGGCTTGAAAATGGCTTTGCAACCATTCTGTGCTGGTGATTTACAAATTTAAGTTTATATGTTGTTTATATGTTAAAGTCAGTCTCCAAGAATAAGGAGAAGTCTGAGATGTACGTTACTCTCAGTTGTCTCATAGTGATCAAATGGGGAGCTGAATGGATGATATAAAGCTACTCTTGATCTTTGATTATTCACATTTATTTTGGATATTGCTAAGTTACAGTTTAATGCTGGACCTGACAAGGGAATGGGAAGTGTGAGAAGGATAAAGAGCAAAAGGCAGCTGTTACAATTGTACAACCAAAACAGAAAAAGCAACTGCTACACCTGTAGAGAAACTTAACGGCTTCTGTGAGAAAATGAAAGTAGGCAGTCATCGGGAGCACCTATGAGAACACAAACTGAGAAAAACATGAATGGAAATGACACATATAACAACACCACCAGCAACAAAACTACAAAACACTAACTGTAACTACTGGTATTAAACCCACACAAAAACAGTGACTGTACGAGTATGGGAATTACTGAGCTTTTAGCTTTTTTTAATTAAAAACGTTTTCATCAGCTGATATTTTTTAACTAATTGGCATTTGTACAATGCATAGTATCATCTCCAAGAGTTATGTGCTGCTAGTTATTTGGAGGTTGCACAAAAATCCATTGACATCCACATGAATGAAAGTGAAGCAGCTGAAGAAGATCTCCAGGTCTGCTGTGATCCACATTCTGTCTAAATAACACCGATCCTCACGAGGACAAACGTGGTTTCATTTAGTCCATTTTTCATATCACAATAAAATCATGTGAGCATTGTCCATGAAAAAAACAGGAAACAGCAAGTAATCCACAAATTTCCTTAACCTATCAATTTTAATTGATTAATTAATATAAATAATTTCATACACCAGTAAACAAACAAACAATAGTCAGTTGAGTATGACTTGTTCTGATAATATTGCAGAATATTGTTCATTAAAAAAAGGCCCTGCATGTATATCATAGGAAGCCTGAGTCTGTTATGTTATTAATACAAAGTGGGACAGAATGCAAAACCTGACACAAAAACATCTGGAGCTGAATTCATGCTGCATGGGTGTGTACTAAAAAAAACAGAACAAGGATGAAAAACAATGAACTTCATTATCAAGCTGAATAAGACAGAGCACTTACAGGACGGGCTTTAAAAACCGGGATTAAGTGCACTCTGAGGCTAAAATGCCTTTTTGAGTCAGAGACATTAAATATGAAAAGGGGATTTTTAAAAACCAGTAATGTTGATTCCAGCGTATTCACTGTAAAGTTCCATTAGGGAGTAGAGGAATTCAGAGAGGAAAAAGGGGGGGGGGGGGGAGTGGTGTTATCCGGAGCAGGATTTCATATCTACAGTAAATTGGTTGTAAAGTGCAAACCTCTAATTCCCTGTCATTGTTTCACAGAGAAGACAAGCTGAACTCAGCAGTGCTTAAAAAGCAGACAAAGTCTGAAAAGCACTTTTTGGGTCAAACGGCAAAAGATCTGTATCTGAGTCCCATAAGAACTTTACAACTTGCAAAAAAGCTCGGAGCATGGAGTTTGTGAATTAATAATGTTTTAAACCATATCAAGGTCAAAGGTTAATATATAAATATAAATACTGTATAAATACATACATTTCAGAGTAAAGTTTCAAAGTACAAAAAGAGAACTGAGTAGTGCTGGGCAGATTTTATTTTTATTAGTTTAAAAAGTTTGATGGGGGACCATTTTCACTGCTGCACCACTAAACATGCATACCGCATAGCAGCATAGCAGTGTTTTTGGAGAGGTTGAGCAGATGAAATGGATGAAGCGGTGGAGCAATAAAATCGGCTATTCTATCCATCGACGGGAAATACATCTATCCGTCAGTGTAAAATGTGGTTAACACCAAGTCACGCATGGAAAAGAGTAAAGGGAAACTATTATAACTTTGAAGAATACTGTAATATATCATTTTGCTCAGCTCCAGGGCTCAGTAAACGATTACTTTTTACCTCTTTTTCTGCAAATCTCCATCCTTACAATGACAGTGTGTAGCTTACAAGATTATGATGTTCATTTAGATCCTGAGACCTCAGGGTAAACTAAAAAAAATCACTAACATGCCACTGCTTTAGACATTACATTGACACAGCCAAACATGTTTGCAATTTTATGAGTAATAAAATCCATAAAAATAAACATATAAATGAATAAATAGTACAGAGGGATGCCATATCAGACAGTCCATAAAACTCATCTTGGAGATAATACAGACTCTGAAATCTAAAAAAGATCTAAATAATCCTCTGGGGAATTTCTAGGAAAGCTCAGGGTTAAACTGCTCTTTGACCCTTTATTCATGTTATGCAAAAATGATGAAATACTTCCTGGAACCAAACCTAAAGATGCCTATAAAATCAGCAGTAAAATTATTACTTTTTAAAGGATGAGTCCTGCAAATCCTGCAAGAGGGGTTGATTACAATAGAATGCCATACAATTTTAATAATTTGATTTTAAAATCCCTATAAAAATAATCTATTTTTTTCACAACTGCAATCATCTAGATGAGGAAAATGCTACAATACTGACCAGAAAAATGTTATAAAATACTTTAACTTAAGCTCATCACAGTATAGATTAAAATCTGTAACACTCAGGCTTTGTCATCCATTCATATCTGCACTTTGGGAGGCGACAATGTTAACAGTTTGTAACGAAACAAGCCTAACCTGTGCACAACGCTTGCAGAGTTCAAGTACAGTAAAGTGTTTCAGAACTGTGCCCTTCAGGAACAGATGCATGCCATCCATTCCAGGAGGGGAGCACAGCGTTCCACTGGTGGGTGTGCAAACAACAACCTCCAAGATAAGGAGTTATGTATTCAGCTAATAGACCATTCCTGTATATCCAGTCTTAAAATCCAAATTCCTCATTTTGGCTAAGCACATTTAATGAGACAGCCTGGGTTTTTATATCTGTCAGCATGCAAGCTGCAAGGAATCGAGTCATTTGGTGCATTTGGTTAAAACTGAGACATTTTTTAAATAGAACCTACTTAATGAGCATAATCCAATGTATGTGTTCAACCAAAATTAGCCCAAATGAGTTGAATCATGCTCTGAAATCTTAATCAATCATTTATTTTACTTCTAATTTATAAGCTTCATCGTATTGTGAGCAAGTAGGAGGAGAATCTGAATGACTCGATTCATCAGTTGTCATTTCTGAAACAGAAATGATTCTGTACAATGGACTTGAGGTAAAATTTTGCAAAAGAGATGTACGATGAGAAGAAGCAAAACAGTAGCAGTAACACTGATTCTGGACTCAAACCGATCATTAAAAATTAGTTTTTAGTGTCCCAATAAATCTCTTGTCCAAGATTTAAAGCAAGCCAACATGAAGGTAAGCAAAAGTAAGAAGAGTAATGTTAGAAGTCTATGAAAGAATGAGGGAGAAAAGAGGAGATAGGCAGAGGGAGGCAAAGAAAACTAGGTCAAGTCACATGACTGGGATCGACTGCAGGCAGGATTAAATATCCTACAGCATGCGGTCATTTACACAACAAATGTAGATTTCATTTTATGAATTATTTCGTTTCCACAGGGTCTGCGGCTCGGGAGAGTGAGCCTGATGCAGGGGCGTGCGCGCTGGCTGGACGCGAGGCCTTTTAGTGTGAACAAAAACAGAGTATTAAAAAAACTTGAGCAAGCTCTTCCCTCTGAGACAGGAAACAAAACCAGAGCCTGAGATAGCATGAAAATGATCATAACAGGACGGGACACGGTTTCAGCATTAGACAGCTCCATTGTGACAGGCTAATGGCTGTAACATACACTGCCCATTATCCTGCTAAATACAGAGGACAGTGAAATGTTAAGGAGAAAAAAAAGGAAAGACATCATATATTTCAGCTTCTTACAAAGTGACAGCAAAAGTGTGTCATAATGCTCGAACCTTAAGGTGCATAAAGTATTTTCTGATGCTGATATCTTCATGCTGTTGGTTAAATGCATGCAAAATGCATGGAATAAAAATGAATGTGGATATTGTTAGAAATGTGGAGCAGTAAAAGCCATTTGATGGGGACCCTGACTTATGCTCTCTTACTGTGACTTAAAGCTTGTCTGTGTGGAATATCCAATGTATGAGTGAGATGAACAAGTGCTATAATGCAAGATGACATGTCGTGGGAAGCCAAATGCCACCGCTGCTCCGTCAGCCCCTCCCCTGTTGTATCCAAAGAGGAAACTACCCCTGCCAATCAAGCGCAGGACTGGAAGCTAAGCTGGTCATAAGCTCAGTCAATCCCCTGAAGCTCAGGATACCAAATACCAACCATTCATTCACAGCTGTGGTCAGTAAAGATGCACAGCAGAGATGTACATGTGCAGACGAGTGTGTAAGTATAAGAGATAAAAAGTTGGGTCACTGGACTCAAATCGGTCACTATGCTCTTTATTTTAAAAAGCAAACTCTTAAGAGGAGATTTCCGCCACCCGTTTTAAGCCAATCAATGTGATGTAATGCCACTGATGACCCAGACCAACGCATGGATCTTTTCTGCAATCGGTTTGACCCTCATGCTTTCAGGGTCACAGACTTAGCAAAGTTAATTTGTATCAGAGTTTTAGAGGCCTCAAAAAAAAAAAAAAACATCTGTTCTACCACTCTGAGGAAATAATGCATTTGTGTTGTTATCTAACAAATAACCGCTGGCTGTTAATGCCAGAGTGTTTAAATGAAATGCTGGAGAACAATCTCCAAGAAACCTTAATGTAACTATGCATGGGCAACATTATTGTCATCCAAACCATTATACCAGTAAGTGCTTATCAGAATCCTCCATTAGAAGTTAAGCATGTATAGATGAACAGCTGGTGACACAAATTCTCCATCCAAACACCATTAAACCAACAAAGAAGTCCAGTTAGACCTGAAATTCTAGAAAATTATGCACAAATGGCAATGGAAATTTGGTATGTGTTGGTTTCATCCAGCTGTCTTCTTATGGGACTTATGGGAGTCATTAAAACAATCATGCAAAATGACTGCTGCAAGTTCAGATAATCTATATCAGGTGATCTTATAATAACTGTAAAAAATCTGGGCCGTTTTAAGAATACAGTAGATGGTAAAACTGAAGAGCCTTAAAGCTACAGTTAGCCAACCATTCTTACACAACTTGAAATTGTGGATCAAAATGATTAACCATGGGTGCACACTTGGGTAGGGACGATAGAGACGTGTCCCTACCAAGGCCCAGCAAGTCTTGACTTGTCCCTGTTTGTGTGACATTTTCTGTCACACAAACAGCTGAAAGATCCATCCTCTCTGTACTCTATCTGCAACAAGATATCACAGCTATAAGTTCCATCTTATAACCAATATGTCTGGCTAATGTGGTTGGTTGTCCCCACTGTTGCTCTCTCTGTTGAAAAAGGTAGTAAGACTAGCTAGTACCAGAGAAAGGTGCTAACTGTGGTTGTGTCTTCATTCAGAAATTAGGAGCAAAGAAAAAATAAAAGAGGACATCATGTTATCTTAAAATGAGTCAATGTAAAAGTTGAAAAAAGATGATTTTCTCAACTGTTGTTATGTCATTAATAATGGTGATAATAATAGTCATTAAGCAAAAAACATGTTTCCTTACTATCAATGAGTTATTTTGTCAGGCGACTCAAAGATGGCAGGCAGTTCAGGGAGAGGAGGAGATGCTGACACAGGTGGAGAGGCAGGGTCACAACGGGTAAGCTGTTTTTTTGATTATTCATTCATTTATCTATTTTCATTTTCCATACCACTTATTCCAGTTCAGGGCCACGGGGAAGCTAGGGCCTTTCCCAGCAATTCAATTATTTGATTAAATGCATTGAAATTCAATCTAAGTCATAATACAGAACACTAAATTATTTAATTTCATATAATATTGTATAGACTCAAAAATTGTTCAGTGCAGACCCTGCAAAAAATGGACCATAATATGTTTTTTTTAATTAAATTTGTATTCACTTACCTAAAACAAATTTTCCCCCCAATGTAATTATATCATAGTTTGGAAAGCTGCTGGTTTTATGGTTCAAATATTAACAATCATTTCACTTTGATCTTTAAGATGTTTTTATGATGCTAAAGTAAAATTCTTTGGCTAACCTTAAGAGGTTTATTCAAAGGTTCACTGTGTATATCATGAGTGAGAGCATTGGCCTTCAAGTGCATTAGAAGCAATAGCTGCAGCAATAAGAATAAGGTTTATTTTGATACGACGGAGGGTTTCAGGTCGAAGGGCGAGGCACCTTTAGAGGGCTACTGAAATGCCATGGATGGCATCACCGCACATCTACCTGCAGAAGATTTGATGGGGCAGTGAAGCATAAGGCTGCTGCAAAAATATGAAATCTGCCTTCCAGGTATTAAAAAAATGCCAAAAACCTCTTATCTCAAATAACATTTACTGACCAAGAGAGACAGACGGTCAGATCGACTTAGAGCTTAGAAGAGATGCATCCTTTCATAAACCTAAGGTCTCAAGCAGCAAGGTTAATTTGGATCAAAGGATGAGCGAGTGGACGAACAACAGCAAGGTCACCCTGTAGAGGATGTCTGCAATACAAAGGAAAATGTTTCCCTATGTAGCTTCAAGAAGTGGTTGTGTGACCCTGGTGCTGACAGATTTCAGTTTGAAGAGAAACATGACCCACACCGGCAAAAATCTGACTTCTGGAGAAAATCCTTCATGGATGTCATTAGATCATATCATCAAATCCTACCAGAGTTCATCCACTCTTTAGCTTGGATTTGTATCTGCTAGAGCAGAAACGTTATTAGATTCATGTGTCTAATCTGACCCCCCCTTAATTACACACCATCATACAAGCTTACTGTACCTGCACAAACACCATCAATCCTCTTACAGAGAAAGCTCACACTGGTCCAGGTTTTACATAATCTAACACACATACACTCAACTGTATCATCAACATCAGCATTCCTAGAAAGGAGTGCAACTTGTCAGCTCAGCCAGGCAGAAAGATGTAGGCCAACTGCAGAACAGCACAGCAGGGAAAAAAATAGCTCTGTGTCCTCATAGCAGAGATGACCAACGGCGTGTTTGCTGCCTCATGCAGACAAACAGATAATGAAGGAAATCAGATCCACATTAAAACAGGCTGGACAAGATGCAACCTGACAAATAATTCAAAAGTTCATTCATTTTAGCTTCTTTCATGTTTCAATTTTATGCTCACTCACTGTAATTCATCCACTTCTGCTTTAGCTCCTCTTTCTTCTCCTCCCTCCTCTATCACTCTCAACATAGCCTCTTTCTTTCTCTTTCTTTCTTTCTTTCTTTTTCCTTCTGATAGCTTGCCCTGCTCCTGCTGGTGCATACTGTTACTCTCAGGAGGAGCCTCGGCTCAATGAGCCCATCAGAGGGAGACCGTGACATGCCTCTTTTGATCAGCGCACTCACCACATTAGCATGTACACCTCTGTGCTCCCCTACCTGCCTGTCAGCGACCCGCGAGGAGTCTTCGCCCAGGTACGACAGAAGGCGCGGGGCCCCCTCTGAATCTTAATCACTAATGAACACAGGTTTGCCTTGACGGTGATGAGAGGGAGAAACGCTTGTGATCTCGCAGAGGAGACAGACAAAAGCCAAAAGCCTCGCTGTGCATCTGTAATGTACTGTAAAAGGAGGCGAATGCAGCAGCGTGGAGTCTGAGTGATGCAAACCACCAAATGAAAAGGTAAATGTGTTTCAAAGGTGGCGTGCTTGTGTTTAAAATCAACTAAAAGTGGCTTTTCTTTCATTTTTTTTTTAAGTGTTTGGCTCATGTCTGGATGCCACTTAATTAGCCTGACCCTGTACTAAGGGCAGCTGGTCACATGGGCCCAATTTGCCCTGCTATAAAGTCTGCAAGAGCTCAGCGTCCATTACTTTGGGAGTATTTACGTGCCTGCTGCAGTAAGGTAAGTCACTTTGAAGATGCAGAAAACAGGACGGAGAAAAAATGAAAAGGGAGGAAAAGAGAGGGGGGGAAAGCAACTGAAATGAAAGGAGGGGACCCTTAAATTCCAGGGAATTTTTCCAGATGTTGCACAAATATTCTGCTGAGGCAATCCAGATGTGCTCACTCTGTTTATTCCCTCCTTCTGCTCACTGTTCCTCAGACTTCTCTCGTCTTTTCCTTAGGCAACTGCCTAAAAGCAGCAACCACTTTTTTTTTTAAAATGAAGGCTTTAATAGCCCCCAGGGCACCTTAGCATCTACAAAGATCCTGTAATAAACATCCACTCTCATTCTCTAAAGTCAGTGTGTGTGTGTGTGTGTGTGTGTGTGTGTGTGTGTGTGTGTGTCAAAGAAAGGAAGATTAGCTGCCTTGTTTTATCGCTCTTTGGATCAATTAACAATTAACTCTGTTACTAACAATAGTTGCACTAATGAGAAAAAAAGCCATCCACTAGATGAAGCAAGATCTAAACAAAAACAATATCCGTCCTGCTTCCTTTTCCAACTCCACGCTGATCCGGTGTCCCTCCCCCCCGGCCCTCCTTTTTCCCCCCTTGTGCTCCTCACCTCCAGACAAACGCTGTCATGTCTGCTGAGGCTGCTCCTCTCCTCCAGAGGGTGACCCAGCCACAACCTCTGACCTTAACTCTCAGAGACAGCCCCAGCGCTTCTCAGCTGCTCCACCGTGCACGACTACACATAGATCGGGTCATGAAATCACCGTGTCGAAGGGTTCCCGTCAAACGACTGGGGGAGAAGTTTTTGGCTCAGGTGCTGGAGTGGGCTGGATAATAATCACAATCTCCAGCTTCCAGGTATCAATTGATAGCTCGCTGGTACAACAATAACAGTAATTACAGTTTGACACTCCCAGTTTGATCACCATGATCACTAATGGTTTGCACCAGACAACAAGGCCTAATTCACCTAAAAATCCAATTTGCTTTTCTCAAATTGCTATTTTAAAATTACAAGCAGCAGCTGATCTGAAGAGAATTTGTAAAGTGAGCTTAAAGATTAGGATCTGTCCTATTTAACTGTCGGCCGTCTCCTGTTTCCCATCCCGGGATAACAGAAGAAAGCCTCCTAAACGTGACACTTGAACTTGTCGGAGCCGTTTGTACATGCTGTCAGCACTTTGGTATGTGGAACACTGATGACAAAGACATGACCAGCACCTGCACGCCTGCCCGTCTCCGTCCGTCTAGTAAACCTGGTTGTTCTACTTTCTTCTCCTAAAGAGCATTTAACTCCACATGTATTACTATTTTAAATAACCACATACAGTGGAGTTTTGTTAAATAAAAAAAATAAATAAAAAAAGAAGAAGAAATCAAGCATTCTGGTCTCATTGAGGTCTATGTGTTTATATTGATGCTGTTTATTATGGCTGTTTGATATTATGTGGCTTTGTTTTGTATTAAAAAGCTCTATTCTGCAGTTTTACTGCAAGCCCAGTCAGCAAAGTGAATTTCCCTTATGGGACAATAAAAAGTTTAAATAAATTACAATGCATTTATTGAAATCTGTGGGCAGAGAAACGGGAAGGGAGTCAGCCAGCACACTTGCAAATGGCAAAAGTAAAGATTGAATGTGTTTTATTCCTTTTAAAGTACTATAATTTGAGCAAAAAAAAAAAAAAAAAAAATATAATAATAATAATAATAATAATAATAATAATAATAATAATTGAGTGTGAGAGTTGCTGTTGGGTTGTTTTTCCAGATAGACAGGCCCTCCTCCTCTACTTCTAACACCTTTCACCTTCCTGCCGTTGAGAACATTCCTGAAACCAGACGGTCACAGCAAGGTGTTTTACCATCGGTGACAAAGCCCTCCAGACTTCTGTATATGTGCACATGTCTGTCTGCGTGTGCTCATACAAACAGGTGTGTGTGTGTGTGTGTGTGTCGGAGAGGCCACCGTCTGGGCGGATGTATGAACACGTTAGACCTGTAGGCGTCAACAAACAGCTAATCGCTCTTTCACTCCTGCAGGCAGAGCAGAAACCCACAGAGGAACTCTGTTATCTCACATGTGATCTTTCTCTCTTTTTTCTCATGCATGGTAATTTGTGAAAATCCTAAGAAAGCTACAACTCGTTAAGTCTTTGTATCCAAGTCTGAGATGACCTTATGCATCTGCTTATACCAACCCTTATCCTCCATCTCACCAATAATCCTGTGTTTTTTCGTAGCTCCTGTAATGGATCTTCTGTTCATCGTAATTGTAGTCGCAGCCTTTACCCTCACAGACTGGTCTAAAGCGCTTTACTACAGCGGAAAATAAATCCAGCTGTTTCACTGTATTGACAGAAGAAGTAGCAGAAATCTTTTTGAAGATAAGAACGTGGAAATTCTCCCATTGGACAGCAGCTTTAACCATCCTCAATCCCAGTAAAAAAGGATGAAGAATGGTAAAACAAAGATGGGAAAAAAGCCTGAGAGAAGCTGTTGAAAATGTGGCAAGGTGGTGTAAAAACAGTTTTTAAACACACACAGAACACAACTATTGTCCCAGATGCAAGAACAAAAGTAAATATTCCAACTGTAAAATGTTATTAGAGCAGTAAATGTAATGAATGTTTGGCACATTTATTATAAGGAGCACTGCAATTTAAGACCTGATGCCAATAACAAGAAAAAAAAAGATTCTTTACACCATTTTCTGTACTAAAAAGGGAAAATGACTAATTAGGATGCATACATTTTTTTTTAAATAAATATACATCCAGACAATTTTTTTAAGTTGTAAATTTTGCAATTTGCCTCTGGGATTAATAAAGTATTTTTCATTTCATGAAGAAACAAGAGCATCCACAGAAAAAGGAGAACCACGTAGCTTGATTTAAATGCCAACAATTACAACTGCAGGTTTTATGAAGGAGCTGCTTTCAAATAACAACTCACTGAAATGACTAAATGACCAAAGACCTATTATTAATGGTGTTCCTAAATGTTTTGAAGCATTATTTCTGGACATCCTACTTGGGAAAGCAGAAACACTGGTATCAGTGTTAAAGATAATGTTTTAGTGAGCAATAATAAATAAATAAGTTTAAAGAAGATTAAAATTACATTTTTTAAAAAAGAAGACTCACTTAAAAAAACTGCTAAAAGGTTGCTTGAGTTGAAAACCTCTGTCCTCAAATCCCATGGGAGTCTAATAATTTCAGAGTCTTCCAACTACAACAAGGACAAAAAAAAAAAAAAAAAAAAAGTTTTAAGTTACTTTTTGCTCACTTAAAAAACTTAATGTAATTTCCACAGGTTGTCACATGAACATGTGAAGAGCATAACCACAGAGAGACGAGTTATTGGCTATTTCGACTGAGTGCCCAAGGACCATCGTGCCTTATTCCATCTAGGTCTAATTCAAATCATGACCATTCCCCTGTAAGTTAATTCTGCAGGTATGAAAGCCGATCAGTGTGTTCAAAGCATGCATAACTCTTTCCCTCCGGAGGAGAAATGGTGAAATTTCAACTTAGGGCAAGGACTGGTCTAATGTCTGAAAGTTAGAAAGAGAGACGGATTTATTGGGATTATTTCTTGTTTTGATGCAAGTAAATTTTTATCTTCATTCAAATGATGACAGCGGCGTGTGATTGTTGCCACCGATACAAAGAAGAGAGGGCAGAATTAACTTCAACTTCCCTCCCTAACATAGTGTTAGGGGAAACACTGTGCTGTCACTGAAAAGCCAGCACCAGAATAATAAAGAATGACAATCAAAGTGTGGAAACATTTCGCTTTAGCAAGATACCACATGAAGCAAACCGCCTTTCTGATTCCAACTCTATTTTAACTGAAAGCAACAGCACAACAATCCTGCTACAGGTTGTTAAACAGAAGCATTCAGTGTAGTGGAAACAATGAGCTTCTTGAGCTGCCTCACTTAACCACATCACCCACTTTGTCCTGAAAGGGAGCTAAAAAGTTGAACTTATGGATGCACTGGTACTTCATTTTGAGAGAAGGAAGGAATCTTAAGTCTAAATTATTACGATGCAAATATTTCAGGACATTTCATTGTAAATGCGTCTTCATTTGTTGCCTTCCATGGCTATTTTGTTTGATCTAGGATGGCTGTAACTTCTGAAGTGGAAAGCTGTCCTGTTACTTGATTTGGAAGTTATAAATGCATCATCCACCAGACTCGAGAGGATAGAAACCAGCCAGCTTGACATCATTACGGAGGTCAAAAGCTAGCGTTTGTAACAGAATGCAGGTGCAACAGTGCACATGGCATGGATAACTTTTACATCTGTTAAATAATACAGGTTTTAAGGCAACAATCACTGCCATCCAGATTGTTATTGTTTGTTTGTTTTTTAATACAGCTTTATTTACTTCAGTCAATGTCAAACAACATTGTTTTCATATCAGCAAATCATGGCTTTACAGGACCCTTCACCAACCTGCCTGCAGCCCAGCTCTGTCATCATCAGAAAGCATTTTGTTTATTATAAAATGATTAAAAAACTTTCTCATTTATAAAACAGCAGCAGCTAATCTCCTCAGACAGAAAAGGTGATGCAACCCGGTTGTAAATACTCTGTCATTTCTTTAAATGTGTTACATCAAATCACAAATAAGCACATATTCTTTGAAATAAATTGCTCACTTTCAGAATTGATATTTTGTCTATTTAGTGTTTGAAGTTAAAATAGGTTTTAATTAACGTGAAAATCCTTTTAAGACACCTTTTCCTAGACACAGAGGTCAGGATATGCACTGAAGCATGAATAATTGTCACTCTTTGCTCCCACAACTGCCTGCCACCTTCTGCTACCATCCCAATGCTCATCCATTTCCACACAGTCACACAAGCATACACAGATCATAACCAAGGTGTTTTGCATGCTGTGGGATTTCTGTGGCCCTGTGCCCAACAGCGCGTGAAACGCCTGTCTCCCCCCCACCTCGCCTCGGCATCTGGCAGGGTGACAGACAATTGTAACAGCAGTGGTGGTGGGTGGGGAAGAGGGTGTGGGGCATCCTGGGACAGCTCCTCTAACTGTTTGTGACCTCAAAAAGAAGCTGTGATGCAGCAGCATCTTAATTACCTCACTCTGTTTCTGCAGAGCGTTTACATTTACACACACACACACACACACACACACACCTTGCATGTATATATATAAAAAAAAGACATCTGGTTTGATCAAAAACAACCTCATTGCTGGATTCCACAATGATTTCCCTTCCTTTCTTGAGCAAGAGAGAAACAAACATTTTTAGCTTTTGATCCTTTTACACACTAATTTTTCCAACGATTAAAACACACATCATGCATGTTAAACACTACACAGAGGCCCAAACTGACTTCTGTCACATATCATCTGTAAGCAAAAATAAAAACATGCACAAAAAACAAATAATCGTTCTCATTTGGGCCAATTAGTGTGAAAAAATAATGTGAGCATGAAGAAAAATAATGCCACGAAGGGGCATAACATATCTGTGATTCACTTGATTCGTCATCCCTGCCAAGCAAATCCCCATTAAAGCCTGTGTGCTTGTAACATAATTAATAAATACATCATAGCTGCCAAAAAGCAAAAAGATATACTTGTTTTTGCAAGCATGGAGGCTGTGAAGGAGAGAGGAGAGGAGTTGGTCCCTTGACTTTGTCAATTCTAAATATGCAGCTTTCTTTCCATCTGTTGTCTTCATGTATACTGCACATGCTCACTGATGTGTTTGTTCATACATTTATCTGTCAGCAAGATTAATTAAAAACTAACATGCAGAATTTCACAAAATTTGGAGGCCAAGAGCTTATTATTATAGGCCTTGGAGTAGGATGCAAGCACTACAGGTGCCCTTTTGAGTTTCTTTCTCTTTCAGTGTGCATCGACCGTCTGAGCCGTTTTTTATTCTGTGATGCACGCAGAACACAGAAGGGGAGGGGAGGGAGTTCTGGCTAGAGTAGGACGAACCGACCTTCCTCTCAATACGAATTATGAGTGTGATCTGGCCAAATCCCCACAGAGACTACGTTTTCACTTCAAAAGAGTGGCTTGTACGCACCCTGAATAATGCCAGCTCACAGAAAAGCCATTCAGACACTCGGAGGACCTGCAATAAACCCTAAAACCAGAAGCGCTTTAGATGATTCCAGTATTGAGCGAGAGGAAGGGAAGGAAGGGGCTCACGGCAACAACCGAGCTTCTGTGCAACAGAAACGATTGTTTAACGCATGTTTGGACCAGAAGAGCTAAATTTGAAGACGTCACCCTTAAATTTTGGATCTTATGGTCATTTTTTTACTAGTCTGGACTCAATTTAAAGCAATCCCTGCAACTAAATGATTAAGAAAACTTAAAAGCAACTTTTTAAAAAACAGTTTAAACAGACTGGACGCCAAAGGCAAATTCCTAAAATGATCGAGCAGAGGGGGAGCAAAGGTCAAGGTCTGAGGTGCAAAGTTCAGTGCGGTGGTTATCAATAAAGACCTCCTGCGAGCGAGCAGCTCCTTGCACAAATAATTAACGAGCCCTTGAGTCATTTCAAGATTCGTGCATCAGAAAGCCTTCGAGCACTTTCTGATTCGTACTATGTTTAGAACATAAACAAGTGTGGGCCGCCAAGAAGAGAGGGGAAGGTATGACAGACTAAAATATGCATCATTTTATCTGAAGCCAAAGCGGCTTTTTTTCTTAGTCGCGGAGTATAATTAATGCCTCATACTGATACACGCGGATACCCTGTGAAGAAAACACACAATGGTCGACAAGCCTTTTTTTGTGTGCTCATAATTGAGCATGAATCCATTTTTTCCCCTCTCTTATGGTTTGATTTGGATGATGGCATGGGTGAGGGGTGGGAAAGTGGAGGGTGGGCACACAGAAGGCAAGCAAATTTTCTTTGATTTGCTTCAGTTAAAGGCCTCATGGGTGAGATTGAGAGAAAGAGAAGGGGAAAAAAGAGAAAAGAAGAAAAAAGAGAAGGAGAGAGCTGTCACTTTAAGCCATTAAGTCTTGCTATAAAACTGCTCCAATAAAAATGACAGCTGCAGGCCCTTTACTCAAAAGGGGAGCAAAAGCATCACATCAGGAACACAAAACTAGAAGGCTGTAAAAGACAAACTTGGCCAAATGCTTATGGCAGTGTAATTCCACCAGTCCCTCTCCCACCACACACACACACACACACACACCTCCCAGCAGACACACAACCTCTCCCAGTATTACCTTTGTTCCTGAGTTACTGCCAGAGGAGGAATGTAGCCCTCACCACCACCACCCCCTACCCAGTTTAGACACACACACCACCATGAATCTCACTTTCTCACCAAAGACCATGAACTTCAGAGAGTTTTATTAGTCAGCTTTTTTGAGTTTGCATGATTGGAGCATCTTATATTCCCACGAACAGAAGACTGAAGTTTTTCTAAATTTAGGAAAAATTATGCACATTTTGCAGGTATTAGAAACTGGCATCACTATAGATGGCCATTTCTTGTATGAGGGATTTCCACCGTTCTTCTTGCATGCTCTGCTCTTTAGAGGTCTGTCCACGCAATTTTACTCATGTTTCGGTCCATAAACTTTCAGCTTCCCCCAACTTGTCCAGTGTGGATTTTTAGGTACGCTGTGTCTCTATTCTCACCTTTACCAGTGAGCTGTTCCCAGTGTCAACAAAAGCCTAAGCATGGCATGTCTACCACCATGCTTAATAACTGGAGAGGTGGGAGTTTATTTACTCAAACATACCCTTTAGTCAATGATATTGCTACAAATAGGACAGAGCAAGACTAACGCAATCTACCTGAAGGCCTTTTATAGTCTGAGGGATTCTGAATTCCCTCCTAAAAGAATCCTCTTTATGAGTTCTTTCTTGATATTTCAAATCTAAACTTTAGTTCCTGTTAACTACTTTCCCTAATCACATTAAGAACCAAGGAAAGAGCTCCTGGAAAAGTCTTTTTCTTGTTTCCTCTTGGAAAAGTTAGCAAGTTTAATTTACAGGATTCTAGGCAGCTGGCCAGTGGACCAAAGTTTGAAATTTCCATTAAGTGGTCTTTCCTAAATCATAACAGCAAGCGAACTATCCCCAAAACAAACCAAAGTATGAAACTTTGGCTACACTCGCAGAAAATAAAGCATAAAATTGTATCTGTAGGCGTATAAGGAATTATCACTGGGTTGGTACCCTCAAAGGTACTGCCGCTGTACCCTCAGCAGTGCAGTATGTACCTTATATGGAGCAATATTGTATCTCTGGGGGCAGTCTGGTCTTTGCAAGGTACAAACTACACTGTTGAGGGTACAACAGCAGTACCTTGGAGGGTACCACCCTAGTGACAATCCTTTGTTCCCATAAAATGCACAACTGGGTACTTTATTTTCTGAGATTGTGCTTGTATTTTTGTATTAACATAGTTGAGCCTGCGTGCAAGAAAGACAAACGGTTTTCTCTTTAATAATATTTAGAGTGGACTTGACCCACCGCCCCTTAAAAATAAATAAATAAATAAATAAATATAAAAGGAGTGAAAAACTAAAGCTATATCCACTATTCTCTGCTCTAACTGTAGTCAAGCCAAATTAATTCAATTGCCCAAATTAGTTTCTGCACATTTTCAGTCTTAAAATCAACAACCTCGATCCCCAGACTCATGATTTCAACATGAAAAAATAAAATAAATAAAAAGTTGACATGCACAGCATTTCACAGTTGAAATATCATTATAAGGAAAAGCCATCTTCTGAATCATACTTCTACCAGAAATTTGAAAGCTGCACAGAAAAATATTAATGTTTACAGACCAAAATGACTTCAAAAATGCTTTAGAGCTCAGCTGTGTTCGACAGCTCGCCTTCCCTCTCACAATGTTTATTCCGCTGACAGACTGTCATGATCATCCCTGTAATGCTTTGACTAAAGGACATATTCTCCTTTCAATGTCATCCCTGCAGTCCTCATAGCCTAATGTCAAATATGAAAGTGGGGGGGGGGGGGCACACAGTACTGAGTATGTCGTGCCAAATAGAGGTGCCGTCATCACAGCCAACAACCAATCTATAATTGTAAAATGTGTTCACTGTCATTTCAAACAGATGCATGTTGGAATTTCTAATGCACTACGACGTTGGATAATTACACTGAGTAAGCGGAAAATCAATAAATCCAAGGTCTTTGCAAATGCTTGTGTCCTTGAGATGCCCCTCCCAATTAACAACTAGTGCTCAAGTGCAAGTTTAAATATGAATTTGTTTTTTTAAAAAGCTGAGAAAATAGTACTACAGGCTTATACAAAGGTGGCTTGGAGGAGAGGACGAGACCCAACACTGATGGAGGAGAGTGAAGCCTTCCATCTAACCATGGATGCTGTCAGATAAGACTTCACTGTTGAACCTCATTTAGCATGGACACAACACGGCGTGCACCTGTAATAACAGCCTGTCTGTGTTTGCAGCACACAGCGGTTTAGCGTATTTCTGGGAAGCCACATAAAGGGAGTTGTGGCGACAGAGTGCAGAGGGCCTGTAACTGAAGAACGGCTCCATCTACAAGGTCCCTACAAAATCTTCTCTGACACATATCATCAGTTCATGCATCAGTATGCATGAAAGAGCAGCAGACACAATGATGGGGCTCACCTACCGGCTCTGTGCTCATCTTTGCTGCAGGAAGAAGGACAAGGGTCCACTCTGTTCATTTAAACAAACTTACAGTAGCATTTTGCATTAATGATTTACAGTGCAGCATGCATGTATGTGTGTTTAAGCTGGAAAATCCGACTTCTGAAGTCCAATTTGCACAGAACAGATGTGACCTTTGACTAAAAACCCCAATCAAACATCTAAAACTTAATTCTTCCTTTTTGAGAGTTTCCATCCACACAAATAGTCCCAAAATTAAACTCTTGAGTAATACATGGAGGTTACATTTAAGGTACTTATCAAAATCTGAGCACAGACTTTGCTTAATAAGTCAAGCAGCTTAGTCTGAGGTCAGTTTTTAGTTGAATTAACAAGCCTTGAGCTTGGATATTAAATCACGTGGAAAGAATAGGCCTAAAACTTAAAAGTTTTTTTCAGTTAAGTTTCCAGCTAAAATCCAACAAAACAAAATTCATAACTCATGGGGCATCTTGTGACGGATAAAACAAGCATAACTGGACCGCTCGTGCAGGCTGAAACTCTTGATTTCTGCAGCGGGGTGTTAAATTCGCGAGTGAGCGAAGAAAACGCATGAAGCTTAACCCTTTTCTCTTTGTTATTTTTAACTGACTAAAAGAGCTAATATAACAGATAGTGTAGTTCAGTGTTAAAACGTAAAGAGGAAAAGTTCGAACTGGTTACATTTCAGCGCACGCGAAGTGTGCGCGCGGCAGACCTCAAGCGATATCGCTCGTATCAAAGTGAAATGTCATCAGCTCATATAGCAGCACTAGGCATTCGACATAGGGGAGCACGCGCCTGCTTTCGTAAAAAGAACATTTTTTTTCTATAAGTCTTTGTCTTCAAATAAAAAGTGAAATAAAGCGGCATGTCAACAGCCGGTAAGCGTGCTTTTGCAACGGGCTCCACGCGCTGTCAAAAAACAGAAAAGAAAGAACGCCGCGCGAGGACACCTCTCATACGAGCCGATACAAGCGCTATCAAAACCAAGCTCGTTCATAACAACGCAAGGCGCTGTCATTAAACAAACAAACTTACCCAATGACAGGAACGGTTTGGTTTCCATGTCTGACTCGGAGGTTAGCTCATGCCAGCTGAGACGGCCGCTTTGGGGAGTTTTTTCTTCTTCTTTTTCTTTTCTTTTTTTCTTTTTTCTTGTCTCACAGGCAGCTGCTCGAGCAGAGTAAACCGGACCAGGGAGCTGTTGTTTCTGCTGCTGTGGACCTCCTGAGGCAGAGGAGACTTGGCTCTGAGCGGTAAAAGTGACAGGTCGATGTCTGATAGTATCAGAAGATAACCTAATGTTTCTGCCTCTGTTTGCTCACTCAGCTGCTGCGCGCTCACTCCTCTCCTCTCTCGCTCTCGTGCTCGGTTGTACAACAACTCCAACTACTGGAACAGTACAGCAGAAGGGACCTGTGCAGGGGGTACTCCCACCAACGTAGACCAGACTGCAGCGACACGGCAGTAGAAATGCGAGGATTTTTTTTTCTATTTTCTTTTGTTTAAAAGTAATCACACCAAACATAAAAAGTAAGAATGCTATGCACATTTTATAGTACAAATTTCCCACCAGGTGGTGATTTCTTAATCACTTGGAGCCCCTTCAGCTGAGCGGCAGCTACTTACTCTCTTTAGCGCTTATCTCCTGTTATTTTAACCTGGTCACACGTGTTGAACCAGGACTGTTGGCTCTGCAGAGAGATTTTTCTACTGCCTGAAATAAGTCCATCTTTCTCTGGAAACTGCCACGTTCAGCTGCACACAACAAGGACTGAGCTTTGATAGCAGTTTAACCTATCTTAATCCGATCTAAAAATCTGCTAATCTAAACTAGGCTTTTGCGGAGCTCTTTGTTAAGGTGACTGAAACTCAGATTGCCCAGATTCGGTGCATTCAATTGAAAATGAGGAAAACGCTATAAAGAAATGGAAAAATGTCTGTCATACCTCTAAAAACAGAGGAGCACTGTGCAGAAATCTTGAACCACCCCCAATTTCTTTATGCTGCCAAGAAAAAAATAAAATAAAAAACTAAGGGGGATGTGGCGCAAGTTATTGGAAATGCATGAAAAAATGGAAATACATTATATAATGCAAAACAGACTTTGTTCAAGTACTTTTATTCTTCAGCAAAGCCCGAATTCTCTCTTCTTTGAGTATGCTTCACAGAATAGTTCTCCAGGTTTCTTGAAGGACTTTCCAAAGCTCTTCTTTAGATGGTGGCTGCTTTTTGTTCTGTTCTCTGTCAAGATGATCCCAGTCTGCTTCAATAATGTCTAAGTCCAGGGATCTGAGGAGGATTCATCACCCAATGAGACTTGTTGACAGATTTTCTGTCCCATTCTTGTGTCATTTAGCACACCTTAGTCTTTTCTCTTTTCCACCCTTCCATGAAAGACCATTTTTGATCTCAGGTGTTTGCTAGATTCATTCCTGCAAAGATCTTAAGGATATACTCCATATTCCACCCCACAGTTTTCCCCCTAAATATTAAACTTAAAATAGATTATTTGACGAGTTTTCTTTTATGTGTAGACACAGCACGGGTCCATCCCTTAAATTAAGTGCTTTTTTCATGCTTGAACGATTCATAGGTCAGTGTTAAGTGGGCTTAACAAACAAAGCAGATTCCTCTGATAATGGCCCTGGTGATGGATTGGAGTGGAAATTAGTGAAAAAACAGTCAATGTCCAAAGAAAACTAGTGTGTAGAACTATTACTCAAGACCACTATACAAGAGTAGAAGAAAGTTTGATTTCTCGAAGCAAAATAAACAAAAGTGTGAAGTGGCTTGTGATTTATGGGGCAGTTTTTACCCTCAAAGCTTAACAAACCCAGATTTCACAGTCAATGTCAGCCAGTTACAATAAGACATTATCCTGAGCTTGTACCCCAGAGCGTCTTCCATCCCAGAACAAAAAGTCAATCACCAACAAGAAAAACTGCAAGAGCTTAAATTAAATTATGCATGCTTATGTTAACATCCCCCTCCATACTATAATGGTTAATGAAGTCCATTCAAATACTTGCTAACGTGGCATTAACGAAAAAGAAATCAATGAATTTATTGCAGATGGATAAAAGTTTGCAGGAGATTCAAATAAGAGCCTCTGGGCTCACTTTATAGTAAGCAGTAGCACACTCATTTACATAACTCTCACTGCATTAGATCAATCTGCTATCTACATCTCCATCATTTTGAGTCTTAATTTGAGTCACAGCTGCCTCGTGTGCACCTCCTTTACTTCTTCACTCCATCCTGCGAGCGTTGACGAGGAGGAGGCTGACGAATGTCCCTCCTCTGATCTACGCTGAATGAGAAGCCGATCATATGCAGGCATTATTTTGCCATGTAGAGTGCATAAATTAGCATTGTAGGGTAAGAAAATGCCTCCTGAAGCCATCCTTTAGGCCCCTGTGATCAGGTTGCTTTTAATAAG
This sequence comes from Melanotaenia boesemani, assembly GCF_017639745.1. Taxonomy (NCBI): domain Eukaryota; kingdom Metazoa; phylum Chordata; class Actinopteri; order Atheriniformes; family Melanotaeniidae; genus Melanotaenia; species Melanotaenia boesemani. The sequence goes on along the minus strand of NC_055700.1, from coordinate 22,454,834 downwards.
ACCTTGTAGGTCTTCGCCACGTTTGCACTGACGCATGATACATAATTAATGCAATGCATGGCACATCAGAGATCAAAGGCAATTGTAAGAACGAAAGAGTGAAATTAAGCCTGACTGGGCACTGATTCAAGGTGTGTTTGTGCGCATGTGTGTGATAGGGATGTATGTGTTTCTGTGTAGATGTGAGGAGAGAAAAATGAGTTGTTGAAATGGTTCATTATCTTGCTTTTATGTCACTATTTCCCTCATCTGTCTTCTACAGTATTTACCAATGTTTGCAGGATGATGTTCACTGAGTTATTTAGGTGAGTAGAACCTTACCAAAGTGTTTTTATATGTCCCTTTTTCTTGCAGGTCCTCAGTCTGTAACTTAAGACAGACAACATGGCCCTTTTAAACACCTCGATCTGGATGGGTTCTTTCATCTTCCCGCTAAATCGGGCTATTTAATCCTCAGCTCGGGCCATGATTAATAGCGCTCTGACCCTTCACCTCCATCCATATAAATTCTCTGGAGACTCCTCTGGCCATCCTTATTGCCTCACACCTTAGCCTGCTGAGGTCTTGTGTCTACATTTAGCCCTGAATTGCGATATCTCTTAGCTCAGATGAGTCCCTTCTGTCTTTCTGTTTCTGTTCCTCAACTTTATGTGATGTGTTTTGGCCTCAGGGGGATGAGAGACCACCACTACTGGGCTACGCTTTGGTATGGCTGCTTTGACAGCCCTCCTACTCCTCTTTCTCCCTCTCTTAAAGCGGGTGATAAATGAGACAAGGGCCTTTTGGTCTTCTTTGTACTCTGACTTTTCACGACAAGCTAATTCGTAAAAGTTATTATTGACTATTTCAGTGGCATTGACAATGGCTTACAGTCAGAAGGAATTTATAGATAAATACAGGTTGCAGGTTATTTTTCTCCCTTAAATCATAAATAAAAATAAATAGTAAAATGCTTCTTTAAAACTATATCAAACCTCTTAACCAAGAAGAAAAATAGGAACAGCATAGCATAGCAGGTAGTCCAACACAAAGCTGACTTTGTGATATTTCTTCATTTTGAATCTGATTATACTTAAATGTGACCAGTTGATTGAGAACAGAGGAATAAGGAGGGATATGAGGAGCCTTTTAACATCACTAGGCCATTTGTGGAGGTGTTCAGCATTGTCTGCCCTGAAGGAAGGTTCCAATCGTCACAGCCATGGGTTCACATTCCTTAACCCCCGGGGTCAGGGCTTTGTCTGTGGATAGCACTGAGGCAACTTCCCTTGCGGAAATCAACAAGAGCTGACACAGTAAATGCTGGAGACGAACACAGAGGCAGGAAGGAGGACCACTGCACACATAGAGGCAAATACATAGTTAAACATGACTATTATATCAGAAAGAAAACAAAAAACAATCAAAAGTATCATACTACTTTGTGTGTTTTTAGTGTGGGGAATATACTGTGCTATGTCACTAATTCATGTTGGACTATTTTTGCCTGATTTCTGCTTCACATTTTCTGCCATGCAGTCTTGACACATGGAAGCTACGTGCCAGGGGCAACAAAATAGTACCAACAAAGAGTCAATCATTAATTTTCATGGCCTGAACACAGAAATTGTCATGTCATTGTAGACATGATAATTTCTGACAAATATATATATATATATATATATATATATATATATAGTCTGTTGTGATTAGGTTGAGCAAAACAAATAATTACTTGGGAATAGTAAATGGTTTGGACAGCCTCATATCACCTGGAATGCAGCAATCAAACCTGATTTCTGCTCTCTGAAATAATGCATTAACAAAATGCTTGATGTGTTGTCAGCCTGATAATTAAAAAGGCTGCTCTAGGATAAAAAAGGTGCAGGTATTTTCCCCAAAAAGGTGCAAATGCTTTATTATCACTAAAGCTGTATTGTAATAAGGAGCAAAAATTTCCAAAAAATTGTACATTTTTGTATCTTTGAAAGAAAACAATCCTGCACCCTTAGTGGAAAAAAAAAAAGTTCAGGCATACCTGCAAAAAACTCCACATCTGTTGTCAGGTAATGTCACTCATTTAACATTTGTGGTTTGGGCTTGGAAAAGAAAGTGGGGAACCCAGAGAAAACCCACACAGGCACATGAAGAAACTCCAAACACAAAACAGAAAAGTCACAGCTGAGATTCTTACTAAGACTGCAATGCAGCGAGGCCACATCACAACCAAGCAGCTCACACCTGTCTATCAAGAGTTTAGCGTAAACCTTGAAGTTATTAAGTCAGTGAGGATTTGTACCTTTAAAATCAAACAAAACTCTACTGTTTTTACCAAAAGGACCATTTCAATACCTTTTCCAAGAACTGTCCTTTTGGGTACAGAGAAAAAACCCTCATTTTTCTGTGTGCACCAAGTCATATCAATAACATTATGGTTAATTTACACACTTCTTTCAGACCACCCTGACCAATGACCATCAAATCTGCATTACTTTTCTGTAGCATTGGAGCATATACTGTAACTACAGAATACTATAGGTGTTCAGAACTTTACTACCAAACAAACTTCTAATCATTTTACCTTTTTCCTCCATTTCCCATTCACGGCTTATTCTTATATGATTTTTGTTGGATTTTAAAATGCCACAGTGAGAGTTAAGTTGTTGAATAAAGTAGGAAAATCCCTGGTAGGAATGATGGCTGTGAAAAAATAAGACGTTTCGTTAACTAGAAGACTCCATAAACCCCAACAAGCTGAGATGAAGGGAAATAATGGCTCTATTGAATGGGATAAAATGGGAAAAACACATCTTTGTAGCACATTTAGCCATCAGCGCCTGTATTTCAACCTACATTTTCTTTGATTTTTCTTGATTCTAGAAACGATTCCTGTTGTCCAGAGGTACACCTCATACACACAGTACTGCAACCTCCACTCTGTTTTCACAATTTATTTCATGGCGGTTGATAGAAGCCTTTATATGTGCCCATCAAATCAAACCAATGGATGCAATGAGCCACTCACACACATAGAGAGAGAGATAAAGAGCAAACAATATTTTCCTAAGTGATTGGGCCTTTTCAGCTTAGGACTCTTATCAATACCGCACGTTTCATCATCTGTACCACTGATGCGCTATGCTAGCTTTTTGAACGCTGTCCCTGGCAGATGAGACTTCCTCAATGGGAATTATGGGCAGCTCAGGCATGCATCATTCTCTTCTATCATATTAAAGTGAAATTGGCTACATTTATACCGACACAACGATCAATCTTGTCAGCTCTTGGCAGACTCTGGTTTTATCACAAAGGAGAGAATCACCCTTTCCTGAAGAGCATCATCCTCTTACTTACAATCAGGTCCAGCATTATTGCAGGATGATGGAGCTACTGCTGCCGGAGCTGACAGATTAAAAAGGTGAATTATTGTTGTGCAAAGGGTTGAAGGTGTTGTCAAACACTCCCTTTTTTTCTTTGCAGGCATTTTTATTATAACAGCTGATGAGGTTTCATTTTCTTTCAAGTATTTTGATCATTTACTGTCAAATACTAAAGAAAAAAAACCCCATGAATTTATGTTGAAAGGTGAGAGAAATGTTGCTTAAAGCCTGAAATGTTTAAAGTGTCACCTTCAGAATGTTCCTTTTCTATCAATAATTCATCATGTTTGAAGTTATTTATTTAACCTAAACTCCTGTTGTATTATGGTTTGAGTCTAATATGAAACTGCAGCAGAGCTCAGACTTCTTGGATTTTGGCTGCATGCTGAACGTGGCACTTTTCTCTGCAAGACATTTATGCCACAAGTGTGCTTCAAACCACAAGCCAAGATATTAACATACAAAGTTTTTTTTTCCATATCTTGCACTTTGCTTTGCAAAGCTCAGCTGCTTTGTGTTGCATTGCCACTGATCCTGCTTTTGGAGCGTGGTGACGAACAATCAGACCGCATCCTGCAAAAAAAAGTCTTGCTCAATCCGATATGCTGAGGGATTTACGGATGTTTTATATTATTATTTATTTTTTCAACTTCAGTGACTAAATCATACTTTTGTTATCTGCAGCTTCAAATATTTGCATTGCAAGCTATCTTAAAGGATATCTTCCTCATCTAAAAATGACCTCAAGCACTATAAAGTTGAGGTAACTTGCTTTTATATCTAATCCTAAAACAAGAATTTATATAAGTACAGCTACAGCCCTCAGAGAAGCCTGATATATTGGTCACTAGATGTGTCCTTATTGCCTTCCTCTCCAGTTGTTGCAGCACAGCTGGGAGAGAGTGTGACACTGTTGGACTTCAGCTGGGTAAACACTTCCTGCTGAGGCCAGAGATCTTGTTTACACACAGGGCACAGCGCACATCATTGAGTGGGGCCTCGCAGCCGCTGCAAGGATGGATGGTCTAACCAGGCCAGAGTCCATGTGGGCACAGCAGTCAAAATGTGACAAGAGACCACCCCCATATCTGCTGAAACCATTAAGCTTTGAGAAGCAGACACCAGGTTGTGTTTTGTTGTGGATGCTGTGGTTCCACTCTTCTTGAGTCTGCCTGCACATGTGTGCTTTGCACGTTAAGCGATCCTCGGACTGCCTGTGAAAGAACTGACTGAATGGTGCTAGAAAAAGACACACAGTCATGTCACTGAGAGGAACAGGACACCTTTTTTGTGGCTTCCTGCTTGCTGACTGAGACTCTTGCACACAAGCTCTTTGACCACAGCTAATAATAAACCTCTTCGAGGCAGACATCACAGATGTGATAGAGATGCTAAATTTTCATTCGCCAAAATCAAAGTGATTTTTCTTGCTTTTGAAAGGAGGCCTGTGGAGATATCAGGGTTAGACATTGCTGTGTGTGCAGGTCCCACTTTGCCTAGGGGATGCAGAGAATAACAGTGATGCCATTTTTCTATATTAAGCTCCTCACAGAAGCTCATGTTGCTACACATGATGCCTAAATTGAATTTTTTTTTATTGTATTCAAACCTGTGTCTTTGACTGTTGTTGGTGGAATTTAAAACAATACTTTGGAGGAAAAGTAGTCCATTAGCAAATGAAAAAAGAAATTAGCTGTCAGTCACACATTGTCATCTTACTGACATTCATAGTGTTTAATTTAAAATTTTAACTTATGACTTCTGATATGCGAGGCATCAATACAAGATGTATTTGTTTCATATTCCCCTTTCAAGGCAGAATTTTCAATCAAGGCCAGTGTCTTTTCTGACAAATGTAAATGGCTTCAATTAGATTTTTCCAACACCACGCTCACCAGATTTTGAAGATAAAAACAGGCTGCTCTGCCAAAAATAAGTCACTGATGCAGTGAGCAACTTCTCATTCTCTTAACAGCCATGTCATAAACCACTTCCTTTCAGGGTCAGACTTCTGGTCTGCAAGAAAGTGGATGAAACCACAAAATCTGGATCAGAAAGTTTCCAAGGCATTATTACAACCTGGCATGATGGTGGTGGACCACTAATCTGAAGGAAGAAATGTGGAAGATATGCAATCTTGAATAATCACAGTAGAATTCACTTAAAAGTTTGATGAAATGAAAAATAAGAAAACCAACAGCAGAACTCAGTAGAGGTTAATAGTGAAGGTTGAGAGCACGTGCACACACAATGCAAAGAGAACTCAAGGTATTGGATTGGTATTGGTTAGCTGATAGAAGCATTAAGATTGAACACTGTAGCAAATAATAAAACAGATCATGAGGTCTGATGACTATGTTGCAGAGTAGGGGGTGCACAGTGCAAGAGCAGATGGAGGAAGTGCTGCACCCATCATGTCTAATGCCGATCATACAAGCTTGCAGAGGCAGCGTTTACAATCTAAACTTATTTTAGTTCCTGAGAATGAGGTCCTGGTTCAGTATCTCAGTGTCTCGTTCACAAATATAGGAAGAATTAATCTGTAGATAGACAGGCAGATTTGTGCAGCATCCACAGTGATGTGGACTCTACATCAGTCTGTTGTGGTGAAGAAGGAGTTGAGCCAAAGGCGACATTCTTGGTTTACCGGTCGATCTATGTTCCTACCTTCGCCTATGGCCATGAGCATAGCGGGTAGTGACTGTAAGAACGAGATCATGGATACAAATAGATGAAATTAGTTTCCTCGACAGAGTGTCTGGACTCTCCTCAGAGCTCATAGTAGAGCTGCTGCTCATTTCCATTGAGAGGAGCAAGATGAGGGGGCTCAAGCATCTGGTTAGGATGCCTCCTGGTTCCAGGCACATTCTGCTGGGAGGAGGCTGCAGGGAAGAACCAGGATACACTGGAGAGACTGCATATGTTGGCTGGCCAGAGAGAAGAGCTCTGTGCTTTCCTGCTTAAACTTCAACCTGACCTTGAAGAAACTGTAGAAAATGGATGGATGGATGGATATTTTAGTTGGTCAAGTTTAGGTTAGCAACATTATGTACCCAAATAATGAGACCAGTTGACCGCCTGTATATATGACATTACTACGACTAATGGATTTTTTTTTATCTCCCCCTAATGGTATGGGCATATTTGAAGATGACAATGAAATTCCTCAGGCTCACTTTTCCATCAACGAGTCATCTTTCAAACCACTTTCTGCCTCAAAACACAATTTTAGGAGCTATTCATGCCCAAAGTCCTCAAAGTGATTGTATCCTTTGCATAGCATTGTGAATTTCTATTTGTCCCATAAACTTTTCTTTGGCTGGAATTGAAAAGTCAAAACAATCCAAGCCGAAAGTTATTAACTCCCTTTCTCAATAGTCGTGGCTAAACCCTTACTTGCTCTTGGAACAAAGAAATGGCTCTTAAAATCACAAACAGGCTTTTAGCGTGTCCCAACTGGGATTTTGGACAACTTCCTTTCTATATTAATCCCTTGGTCTTTCAGTTTGGAAGCCTTCATTGCTGGTAGGTGCCAGTCAAAGGCTATGGATCTGAAACATTGGCTAATTTTCAGCAAATCTCAAAAAAACCTTACAATCACATGTTTGGATTATGAAGCCTTTTAGGCACACAAATATAAACAAAAAAAACCACACATTTAAAAACATATTTAAAATGTTCTTATTTTATGTTGTATACAGTGAAGATCTCTTGATTTTTATAGTTTCAAAGGCCGAACAAGAAATAAACTGAATCCAAAACTTTTCTTTAAGAACAGCTTTATCTAGTCAGCAGACTACTGGAGAGACGCCCTTCCTTCACACGTTATCCGCCTGAGAACTGTGAGCACAGTGCTTTCTGTGTTTGTGTGTGTGTGAGTCTGAGCCACACTCTCAGTGATTTACAGCTCCTCTCACACTCTCCCCTTCTGTCTGCTGGTCAACTGCAGCAGCAAAAGCAGCTACAACGGACGGCTACGGAGAACCATAAATCTGGACGCTTCCAACTGCTGTCTTCCACTTCAAGGGGAAGCCTGTCCTGTTGCAAACATGATTAAGCCTCTTCCTCTCTTGTCCGCAGCACCCCTTCACACACTTGCTAACCTTCATCCTCTTTCCCCTAATAAGAGGCCCCTGCTGCAGGGAAAAGCAGGGCTTCCTTCACACCTCAGAGGCAAGGATCCTTCCAGATTTGCTGTTCCTTTCCTACAAAGGAAATAACTAATATAGAATAACCTAGACATTGACTTTATGTTAAAGAAAAAAACAAAGAGACTATGTAAAAGTGAATAAATCCTCCAAATAGTTGGTCTGTACTTGAAAAGTAGTTGCTTTTCTCGTCTTTTTTTATGAGTGTCTCACTTCTACTGATGACAATATAAAAGAAAAAGAAAAAGTTTTCAAAAGGCTCGTTCAAGATGAGTGAAGCGATAGTCCTGCGTGTCAATTTGTAAGCAGGTTTTCATGGTGCAGGCGGGGGGAGTTTACAGCAGGAATGGAGATGTGTTGTCATTGAGCTGCCTGAATACATCTATGAAATTTTAGATGAGAAAGAGGCGGGGAGGGCTGTCAACGGCGAGTGGGTCCGTCAGTGAACTGGGGCAGCAGACACGAGCATCCAGCTTAAAGCTGGAAGAAACACACACACACACGCGCGCGTTTAAGACACATAGCCACACACACAGTTTGAGCCAACAGGCTATTTACCTGCCGACTTACACGCACACACACACAGGCACACGCCAAAGTATACCCATTCAAATGTATAAACACGCACACTCATTATTCATGGAGGAATGGCTCACAGATGCTTGATCTCCTCACTGTCAGCCAGGCTTTTTATCTTGGGTTCCAGCTGAGGACAAGTTTTTGAAAAACTTTATCCGGCTAATCAAGCTTCGCCTGTCAAATTTCTTTGAGGATTGATGTGGCAAAATGCTCCGACTTTTCATTGCATGTGCTAAATTATTCCAAGTGGTATGACTGGTTATTTATTTATTATTATGAAGTTTAACCCTTTATTTTTTTTTTTTACTGTCCTGTGTGTCTTTGTCAATGCATGTATTCAGCCTGGTCTCGGTACTACCATTACAAAGAGGTAGAAACATCTTTTTATGCCAATTAGTGTTTATAGCTGAATTGTTCAGGTAACGTTGTGCAAGTTGGTTAGAGATATTTAAGTTTTACCTTTAATTTTATGTCCATAACCATTACTTTAGTTATTTTTATTAATAAATACTGCAAATTACTATCATTGAAAGTTACTTTGCTTTTGATTGCAAAGGCATTGTTAGGTAAACTAGCAATCTCACATATTAAACCAGCAACTGTCACACTATGTCTCCTTATCTTAATTTATTAAAATGTTCATTGTGTGCAGTCAAAGTTGGCTTTCATTTTTTTAATGCTCCTTATGAATAGACGGAGCTTTCAGATACCACCAGCTTACATGTAAACTCCTGCTATACATCAGTTTAGGGGTGTTTTAAGATTTAATGTGAAGGAAACCTGCTGCTGTTTAACATGGAACAACAATGTGTTGCATCTCGACTCAAAAAAAAAAAAATTTGTTTCTATTGTTTTTTCTCCAAATTTGGACCAACTGTAATTAAAAGTAAAAAGTAAAAGAAGTGAATAGTTGTTGGACAATAACAGAGGTGTAAATCACAAGTTTGCTTACGATACAATATTGAATCGATTCAATCGGTATCATATGATTTTTTGCTAATATCACAAATTCTGCCATGATACAATTTCTATTTGATATGATTTGGGAGCCAACCATGAGTATAATTTAATATCATACTAATTTAACGTTAAAATTTTCACGAATCGTTAGAGAAAACTGAAAGAATCTATTTCTATTTGTAGACATTAAAGCAGGAAATAAATTTCATCAAGTTGTCATTGCATATTATTTCCTTTGGTTTGTCAAATTAAAGAGTATAACTTTCATTCAGGCTTTAAAACCTGCCTTTCCACTGATTAAAAAAAACTCCTCCTTTATTATATAAAATTTTTTTTTTTTTATATTTTATTCAAATTGATTAACAATTAATCAAAAATAGTGTATTGCATATTTTCAAATATTACTTTAAACAAATTAGCTTCTTTTTAAAGGACATAACATAGCAGCAGGTAAATATTTCTTGTCAATATTATTTTAAATATTAAAAATGAGTCATATTTATATTTATAAAAAAAACATATAAAAGGTGATTTTTCATTCATGATTGTTTAATCCCACCATACTGGTTTAATCACACCCTGCTGCTCTCTCTTGTGTTTCATGGAGGTTTTTGCTCAGTAGAACTTTCTAGAACAGGGATGTCAAACTCAGTTACACAGTGGACCAAATGTTTCTATTTATTTATTTATTTTTTAATTTTTTTTTATTGAAAACTGAGTAAAAGGACCTTTTTGCACACTTTGAATCCAGAACTAACCGAGCCTTTGAGTCATTGCCTTTAAACCAACATTACTGAGTAAATAAATGAAAAATGTGTTTGTTTTATTATGGCTTCATCTGCAGCTTTCCATTATAGATTTTAATGAAAACATTTCCCACTAGAACCTGGAACTAACAGCTTATTAGACCGTTTTTGTCTCTGATGCAATAATTCGTGGTGATGGTTCAGTAAGAAGTTTGTCAGCTTACCTGCATTGTTTTCCTCCTGTACCTTTAGGGTGCTCAGTTTACATAAGAGCAGTGAAGACTCACCACTTTCCTTGATGTTCTGTCAGGTTAGCATACGCATCAGTGTAGCATACATTATGTTAATGTGCATGCGGGTTAAGGTTAGGGTTAGGGTTAGGTGCAGTCGTCAGTTTGCATATGCTGATCTGACAATATTTGCTAAACTGACAGAACACAGGTACAGTGCATTGTGGGACTTGTACTTGTAGTGCAAGCAATACAGAGTGCGCATAAGACATCACTACGACTTTCCTAGCCATTTTGGGGGCACCTGGCACATTCACAAGAAGAAAGGCACACCCACCTTGTAAGGTGGAACACACACGGTGACGTTTTCAGTGTCAACATGTCACATAAGAAATGCTTCTTCGGTTGTGAAGGAAAGATACATTTGTTCAACGAGTTTGTTTTTGGGAGAAAGCCACATAGTTGTGTATTTGTGATCGGTGCTTCACTTTAGACTGCTGGATGAATAACAGCCAGTACAATGAGAGATTTGCAACCAGGCTTTAGATGAAAGGAGGTTTTGTTCCTACAGTCAAGGAGCGTGTTTCCAATCCTGAGCCACAAGCTGTAAGTAAAACCGAATAAGTTGTCTGTTTTGTTTTGATAAGTGTGTGAGCAACGGTTAAACTAAAGGAATTAACCCACACTTACGTTACCTGATCGCTACCAGCATGTAACACATATGTAATGATGACCAGAAAGTTAGCTATCACGCCTGTAGATGGAAATGCTACAAAGGTAACAGCCAGGCTAAAAACACCCAGCTGATTAACCACATAAAACAAGAGATGTACATGGAGTGTACATGGAGCAGATCTGCTCTGAAACAGCTGAAAATCTTTTTTGATCTTATGATCAAAAACAGCTGAATATGTCAAAACATCAAAATCTGGTGGAGGAGAGTGATTTTCTCAACTGCGCATGGGAGTTTAATCCAGATCGGCACCGCTACATTTAAAATCACTTACTTCATCTGTATTCAGTAACCCTTTCTACGTTAATTCCCAGGTGAATCACCTCACCTGTTCATTCATCATCCCGTTCATTGAGCTGACACTTTGTAAATAGGCCTGTCACGATAACAAATTTAGCTGTACGATAAATTTTCTCAGAAATTATCGCGATAAACGATAATATTGCGCAAAGCGCTAATGTGTCATTTTGAGACCATTCTCAACTAATATAATGACATATGCCATAATAATGCAAGTACCCCTTTTGTAAAGGTCAATAAACTAAATAAATAAAAGCGCCTTTTTCACATACGCTGGGACACCGGCCCAAAAGTAATGCGACCCACTGGGAATCCTCCCAAACCTCTCGATTAGCCGGCATTGCTCTTAATGTGTATTTTGTCAAATACGCTAGTATATAGGCTGACTCTATTTGCGTAATGTGCCTGCGGATTACAGGGGTTATTACGGTAAACCAGGAAGTGGGGGCTTTGTACTGACGTCGTAAGCTAGAATGTGTGTGTTCTGCTTACATGTGGGGAGCAGCGAAATGATAAAAGAGGAGGTGCTTGCATCTATTATTTCTCCATTCGACTTATTTACATATTTTAGCATGAGAATCGGAGGTTTAGCGCGAGAGCGTGCGAAGCCACTTAAATGCGCAAGTCTCACGGCCATTGCGTGTTGGCAGCCCTGCAAAACAAATGCGGCTTACCGGCTCGTGCTGCAACATGCTGCAGTCAAGTATGACACCAGAGAGATCACTCCGCAACAAACCAGAGCGTTGAGTCGAAATACTCCATAGTGAAACCTATTGTCATACACAGTTTATGGTAAAGGGGGGACTAATAAAAATTATCGCGGCCGGCAAACTTATCGTGCTCTTATTTTCTTATCGTTCAATTAATTGACTTATTGCTTATCGCGACAGGCCTATTTGTAAATGCAGCAGCCATTTTTACTTCTGCGCACATAAAGCCCAAACTGTCCTTATATCAAAACCATGGTCAGACACAGTGTTGTTTTTGGCAGGCATCTCAGTTTTAGTTTCAGTTTTAGTCTTTAGGACGAAAATGCTTATTAGTTTAAGTCACATTATAGTAATTTCTAAGTTTGATAGTTTTAGTCCAGTTTTAGTCGACAAAAACTCAAAATGGTTTTAGTCTAGTTTTAGTCAAATAAAAAAAAAGTATTAGTCTTTTAACAAATTAATTTATGTAAATTTTACGTTAATTCCCATCAACATGGATGCAATGCTGCCGTGCTTTACTTAATTGCTGTTGGGCAGAAACCTTTTATTTCTATATTTCGACTTTTTTCATGAATTGATGCCCTACTTCATCATACAAAAATGTCCCACAAGAAAATAGCAGATCTATAAGTTCAACATATAGCAACACATTGTGAGCTTGTTGTTTGGTTATTTTCATCAATAATTACAAAATTAAAAGGAATGGTTTTAGACTTAGAAGGTTTCCCAACCAACAGCAAATGTTTTCTGATCTACTTAGGGTTATGCATTGCACAGGTAAAGTGCTAACTGTGGAATCAATTACTCCAAAAAAGCAAAGATTATAGTTAAAATTTGTCCATATATCGTTTTGTTGCTTCCAACCACCAAACCCCTTCGTTGACACTACCGCCATGATTCATCTATGAATGAAAAACTGCTTGTGTGTTTGTGGGCTGCACGTCTGGTGTTGAGCGTGGCCAAGGTGCAGCATTGCTAACTGACAGATTGTGCTCACAATAGGCAGAAATGTTGAACATTTTCGTCTCGTCAACGAAATCTCTCAAACGTCTTATGTTTTCATCATCAGAGAGCCATTTTTAGCTAGTCACTGTCTCGTTATCGTCATGAAAAAAAGGTTTGTCAACGAAATAAATTCGTCATCGTTGACGACAGCAACACTGGTCAGACAGAAGCACATCAACTGGAAAAGTTTCTGAAGAGCTCCACTGTTTATCCACTCTTAATCAAACATACTCACTGCTTTGCGCCAAGACAGAAATGAAGGATGACAAATCTGCTGGTAAATTTTCTTTTTGTGTGCTGATCACGAAAAGCTGCAGCTGCAGCCGAGGACACAGTTTGGTGAAAAACTTACGAGATGAAATACTTGTCAAAAATTCTGAATAAGACAGAGATTAAAAAGACGAGAGCTACTACTGAGTTGATGTACATAGGCCGTGTGTACACCCAAAATGGCAAAATTACTTCCACAATTCTGATGATGTCAGAGTGCATTCTGTATATGGTGGACCAGCTGGCTGGAGATGACACGCCTCCTCTTGGAGGTTGCAATGCCACGCAGAATGACCCACATCCCACCTGGATAGGATAACTCTTTCTTGATTGGCTGTTTAGTAGCTATGGTTCCATATTGGTGTAAAGCACATGCTAAATTCAACACCATGAAGTGTTAGGAGACCTTATTATAACCATTCCCATAGAAGAGCTAGCAAACTGTCTGCAACCTGCTCTCACAACTGTAGCAAAATCCAGGGAAAGATGGATGTTGCAAAGGTGAATGTCCTGGTTAGTAGTATTGCCCCTTTTCTCCCATTATCCCATTTATGTGTGGGCAGAACATTTGGTTTTCATCTTAGGTTTCAACAGGTTTCATAATCCTACAATATGGTGTTACATGGCAGTCTCAAACTTTAGCTCGTACTAGTGACTAGCAAAGTTGGCTAGGTAGCTATTTACCTAGCCAGCTGTTTCCTCAGTATTTTTTCACTGTTATTTGGTCAGATTACTCAAAGGATTACTCAGAGAATATATTAATGAGAAAGTACAACAACCAGTAATAAAATTAAAACTTGTAGCAAGTAAAGTGTAGAGCTCTACTGAATTTCTGCTGGGAATACCTGGGAATGTCATAATTTTGGCACCTGGCACAACCTTAAACAATTCTATGGGATGATCTAATCAATATTAGGCTGTCAGTCATAATGTTATGGCTAGTAAATATATATTGTGTACTACAGTATGTATTGTACTTCAAAACTTCTTTGCAACATACAGGATTAAATGATTACACATCTGCAGCCTGCATCAACATAGGAAATCCTGTATATACCGCTAGACAGGGAAGAACTATATACTGGAGAATGTATAAATAAGTCTGCAACCTGATGTAAGCAAAGAAGGAATGCACAAGAACAATATTTAAGTATATTTTTTGCTGTGGGAAGTACAGACATGCCATTCTCTGGGCTTAAGTGCATAGAATAATGCATTTACCACCCCGTTTTCTGCCACTTTTATTTGCTAGTTAAAAAATGGTGATGTCTCGAACCCATTAGCCACAGGATGATTTATCCCCAAGAACCCATGAACGAGACTCCATCTGCTCCCATGCCACTTTTTCCCTTAGATTTCTCTCCCTCCACACCTCTATCTTAAAGCATGATGAAGTCATTATGTTGTTATTACAATAATATCATTGATGAAGCTCCAACCTCAGTAACAGCACCTGTTTAATGTAAACACATACAGACAGCAAGCAGCTAACTTGTTTGTTTTTTTTCTTGTTAGTTGTGGGGAGAGAATAAATAAATGACAAAGCAACACTGTTTATGCAAATCTTTTTTAGCATGGGTCTTATATCTTGCCATGCTTGCTTGGTAGCGCACAGCTAAGATTGCAGAGCAAGTGACAGTGCAAAGGCTTAATATGACTGATTTCCTCTTGAATGATGATGTTATTGTGCTCACTATTTGTGGCGAACAGAGAAAAGAACATTGAATAACAAGGTTTGGAGTTTAAGTGTAAACATTCAGGAAGACTTAAGGAGAGGGGGGGGAACAAAAGTTGTTCTCTTAAGGCTCAAAAATGTTTGATTTCAAAGGAACAATACTGTGGATAGACAAGTGGTTCATTAAGTCCTTTGTTTCTGTACCAGGTGTGATTTCAAAACAAGAAAAAACATACAGTGTAGCACAAATTTAAAACTGCTTTTTATTAAGCACCATGTGCCAAGTAACGTTTCAAAGGCTTCCACTTTTGGGGGGCTTTTTAAACACCACCAGGTGTCTGCTACACAAATTTTTACTATAGCTCCTATAAGAGCACAGCTCATGTTTTACTTAGTACAATATTCATGCATAGGTCTCTTTTTGTTTTGTCTTGTAGTTATTTATTTTGTATGCTAGTTTTTAGCTTTTATAGTTGTACCAGTGGAACTACAGAGATCACCTGGAAATAATCAAATCTTTAAAAATAAATTTAAAATGTGTTTAACTTTGCTTTGATTTGAGCTGTATGCATATTGTACAGAAACCCATCCTTCTAGAAGGGAGGCCCTCAGTCAGAGTAGATTTCTAAAGTAAAAAAAAAAAAAAAAATGAAAGTTAGTTGAACTACTGGAAACAATATTTTAGAGAAGGTTAAAAACAGGAATTTCATTAAGGATAATAGGGTTAGAGTCCCATGTGAAATCTGTTTTTTAATTTGACATGATTATTTACCCC
This sequence comes from Melanotaenia boesemani, assembly GCF_017639745.1. NCBI lineage: Eukaryota > Metazoa > Chordata > Actinopteri > Atheriniformes > Melanotaeniidae > Melanotaenia > Melanotaenia boesemani. The sequence continues at coordinate 22,439,344 of NC_055700.1, read as the reverse complement.
ATTTATTTTTTAATCTTGGGTATCTATTAATTACCTTTGAAGCTATCATAATGCTAAATAGGTTGAAGTTATATCCGAAGGAAGGACAACGTATTCTTCTGGTTAGCGTCTCCCTCAAATTGAAAATTTACTAATAAGACTAAGTCTGCAAAAGTGGGTGGAGACTCATGGGTGCACAATACCTGTGATGAGCTACAACAGCCTTTCAAAAAACATGCTGTTTTTGAGCATGATCTAATATCAAATGCAGCTGCACATGTTCAAGAATATGAAAGTAAACAGCAAAATGAAACGCAACAACTCTGAAAAAAGGAAGATTGTATCACATCTAATTTTGTGGGGCAGAAAATTTTTTGGGAGTATGTAAATAAAGCGAAGTCACTGAGGTGATAATGTTTCAAAATACTAAAGAACACTTTGACAAAAAAATTGGTGAAGTATAAAGAATGAACTACTTCAAAATGGTTCATTTGTGTTTTATGTTGTATAATTGATTGTACTGCATTAAAATTGCAGTATATAACGTTCTGACCTAAAAAAAAATATGTGTTTCTGACTCATTTTTGAAGGCATAGTGACAATTTTTATGTAAGTTCCTGGAGCTGTTGCTGCCGACCAGCTTCCCAAGGCTGAGAAACCACACTTCCCAACTTTTTCTTTCCGAACACGGCGTCACTTTATAGCTGAGTTTTGCTTGATGCGCTGTATCACATGCTAGAAACTGGATATCAACACTCTGGCAGTTTTCAACAAGCACCATGGCTGATTCATCAATGAAACGCAAAAGGACATTATTGCAGGAAAAAGAAAGAGGAAAAGGGATAGAGCAAGAGATAAGACAAAAGTGAACATCAGACTGATGTTAACTGACTGGAGAAGACAGGAGAAGAGAGAGGATGAAAACGGAGACAGAATTAGCCTTTTTTTTTGTGGCGTAAAGGTCAGTGATGCTTCTTTAAGGGGTAACTAAATAACAAATATGTATAGAAATATATATATAAAACTAAATGTATCAACTATAAACCAGTGGCTGAATTATTAAATTGGTATCAGTCCTGAATTTTATAATCAATGCATAACTATAGTTATCATTAGATTCTGACTTGGTTGTTCTGTGTTCATATTTTCAATTAAACAACCACAAATATTTTTGCTGTCAAGTGTTGATTCTGTTATTTTTTTAGTGTTTCAAATTCATTGTAAGCGAATGAATATATATCAAAAAGCATATTCATGTTCAGATGTTGTGTCTCACCAAAGCTCCATACACAACCCGAACATCAAAGCGTAATCACCCATCACACATCCAGTCATCGTTGGACAGATACCTCCACTCTGACAGCCTCCTGTCATTTAGACTCACTGAGGAGACAGAATCAAAAGCCAGGCACACCAAAAAGCTGTCCAGATATTATTAATTTATATATTTTACTGTGACCTCTCCGCTCCACACATCCTCAACTCCTCATCATCAACCGAACAGATAAGCATTTCATTTCTGGTTATCCCATTTTCCTTCAGAGGGGCCCCAGATTTTTTCCCACTCTCTCTTTGCTCTCTCCTCTTATTGGGAATTGGCCACTTCATCAGAACATGCAGGAGTCACCAGTCTGTTCAATTCATTGTACAAATGAGGTCAGGGGCAGGTCAACTCCCAGAATTGTCCAAAGAGGAGAGGCCCTGTTCCGGCATTGCCCTGCAGTTTGCACCCTCACCCCACTCGTGCCCTGTCCTTATCTTCAGCTATAATCCCCCCACCCCCAACTTGGCTTACCCCTTAGGACCAGAGACACTGGAGGTCAGATAGCTATTTGCAAAGACACTGGGCTCTCCACAGGGGGCGAGATATCCTTTACAAGAGCCCCTGTCATCTGGACAGTGACTAATGAAGCCATCTTTGTGACGAGTACTGATGAGGTGCCCCAGGCTGGTTTGGGATCCATTGCTCTGCTGCTAATGATACCAAATGTGGCTGTGACTCCCAAACTCCTGCTCTGGCAAATTTTTAATGAGGGTCTAATCACTTGTAGATTCTGAGTTGCAAACACATCAGCTTTTGTTTATTAATAAAACTCAGGTTCATACAGTCACCAGCAGCAAGTAGCTGGTGGCTCTTTAGGAACACTGGGTTCCCATGGCTTGATGCCTCATTGGCATCCACACAAAGGAGGATAATGAATGGCCCCAAAAGGGCTGATCAAACATTAACACAGACAGTTGGTCGGACGGGAACAGCAGCATGGATTAAAAGATGAGTTGGTTTTTACAAGGCGAATCTCATCCTCCTTTTAGTACGGGCAGAAAAAAAGGGGAAATAAACATAAAAAAAAATCACAAGATATGAATGGAAAACAGCGTAATGCCATTTTGACAACTTATGTATTCAGTGTGTTTGAAAAGTGCAGCCAACTTGTGTGGGTCACAAAAATTTTAAACAAAAACAAGGCAACCTGTCGCAGAGATAAAAAAAGCTGGACACAGAGCAGTCCCTCTCCACCTCTGGCATCACATCAACTGGAGCAGCAACATTCATTATTCACAAGCTCCATGCATGAATTATGTAATGTGATAGGTCATTCCCAACATTTTAGATGCAGGAGGTTTAATAGGCAGCAAATAAGGGCTGCCAGGAAGGTGAAAATGAAGTCTAGCAGTGCATGTAAAAAAGGAATGTGTGCTCTACTTCTATATAACTCCTATTAACGAAGCATGCATCCAAAGCGAAAATGTTCCTTTTTTTAATGCAAAACTCATCTTTGCCTTGAAGAACTGATAATGTTTAAGAATTCTATATTTATGGTATTTGATAATGAAACATTTCATATAAATCTGATTTATTCTTGACAGAAAATACAGTATACACTCATCGGCAACTTTAATAGACCTGTTCATGTTAACACAAATAGCCAGTCAGTCAATTACATGGACAGCAACTCAGTGCATTTAAGCATGTAGACATGGTCAACAGGTTCAAATAGCATCACAATGTGTTGGTCTGAGTATTTCAGAAACGGCACAATCTGTTGGGATTTTCACACACAACAATCTCTAGGGTTTACAGAGAATGGTCTGAAAAAGAGGAAATATCCAGTGAGCAGCAGTTGTCTGGACCAACATGGCTTGCTGACGTCAGAGGTCAGAAGAGAATGGGTAGACAGGAACTCAAATGACTACTGGTTACAACAAAGGTATGCAGAATAGCATCTCTGAATGCACAACACGTCCAACTTTCAAACAGATGGACTACAGCAGCAGAAGATCACATGAGTGCCACTCTTGTTGGCTGTGAACAGGAAACTGAGGCTACAATTCACACAGACTCACCAAAACTGGAAACCTGAAGATTTGAATGTTGTCTGGCCTCATGAGTCTGCCATTTCAGCTGCAACATTCAGATGGTAGGGTCAGAATTTAGTGGAAACAACATGAGAGCATGGATCCACTCTGCCTTGTATCAACAGTTCATGCTAATAGTTAGTGTAATAGTGTGGAGCAGAACTGGTTCCAAGTCATAGTAACAGGCCAGGCAGTTGATTGAAAACAAATTCCAGATTATACTTGGCCAATATCGAAGCATATTAGGGAGCCTATAGAATACCATTAAAAAGAACAATTTTCCTGTGCTATGCGAAAAAACAAAAAACAAAATAAATAAATAAATAAATAAATAAAAAACTATATGCCGACACTTAAAATTGTATTAAGTTTATTTTACCTGGGACCTGACAGATTCAACACAAAATATAACATATAATTTATGAATAGCAAAGCCAGTCTTGTGATCAGTCTTGTCACATTGTTGAAATCAAATCAAACTACAGGAAGTTGTTGATTCTTAGAGTGTGACATGTCTCTTTCTACATGTTATTGTTGAACCTCTTTCTGATTTCCACTGCCCAAAAGTACCAATCTATAAAAATACTTCATTACACACATACACATATATACCCATCTTCCAAATACCTCAAGAGGTAGGTGTTCTCAGTATTGAAGAAGCAAATGCATGCACTGATTCTAATTATTTAGAACCAAAAATAACTGTTAAATAATTAGAAATGAAAATTATATTTAAAAGTCTATGAATTACAATATAAAGGCTTGTTCCTGGATGGGAGGTACTGAATTGTGAATGGCCAGGCTCCAGTGGCAAGGCCTGGATCTTGTGTGGGGGATATTTTCTTGTTTTCTTTTTTTGTCTCCTTAGCACCAACTGAGAATCTTTGAAACATCACAAATGAGCTGAAAAATGTTGCTGATCACGTCCATCTCTTTATGACCACAATGACCACAGTGTAGTATCTTCTGATGGCTACTTCCAGCAGGATAATGCACCACGTCACAAAGCTTTTTTTTTATTGAGCTGTTTTCAGTTTTTATAAGCACAAGATAGATACATATCTTAAAACTTCTGCAGTCATTTTAAGTGTGCCCCCCCACCACTATATATATAAAAAAAAAAAAAAAAAAAATCCAAGTCATAATTGAACCATCTGGAGAGAATTAGCTGTGAAAATTTCAACAGCACTGGACCAAAGGCTCCATCTGTGAATGAGTAGCCCTCCCTGGTTTTCTTTCCTTCTACTGTTTCCCATAATGCGATTTATCAGTGGGTGGATTTTGGTCCTTTGTGTCCTTGGTGTTGGGGATTTTATTCTTTAATGTGCCTATTTCTAAATATATCCAGTTTCCTAAAGAGAGGGGAGGAATAAAAGGAGGGAAAAAAAACACAAAGTTTTTTTTTTTACCCCCTCCCGTTTTCCTCACTCCCAACCTGAAGCGCTTATAGCCCCAGACCAAGGATGAGAGAGAATATTTAATTTTATAAGCTGGAAAAGAAAAAAAAGTGTTAGACCCTGTGCTGGGGAGGCCACAGCAAGCAGCTGTTTCTCTTGTGCTTGCCTGCTGTGGGCCCACGGGAGAGAATCAGACTTATTCTTATGTTTTTGTTTGTCTGGAAAAAAAAAAAAAAAAAAAAATTAAAATAGACATTGGAGATATTATGAGGAGCTGAAGTCTTTCGTAGTGTATAGCAACTGTATTTGCTTGAAAATTTTATCCCCATGTTCTTGTTTTGGTTGATTCTTTTCAAGTCGCTAATCTGTCCACAAATGCAGGAAACACGTATGAACGTGCAGCTGATATGTTGGAGTGGCTTTTTATTTACATTCTCTAGAAATGGGTGACTCAAAGCTTTCAGAACCCATGATTACCTTGACATCCCCACCTCCACCCATTTCCCAGGGTACGAGCACACATTCGTACATCAGCTTGAAGCTACATGCTACACCTGTGACCTTCTGTTTATCCATCTCAGCATTAGTCTGATGTACGTTTTGTGAAGAAAGCAAAGAGCTGCAGTTTACACATTCAATTTTTCTTGTGGTGGTTTGAAAAATATATGAACGATAAGGCTAGCCACTGTACAGAGGAACAATAATGTGTGTACAAGGACTTCTGGACAAAATACTAATCATGTTTTCCGCAACAGGATTGAGAGCGGAGCCGCATGACAGAATTTTAACCCTCTTTCTTCCGTATACTTGGCAGAAAATAAACCTCATGGAGTTGTTTAATTTAAAGTCCTTTACCATTTCAACTGAGTCTTTGTTTATGGGGTGGCCAGTAACGTCCTATAGGCTGAATTTGGCTGGAACAGAGCAGCCCTTCGGTAAGGACCTTTCTATCCAAGCTAACAACACTGAAATCACCCTTCAAACATATGGAAAATTCCTCTAAAGTGTGACAGCAGACATATAAATGGTCTGTAAGCCTGAACTGATGAATAGGGGCACAGATACAGCAGTGTGTATAGAGGCTGAGGGCTTGTAAAAACTGCTCTACCAGGAGTCTGCAAAACCTCTGGGTGCATGCATATTTAGGGTAGGGATAAAAAAGGAGTTTTTCATTGAGTGAAGAGAATGGGATAAAATACACTTACAGAATTACACATACACACTAACCACTTTGTTAGGTATATTTGGGGTGGACTTCATTTTTATTTTCAAAACTTCTTATACTTGTCTCCTCAAAGAAAATTTGGTCAGGACTTGATAAGGGAATTGATAAAGAACTGGGTCGATGGGCAGAAATGACAATGGCATTGATATCAGTAACATCCTATCAGTTCCCATCCCTATGCCTGAATGCAATGAGTTGCTGTGTCAAAGCAGGGCTCCAGACTAACCTTATTTACGAGGAGCACGATGGCCCCTAACTAAAACTTTTAGAAGCGCAAGCTGAAAATTTAGGGGCGCACACTGAAATTGCTGTGCATAGCAAATATTCACATTTTCTCTCATTTTCACTGTATTAGTGATAAATACTTGAACAATAAATTCAGAAATTACAATGTTTACCATTCACATACTTTTTTGCCACAGTTAACATAAAAAACATCTTACTGGCCACACTAATACAAAACAAATAGACATAGAACTTGTCAAATCAGATCAAACCAGATTTGATGATTTTATTTTCACTTTGTAGTCGAAGCAGAATGGCAACTTTGTCCCCATCATCCCCCATAGGGCATGGTATGACTGGTCCATGTAGTTCCTAGTAATAAACAGTTTCAGGGACTGATACTCCTCTCCAGCCACTGTTCCCGACTCCTCAGTAAGAAAAGTAGCTATTGGCTGTCCTAAAAGTGGCTAATTAGGCTGAAGCGACCCAAATCCGATTTTTTGGCCCCTATGCAACCTGTATCTGATCTTTTCATGACAGTCTGAACGACACAGATCTGATATTTTCAAATGCGCCCCAGCCACTTGGATATGTCGTCCTAAATCCGATACGTATCTGATCTTTTGCCATGCGACTTCAGTCTGAATGGCCAGGTGGCATTAATCCGATCTACACGTCATACGCATCATTGTTTATAAACTCTTATCTGTAAAGGCGCTCACATCACTCTCCCATCACGCCTGACTGCGACTCCTTACCCACACGTTTCTCTGTACAGACGTTGCTGCCACTGCTCCACAAAATGCCATGGCCAAAAATCTGTCTCCTCTTTTGCAGTCTCCTCCTTAAAATGATGCAATCGAAAATGTGCTGGCCATGGTTGGATAATAAATTAAAAATTGCAACATAAGCTCTGTTGTTACCGTCCATGTTTACTTCTGCAAACACAAAGACGTCACACACACACTGTCACGTCGCCGTGTCTTCTACGCATGCGGGACATTTTGGTGCGCATAAGGTTCATACAGGAGATCACATACAAATCGCATTTGATTGGAAATGTGAACGGATTCTCAAAAAAATCGGATTTCACAAAAAAATCCGAATTGAGCATTATGCTCTGCAGTGTCAACCTAGCCTAAGCCTTGAATAACAGGGGTCTGCACAGCACCCGCTCTTCATTGGGAAGAGTAAACTACCTTCACTCACCTCAGTCTCCAAAAGTCTCCAATAATACCAGAAAAAGTCACTAGATTGGTCGCTAGTTGCTTTTTTTAAAAAAAGTTGCTAGAGGGGTCTGAAAACACGCTAAATATAGCGACAAAGTCCCCCAAGACCCGCCTCTTTCCACACATAAGGCAATCACAGTGGTCGTTCATCCCCGCTAAAACGCACATTGGCTGTTGTCTTCTTCGTTGGTGTTCGTCTCCTTTTCTCGTATTGAAGTTAGTTTGAGTCGGCAAACCAGCGGCTAATTTGCACATTACTGTGAACTACTGGGCTGAAGAGGGGAGCAGACGTTTGTTAGCGACGAGTGAAGAACCTCAACATATATTGGTCGCCATTGCGCGAGTAGATAAAAAATTCACTTGCACTGTCTTAGTTGCAAAATGCGACCATTTGGTTGCAGTCTGAAACCTTGTCAAAGGGACATTGTGTGACATTTCTGTTGTTTACTACCCAAAATCGATGTCTGCGTATATATGTGTTATCATATATAGGGGTGGGATTTAATAAGTTTTACTTCTTCCCGCCCCTTTTCGAGCATGATCTTTGTTTCAGTTTTCTTTTTTGTATTTGGAATTCTCATGGTTGTACATGTGGTTTTGTATGTGCTCGAAATAAATAAACCTACTTACTTACTATCATTGGTGTATCATGACCTCAGCTAATGCTAAATTCAATATTTACACAGTCTTTTAAAGGAGACTTGAAAACATGTACATCGTGTATAAGGCCAAAAAATACCAGGGTATCAGTTTTGGGCCATATCACCCAGCCCCTAATAGGTGTATTATGACCTCTGCTAATTTGGATGACATGCTTTCATCTGTGTTGTCGAGGCTTTTTGACACACAGCGGCTACCGTTGTTGCAATACGTGGTTGAGAAAGTGAGGTGCTAGAATGCATTGTACGTTAGATGGTAAATGGTCTGTATTTATATAGCACTTTACTATACCTGAAACGATACACAAAGCGCTTTACATTTTACATCACATTCACACACTGATGGGGGAAGCTGCCATGCAAGGTGTTAACCACGACCCATCAGGAGCAATTTGGGGTTCAGTGTCTTGCTCAGGTACACCTCAACATGAGCTTGAAAGGCCAGGATTGAACTGGCAACCCTCGAGCTACAAGACAACCACTCTACCCACTGAGCCACGCTCTACGTGGCAGTAACAGATGGCAGTCATTCTAACACAGTGTCCCTTTAACAAGAAATTTAACAAGTGTTCCTAATAAAATGGCTGGTAAGTTAAAAACACATTATTTACAAGGAAATGTAAAGCTAATTTTTATTTTACAGTTTTTGAACAATCAAATATTTCTAAGATAACTTAGTGAATAATTCAGTCTAATATATATAATTCTTCACAGTTTTACCTCTATTCACAAACTATAGATTGATTAATTACGTAGAAAAGAAATGACCATAACTTTGTCTATCTCAACAATCCTGGTCCCAGCGCAGTATGACAACAAGGCATGTCAACAGTTTTGTGCATAATTACTGCTGAGATGGATGTCCTGTCTGCACCCAACTGCTCCCATCCATTTTTCTTTCTGATGAACGAGGAGATGAGACAGCGCCCTGTCATCTGCTGCGTTGCTACAGGCGGCAATAGTAAATCTTCAGCTCAAAGTCACCCCTCGCTTCAAGACAGCAAGGGGAGGAGTGTGTTAAAGAGGAGAAGGCTGCTGATATGGAGTGGATGGGGCTTTCCCCAACTGCATTAACATGCTTTACACCACTGTGGATTCTACCACGAGTATACACAGCTCTGATTTTATGCCTACATGAAAAACTTTTACATTTTTTCTTGTCCCATTTATAAATGTAGGGCATACTGTATTTTTAGGTGCTGAAGCAATTACAAAGCAAAAAAAATTAATTAACCTTTGATTGAAAGGCTGAGTAAAATAAAAAAAATTATAGATATTTAGTAGATAACTGGTAATGGTTATGCATAACTAAAAGTAAACTCCACTTTAAATAACTAAAGGATTTCCAGTGAGATGCTGCTGAGCAACTCTACTAGCTTAAATGTTAACGCATGGCCAATCAGCCTGTTTAAACTCCCAGAATTTAGCATCCTAATGTTTGGTCGTAAGTGTGAATGTGCAGGGTTTTCAAACATAACAGCATAAGTGTTGCCAAGGGAAAGTTTTTGGAATACCGGTTTATAACTAACCAAATTCCTCGCACAGCACAATACAGAAATGAATTTGAGAGAGCAAAATTAAAACAGAAAAAAAAAGTATTTAACATATTTGAAAAGGAGAGAAAAGAACCATAGCTTGTTAGCTTCCAATTCGTATAAATAAAAATATAACATGTTTGTACATTTATGCACATACACACATACCCATTGGCTTCTCTGCCTCTTAACTGATAATCTCCCTCCCAATCCCTAAATCCATTTTTAAGATTTTCCTATAGCTGTTTGTCTGTTTTTTTTTTCTTATACATGATAATTGATGTTTGGTAAGGTACGTCTGTGAATTTCTGTAGTTTTACAGTATAAAGTGTGGATCTGCTTTTTAAAGTGGTTGACCTTATGAATAGTCCTTATTTTTTCTTTTTAATGATGATAAGTGACTATGGTGAAGTTTTGTAAGTATTTCCCCAAATCTCAGCACAATAATGTAAACATGGAAAAACCAATGATATGATAGATGAAGCAGAAGGAGAAAACAAACTCAACTGACTGAGCTCTAATGCAGGGTCCCTGCATATAGTTTCCTTTTGAAGGTTTCTTTTGTCTTTGTGCTCTGCAGTAGAATCACTAAATTATGCCTTCGCTGCTCCCCTTTGATAACTGTTTGTTCTCTGTGACTTTGACCAAGGTAAAAAGTGTATAAAAGAGGCTGAATGTTACAATCTTGAAAATGTTTCATGTGCTGTACTCCAGCGAGGATCTCTGTCACCCAGCGGCAACTCAGATGCAGCGCTCTTGTTTTTGTTGTGGAAATCGGGAGTGTGCGAAGGTGGGACAGAAGGTTACCACAATGGGGTGTGTTTGTGTTTTGTTGTTGCTTTGTGTTTTTGTTGCTTTGGGTTGTTACTTTCCTCCACTTTCCTTCCAATCCTAGGTCTTTCTTTCTCTTCTCTTCTTCTCGGGAAACATTCTATTGCTGTTTCAAGTCTCAGAGGACTGAGAAAGAAAATCCCTCCTTGGTCTGGGGATTTTTGTGAAGACAGCATAACAGTCTTTAAGAGTCACAGCTCCAGGGTTTGTGAGGAAGTTTTTTTTTTTTTTACTCTTCCCAAGTTTCTCCTTGCAATATTGAAGCCATTCTCAACAGGGTGTGATGGTTTATGAGGTGGCAGCATGCTGAGGAGGTGTGACTGGCAGCCATCGGCTGCACATTTTCATACGTGCCATCATAGCTGGTGCCATTCGGTACTCTGTATAATTTGCTCCAGCTTGCCAGAGCCTTTTAAAGCACCGCAAATTAAGTGGGTCTGAATTTGCTCTGACTGTATAAAGAAGCAAAAGTAAACCCCAAACCAAAATGAATCACTTTGAGTTTTTAGCTGTGGTGCCAAGCTCGTGTCTGTGTAGGCTGCTCCACCAATGTGGTGTGAAAACTAAAATATCTCAGCAGTAATGTACTGTACCAGCCCAGTCTGACAAGAAAACATATTGAACATTTGAATGGGCCAGCTTCAACATCAGTCAGGAACCTATGAAAATGAAAATGTGTAAACTGTACAAATGTGTACATTTTAAATTATAGATATGCATTTGTATCCCCATGTACATGGATTCTTACAGTAACCATATACTTTCAATACCTCACTCTAACATTTGCAAGTGAAAATGAAGTTAATAAATGAAGATAAGTAGAAAGTAAAAGTATAAGTGTGCAGGAGAGGAAGTGAGTCAGCAAACTGTCACATGAAAGTTTGTGGATTAATGGCATGTGAATTGCAAGGTTTTTCTGCCTGGAATGAAGGAGGGATTACATGTTTATTGTGAAACTGCAATCACACGACAGTTTTTGCCTCATGTTTGTATAAATGCTAGCGTGCAAACATGCTAAACCAAGATTGCAAGGATGCTTGACCATGCCTGCTAAATTATTCTACATGTAAGGATGATATTGAGCTTTCTCACTGGTGCAGCTTGAGTTCAAGTATGTCGGGGTCTTGTTCACAAGTGTTCTGTTGTGATGGGGATCTGTTTTTGTCTTTTATAGTAACAAAGGAATTGAGCTGAAAGTCATAGCTCTTAATTAACCATCCGATCTGAGTTCCAACCCTCACCTATGGTTCCAAGTTGTGGGTAGTGAGCACAAGACACAAGTGGTCAAAATGAGTTTCCTCCACAAATTACTGGGTTGTCTTTTAGAAACAAGGTGAGAAGCTCAGTCATCTGAGAAGGAGCTTAGAGTAGAACCATTTCTCTTCTGCATTGAAAGGATCCAGATGAGGCGGCTTGGGCATCTGCTTAGGATGCCTTCTGGGCATTTCCTTGATGAGGAGGAAGATTCAAGACACACTGGAGGGATTACGTTTCTTGGCATCCAGATGAGCTGGAAGAAGCGTCTGGAGAAAGGGAAGTCTTGGCTTAAGCCACTGCCCTCACGACCCAACCTTAGATAATTGGCAAAAGCTAGACAGATGGACAGAGAAGCAAGTTATCATTGTTCAAACATATTCACCAGTTTTATTTTCTATTATTTTATTTCTTAAAGAGTAAAATGTTTGGTGTAAACAAGGATTTCCGCATGTTTCCTTCTGCAGGACAATAAATAAAGATGGCGGCTGATAAACTCCAGGTCAACCAGGTCAGAAAATATTCAAGTTATCAAACCTCAATTAAAGTAAGAAACAAAGGAAAAACACAGCGTATATGAACTGCAGTCCTTCTAAGTGTATGTTTACCAGAAAATTACTTAGAAAAGTTAATCATTAAAAAAAGATAAAACATTTATTAAACAAATCTTTTTTAACATACAACACACACATAAGCTAATCCATTTATTTACTTCCACGTGGGTACTTTTTTCCTACCTATTTGATATATTTTTACACAATTTTTACAGAATTTGTAAGCTGTCTGCAGATGTAAACAGTGATATGCAGACCGATGACTATCAGTGTGGAGGTAGTTCCTAGAAAGTAGTTGTTAAAATAAACAGTACTGGCTTTGCTAAAACTTCCTGTGGTGTTTGTATGTGTGTGTTGCCTTTATGAGAGTTCCAGTATTTGTACCTTCAGTAGATATTTCACGGTATTTGTTTAACCTTATCAGTGGTTGTCATCCACTGAGGTCGGCGTAGGCTGGATTTCAGAGAGGAAACGCCATTTATTACCTTCATGTGAAGTTAACTTCCCCTCCCAGAAATGAGCCTCATGCTATGAAAACATCCATTCATATGTAGTGTTATTTGAGCAGATTTCAAACCATCTCTAGTTATGTAGTGACTTGGTGGAGTTGGTGTAAAGTTTATTTTTGCTTTACCACAAAGTTCAAAAGTACAACCCTGAATAATAATGAAGAATGTGTAAAATAAAATAAAATAAAAATTAAATAAAAATAAAATAAAATAATGTATTTATTTTTGTAAATTATTAGCTTTTTTTTTAATTTTAACTTTATTTTAATTGCTGCGTGAAAAATTATTAAACCCCTTCCAGAATAGTTGGGACACACTCTAAGATGAAAAAAACAAAACAAAACAAAACAAAACAACAACAAAAAAAAAAAACTAAAAAACAAAAAAACAAAATTAAAAAAAAAAATTGTCCATAATTTATCACTTCTTTAAACCTTTATTTAACACAAACAAGTACAATATAATTAGATAGGGTGCCAGGATTGAGCATAAAAATACAGATGTCTTGTGGCTCACTGCTTCCCAAAGTCTATTAGTCAATCATTGATCAGTTAATAACTCAATGCAAATTTTTTCTTTCAATATATACACGGAGTCTATAGAAATGGTGTTTCCCTGGCCAGACATCATAGTTGGATGTGCACAACGTTTGAGCCTCCAGACTGGAATTCATCAGAGAGCATCATAGGAGGAAGTTATTTATCAACTCTACTCAGAAATTTAGCCAAGTTGTCCTGGTTTGAGCTTGTCTGCTACAGACAGAAAGGCAGTGGGCCTGTTTTCATGAGCCAAAGATTGAAATCCAGGCTGTTAAAAAAAAGCTGCAAAACACAGCATATGTGTGACAGTGTGGGGAAGCATCAGTCCCAATAGGAAGAAAAACTATCCAGAAGGTATCTTTACTGCAGTGGTGTGTATTGGACTTTGTAATATGCAACCATCAAGACGATTTCTTTGCTTTTGGAGATCTGTAATTATTTCAGTCAGTTTGGATCTGAGTTTGGCCTGACGGCAGCTCCAAATTAGTCTCCTACTGAAAATGTATAATACGTATAAAAAGGAGAATCAGACAACAGCTGTGGACTACTGAGCAGCTGAACTTTTATACTTTTTTGTACTGCAAGAAAATTATCCTCAGTTCCCAAATGATTAAAAAGTGGAAGTAAATGAAGGGTGATGTAACACCGTGGTAAACATGTCTCTTTGCATTCAAGTGTGTTGCTGGCAAATATTTGAAATTGTTGCATATTTTTGGAAAATACGATAAAGTTGTTCGATGAATAAACTGAAAAACATTTACTTTGTATTTGTGTATGCACATAAAAACAGACTAAAACAAATTACACATATAAGAAGAAAAAAAATGGAGTTGATATAAAATTAATGATTTGAGATTCTGGTTACATCATTTAAAATATGTTTCATCACATTATCCTGTGAGAAAAGATCTCTATTTCATTTGTGGTACAAGGTAAACGATTTGCCATACGTGTGATTTGAACTTGAGCATTTGAACATTTTAAGGGGACGAACGGGAGTCATTTACATACTGTCTATGCCGGGCTATTCCACTTCAAAGTCTCCGGGGCTAACAGCCTATCCCATTATCTAGGTGAGAGGCAGGGCACACTCTGGACAGATCAGCAGTGGGTAGGGGTGAGAAATACCAAAATTCTTCCTTTTAATACAATTTGTTTATGGTATAGTTTCATGAATACCAATACCTTTTGTCCTTGGAGGAAAATCACATAATTGTACAGTGTGCATTAATATCTTTATTGCAAAGACATTAAGAAATATGAATAAAACTCATGAATATGAATACTCAAAAGAAATACTTATAAAATTATAACAAAATATAATGAGTATATAAAATAAAAATAGATAAAAATATATATATTTTTTAAATGATATTTACACTACACATTAACATATTATTATTTAAATGTCTTGAACTGAATATAATTAAATACATAATAGTCTTAAATATGATAAAAATGAGTGTTCAAGAGCCTGCATTAAATCAATAATATATTAAAACACACTAGCTAACCTAAAACTACTCTGAGCTCAGTTGCTGATTCGCCACGTCTTGTGTGCAATGAATTCTGGGAGAAAAGAGGCCGTGAAGGATGCATCAGGAAGCAGCCTTCCTTTGAGACCAAACGAAGTGCGGATTTGAAGGGTGGATTCGGAGGCTCCTTCAGATTCTGTGAATTGGGAGAGTGCTTCATGCACCACAGTGACGTATGTAGCCGAAGAATCCGCACTTCGAAGAGTGCAGACCCTGAATTAGAACACACCTAATCTCACTCTCTCTCTCTCTCAGGGAGAATTTAGCAACACTAATTAATATAATATGTTTTTGGACTGCGGGAGGAAGCTGTGGTACCTGGAGTGGCACAGGGAGACTATGTAAACTCCAGACAGAAAGGCCCCAGCAGCCAGGCCTTTATGCACTATGCTTAGAGGTGACGCTGCAAACCACAGCAGCACTGTGCAAACTGGAGCAATACAGGAAAGAACTCATCCCTTCAGCTTTTATTACCCTTGGTGACATCATTTTAGTTGAAGTGTATTCTCTGTGTAATCTTCATTCACTTTTTTGTCATTGCTCATGTACATTTCCTTCAGACCAAATTTCTTATGTTTCATGGAAAATACCTCAATGAAAGCTTGAGAAATTACAAGCAGATGCAAGTGCATTGCATGCACAGATGCACCAAAAACAAAACAAACAAAAAAAAGAATGCTTGCAAGGCAGCATGAACCTCTGTGATCCCACAAGTACAAGACTGTTCATCATGCACTCACAACTGCAAAACACAAGCTAACTCTTAAGGTTGATTTCTGAGACCTGGGAGGCAAAGACAGTGGTGTGTCCTCTTCTTTGTGCATTAGTAAGTTTATTTTGACAATCATAAACAAATTAAACATTAAAGTATTTTTAGTCCAAAGGTTCCATACTTCATTAACTTCAGTAGGGAAATTATAAAGCTAATAATGTTGTATTTTTGTTATTTGTGCAGTTGTAACATCTAACTAATGAAACTACTAATAAAGTTACTATTATTCAAAATTACAATAACTTACAGATATTAGATGCTACCCCTGTCTCAGCAGTTAATCACGACTTTCTGCTGATTTGGCATCTGCTTCTAATTCAAGACTCAGTTTATAAATTTTAATGAGAGATCAGATAGATATTATTACATAAGCAACTCATTTTAATGGGCTACATTGTTTTACCACATTACAATAATTTCTTTAACCCAAGCCAAGTGGTTTTAATGCACTTTCAGAATGACTGTTAAACCAAAAATGAAAGTGAAAAATGTCATGGGACGTGAGACTGTCTGGACTGGTCTGTCTGTTATGAGGTTTTACATGATTCATTAATGTCAGATCTTTTTACTTTGACATCGGTGGACAAAAATTGTGTTCAGCTGGATTATTGGGAAATATCTGTCTTTCTCGTGTTTTCATGCTACACACTGTTTGTTATTAGTTTTCAAATTTCCTAACCACATCCAACAGGCCAAGAGCTAAGGTGAGCAAGCAACATTGGTTTTGAAATACACAAAATCTGATTTATTTTCGTTTTTTGTTTGTTTTTTTCATCTAAGCAGAATATAGCCTCTTTCTCTAGTGGAGAGTACTTCTCTTTTTACTTATTTGTAGAAAATGCACATTTACATTTGTAAAAATTGAGTTTCTCAAATGTGGCACAAAGAACCCTTTTCACACTGCTGGTGCTAGATATCGGTTTGGTGAATAGAAATCTTTAATTCCTTGCTACACCTCCTTCAAATAAAAAGGAGACTGTGGAGGCATATTCCTTTTGTAAGCAGAAGGTTTACAAATGCTGTTGTGTACACTTCAGAGGCAGAAGTCATGCGTTGGTAGTGACACATTCACAGCGCCTAATTTTAAACTCCAACACCAGCAGCAGCAGCAGTTACAAAAACAACATCCTCCAGACTTGAGGACAGTTGTTGCACTGGTTCAAATCCCCAACACAGTTGCCTGTTGTGTGTTTTCCCTCACACACAACAAGCACTGACTGGAGCTGAGTGGGATTTTCCAGACAAAAATCTTCACTGTTCACTGTTCTTTTGGCTGATTTATGATGTTTCTGTATGATTCAAAAACATGCAGCACGATCACATTGGTGTTGGTGTCATCCCACTCAACTCGCAATGCAGGATGCAGGCCGAGCATGCCTTGGCAAGCTGCCTGGAGAAAAATGAGCAAGAAGCATTGTAATTGTATCTTCATTGTTTACTGTATAATTCTTCACCTCAGGGGTGGGGTCTTAGAGTTTGTTTTTCCTGTTTTTCCCCTTTCTGTTTATGAAGTATAAATATATAATTATCAAAAATTAAAGAGAAAATACTCCTGCTTCAAGCTTAAAATTCACTGAAATGCAAATAAAGACTGAACAGATTCCTGAGGGTAGGTGACATGAAAGTGTTTATTTATCAAAGTTAAAAGACAAAAAAAAACCCTATTGTGTATAGGATGATTTTATGGTTTAAAAAGTTCATACAAGGAAATGTTTTTACCCCACAGACCTCTATATTAACTGTGAAAGTTTAAATACCTGCAGCTCTGTAACATCCCTTGTCCTGTGAGGTCAAATTAATGGGCTCTGTGTTTAAAACATGCAGGCTAGCTAGACTGTACAACATGAATACAGAAAAGGGATTTTCCAGATGAGATTTCTTGTACATGTTGTCGTAGATGTTAGAACATATATGTTAGACACATATGTTAGAACATATATATTTACAGTATGAGTGCAAGGGTTAATTGCTGATAGGGGAAATGGACGCATTTGACACCTAGGGCCAGAAACTGGGTTCAAAAGCTATACATTGGTAACTTGTACTTGTAATGAGGAAAATTTCACTGATCTACAGAAACTCCACTCAGAAATGTCTAAGTTAAACCTCTGTAATGAGTCATATGTTATATGTGCATTTCCTTGCAACCAAAGCGATGACTGGTACACCTTTTATGGGTATTACTTTTTTGTTTGACCTCCTATCCTTATGTGAACCCCCATCCCCCTCTGCTACCCGACCCTCCTCCTTGAGTCCACAAAGTTAAACAGAACAAAACAAACAACAAACATACATCATGGACACAACTAAGGTCTTTGCTGCTTTGTTGGAGGTTAACTGTCAACCCTGCATTATCTACACTTCCACCACAAACAAAAACAGGCACATCCAATCAATCCAATCAACCACAGATATGAATTTATTTATAAGTCACACTAGCAGGTCCAACTAGAAGCACTCAGAGGGCACAGACCTCTGCCAAGCCATTGTCATTTTTTTTGCCAATGATTATGGGCATTATTTTTGAGTTGGAAGCTCTAAAGGCAAAATTACCCCTATCTTCTCATGTTAAATAATCCTTTAAAAAATTGTAGGATCCAGTGGTGATCCCGATCCCGATCCCGATCACCCCAAAAATCTAATCACTTGTCCCTTTTTTTCCATTTCTGAGATTTTCTGAAAATTCTGCCCATAACTTTTTGAGTTATGTTGCAAAGAGACAAACCAACCAATACATGACCATCACCTTATAATAATAATTACGATGGAACACAAACACTTGTGCTATCTGTTGCACAGGCTATTGCCATGCTATTGCAAGATGTCAGTTGGGTCACTGGGGCCTTAGTTCACGCGTTTTTCAGTTATCATGCACAGTGAGTTCTATAACTCAATAAAATCTTCATAAGTTTCCTGGTGCAGTTTTAGGTAGGTTCAGAGCGCAAAAGAACATGTAAATAAGGTGTAATTTCTTTTAATAGACCGAAACAATACAAAGCAGTCTGTAAGTTGAGTCTAGGTAAAGATTATAGATGATAACAAGTGATTAGATGCTTTATTAAACAGGAAAACAAGACAACCTGAGGGGTCATGTCGCCTGAGGGACCATCTTTCATTCTGTAGAAGGATTTGTTTATAGTTAAATAGCTTTGTTTACAGAAACTACAAGCTTTTTAGGACCTCCATCTGCAATTGCTCTGAATTCCATTTCCATTGTATTTGTGTGATAGCCTGTTTGTGGTAGATTTGATACTCTAACTGAGTAATTAAACTACAGTAACTGTTTAATAGTAACATAGGACAGCTAAAAAGGACAAATTGTTTTTTTTACTATTAATAAAACTGATTTTCAAGCATTTTTTGCTTCCTCTGCTGTTAGGTTTTTTTCTGTCATCAGCATTGCATTTACACTGTAAATAAGGTAGTTGTTAAACAGCAGTGTCAGCCTCTCGTGGCATCCTGCATGCAGGATGTTGAAAGTGTGAAACAACAAGCTGGCAGAAGAAATACAAGAAAATGGAGGGTACACGTGTTGCGCAACATCATGCAGTCATCCAGAGAGTTGGAGACAGCGGTTTCGCTTCAGCTATCCTTCCCTAGGCCCAAAATTTCATCAATGTGCTGAGAGAGGGAGAGCGCTTATTTATTTATTTTTTATTTTTAAATTCTTATGCCAATCTAAGCTCAACAGTTCAGTGTTAAATAAATTTTGCCTAAAGTAGCCCTCTTGATGGTGACACAATTTTTTTTTAAATTCTATTTTTACTTGCTATGAACATGTTGTTTTTCTGTGGCAGAAGTCACACTTTCCATAGCTCTATTTCCGTCTATGGGTTAAAGTGCAGTGAAGACAAAAGAAAGAAACCACTCAGCTGGCTAACTTCCTGTTTTCTCACATGGTGCCTGTCACTTTAGAGTAGAACCCCTAAAAAGGTACTGTTTATAGTTCACTGCACCGGTGATACACTGACCTCCTAACACCGGACTGATAACACTGAATGATTTTTAAAGCCACCATGAGGGGTTTTTATGCAAGAAAAATAAACTGGGTGTTTTAGAAAAGAAAATTACACCTTTCCAGTAACATCTGGAGCTTAAAGGAAAAAAAAAAGTATGTATATTTCCCTAAACCCCCGTGTCTATCATCTTTCCCCTGAGAAAGGTGTACAGGCAGCTAATAGTGGACCATGCTCCAGCAGACTGCACCTTGGAGAGCTTTTAAAGTTACTCCATTTTCACAAGGCAGGGAAATAAATTGAGTACTTTGCGAGAAAGAAAATGCCCCAATTTCCAGGAAAGTTTAAAAGCGGCAGCGTGTCCCTGACATCCCACCAGTCCCATCCCCCTCAGTCACTTGCTTGATAACTCTCTTCACCTATTCATTACCTCTCCATGGCATTGCTGATGAAATGAATAAATCAGAGTGCAAATTTTAAAAGCTTGTGGGTTTAATTTGGGTCACCGTGGGTTGACACAAGGGGACGTGTTCAGTTTACACATAAGATGTTTTTGAATGATACACAGGCACAAACACATTCTTCTCTATACAACATAATAAAAGAAAACTTGTCTCGCAGAAATACAAGAAATGACCGCAATCATTTTCCCCCTGTATTGTTACTTTTGTTTTCAGTCTCTATGATTGGTGAGATTTTAAACACTAGAAAGAGAGAAAAAACTGCTTGGTTAGTTTAAGGAAAACATTCAGGTTTTAATAGCCTCTTAGTCGAGCTCCACTCTGAAAGAAGTCCATGAAATATCCCTTGCCTCTACTCAAAAGCAGCTGTCTTATCACCATCAGTACTTTTTTGGTTTCTGTGATTCTGGCTTGTAACAGATTTTGTTTGGGGAAGAAAGTCAAACTTATACCCTGTATTTCAGTCATCAGGCTGAACATATCCATTAAAAAACATGGAATTAGAAAATGTTTCAACCATAATAGCCAGAGCTAATCTTTCTACCCAGGCATCAGTGACATGAAAAAAGGGAACAAAAAGCCTCAAAGGCTTACAGCTAATGCCTGTTTTTGTGAAGATGAAAAAGAACATATGATAATTTCAAGGGAGATATGGAGCAAATACATGCTGACATCCATCATGCTTTGTAATAATTCATTCAGGTTATTCATCATATACCTTGAATTAAGCATTTGAAAAGGCAGAGGCAGAATATATCAAATAGAAGGTGTTCGCCTGGATTATAGCAGGATATATATATATATATTTATATATATCTATATATATATAAATATATACATATATATATAATGGAAAGTTTATTTTGAATTAACTTGCATCTCAGTTTGATCTCAAAACATTATTTATTGTACCTTAATTAAAAAAAATATATATTATTAACTTAATAGCTAGCAAGTATTAAAGACAGCTTGATGGATAGCTCGCTAGCTTAATGGCTCGATATCAATGTAGCTAGCTAGCTAGCTAGCTAGCTAGCTAGATAGATAGATAGATAGATAGATAGATAGATAGATAGATAGATAGATAGATAGATAGATAGATAGATAGATAGATAGATAGATAGATCTAAACTTTTATTACCTCAACTGTTTTCCAGTCTGTCCTCCATTTGTGTATCTAAACTTTTTGTTTTTTGTTATCCAACTGTCAATACACAAAAACCCCCATAAATAGCTCTTTAGAGTTATAGTGACGTAAAACAGAGAGAAGCAAAGAAATTTCAAGTGTGACAAGCTGGAACCAGTTTATTATAAAAAAAAATATATATTAATAAGTTTTTAAAAATGAAAAAAGCTGGGAAGGTTTTCACAGGAAAAGCCTTCTTCAGCTATACTTTTCACTTCTGTCAAACATATGCAAAGCCTTCAACTCAGAAAGTGATCCGTTAACTCCACTCCATCAAAAGTCATCACCAAGCTTCTGGACAAATTACAGCATGCGATCATGATTGCACAACAGTCCTGCCCCCCCCCCCCCCCCCCCCCCCCCCCCCCCCCTCTCTGAAGTATCACATGATCAAACACTAAGGTGTTGTCTGTGTGTGTCAAGGCATTGCCTGTCAGCGATAGCCATGTGGTTTTGTTGACTGAGTCCTCTAAGGAATGCTGATAAGACTCAGCAGCACGATCCCTTGAGATTGCAGGTCTCTGCACATGAGCGGAGATTCATCAAAACATATGTGAAGTGGACTTTTGGCTGATTGAGGTCTTGATATCCTCTCTTCTGGTCTTCATTAGATGGAGGAATGGGGGGAAAGCAGGGGGGTTCTCCACCGCAGGGACTGCAGCACTCCAGCTGGGTCAGGCACAAAGGAGCCAATACAGTTACCCGGCAGATTCACAACTGCACTTTTAGGGGGTCATCAACCTTAGCTTATGTTGTTGAACATTTTCAATGTTGTAACCTTCTTTTTTAAAAGCATGTTATTAGAAGTCAGAGGGAATATAACATTTCCTCCTGAAAAGAAATATTTTGAGAAAGCTGCACTTTTTAAAATCGCTTTTGAAATACCAAGATGTGTGTATTTTTATTTCTTATCAGATAAAAGACTAATCTTTTCTGTTTATCTGCAAGAAAAGAAAAATACATAAAGCTTTTCTTGGATACCATTTAATGGAATCCTAAACAAAGACATGAGCTGCTTCTCAAAGTAAAGAATGATGGGACCTCCATTTTTTTAGGGTGTTAAAGTCTAATTTCTTGAAATCAGCAAACACATTGTGAAGTTGTTTTTCAACACAACAGCTGACATGGTTTTTTATCTGTTAGTACTCTGCCTGTGTGCTTTTTATACTGGCAAATATTAACTTTGCTGTCCTTCAGTCGAATAGGTGAAGATGCAAAACGTCATGGTGTCAATAAATTTAATTAAAACAAACAAAAACTTCCAAGGCAAATTGCTCCACCCCTCAGTTCGTATTTTGTCTTCAACATGAACAAAGGATTTTGGGTGCTTGGGGGACAGAAGAAACATACAAGCACCTTGAAATTTTCTTGGACAAAAGGACCAAGCCTTTGATATTGTATTTTATGGAGTGACATTCTAGAAACATACGCACCTACTCTGGTTCAGTCCTGCAACCTTCATAATTTACCTTGACAAAATGTCAGTCCCATCTTTTTTCCAACAGGTAGAGCCTTAAAATAGATACAATAGCGTGCAGCAGTATCCAGTTTGGTATTGTCTAAAGGTTTTATCAGGACCACCTAATGTAACACATCGCCAAGCCTTTATTGTAGGTATTTCTGGTGCTCCAGCTACAAAATATAATAAGCTTGATGTTCTGGGGAAGACAAAACATAGGTTTAAAATTGTTTTCCAACACAGTGCATATTGAGTTTTAATTTTTTGATTCGTAATGTCACAACATGAGGTCATTTTGATCAAACTGTGTTTGTGAACACACATGTTAACTTTTACATTAAGCTTAAGGTCAAATTATAGCATTGTCTGAGCTGAGTATGAGAGCAAAAAAACAAAACAAAAACAAAACAAAAAAAAACAAAACAAAAACAAAAAACAAACAAAAAACAACAACAAAAACTAAAATTACTGACTAATAACTGAGCAAGCTAAGCTAGTTTGATCAAGAGTTTAAAAAAAATAATTTAAATCCAGACATTATAAATCTGTAAAGTGTAAACTGGTGATCTGTTGGTAAGTCCAGGCAAAGAGTTTATTATCATCTGCTGGTCTGTTGCATTTTGATTTGACATTCAGTTGTTAAAATTTCTGGAACAATAAGCCAACAATAAGTCATAACAGGTTTGTGAGATTACCTTTAATGATTTTTATTTAATTCAATTCCATATTGAATCTTTTTAAAGCATGTTTAAAAAAAAACAGAAAACAAAAAACAATGGGAAAACACCTCCCAATGTGGTGGTGAATGAGAGGGCTAAGACAAAATGGTGGTGGCCAACCAACCAGACATTGTGATGATGGATAAGCAGCAAAGGGAAGCCGTGGTGATCGATGTAGCCATCCCAAATGATGGAAATATCAGGAAAAAGGAACACAGGAAACTGGAGAAATATCAAGGACTCAAGGAAGAACTGGAGAAAGCCTGGAAAGTGAAGGCAACAGTAGGGCCAGTGGTCATCAGAGCACTGGGGGCCATGTCCCCCACACTGGAGAGGTGGCTCCTCCCTCAAGCCCCAGGACTCTGGTAGAGGAGCTGAGCTTGAAGTGAACAGCCACCCAGCCTACCCAGGACAGATGGGAGGTTTGGTGAGAGAAGAATTTATATATATATGTGTGTGTATGTATATATATATATATATATATAAATATATGTATGGCTAGACTTGTAAGAACTCATTATTATATATGTCCAGACAGTGGGTATACTACGTATATTTAAGATAAACCTAGAAAGACAAGCTAAACATGGCCTTGTGGGATGTGGTGAGTGGGGTCGATATGTATTTCCTTGAAAACTTCAGAAAATATGATGCAACACTTCCGAGGTGACAAGTGAAAAGAACCAAATCAATATCACTCTGAGGAGCAGTCGCAGCATTTCTTCACTGTGGTTAGATGTAGTTTTGTCAGAGGTGAATCTGGATATTTATGGATATTGATCAGGACATGGGGACATTAAATGCATGTGTCCTTCAATCATTGTAAACCTTTGCACATAGTACTCTAAAGTAATGCAAACTGTATTTATTAGCGTTTGGTATACCTGCGGTCTTAGTTAAAACCAAAGAGTTTAATTATTTGTAATAAGAAGGCAATAAAATTTTCTTAACAGCATTTACTTTATTGCTCGCAAATGATAAACAGTGCTTTCCTGCAGCTGTTGAGCCCCAGCCCTGAGATGATGTTGATGATGATAATGTGAGATTGCCACAGCATAATGGAGTAGCATCAGTCCTCTTTCTGGCTCAGAGCACATGGGAAAGAGTATCCAGATGGTTCACAGAGCCCTTTTCATTTATTAATTGCATGTTGGTACCTGTTCTATTTTTTTTTTTTTTTTTCCTGGAAAAACAACATGGAAGAAGTTAATTTTCTAATTACTCCACTGAATTTTGCAAGACAAAATAATGAGTTTTTCCTGAAAGTGGGTGGTGGAACTGAGCAGACTGTGGGTAATAAAGTTAATGATGGCAGTTGTTAAAAAAACAACAGATATTTTCAAGATAAGCATTAGTTCATGTGCATCTTGTTATTCTTTGTTCTATCTGTTGTTCTCATCTTTAAAAAGGAAAGCTCTATATTTAAGTAAAGAAATATGATGCTTAAAGGGGCAATAAGTGGAAATTCAATATTACTAGATTTGAGGAATTAAAAAAACATGTGTATGTGAAGAATTAGAGGTGTAATTTAATCTGGAGTATAGCATAACATCATACACCGTCTCTCCCTATTAGAGAGAGGAACGAAACATTGACCAGAAGACGACCAGGAACCAGGAAATAACAAACAAACAAACAAACAAAAAAAGGTTGTTGCCAAAGAAGTTGTTGGATAGAGAAAGGGACATAACCCAGATTAACATTGGCCTTGTTTTTTTTTTAAAGAGGAAAGGCACTGCGAGAGCTAAAAAAGCTATAATTTGACTTGAAGCTAGCTCATCTCCTGGACGGTAAGTAACAACATAAATGTTTTAAGTTACTTCAACATGTTTCGCAAAATGATGATATTGTTTTGCTCAACGTGTTTGGCCTTTTGTTTACGAACAAGACGAGTGGGGGGAAGAGGTTGAGGGAGGTTAGGGTGGTTAGTGGCTCATTACAAACTTTGTTATGGTCTACAGGCAGCGCAAAACCGCAAACCTTGCGTGATTTAGTGTATTGCCCCTTTAAGCATTGGCTCAGTTTCAATCTTTATGTGCTGCAGATCTTAGCCTTATTGTTACATTTATTAGCATGTCTCACTTACTTATAGTTCCAGTTTCCATCATTTATACCCCCCTTTTGACAGCAAACAGTACCCATGTACCCCATGTTCAATAGTACTCTGCTTAATGAACAGCTCCAGTTCAACAAGAAAAGGAAGGAGGTGGTGTAGTGTAAATGTGCTGCTATACATATCCAATATTCATGGTCTGAGTGGCCAGGCTGTCATTAGTGCACTTACTGCCTTTCTGCCATTTCACCCTTAGTTTCATCATAGAGCGAGTTACTTAAGATGTGTTCGCTGCAATAAACATGAGCCTATCATTATCAACAGTCCTGCCACCACATGCCACCAAAAACTCTTGTAAAAAGGAAACGCTCCCTCCACTAGTTCCTTAGAAATGCAGAAGGTCCCACAGGTTCTGATTTGTGAAACCATAGAAATGTTTAATCTAAATGCCTTAAGAAACCAAGAAAATGAAAGATTCCAACATCCTTTAAACTACAGTACAGCATCATGCTCAAGTAAGCATGTACACTTACTAGTCTCTTCATTAGGTACAATTCTTCATTAAATCAAAAGGTTGATTAGCCAATCACATGACAGCAACTCAATGCATTTAGGCATGTAGACATGGTCAAGACAACTTGCTGAAGTTCAAACAGAGCATCGAAAGGAGGAAAAAAGAGGATTTAAGTGACTTGGTTGTTGGTGCCAGATGGGTTACTGGGATCTACTGTGATTTTCACACACAACCACCTCTAGGGTTTACAGAGAATGTTCTGATAAAGAGAAAATATCCAGTGAGCAGCAGTTGTCTGGAGAAAAATGCCCATAGATGCCAGAAGTCAGAGGAGAATGAGGAGACTGGCTGGAGATGACAGAAAGGTAACAGTAACTCAGATACCACTGGTTCCAACCAAGGTATGCGGAGTACCATCTCTGAATGCACAGCATGTCCAACCTTGAAGCAGATGGCCACAGTAGCAAAAGATCACGCCGGTGCTACTTCTGACAACTAAGAACTGGAAACTGAAGCTCCAATTCACACAGACTCAACATAATTAAACAATAGAAAATATGCTTAACTGTTACCTGGTCTCAATTTCAGCTGAAACATTCATATCGTAGGCCAGAATTAGGTGGAAACATCATGAAAACACAAATCCATCCTGCCTTGTATGAACAGTTCAGGTTGGTGGTGGTGTAATGGTGAAGGGGTTTTTTTCTTACCAAATCTTACCAAATCAACATCATTTCAACATTACAGCCTACCTGTGTATTGTTCTTACAAGCCTGGTCAAAACTGCACAATACACAATTATGGTGCAGAAATATAACAGAAAAACATAGCTTTTAAGTCGTCCTGTGTATCACTGGGTTGTATTAGCACATGGGCTCTGAAAATGTATAACAAGAACATTAAACTCTGGCCACAGGAGTAGTATTAGAATGAATTTGTGGTTCTAAATGTTCCCACAAATGACATCTGTTCTTACCCAGCTTTTCTTTAAAATGTTTTCCTTTATTCCTAGATAATAGTTCTATAGCTGCAAGTTATTCATACTTGCCATCAATTGCTTTCTTGTGAAGGCTAATATTTTTCCTGGGAGTGCTGACTTTCTTTTTATGTGTACCATCAAAAACCTTTTCTAATGCTCATAATTGCTACAGCCTGTGTTGTCTGCATTGCAACAATCTGCAATTTTTCTGCTCTCCCAAACCAGTCATCAGCGGTTGACATAACTACAGGAGCGCCAGTGAGGGAATGTCAACACAGATTTCACTTTGCCATGAGAAAATAAAGATTGTACTAAAAGGTTTAATTAGAACTAAATGAATTAATTCGACACTTCCGTTAAAATGGGAAATATATTGTGAGAACAAAAAAAAAATAAAAAAATAAAATAAAAAAAAGGAAAAGAGAGGCCCAGTCGATAATGCTCCTCGATAAGCACTATTTGCAACCATAGCAACCATACGGCCAGATGCAACACCAGAAAAACAGCCCATATTGGAAAAAAACAAGTCAGATAAACTCGAGTATTGTATTGACCTACCAGGTGAAACTGGGCAAAACTGAATAAAAAGCATCTTCTTATTGATTTAACCTACAAAATTCACCTCAGCCATGAGGAATGGATGTCAATAAAGTTCTCTGTAGCGTAAACAGAGGTTCACTTTTCTTTGCTGCAGAGAAGCAGCTCTTGTTTGTGTATTTTGTTGCATTTTAATCTTATTTTTCATGTATTCACTATTTTATTCAATGAACTCAAATTTCTCATGTACTTGATTTTTAAGAAATATATATTAATCACACAATATAAAAACAAACAAGCTGATATTGTAATTTCAGAAGTGACACTTTCTGAATTTATATTAATTGGTTTCATGGTTGCTTTTTGCAAACTATGCATAGAAATTTACTTGTATGTTTGCAAATTATTTATGCACCTAATGTATTTTTACTTTGCTAAGTCTGCCGTGTAATTTAAAAAAAGGAAATAAAAGAGGAAGAAAGAAAAAAAAGCATGCCTTAAAGGAAAAGTTTAAATTCTTACTTTGGACCCATCATTGCAAAATTTACGTCCTAAAATCAAGTTTAAATGTTTCTTTATGTCAGAGTTTTATCACAGCACTCCTCAATGACAGATATTTAATTGGTACCAGTAAAGCAAAGCCAAGGTTCCCATAAATCTCTTCAGCCTTTAGGGCCAAGTTGAAGTCCTTTCATAGAGCCACTGTCCATCTTTCCGCTTTCTTTTCCTCTCTTTGTTTGTCATCTGCTTGTGGAGTGCTCCATGACACCATTTGTCTCCATAACAAGTCTCAGTGAACAGCATTTTGGTGGGCCCACCTGCAGGAGCCCCGGTGCTGGTTGCTGCTCACCGTGGGCCTCTCTGGACTACCCACAGAGGAGGAGGCAATTAAGGTCTGGGGAAGAAGTCATAAATCTCCATAAACTTCAGCCAGCCACTCTCCCCCCCACTTTCGCTGGACACTCATATAAAGCACCTCCTCCTCTACATGCCCCAGATGGACTCCAGAGGAGGCAAGGAGAGGTCTCCATTGTCCACATCTGAACGGCTCCTTCTCAAAATCTCTCTGCCATGATTTATGTTGAGGGTTTTCTTGTTTGCTCAGAAATACTTTTGAACTTTTTATTGATTGAGGAATCCAAACTATTTTTGTTGCTCAGTCTGTATTTTATAAAGGATCTCAGGGTTTACATGTCAGTCTTGTTTGTCTTTTACAAACCGAATTCAGAAGAATAAGACAAATTCACAGTTGTAACAAGAGAATACAGAAACACGTCTCTGTCTCATGACAGTTTAAAGACGGAGTGAAAGCTGCAACAGAGCTATGAATTATAGAGTCGGGCCTTTTTGATGTATTGGAGCATTTTCACAACATGTTGTATAACCTGAAACTTCTTTTTGGTGAATGTGTGGTAAGAGATCGTTCAATGGTGGAGTTCAAGGAAAGAAGCTTTGGTCTCAATAATCAGACAGGACGTGCGCCGGAAAACATTCCTCTAAAGGAGGAAATGCCTGCTTCCTTTTTTATCTTATTCTTAAGGACAAGCTCCTCTGCAAAGCTGCTGATGTATGACTTCAGTGCCACCACCTACAGACATGTAGATAATTGTGTGTGCCTGTGTGTGTGAATTTTAGAAAGATATAGCAGTCTGTGCTTGTCCTCAGCTGTTTATACACATGAAAGCTACCTTCTGATTCTCTGAATACTTTTCTAGATGTAGCACAGTACAGGAGGCTCTATTTGTCAGAGGCTTTGCTGCTAATATAAATGTACAAGTGGTTTAAGCCACAAAGGCTGCAAAATGAGTACAAAGCAGGACCTGACACATAAAATGCTGAAGGCTTCTGGCTTTGGTAATAATAAATATAGTCACTTATCCTTCCTTGAATCTCTTTCTTATGATGATTGGTGCAAAAGATCAGTGCATCTCCAGTTTGCCGGTGTAGTTCATATGACCTTTATATGTCTTAGTTAAATGTTTATGTGCATAAGTCTCACATTAGTTGTTTCACATGGGTCTTGTTTGTCTAACAGAGATTGTTAAGTTGTTCAAATTTGACTGTGCTCATCTAAACTCTGCTGCCATGTTCTTTTTAGAGATAAGCTTTCTCCTGCAACCTTTCCAAACAAGTCATACTTGTTCAGTTTTTTCTAATTGTTCTATCATGAACTCTAACATTTTATATGCTGATCGAGGCCTGTAAATTGTGCACACAATGACCTCTGACCTCTCACTAAGTTTAGTATTAGATATGGTTCTGTACAATTATCTCTTATTTGAACAAAGCTTCTATGTTTAAGTTTACTCCAAATTTTATCTTTCCATTGTAATATGATGGACTCCAGATTTTATGTAAATGGCCTCATAATCCTTCCAAAATTGATGGGCAGCAACAATTTATTCTTTAAGACATTTGTTTATTTCTTCGTTGGAATTGTTTTAACAGACAAAGCTTTTATTGAAGTGCTAAAACATGCATTTTATTTGCCAAACTACTACTTAGCCTAGTAATTAAAGGGGAAATAGTAAGGGTGTACTTTTTTCATACACTGCTTCTACAATTTGACTTAGAGTTTGTTGAACATTTATTGGCATGTCATAAGAGGTCATGTATTCTCAACTTTTCTTTTAATTATTATTATTATGTCCTGATATATAAAATCTTCTGTAAAAGATGTGCTTTCTCTTTCCCATTACTGTTTAAGATGTGTCACCTAAGTGGGCTTTAAAATATCAAATATAAATATGCCTTTTAACACTGTTGTCATTTTTAACCTCGCTGTTAGCGTACTTTTTATGTTGTAGCCTATATGTTTTTATTTTTTAACTGTTGCTGTAGCAATGACATCATGTAATTTTACAGTGACAATGAATAATCTATTCTAGTAACAATAAATAATCTATTCTATTCTATTCTGAAAAAAGATCTAATAACTCAAAGTTTTTGGAAGTGCATTTAAACAACGCTCAGTTGTTTTTTGTTTTTTTTTTTTCTGGAGGGAGGGCCTTTTCACTTATTTTCCATTCAGTCCTAGTACCTGACTGTTTCAAAGGAATATGTTTTATATATATCTATATATATATATCATTTGATACTGACCTATGAATCGTTCAAGCATTATAGTGTACATAAATATGAAGGATGCCTGTTTTGCACAATAGTAAATGTACTAAAAAATGTAGTGCAAGTTGTAGACTTTATATTTAATTTGCAGATTTACATTTGTTATTATGTTCATCTTCAACACATCCTTGTTGATATATTTTTTCATTTCTGTGTGGATTTTTCAGAACTTCTCCTTGAAATTATTCATTTGTAATGATGTTGTAACAAGAAGAGTTGCAGTATTGGGAATTATGTGCAGCATTTGCATCTTTCTGTGATGGTAGAATGTGATCGGCTGTACATTTATGGCCACTTCCTTTTTATGATGGAGCCAGAGTAAATTGTCTGCTTGCAGATGGTATTTGAAAACACTGCAAATAAATAGTAAGTTGGGGTTCAAGTGTTTTTTTTTGCAACTCTGAAATCACTCATCTTTCTATGCATGAAATAGATGTATCACAGAACTCCTCATAGCATTTACTTCCTAACCTTGTCTTCTATTTACTCAGTAATTGATATAGTTTTGAAACCATAGTTGAAATATGCTTTGAGTCAATGTTTTTATCTGTGCATTTGATGGTGCCTTACACATGCTTAATGACTGCTTGGAAATAAAGGATGTAAAACACACTGAAGGATGCTAGATGATACTGACATTAAATTAACAGTAGACACATGCTAGGTAGGATTTTAGGCTTCATTTCTAAAATTATATTGCACATTACGAACAAATATTGAACATATATTTAGCCTGAGGTTCAATCCTGGCAATAAAAGTACTCAAAGTCTTAAAACGATATCCTCAGTAAGTAAATAAGTATTTTCCTGAGAGATAACTGCTGAGTTGTGCTAACAGATCTCAGAATATGCCACTGACAGAGACGTGAAAGGTGTTAACCTGATCTGTTGTGTGTCACTCATCTCCCTCCTACATAAACAAGCTACCTGTCTGGCACATCAACTAACACACATCTGGAGGGGAAACAAAACATCTGTTTGTATGTGTCTATAACTTCCAAGTCTTACCTTTCATTGACCTGGTGAGTCTATGTTTCTGTGTGCTGGTTTAATCTCATATGGAGGCTGAAGCACTACTCATTCCATCCCTACACCTCTCTTCTGTGGCCCCCTAGTTCGCCTCTTTGGTGGTGTGATATCACTTTACCGGGTCACCAGATTTCCCAAAGTCACAGTGAGGACTTGTTGCTCACCTTTTGGCTTCTTTACCTTTTGAACTGGGGGAAAATTTCCCCATATTCAGAGCTAATACTGCAAGCTGTCATTCTCACCTTCCACTTATTAGAGACTGAAACCATGTGCAAGAGGTGTGCAGTTTAGTGAAAGTAAAAAGGTGAACACAGAGGAAAACTGATAAGCATCAAGCTGTACTTGTAGAGCAGCTCATCTAACATTAATGGCAGAGTAATTGGTTTGTAACTGTAACACTTACGAGGCCATCAATAATGACCAGGGAGGTGAGTGTAGAATTACTTGCTGGGGATAAGGGGCTATTGTGCTTGTGCTGAAGCCACAGGATCAGCTGAATAGGACTGCAGTTATGTCGGACAAATATTTATATAGTGTCATGTTACTGGAACATTCTAACCAGGGAAGACAAGAATAGGCAGGGTGATTGAAAAGTCAGATACACATGTACAGTTTTACTTTATCTAAGGATCTACTTTTGGATCATTTACTGATTGAAGCCGAGGATATGCATTAATGAAAATAATATCTTTCTTTTTGCCAAAATAAGGCCAGTTATACTTCATTAGAGATGGAAACGATAACCCATGCTTTTATTTACTTCTGTCTAGATTATTGCAATTCTCCTTTTACATGTCTGAGTAGTTTGCCTCTGAACTGCCTGCTGGTGGATCAGGATACAGCTGCCAGGCTGTTGACTAAAGAGCCATTTATGCTCCTTTACATTCGTAAATAGGTACGTCTGTTGTCATACATCGCCATCCTCATACTTCCATGTGTCTTTATTTCTTTACTAGTGGGCATTTCTGAGTTCAGAGTTCATTCCGGCGATCCAACATAAGTTTCAGACACCGATAGACAGTGGTAATGTACCGTTATAGAGTTGTTTTCAATCCCTCAACATGCCCTAAAAACTTGCATAACCTTTCTTCATAATTTTGCACAATTTCTACAGTTGTCCTTGTCTTCATTTTTTTTCAGCTTTTTTTCTTTCTGTTACTCTTCTTTTTCTCATGTCAGCTATTCTGCACAGCACTTCCCCTACGATTTCTGGTAGATTTGCTCTGTTTTCTGCGTCAAGTGGCAGATGGCTAAGCTAAGTAAAAATGGTCCAACGTATGCGTGTAACCGGCGTAGGAGGCGTACAAAATTGTCAAGTTATCTTCTGCATTTAAAAAGGACTTAAAGCAAACAGGTCTCACAACACTCCAGTCTTGTTTTCCCTACGTTGGCTCCCCATCAGGTTCAGAATCCAGTTAAAAATGTTAGTTCTTACTTTCAGAACCTAATATGGTCAATCTATTGTTTCTATCAGCTCTGCCTTGCACCTACTATGAACATTTACTGTGTTAGCGCTGTGAGCATCCAATTTATTGGTGATCTATGATGTCTGTAAAACCTGAGACTACAGGAGAAACTTTTATTATCACACACATTATCTGTCCTAGTACTGTCACAATACACAAGAAGTGCTGATTTCTCCACTGAGCTGTAGGACAGTTCCATGAATGTTAGCATGAAGCTATGTAGCAGTGCTAATCTACTAAACTAAATTAGTTTTAAAGGGGATATATCATGAAAAATCCACCTTTTTTTTAGCCCTTAAATACATGTTTTTGTGCACTATTAGTGTTTATCAATGCAGAAAATTTAAATACATTCTCTCCTGATGCTGTGTATATATCTTTATATTCTTTTTGGGTCATATTTTTCAGTCTGTTTAGTTTTCTCTGTTCTCTATTACATTTTCTTATCTATTACGTCACAGTATTTGGTGTGGGTCTGCTAAATAAGGTCATGGACTTCCGGGTATCCAATTTTGTGAATCCACTATTTTTTTATTATTATGATTTTATTTATTTATTTTTTTCTCAAAGTGATTCTGTAGTCCACGTTTATATTGGTTATGTCGAAGTTACCAGTAGTAAAGTCAAAATGTGTGGTTCCTTACATCGCCTCCTGGCATCAGAGCCTCTTTGTGCCTGGTTGGATTTAATTTTTCACGGAAATGTACCAACATCAGTGGGGAAAGTCCTTATTGTTTGCACGAAGCACTTAAAGGACGAGTGCTTCAGCAACCTCTGCCAGTATTAAGATGGATTTGCAGAAAGATTGCGTCTGAATGAGGGGTCAGTTCCTTCTCTCTATGGAAACTACGGACACAGCAAAGCGGTAAGCTCCAAATAATGCTAAAATTACGTCAAGCTTTATTTTAGAAATGCATTTTGTGTGTTGATATGATGTACCGGCCGTTGTTTTGATAGTATTAGCATTGTGCGTTCTGCTTCTGTTAGTGCTGTGTGCTAACTTTTAGCTTCCTACCTGAGGATATAAATGTGCTGTGTACTTTGAATAAAATGATTTGGCTTTGTTTTTGCCATTTTGTGTAGTGGAACACATGATCCAAATGCATTCAGTGACTGCACCGAACGAGTCACTCTAAAGACGCATGGAATTTAGACCAAAGCATTGTGGTTCTACGTTATAGACCATAAATGAATGATTTACATGTGAGAAGGAAGGATTTAAAAGCATGATATGTCCACTTTAAGATAATGTAGGGAAACCATGTCATATTTAGTTTTCAGTGAGTGTATTTAGGGACTACACATCAACTCAGTTGATCAAAACAGCAGGCTAGCAAGGCTACTAGTTGATTTTAAAGTAAGCTACAACATGGAAATGTGGTTAAATATAGCCTGTAACGAGAATTCTTTTGTATAGGAAGATATTAAAATGAAAAGAAAGGGTGATATTTCTGACTTTTTTTGTAAAGGAGGACAGATCAGACTGAAACAAACCTTAGCCCCAGTTTCCCAGCAGCCTGACAGCTTCCAGCATGGAGCTAGCCACAGAAGGATCCAGTCTACTACGACCATCAGACAGTACTCCAGAACTACTAGGTGAGGAAGACATTGATCCCCCAACTACCACATCAAATACCACATACTGCGCCCAAACACAACCAACTTACTTTTCTGTGGACCTTTTTGAACTTCTTGAAAAAATGTGTACCCCGCTTTAGGCATATTGTAACTCGTAGCCTGTAGGGTTGGGCGATAAAGCAAATTTTGATATCGATCCAATACCAAATAAATCCAGGACAAGTATCGCCGATACTGATTTCGATACTAATACTTTTTTTCACAATCATTGAATGAGTTTGCTTTTAAACAAAATAATTCTGTTTTTCCCTTATATTACAAACCATTGTTTGGGAAAATTACAGTGTAACTTGTCTAAACACAAGTAAAATTTACTATTGGTTGGCTCTTATTCACAGGCTTTTACTCCTCAAAGCACTATGGAAGAAAATATCAATCTCATGCTGGTATCAATACCAATACTAGCCTTAGTATAGATAAATACTTGGAATTGATCAAGAAGTGTGATTCTCAAAGAATTACCCTTCTTTAAAGCTAAGGGGGTGGTTTTAGGACATTTGCATCTTATTATATCAGAGGGATATACAACTGCTATTGGTTAGGGACAAACTGGGTTGCTGTCTCTTACTAAAAGCTTCAAGTGAATATAAATTTAGCGAAGCAAGCACCATTTAGCCTAGAGGATGTATAATCTTGAGAAATTCCAAGATTATCCATATGACAGTAATAGAACTGTTACAGACTAAAACTGAAATTTTTCAAAATGAGGTTTTAATTTGTGTATCTTTTCAACTAAGACTGGGAATGTTGTTACCAAGTGCCACAGAATTTTTTTCTTTCTTTTTTTTTTTCACCAGCGGATCTTTCATCCATCCTCATCTCTGCATATTGAAGGTAGCTTTGAATAACTCTAATTACATCATGATGCTTGAATTTCTTAGTTCCAGCCTTAATTTTTTAATCAGCACCACAGTTCAACTTGTAGGAATAAAAATCCTGGTACTCATGTCAAGCTTTAGAAAAAAAAGTGTAAAGTTTAACATTTTATATGCAACGTGATGTGGTTTCAGTGCAACTTTATTCCAAAGTGCACACAGTAAATTAAGTTACTTGCAATGAAAATACAGCTGTTTTCTTTAGAGAATCGCATTCCATGTAAGCAATAAATGCTCTGATGGCAAAGAAGCAATTATGTTATATAATATGCGTACCATATTGGACCTCACAAAGCTTAAAAACTGGGTCCTTGGAAAGCATGAAAAAGTGGTTTACCTATACCTCTTATGATGAAATCTAAGGAGTATATATTTCTCAGAAAAAATGTGGAAATAAAGTCAAACATAGAAACTTTGTGTTTGAGGTAAGATTGAGTTGCCATGTGACATTCCACCCCTTTCTTCTTTTAGCCCCACACAGCCCTCTGAACCTCATCTTGAGAGCCACAGCTGTTGGGGACCTCTCTTTGAACTCACAGCAGGAGATCTGCAGCACCCACAGTCCCTAAGCTGTCCCTTCTCTCCACTGACTTTTCTGTTTGTAACCATAGCTCAATGCAGACTTTTAAGAGGGTTCAAAACTCCCACGGCAGCTGCTCAGCTGGTAAATGGATCCACACGAGCACATCACCTGAGAACACCAGGGCTAGATCTCTAGAGAGACGCTCACGTGTCCTCTTGCCTGCTTAATTTGCAAAAAGGGATCACAAAGGAAGAAACAGTGACAGCTTATGAGAATGAGCAGAGGAGAAAAAGTAGGAAACCTTCAAGCTGATTCATTTATTGAAAGACCTTGGACTGATTTATATAACAGGAGTGATCCAACATTGTGTATTCTACAATGCTGGATGAAGTAGAAATCAAACACATACACAATTTGCAAAGGAGGCTGCAGCTTTAGCAGAAAGGGTATAAATCAAAAGATTCATGAAGGCATTGTCATGAATGCCTAGATGCAAGGTTAACTTCTATGTGTGCTTTGTAAATTTTGTTTTAAATCCCATCATTTTCACTATGTTCACTGCTTTCAATGAAATTCTCATGGTCAGTGCTGACTGCAACCATGTCCGTCTCCCAAAAATGACCCCATGGATTGTTTGCTTATACAGGCATTACAGTTAGGTTAAAATAATATGTAGCCTCTTTTGTTAGAGTATCTGCAAATGAGGTGTCAAAATGGCATCCATTAAAGGATGGGTGGCATTGTAAAAAGAATGTATTTAAGCTTTGACCATCATTGTTTTCTAACCATAGGTAGGTAATGTAATTGCTTAACCCTACCTCAAAGAAACAAGTGTTTTAGTAAAGTGTTGTGTTATCCCAGAAGTAAATTAGAGAGATCTCATGTATGGGTGTCAAATTTGTGTCCCTTAGTGGAAATTGCTGCTTGTAATCGCACCATTAATCACACTGTTACCTTCCTCCTTCAGGCTCATTTACGATCGACACAGTAGACAGATACGCAGATGGACGGACATTTTCGTCCACTCCTGTGTCGGTCATGTGCATAATTTGATCTGTTTTCAGGCAGCTTTGCTATCTGTCGCTTGACAAAGAAAACAGAGTAAAACTCTTGGAAATCATGGGGACAGTGCTAAGCAGAATAGTTGGATCCGAGAAAGAAACAAACCAGTAAAAAAAAGAAGGGAACCAAGAAGGGAACAAAAATAAAGGAGAATGAAGACGAGTACAACAAATGTAGAAATTGCTCAGCTTTTGAAGAAAGACTATATGCAAATGTTTAGGCGGTTGTTCTTTGGGCGGTTGGAAATAACTTTATAGTGATGTAATATCGCTGCCAAATGGTGTCTGAAACTGAAGTTGGCTCGAGGGAGTGAGCCCAAACAATCATGTTGTAATAAAACCCTACGGCCCCGAGTAATGAAAATCATCTTGTACCAGGTCTTAAATTAGTTAAATTCCCAAAAGCACATGATATATCATGCTACATCATTTTATAAAAAGTGTTAGTAAAGTAAAGCATTAGTAAAAAGGAAATAAAAATAAAAAAATTAAAATGCATTAAAAAAATAAAAACAACAAAAACTAGGCCCTCCTGACTTACTTATCTCCAAGTTTCTCATGCTACTTGTAAAAATCACTTTATTAAGAGCATATGGCATGCTTTTCTAGCTTTTTGTAGTTAAAAGCAGGCATTAACTGTTAGCCACTTGGAGCAAGCTGTTGACACCACTTGGCTGCATGTGATAAGGCCAATTCCCATCTACCATTGGTTGTTCACCCACTTAGTCATGTCTAAGCAGCCCCGGGCCAAAGAAGTAGGCATTAGCCATTATGCCGCCTTCCACCTGGACAAACCAGACTGAGTGAGTGGCTGACAGCAGCAGGGAACCTGCCTGAATGCCACCACCTACCAGCTCAACCAACCAGCTAATACCTCCCAGAAGCCTGCACTTCGCTCTCACTTAATGGTGAGGGATAGTATTCTTCTGTATCTGAATGAAAAAATCAAATAAAGACATGAACAGTTGTAAAGTGGCAGCTAGGGCAAGCCTTATGGGGCATACAGTCATTAATGAGCAGTGACTAATTACTCCACAATTCTTTGGGAATAATGTGAGTCTCTATGGGATTTGTTCAGTGTTAAGTACTATACTTCAAACAACCACTAATGCCTCTTTTGCTTTCTCTCAGTTTCCCTCCCTTGTTTTTCCCTCCCTTCTTTTACAACACATATATTGTGATAAGCCCAGATTAAGCGTTAGGAAAAGTTACCTCCCATACTTTAGGTTAAGTTATTGAGATGAATACACATTCAAATAAAACTACATTTTCCTGTTGCTGGCATGTGCTATGTAGCAGAAAATCTATTTACAGTAGTTTGGGTAAGTGACGACCAGGACAAAGTCTATTTAATGATGTTATCTTTTTCTATGGAGAACAGACAAGATCATGCAGATCCATGCTGCTGTGTCATTGCAGAAGAATGGCCACATTGCACAAGTAAATCATTTTGACACGAGGTAAAACCACACTCTGTTTTGTTTGTTTTTCATGAAACCTATCAAAATGTTGAATTGTTGAACATGTTGAATTGTGTCAGAATGCGACAAGGACGCCATTACAAAAGAGTAGTGGATATCCCTGTTGAATGGCAAATTTTGTAATCTTATTTTTTTCTGTTTTATACAACAGAATGGACCAAAACTTTATTACTATTGCTCACATCCTGGTATCAAACACTTCAAGACACTTTTGTGTCTTAAAGTGTTATTTGTGTTTATTCTACGTACATAAATAGGTATGTCTGTTTCAAAAACTGTCAAACATCACAGTACAAATACTCCCTATACTGTACATGCTTTGCGTTGGCATGGTTGTTAGGCAATACATCCACAAGAGGGCTGTGCAGGGTCCAGAATTCAGTTTTGAATTTCAACAGCAGTTTCAAACAAACACTGTGATGGTGGAAGAGATCATAATTATTTAAATTCACATAGCCTCTAATCAAAAAGGTGTTGGTAGCCTAGCAGTCTTTTTCTTTATTCATTGAAATGGCCATACATGAGCTATGCTGCTCAACACCTCCCCCACGATTTCCTGGGGTATTGCTCTGTTTTGCTGAATTTGGGAATGGATCTGTAAACTCTCTTAAAACTTCCAAAAAAAAAGAAAAAAACACATGAAATGAACACAGAGGACATACAGAATACTGTCTGGATGTGTATTTAAAGCATGACGTCAACATCCTGACTGGTCACAACACTTTTTGCATCTTAAGATGCACTTGTTTACCTTGGCCTTTGGCTAAGTACAGGCAACCTTTTGGGGTTTTTATGTTGTACCTTTGTATGTTGCCCCTCTGTTTTAATATTTTATTGGTTTGTGTAAAGCACTGTGGTTGCTTTGACTTTATAAATGTACTATAGAAAACAACTTTACTGTGACTTGATATTAGGGAGTATTTGCTTAATATTAGGCAGGTAACCATAATGTTATGACTGATTATTTAATATCAGCAATTGACATCTGGGCAGTAAAACTTAAATAGTTTTGTAGATGTATAGAATCTAATCTGTCTGTATTTGTGACCTTACTTGTCAGCTGGCTTAAAATGACAATGATGAAACCAAGGACAGAATCTAATTGGTCACCATTCCAATAAAAATATCAAAAGACAGAGATTATAAATCCACTTCTCCCTGTTAAGCTGATTCACAGGGTTTTACATCTGTCCTTCACTTCATGGCCATTACTGCTATTGATTGCTGTCACATTCGAGAGATGTGCATTGCTTTCCCTGCTCGCCTTGCTGCAACAGCTTATTACCAGCATGAGTTGGAGTTCTCTTGCCTTAAGGTGGTAGTTTCAGCAGAATGAGATTTGAGTTTGAGCTTGTTTTATTGCACTTGTGATGGCTCGTTATACATAAATAAGACCCTGTAAAAGAGCTAGACATAGACTGTTTATCTGCATGATTAGACAATACAAGACAAAAGAAACTGAAACAAAAAAGCCTTTACAAAAAGGCATCTCCCTACTCTATAGATTCTGCATATTCACATTAATAAGTTTAGAGTTAAATGAGTCAGTGTCAATAAATGTCAAACAGGATTAATTCTACTAGCTTTAATTACATTAATGTTACATTCAATCATTCAGGCATTTTTTTAAGTCGTTATTCTTTATCATTAAGTGTCAAAAGTCAGGTCTTAAGTGTCTCAGTGTCTTAAATCCTCTTTAATTTAGCCATAAATAAACTCTTTCATAGCTTTCTCGTCAGGCTTGGTGGTAAAAATGGCACTGCTGTATGCTAACATGCGTTACTAAAGTGGTAAACATTGACTAGACGAGATTAAATCGGGGCCCTGTTTGTAGTTTTGGATATTATTTGCTAATGTTTGAGTATGTTTGCATTTTCAGTATGTTTGGATTTTAGCAGAAAATAAGTTATGTGGTTCAGACTCACAAAGGCATGAGTTTAACTGAAGACCTATTGAAAGATAGTTAAATAATCATATTTTAACCTTGCAGACCCTTTGGTGGCATTGATGTAATGCTTCCCGAATAGATGTGTTTTTCTTAGTTCCTCATGAAATGCTTGTTTTTACCAGTTATAGACATCCATCCATCCATCCATTATCTTGACCGCTTATTCCATTTCGGGTCGCGGGTGAGCTGGAGCCTATCCCAGCATTTTAACAGGTGAGAGGCAGGGTACACCCTGGACAGGTCACCAGTCTGTCGCATTTTAGAGTGTCCAATCAACCTAACATGCATGTCTTTGGATGGTGGGAGGAAGCCGGAGAACCCGGAGAGAACCCACGCATACACGGGGAGAACATGCAAACTCCACACAGAAAGGCCACCACCCCCAGGTTCGAACCCCCCCCAGCCGAGATTCGAACCAGCGACCTTCTTGCTGTGAGGCTGCGGTGCTAACCACCACACCACCGTGCAGCCTATAGACAATCTTTCTAAATTCAAAAGCTCTGAAATGTTCAGGCTGTTGCCATTTATTTGTCTTTTAGATATCAGCTGATATCTAACAAAGGTGCAGGAAGGGGAAAGGAAATTAGTCATCACCTGCTAGCTGACATTACTGCTAGCCACAGCCAAAACATCAAGATAATCTCAGATGTGCCACTAAAGATGAGCTTCCGATAATCTGCCAGATAATCGCTAATTTTTTGCAAGATTTAAAGGAAAGATTTGACCAAATTCAGCAGGCCTTTTGGAGCCTTCTTGTCATCCACAAAGGAATCCCTGAAAGATTGCTGCAGGCTACTAACTACAGTTGTATTCAAATGGTGGAAACCTCCCTCGCTGAGCTTTAAGAGAACCAGAGGATATGCTTCAAGCTGCTGGATCTGGACTAACATAAAAACAGTTTTCATCCCAGATGGTGAAGATAAATGAATGCCAACATATTCTTTTTCAAAGTAATCTGCAAATTCTTGGGAGACAACAAGCTTGTAAAACAGTCCAAACCCTACACAGCCTTACAGAGAACATTCTACATTTAATTTTACATTTACCATTCATAAAGTCCCATACAATTTAAAGTACATTTCCCACATTGAGCTTAAATTATATAAGCAAAAAAATTCCTCTGAGATCATGCTGGTGTGAGGAAAACAATGGAAGAGTGAGTGAAACTGAGGATGCATGGCAGCAATCACACAAAACACATTTGGAGATCATTATGGAGTCAGTCATGCTGAGTGACTCCTACAGGCTGAAACACTGCTTACAGTGTTTAAAGTGGATTTGATGAAAGCTTTCATTCAGTCCAGCTCATTAGTTTGAGCCTTGGATAGTACACATTCTGGGATTACTCACTGTGAGCCTTCGCTGATACGCCAATGCCAGGAGGTTTGCTTTTAATTTATTTCAACATAAATAACTTAAATCTAAGGCAGGACACCCAATATGTCCAAAAAAAGAGGAGTGCATGTTCACAACATCAGGCTTCAGTTTGCAAAATAATGCATGAACACAATTTAGCCCATCTTTAGAGAAAACACTTTATTTTTTTTACATATGGAAACATAATTTTAAAAATGGGATATTTTAGTCACTGTCTACAAAGAAAAGTAAAAAAGGGGGTTATGATTATTGCCTGATTAAAAAATGTAACCGTTTCCTCTCATGCCAGCATTTCTTCAGTGTCTTTTGGAGAGAATTGCTGTTAAAGGATCTATTTTAAGGCAAGCCATGACGTTTCTCTAATACCCCCTAGGTAATCTTTACTGCCTAAAATAAACCAGATGCTTCAACCTAACCCAGTGGTGTATGGGCCTGAAGCTAAACAATCTCAAAGGAAAACTCAGCAGGAAGCCTTCCCCCATTCTTAGAGTGAGTATAAAAAAAATGCACATCTAGATAATCACAGATTTAAATTGTGAAAAAAAAAAAACTAGCTTTATACAATTATACTGTTATCTTGTCCTTTTTAAATGATGGCCAGTGGGTAAACTGGGCGGGACATAGTTGCCACAGGAATTGAGAGAGGATGGGTTATCCAGCAGAGCACTAACTAACAATGGCGAACAAGTGGGTGCCAACAGATTATTTATAATCTAATTATTATATTTACATAACTACATAACCAGACTAATATAAAGTTATTACACTGTCTCTCCATTACTTCTCAGACCTGAAGAGTTGGTCTAAAAAACAAAACAAAGGATTTATTTCCTCTCCACTTTGGCTCAAGTGAACAAATTCTTTCCTATTGCATTCATCTGTTGTCATGTCTGTTTTACAGTACTGCAATACCACTTGGTAAGTAAGTTTGTACACAGCAGAAAAATCTAAACCGCACCAGCAAATGAAAATCTGTTTTAAGATTATAGGACAACAATTACACACTCTATATGACATCCCTTCAGAAAAATATGCTGAGGGCGGCCAGAAAGCATCCAACATAATTCATGTATTGAACACAGAATACAAACTGTTACCATCTGGCCAGAGATACCAGATTCCAAAGTTCAATAAAGTTTGACTAAAAAACATTTTGTACACTTGGAAACTAAACATGGGACTTTTGGGGGGATCTTTTGACCACCATCTTCTGGTCTTCTGATATTGTGTGCTACACATAGTGTGCATTGCAGATTGTGTGTATTGTACATTGCATGTAGTCCTATAATTTTGTGTGTGTATTAATGTCTGAAGCTTTAGGTGGTAATGATGTAAAATGTGTGCAACTTTAATGTGTATTGTCTGTGAAAATATTGCTAAGATGATGTAAACAATTGATAAATTTGTATCACATCGTAATTGGGTAAAAGTACATGCCAGTTTTTTGGTTGGCTGTGTACTTTCATTTCCTTAACCAACATGAAAAATAAGGTAACAAAATATTATCCACTTTCAGATTTGTTTAATTTAATATTTTTTTAATCTGAGACAAGTTAAGTCACCTGGAAGTTATCTCTGCTCCACTGTTGATAAAACATCCAAAACTGTGCTGAACTCATTTGATCATTATGATAAGATGAACAGAATGCTGTTCCTCTTCTTTGTTTCACATGTGGATAAACAAACAAAACTGATTTAAAACATTCAACATCTTCTTCATCACCTGTATCCGTAGACACTGGGTAGTTGGAATGATCAACTGAAAATGAGTTTGAATCTACTATTTAATAGGGATGGACTGATATGAAAATTTTGGGCGATATCGATATCCGATATTAATATTGTTGTTATGGCCGATAACCAATATTTATTGATGTCGATATATATATTTTGTTTCAAAAGGTTTAAGATTATGAAATTTTGTACAAAGTAAAAATAATGCTAACATTAGGGGCGTTAGCTTCCCGCCACTGTTTGTGAGCTTCTGGATGGTAGTTTTTCAGATGACATATCAAATTTGTGGTGTTGAATGATTTGACGTGGCATCCTCCTCATATTACTTTGACTGTGCAAATACTTCATACTGCTTTTCGAGTATCTTGTTTTGACACCATGAAAAATTACCACACAGCTGACATTGCTTCTAGCTTCAATTACATCCCACAATGTAGTTGTCATGGACTATGTTTCAATCAGCTTAAACACTCTCAGAAACACCAGGACTCGGTTGATTAATTTGCATAGAGTTTACTGAGAACTTGTGAAACTGCAACACAGTACATATAATATTTGTATTACTAAACAAATAAACACAGTGTGGAAACAACAATGTAAGTTAGCTAGGCAAGCTACGTAGCTATTATCACAATAATGCAAGCTAATAAATTAGCAAGTAGCATCAAAAACATGAAGTTAATCTAGTCTGGTAGCATGATAAATATCTCTAC
Source organism: Melanotaenia boesemani (assembly GCF_017639745.1). NCBI lineage: Eukaryota > Metazoa > Chordata > Actinopteri > Atheriniformes > Melanotaeniidae > Melanotaenia > Melanotaenia boesemani. The sequence goes on along the minus strand of NC_055700.1, from coordinate 22,394,909 downwards.
AGTCTGAACATTCACACACGCTTAAATTCTCAATAGTCCAGTAATACAAAAAAGGCACTACTTACAGACATTGCCTGAGCAAAAGGAGAAAGAATTGTCCAAACTGAGGAACTGACGGCTATATGTGCTTACACAACAGGAGCTGGAAACTGACCGCAAACTCCTCTTCCTGGTTTCCCAGCATGCACTGCTCCCAGATTGCTTTAACTTAACCTATCATACTGAACTGATTAAACAAGACTTTGCCTGAAGCATAACAGTAGTGATGCATCGCTGTCACATGTCCAAAATGGCTGCATGGCCAAACCCCCCTCCTCCTCCTGACACACGTACACAAACAGCAAGTAGATGAAAATAAATATCGGCTGTTAATATCGAGCCAGTTTTGCTTATCGGACTGATATAGATATGTAAAAAAAAATTACTAATATTGGCCAATACCGATATTATTGCTGATATATTGTGCATCCCTACTATATAACCTGATGGCAGCTGCAGAGAATAACTACCAAAGACAGAGCACAAATAGTCAAAATAAAAGAAATTCTCCATTCCAGTTGAGTTTTAGCACCAGAGGAAGATGCCATAGAAAATTACTGAGTGGTGTAAATCTAAGACAGTGTGGATCTATAATAATAAAAAACTCAAAGATAGTAGATAACTGCTTCACCTTGTGAAACCCTCACTTATTGTGATATTCGTCACATTGGGGATTCTGTAGCAGAGATTTTAGTCTTTCTTTTGTTTTATTTTTATTATTTTTTATGATGCTTTTATTTGTAAGAAATTATCCAAAAGTCTGTCTTAACAGGTTTTCCAAATCGTCACACTGCCTTCATTTTTCTTCGGAACAGCAGTCTTTACCAGAAAAATGAGCTTGATGATGGTTGATTATTTGGGATGATAATTTTGTCTTACAGAACGCAAGGCTCTAATTCTTCAGTCATTGCTGTTCATGGCACTGAATCATAAAAATCTTGAGAAACATCATTAACATCAAGCTTGCTTGGACTTCTCGAGTGGATTTTTGTGTGGACTTGCTCTGCTGAATGTGGGACCTCTATGCATGCAGGTGCACAGAGACGGTTGTTATACTTCAGATTTATGCTCCTGCTGGTTTTCCAAAGTAGACAATATTTTGACAGTACTTAAGTAACTGAAAAGTTATTTAAACTTTCCCACAGGGACAGCTTCAGTATCAGGAGATCAGATTGTATCTGTGTTGTTTGAGGTCATATAAGTGTTTTGTACAAAGACGCCTGACTGGATCAGCTGTTAGGCAGCACAGGGGGTGACTTCAGTTCTCTGCTGTGTATGCAGTTACTGAAAGCATAAATCATGCGGGAAAAATCATTGTTTGTTGTTTCCATTTTCTCCAATTGCCATTAATGACCATGGAGTGCTTATATCCAATGTTTTTACAAAAGTCAGACGCTTTCAACATGTGCCTCAGCAGCAGATTTATCAAACCTTCCCTGAAAACAAAGCTCTCAATCTTTCTAAAAACATCAATTATAACTGTTTATGACGGTGAACCAATTTATTTTCTCTAAAGCACTTCTTGTTACAGACAACTGTATATTTATTAGTAATTGAACATATCTCAGTGAAGCTAATGGATGGAAAAATACGTTTTCCTATTTTACATCATGTAAAATGAATAAATTAATAGTTTTCGTTTTGATGCCGTAGAATCCTTTTTGGGTTTTGGGAGTTGTGACAGGCGATTTTTATTAATTAAACATAATGCAAACTGATATTTTACTGAGTGAGACTTTGCCAGAGTGGGATGTTTTCTCAAAGCCATGCTGTAAAGTCGTCATTTATCCCATGCACTTATTTAAATGTTAAACATTGGAGCCGTGTTTCCCTCCGCTCTTGTCTTCTTGCAGCCTCACAGCCCGTGTCCGAGTGCATTCATGTGCATGCGGCGATGTAGTCATTCACCAACGTGACCCTGGGCCCTTACAGATGGAAGACGGAGCAGCCTCGTGTCTGACTCAGCTCAGGTCTACACAGTGGGTTGTCAAAGCCCATCAACTTCATACACTCCTGCGATCAATACCTCACAACCTCCTGACAGAGTGTGTTAGTGCAACACAGTCTTCTTTCACTCTTCATCTTAAACAGAAAAAACACAGAGAAATAACGGAACAGAAAGTAAAGAGCAAATATTTGTGTTTTTAGTGACACATATTACTTTCTTTTCTGTTAACGCTGTCTTTGCATCACTATCAATAAAACTGTGTAATTTCTACTGTCTGGAATTCTAAAATGCCTTTGATCTGTGTTGCCAAAAACATGGATTATTTATTTTCTCTCATCAGCTGAAGTTTCATTCGATTTCACTTGATGTTTTGCAAATGTTTCAAGGTCTTGCTGCAATTCTTACACAAAGTCTGTGATTTCTAACTTGGAAGGTGAATAATTAAGGTCTTCCAACAAAGTTTTGAAATAAAAACTCAACTGAGGAGGCAGATGTTTATACAGAAACACTACACACACAGATGTAACAATGCAAAAACACAACTGAAACAGTACAAATAGATACGCTTTCCCACATCACTTTAACTCATTTGAGGGGCTTTTGTTAGTTATACTTGGATGGTATCATTCCTCATTCTCTGAAAAGAACCAAACAGTGCCAAACAAAGCCAAGTGTAATTTATTCCTAAATGATCTATAAGTCATTGGAACAGTCCCACCGAACACAATGAAGCCCTTCATTTTAGAGGTTCCACCAGCCCCATCAGGGCAGAGTTGAGCCTTCTCTGCAATATTTACTCTTTTCACAAAGTTTGAGTATGACGTTAAGTAAACCACTGTTACGTGAAGCAGAACTTTGGCTGATCAATGGCTAAAATCTCTTGATTAGATAAGATCGTGGTTGTCAGACATGTAAAAATAAAATGTTTTTGTATTGTAATATATTCATAATACTGTCAAACGCTGCATCAGGAGACACAGGAAAAGAAGAAGATGGAAATTATTATCAATATAGCATGAAGAGGCTGCGGCTACAGGGCACAGACGCATTGCTAACAATCTCTATGTGGACGAAAGTTGAATGAAGTGACCTGCGACCTACAGTACAAAATGCCTTCAGGGGCTAAATATGTATGAAGCAATCTCAAGTGCAGTCATGATATTTTCTATCTGTAGTTTAACCTCCCATTAAAACAGCTATAGCTGTTGCAACATCAGCTGCTTGCATTCCAGGGCTATGCGCCAGATCCTTTGGAAAACACACACTCACAGTGAAAGACGCATGGTCGCACTCAGACACGAACACACACAAAGACACACTCTCAAAATCAATAATCTCCAGTCCCATCTGACAAACAAGCCCACCACAGCCTCTCAATGGATTGAGGATTTTCCATCACACACCCAAGTTTTAGGCCACGATTTGTTATCAAAGAGATAAATAAATTTATTTGAAATCAGCTAATTAGCTTAAAAGTTTTTATATATGCTCAAACTCACATGTAAATCATAGAAGGTCTTTAATAGCTGCTGCAAAACTGGATGTTTGGATTTTACTGAGTATGCTTGAACCTAAAATATAAGGCTGAAAACGATTAGCTTAAAACTTTTTACATCTCATTTAAATAGGGATCTCATTAACATAATTGGATTCTGATTTGAGGCCATATATGAGGATTAGCATGCTTTCAGTACACATCAAAGTGGAATTTGAGTTGCTGTGTCTACTGTTTATTGTTCAAAAGACCATTCTTCAAGACAAATAGCAAAATATCTAAAAATAAGAGGGGAAAAAATTAGACATTGATAAGCACAGCTGTCTAAAATAAAACAAAAGTTGACTCACCTATACCAACGTCGAGACAGAAGGGGTCCATAGTGAGCTATCGCTGGCAGACGGACAGATTCACTGATTTATGTCCTTCCATGTCAAGTAACTAGTCTTGCAAATCAGATGAAGTCTTTTTAAAACTGCTCTCTCACCAAACTCCCCCCTGCCCCCACCGCACTCATTTTCAAAGAATGGACTGTCCCTTGCTGCAGATCAATCTGTTGAGAGCTCCCCATTCTAAGCATTAGGAAATCCTGGCTTTCTTTAGTTTGAAGGCAATCGAAAGAGATCCGTGCATGACTGAACTTCTAAACGGGACTTTCTCATGCTCGCCTCTACCTTCCAGGACAATACCAGTGCAGCCAGGGGTTTGTTTTCTAGTTGTTTTGACTATTTTGTGGGCTTCAACACCACTTTGTTTTGTGGCTGTGCTTTCAATCAAGAGTAAAATTGTAAATATTATCAGGGTTTCACATGCAGATGGCACATGCAAAATGACCATAACCACAGCAGAAATCTTGTGTGATAACACATTTTTCAGAGGTGATGTTATCTTGCATTAAGCTGGCAAGTGTGATTTTTTTTAAAAATAAACCATGAACCAATGTGCATCTTTATAGTCTTGTGAGGCAAATATTAGATTTTCATGGGAATGTTATATGTGCCAAACAGCAGCTGCTTGAAATGTGAACTACTGTACTGAAGTGAGAAGCTAAATGGTTTGTCTTCCACTGGCTTTCTGCTCTGCATTTTTAGAAAAACATTCAGTGGCATGGTGGGATTAAGTATCTCAGACAAACAAAACCAAACCCACCCTACCTACTCTGATGTAGCCGCATTAGCATGGGTTAGCTCACTGCTAGCTAACTAATTGTTCTGCTTTCATCATGGAAATGCATCTTCCTCATTTACTTAAATTAAAACAATAAGACCAATTAAAGAGTGAAGCTGAAATATGGTGCCACTGAAAACTTGGAAACCCAACAGCAGACCTAGAAGCATTGTGGAGTTACGAAAGCAGCACACCGACTCAGAGAACCAAAGTTTACTTTCAGTGATGCTCAATGGATTCAATTTGTGCAGAGCTGCAGGGGTAGAGTGCTCAGTGTAGCTACATTTCTTTTGTACTTTTGCATTGTTTTACAAGAGACAAACCACACTTTGATTTAAATTAACAATTTTTATTTAAACTGACCTGAGTTTTGTCAGTCAGAACGAAGAGCGCTGCTAATTCCCAATTGATTTAGAAACCTAATTCAGTTAATTGGTTCATTGTTTAATTTATTCATACTTGGGTAATTGGTTTTTTTTTAATGTGATAAACCCAGAATGTAGCCTATTTGTGTTTTATTTGAATTTTGTAAAAAAAAAATAAAAAGGAAGTAATAGATCTTTATGTCCGCATCACATACTTAAAGAAAAAAGAAAGAAAAAAAAGAAAAAAAAGAATGAGAACAATGTTAATCATCAGTTCATTATTCGACCTACAAGTCATGTCTCATATAATTAAATTGAGCTTCCAGTTTACTGTATGAGTGTGCAAGACATTTGTCAGATAAATTCACTTCAAAATTCATTTCAAAGATCTATAACATCCTTCCATCAAATAGACTGTGACATGAGGCCATGGACATCTATGAATCTATTTCATATTTAGACATCTCAAGGTAAGCAATTCAGTGCCTGAACTGCAATAAGATAATTTATTGATTTATTTTCACGATCATTGTCAAATATAGACATGTCTTTTTAAAAGGGCAGCATTTATAGACTAAGCAAATGATCATTTTTTCATATTTTTCTAGCTGAGTTCCTGAAATTAAAATGGGTTTCTGTGAAGCATATCATGTCTATATCACTTAAAAATTTCTAAATATTTTTGTAAAAAAAAGTATTAAAAATAACATGTGTGCACATGAATTCACTTTTCCAAAATCAATCTTTAAAAAAACACTTGGCACATCTAACCAATGAGACATTGCCTATTCTTTAAGGAAGCATTGTACTTGCTAAAGTTTGTTTTCTCTAAGAGTTTGCCCATATTTAGCATTATTTATTATTCAGGTCTGAATAAGGACATTTTCATGAAAGCATGACCACAGCACCATGGTTTCACCACCACTTTGGCTTCTGTCACCCCTCTATAAATACAATATGATTGATTATTTGCATTTCTTGGCAGGTTTGTTATGCTGTCTTATTCTTTAATTTTCTTTTCATATTGGATTTAATAGCTTTAATCTTGCTTGCCAATTTGTGACATTTATGTTTTTATTCTGTTATTTTTTTAATACAACAAAATCCAACAAAAAGAGAAAAAACACACTTTGCTATTTGGATTTTATAAAGCTCTTAACGCAAACATATCCATTTGAATTATATGTTCTTTATAAAATAAGAAAACTGAGGGACTAAATAAATTTTAAGTCATTATATGAAAACTTTAAATCTGTTGCAACTGGGGGAGCAATTTATTTCTATTACTCATTTTTGAGAAAGAAAAAACAGAATTAAAAGTCTTGTTTGGTCAAGCTAACCTTTTGTTCATGACCATTTCCTGCAGTCCCAGTTTCTCTATAATAGAGTTGGTCTTGTTTGTAATTGCAAAATGAGTGGGTTCTTACATTATGTTTAATAGAAGTATGCTTTCTTTGAACATAAAAAAATCGAAAACATTGTGGGTTTAAATGGTCACATCCTACAACATTTTCTAAAACAACAACAAAAATAGGCCTAATGTATTTGATTGATAGCAGTGTCTATACCTCTGCTGAGTTGATTTTATCCTTATGTTTGCTCTGATGTTGACAGAAAAGCCAAAAAAATACAAATTATAGTGTTGCTTTAGCTAGAAATTCTACCACATACTCTTTTTTTGTCATGGGAGCAGTTTCTACAATAAATATAAAGAATTCATTCAAAACAAATTGGTTTTAAAATATCTTAATGTTCCCGCAGCAGTCATATTCACATGTACAGTTTTATTTTTAACCCCAGTGTCTGAACCATCAGCATAATTACATACCTTTAGGTTTCTAATGGCTGTCATTGTAAGCTTTAAGAAGGCGTTTTAGCTAATTTGTTCTCCAGTGGTGGTGACTTAGCGGCTTTATTTGATTCTGTCCATGTTGCCATTGTGAAGGTGGTGCATGCAGCTTTAGCTGCTCTTTTTTAATTTTTCATTTAAATTATTAACTACTTTATCTGTATATTTTTTATTATTATTATTTTCAGCTTTTGCATTTTTTATGGTTACATAAGGCAGAAGAACACTCATTAAAAATATAGTGGAAGGATAGGATTAAATTCAGGATACATTCACACCATTGCTGGCTCCCGGGTCCTTTGATCACCCAGCTGGAACAGCCAGACCAAACGTCACCTCAAGTAGAGCAAGTGACCTAGAAACAGAGGGAAAATATCCAGGATAACAGTTAAGCTAAGTCAGCTTGATCCAAAGGCTATATATGCACAGCAGGAGCATGGAGTGGATGGATGAGCCTTGGGGTGGACCAACAGGAAATGAGAGACTTTTTTTGTGTCCACATCTCTGCAGAGTCTGGCTTTGCCATGACTCGGTGGGTGGACTGTGCTCTATGTTGGCACTAATACAGGATTGTGAAAAAGAAAAGGAACATCTGTGATATTTCATGCTCCATAACAAGAGAATTGGATGGACAGTACTTGGCAAAGTTAAACTGCTGTCTTCACTGCAGTATGTATAAAAGTCTTGAGAAATGATAAATATTCCCAAAATGATGCAACCAGCATTCAAATGTTACACTTGGCAACTTGTTTTCTTTGTTCGCTTGCATCAATTTTTTCTTTTATTTTCCTATGTTGAACTTGACCCCACTGAAAACGACCAAGTGAAGTACACAGAGCATGGTTTTTGATTATCCTGATATACAAGTATAATGAAAATATGTCTGATTCTCATACAAAAGGTAGAAAATACCCTGTTATACTTATTAGAGTCGTGTTTGGCTTTATCTGGCTTACCTATCCAAAATTATTGACCTCTGAAGCAGAAATCTTAAATGAAAATAAACTATCTACATTGCTGACATGCTTAACAGTGTATAAATCTATTTTTTAAATTAACTGCATGCTGTTGAGGGCTCCATGAGATAATGTATAATCAAAATACCAATATGGTTAAGACAACTGCAATGTCACAATGCTATCTAATGTGAAATAAGGATTTTGTTGGAGGAAGTTTTGCTTTTCTGCATTTCTCACAGCTAACCAGTATGCACAACTGAAATATTACAACTGAGATTAGCACCATTTAAGTTGCAAATTTTAATAAATTTCATGATTTAAAGAGGATATTACTTATAGGAAGTCTTCCTAATGTTGTCCTGGAATTCAATTGTAATCTGTTTTTCTTTAGTTTGATTAGTACAACACAGAAAGACCTTTTCAGCTTTAAAAATCAAGTTGAATACTTTCCTACGTCTTTCAGACACTGCACCAGCTGCCTTGCTTAACAGCTGTCGTCAGCAGCTCTATGACTAATATCTAAATATTTTTGAATCAACGCTGATTAGAAGTTCATCCTTTTGTTTGCTGATTTTTCAATTAAATAAATGACCATAAACAAAGCATAAAAAGTCACCACTTGTGCTAATCAAAACTCTTGAGCTAGTCCAGTCAGCCTCCCTTGGTGAACAGCTGGCATCCATCAGGTTGAAATGTGATTAACAATAGAATGAGAAGAGAAAAGAAGTTGAAGAAAGCCAACATTTTTTTGCATGAAGTAGCCTGTTGTTGATTGTTGCTACTGAAATAATGCCCAGACTGGTGCTTTTTTTTTTTTTTCACCAAACACATTAACAGCTGTGTTCTGAGATTAACATAATCACTGGACCAAAGATGTTGCATGTACAGCCCAGAACCAAAACTGGTAAATTTTGTAAAGGTGAAAATGACAGAAGATATTGACTGCAACTTTGTGATTAAAGGAACTGAAGTTCCTAATTTTTCCACATGAGATTGCATTTTAATGTTTAAATATAAAACATTTACAGCAAGGGAAAACTTGTTTTATATTTTATATCTTTCTGATTTAATAGATCTGACTTGAGTTTGTATTTTGAGGTAAATTGGTTCAGGTGGTCAGGATTACAGAGGTGGAAATGTACACATATGCACATTTAAAAAACTTCTTGCTGTGGAAAGTTCTTAAATCTTAATGTATAATGTCGTATTTTTCAGTTCCACATACCCGTGATTAAATGTTTAGTGATTTTGTTGATCCATTGTGATTTTTAAGTTGTAATGCACGTATAAACGATCAACCAAGGCTAATTATTATTAGCGCCAAGCCATAGGGTCACTCATGTGAGAAAAATCCAAAAGACCAAACAGCCCACCAAGTTACCAACCCCATGCCACCATGACACCAGTCTGATACTTCAACCTAATATAACCATCTATTTCCATCATTAGGACGGATGCCATATCTTATGAAGAATCTTTGACCCTGGAAACATACACAAACAAACACAACAATGGCTATTATAGTCTTCAAGTTCTTGAAGACATTAGCATTTTCTCTAATATTGGCAATCTGAGTTAGCTGTTAGTGTATTTAACATCTACCATGATCATCATCTGCTGACTTAAAAGCTGTAATGGCAAAATTATCCCTAGAAGCCTTTAAAAAAAAATCCTGGATCTAGATGGTGATCCGAACCACACCCAAAATGTAATCACTTGTTCCTCATTTAATTTTGGAGATTTCCTGAAAATTGAATCGAAATCCATCCATTACTTTTTAAATAATGTTGCTAACAGACAGACAAACCAACACTGCCAAAAACTCCTCCCCCACTGAGGTAATAAAATGTTCTGCATCCATTTCTTACTACATCCCACAAGGTACCATTAATTTCAGTGTACAAGGAATGTTCCTCATTGACCTTCTAACCACTGACAGCTGATATTATGCCATCCCAAAAATGACATGTTAAAACATTTCCATACTTAAAACACCTACATCCAGAACTGCAGTTTGACCCTGAGGTCACAACCTCTTTACACCAACTCAAGGTAAATACTTCCTATTCAACACAAAACACTTATATGGGTGGGACAGACTGTCTGCGAACTCCAGCAGCTGAGTCAGAAAGACTCAAGTGTGAGAAACAAATTGGACAAGAAAGAGGATGATGGGAAAGGAAAGACTGGCTGGTGGTTTTATGTATACCAGGTGGATGGGTGATTAGACAGGAGCAGGGATCTATATGCCAATCATCTTAAAAGTTAAGGTTAACATATGCCTCCATCCGGTTTTAATTAAAATTTCTTGCCTGAAGGAGATTCTTGACCACTGCTTGGGCCTCTAGCATTATACACACCACATGTGTAACTCATGTGGGGGTGGGCGGGGAATTGTGTTGGGAAGGGGACTGCTGGTTGGGGGGGCGTGGGGGGGGGGGGGGGGACATTTGAGACTGTTTAAACAAATCAGTGAAGAATATCAGTCACCAAGGGCCCTGCAGGAGATGCTGTTAGTTTGTTCCCCTGCTGCAGAGGCATTCGTCTCCATCGAGAGATCTTTTTTTCTCATCTTAAAGAGCAGCAACAAGCAGAGTAAGCTTCTAAATGTAGGAAGAGAAGGACCTGCATAATTTCTTCTAGAAGAAAAACCTTCTGGGAGATTATTACAATCCCATGAAGCTAAGCTGAAAGCAGCTGATATGCCATCGGCTGTCTGCAAGACCTCTGACAAATGTGTAAGTGCAAGGCCGTGTGGAGCTGTCCAGCAGACGTGCACGTGTAAAACCCAGATGGTCAGATGTGATAAACATGGCCAGTGTTTTTGGCTCACATAAAGGGCAATGGCGCTGGTGTTTTATTTCATCGGGGCCTCAGGGCATGAATGTGCTCACCCAGACTCTCAAGTGGGCTTTACGAGGGTGAAGAGGGAAGCCTATTTCCACCTTGTTTGAAATAGTTTTATTTCTTAAAATGTGGGGTGTGGCAATGGGGAGGTGCTGGAATAACGAAGGCCACGGGGAATAGGGAGGGAATCCAGGTGGCTTTCTATTGGTGCCGGATGTTTTAGCGAGGCAACATGGCGATGAGGGCCTTGTGAGAGAGATCTGTTAGGAACTTCAGTCAAGCAGGCTGCACTGTTTAGCAAGCAACCACATCTGTTTTCACTCAAAACTATCAGGGGCCGGCACTGTAGGCAGCTTGAGCCTGTTATTAAAGGCTTTTTGGGGCCTGCTGAGGGACGGCCTAGATGCAGTGATTTATCCACTCTTTGCTGAGTGAATGAGGATAGAGTGTGATGAATATGGACATGGAATTCCAATCAGTCATTCTTGCCATGACACCTAGCCAGAAAGGTGTGATGAATCGCGGATGTTTACTGCAAAAAAGGGAAACTGTGCTTCATTAGCTGGATTAGAGGGGAATTAAATTATTATAGGCTGCAGATTTTTAATTTTTGTTTTTTTTTATCTTTTGTGTGTGTGTAACTCATTGTTTCTTACATAAGTCAAATCCAGACACATGAAGGACAGGCCTGCAGATTCTCAAATTAGAGTTTAACTGTCATGCAACACTTAAAGTATTTACTGTTTAAGAAGGCCTTTGTGCTAGTTGAAGGTATAAATCCGAAACTTCTCAGACAGAGCCAAACTATGATCTCATGCATGTGAGACAACACTGCACAGAGGTGGTGTACTCTGCACTTTGAATTCTGAGCAGCTTCTTTAGACATATTTGAATCACCACATCTTTTTTTTTTTTTTGCTGAAAGTAGACCTATTCTGCAGTTTTATCTTACTGGCTTGGGGACTTGACAAAAATTGGTGGAAATCGTGGAAATCTAAAAGACCATTTCTGAGTATTTCATTCCTTCCTCCAAGCCAAAGCGGCCTTTTAAATAATTTGGGGACAGCCCTCGGGAAGCTGAATAATTCACAGCAGCATGATGAGGTCTCTAGCCAGCTGGGTGTTCCATTAGTAGACTCACTACTCGACAGCTCTATTGCCCGGCAGTTCCAGCAGAGGGAAGGAGTGCTGGTGAGACGAGTGTGTCTCCGTTAGGGGTGGGATCATCTCGTCCTCACTCTGCCCACTTCAATTACATCAGCCACAGGCTCTCTGAAAAGAGAATCTGCCCATTTTGCTCCCAACAAGCCTCCATCCACCACACCCAACAAGTGACTGCCATTCAGCTGTTGCAATACTACCTCAAAAGACCCCAGTGCTCACCATCTGACAAAAAGAGAGAGAGAGAGAAAGCATGTCATCCGAGTGTTTGACAGTGCTGACTCTTGACATCTATTTCCTCTTGCCATTTGACCTAAATATACAGTTATTTTATCAGTAATGGCTGGTGAAGTGAAAGGCCCTACTAGTGTCCAGATGGCTGCTATCACTGGACAGTTTTTTCTCCAGGTCAAACTGGTGAAAAACGCTACCCTGCTGTGGCATCATCACCTGTTTAGTTCATCTAAGCTCCTCTGGCAGAAAAAGCTATGACACGAATGGAAAAAGCAGATCAAAAGCTGCTTGGCTGTGACTAAAATCTACTTTCCTGTGAGGAATCAAAGCAAAAGAGGATTTTCTGCTCTAGGGTATCAGCCTGCTCACTGTCTCCTACATTCCAATTATCTGTGAGCTGATAGCCATGTATGAAAGAAGAAACAAGCACAGACCTGTCAGGGAGTTGTCCAACCATATAGGTACATGTACACTACAGAAAGTCCACTGTTTCTTCCCACAGTATTTGTTGTGGCACCCTATACCATGTGCAATTTGAATACGGTCAGTTTTCTGTCGGTTCCAGATATCACTCAGATGAACCTTACCAGCAGGCTGCATGATAAAAGGGAAAACAGGTGGTAACGTTGTTGCAAGTTTTGATGACGATATGATCTGTGATAAATAAAACAAATAAAACTGCTGCTCTGATGTTTTCTCATATGGAGCTTCAGTGGCAAAACTCATGCACAGACTTCTGCTGAACTTTATAGATTGTGTGATAATAACGCTAGTAGTGTTGTTTTAGCTAGTGCTAGATTCCTTCTTTTTAAATAAAATCATTTGGTCATCACCACAAACAGATCATACACTATGGTGTCCTTCAGCCTAAAAAGTAAAAATATAATTTTTACTTTTGATAAACGATAAAGGAACTGATCAGAAACTGTGGACTACTGTCTAACATAATGAGTCCAGATATCCATAGCGCTGTCCTTGTTGACAAATTGGAGGTAATTAGGACTCACAGTAAAGGCAGCATTGCAAGATGGTGCAACAAATAAAAAAAAAAAATGTCCCTCCATGTGCACTAGTGCCACATATGTTAGCATCTACATGTAGCAGGCATCCAGGACAGTAAGAGTCCATTTGATTTGCCACTGATGCATGTATGCATTACAGCGTTTGGAACAGCATCATGAATGCAGATAAGGATTACTATTTACCACAGTTTAGGCCGTTGTTACAATATGAACATTTTCTATATATTGTGCAGTCCTACTTGCTAGAATTGCCAAGATTAGTCTCCCTGTCTGAGCATAGACCCTGTCAACGCTTGCTCTGAGTGACAGAGTAGCTATCCTTACCTTGAGCTGCCAGTCAGCCTCATTCATTGCATCATCACCTTCACTTGGCCATGCCATGCCTCTTATAGGAGATAAATGTCTCCCACCCAAGGACAGTTGGGTAATGGTCCTCATCCAGACTTCAAGGTGGGATGCAATCACCTGTCATTCTCTATCTTTTCTCTATGGTGCATGTTAGAGGAGACAGACAATGCAAACAGAAAGAATAAAAGAGGAGACCTACTGTATTGGCTGCTCATCTTTTAACAGGCACACGTAAATTTGAAGACGTCACCCCAATCCTTGCTCAAGCTCAGGACTGATTTTAAGATCTTATTGTTAGTTTTTACATCATCTCATGGTTTAGTCCCCCCTTACTTAGCAGATCTTTTATGCCATTACACTCCACATTCTGTATATACTTGAGGTTCTCTGGCCAAAGACTCTTGGTGGACCCCAGGTGTAGGTTGAGCCCTAACCTGGACATCTTTAAAAGTTTGCTAAAGACACATTACAATTTTTAGTCCTCCCTGATGTGCAAAAGTTGACTTTTTTATGTGGTTTTAATTTCTGTTTGTTTCTCTTTGTATGTTGTGTGTGCCTTTGTGTGTGTTTTTGTTTTTTTGTAAAGCATGCTATCTAAAAAGTTGGTACTGGTACAACAAAGGCTGGTAAAGTAACTCATATAAATCAGAAACAGCTGGAGGAGTATTTGACAACTAACTAGGTAAATTGGCAACAGTTCAGTAACATGATATAAAAGGAGCATTTCAGAGAGGCAGAGCCTCTCAGATGTAAAGACGTGTATAGGTTCACAGATCTAAAAATTGTGAAAAATGCTCTGAAAATCTCACTTTCTACAGCATACAATATCATAAAAAGATTCAGAGAAGCATTAGACAAGACTGAAGGCCAAACTGGATGCTAGTGGTCTTTTGGCCTTCAGACAGCACTGCATTAAAAACAGACATGATTCTCAACTGGAAATCACCACATGGGCTCAGGAACACTTCCAGAAATTAATGTTTGCAAACACAGTTGGCTGCCAACCCACAAATGCAGGTTAAAGCTCTATCATGCAAAGAAGAGGCCATATGTGAACGTAATCCATCTTCTCTGGACCAAAGTTCATTCAAAATAGTCTGAGGTTACGTGGAAAACAGTTCTGTGGTCAAATGGATCAAAATAAGACATTCTTATTGGACACCTTGGACTAAACAGGAGAGGGAGCCTCCAGCTTGTTACCAGCAGACCTTGTTACCAAAAGCCTGCATCTCTGATGGTAACAATTAAAAACAAACTGCAAGGATGCTCTTGTGTCTGTGCGTGTTGGATGCAGAAGTGGACATCTACGATCAATATGAATTCAAAAAGATGTCACTATTAACCTATCTGAATTCTTATTTTCTATTAATCAGTGAAACATTAAAACCCTAAAACCCATAAGTAAAGCAAGGCCCACAGAATCTGAAGTTGTGATAAAAACCAATCATTCATACTGAGGTCACCATATTTGAATTAAATAATCTAACTAGAAAATGAAGTGAAACATTGAAACAAAAGAGACCCAGTTTCTTCTCTCCAACCTCAGGACAGTTGCATAGTATAAGCTTAGACCTCTGATTAAAATTTAACATCTGCCAAAGTTCTGTGAATCTTTCATTTTCCTCTGGGGCACACCGTGCATGAGTCTACTGAACACTAATGAACATATAATGAGCTACAAATAGCTCTCCAAATGGTCTGGCTCCTGCACTGCTTCCTGTGTCCTTAGACTCATCGCAGCTGGAAAAAAAAAAGAAAAGAAAAACACAATTAAATACTGTTTGTTTAGTATATGGGAACAGAGTCATGTGCAAAATAGCAAAGTGTAAAAGATGTTAAAGAAACTTTACTTGGTAACTAGTCAAATGTCAAACTGAAAGTAGAAAAATTAATAAAGAACATATTAAGAAATAAAATGTGACACATAATAACCTATTGTGATGGGTGGGGACAGTGCCAACATGAACCAAGGCCAAACCTTAGTCGATATAAACCCTGATGCTGTTATTAATAACAGTGATGACAGCATATCCATGACTAAATGCACTTCCTCTTTGGAAGATTATTTCGAAAATCCCTTAATCCATCACCAGTTAGCTGTTTTCCCAAACACTGCAGCAGTCATCCCTGCATGTGAGGCAATTGGCTTTCTGAAGGGTTTGGACTCCATCCAGCTCTGAGTGGAGGGCAAAAATGATACAGGCATGACAAAACACAAATGTAGGACAGAGGGAAAGAGGTTAATCATCATGCTGTAACTCATCTGATTCCCCGCTCACTTTTAATTAAACGCTGGCTGCCCAATTTCATGAACATTTTAAATGTTAACTGTCAAGAGTTTTGTGCTGGTATTTTTAGGTCCTTGCTTTCCAGACAACCAGAATGTCACCGCATGTGGTCATCTATTGTCCTCCAAGAGTTAATTCAGAGATTTAAAGTTTTTAAGTCCATTTTTAATTTGTGACTAGAAAAAGACTAAAGAACTGAAAATATAAAAGGCAAATTCTGCTGAAGAAAATATAATTGACTCTTACTAATTATGACACTGTGCTTAATCACAAGAGACAGTCTGTCTGTTTCAGTAAAAATTTGCAATTTGTCCTTAAATATTTAGGGGATTTTGAGTAGGATGTATGTCCCCTCAGGGTTACCATAGTAGACAGACTGTTACATTTATCAGGTTGTGACCAGAAAATAAAAACAACTTGGTCAGTTACACAAACAGATCATGCACATGGTGTCCTACAGCCTAAAGTAGTTATAACACAACTATGTCAAATGTAAGTGCATGTTTGCTTTGGGACATTGGATTCCAGAGTTAAAAAATTAAATGTAAAATTTAAAAAGTTCAGTGTTTGCTACTTTGTAGATTATTGTATCTTTAAATATGTGCTGCCGCCCATGGTAGCCAGGAGCTAATTACCTTGTAAAATGTGCATGCAACCATTTTATAGCACTGACATAATTTAATGACAGAGTTCTGTCCCTCAGTATTAATATGAAGTGCTACGTCAAATACAACTGTCCTACCAAAAGTTCTGTCACATTTCTTCATTGAAAACCATCTTGTTCTCCAGGGTGCCCCTCCTATTCAAGGTCTTGGCTAGGTCTGTCATTGAAATGTAATGTGAACAGACAGTTTCTCACACTAAACCAAGGAAATATTGGCACACAATACAACATCATAAATCAAATTGCTAAATTTCCAATAAATACATAAATGTTAACGTCAAGCTGGAAGCACTTTTCCAAAAACATTAGTTTCAGTGCTCAAAACTTCTTTTGTACGTGGACCATAGCTTTCAAAAACATAGAAAAACTTCACTGATACCATTAAACGTCTTTATAGAGCTTTTCAATGACTGTTGGTCACTTAGTTTTTTTTACTAAGAACTTCTGGTGGAGTGAACCAGTGAGGTGATCTTAGAAAAAAGAAAAAGAAGAGACAGACACAGTAAGTCGACATTATGTGAACTAACAAACTGAGGCGACGGTGGAGTCAGCTTTATGTGCTGAGAGGGAGGAGAAAAGCCACTAAGAAAAACCTCATTCCTGCCACTCTGTTGCCAAGGCAGAGTGACTCCCATCGAGTGACTGGAAGAATATATTACAGGGGGAAGATGAGGGGTGGAATGAAAATGTGAACAAAGAACTAACTCACTGGGGTATCGAATCTCTTATCCTCTGCCTTTCATGCTCTGCCTCTTTTATACAGGAGTTTAAAGAAAAGCTGATATGTATCTGCCAAGATAATAAAGGTCTGATGATGGCAGCACACTCTAAGCATTTTTTTTTGTCCCTATAGTGCAGTTTTATGGTTCTATGTATAGAAATACAGTAACATGCAAGAGGGTTGAAAAGTTTTTAAACTTTCTGATAAGAAAAGGAACCACCTTGTTTTAAAATTGCTCACATGGTGTTCTGAAAATTCATTGTTTGGTGTAATGATTTCCGGGGGAAGGAGGAGTGTGGACCCACTCGCAGGCAGTTGAGGACAGGAGGCAGAAATGTGGAGATGATGAGTGATTTTATTCTAACCCAAAACAGCAAGACTTGACATAACAAAAGCTCAAACTAAGACTAAGACTAAAAAGAAACATGAAAAACCATAACAGGGAAACCCGGTGAAACCATGTAGAAACCAAGAGGACCCAACAAGGAATAATACAAACCCAGGAGTATAAATACAAACACAAACAGGTGAAAGGAATCAGCAATCAGCCCAGATGTCCTAATGAGCCTGGATCCTGAATAGAAGCCCATGACCTACATCAGGGCTACTCAATTCAGTCCTACGAGGGCCGCAATCCAGCAGGTTTTCCATGTATTCCTGTACCAACACACCTGAGTCAAATTAATGAGTTATTGTGTAGAACCTGATTGGCTGTTAGAGCCACCTAGTTTGACTCAGGTGTGTTGGTGCAGGGATACATGGAAAACCTGCTGGATTGCGGCCCTCGTAGGACCGAATTGAGTAGCCCTGATCTACATACTAATTGAAAACATAGTAACCCCAACATGACATTATAAACCAAGAACCCTAAAGCCATAAAATAAACAAAAACCCAATACACCCCACAATCCCAAAACAAGGTCTTAACTAATTTAAACATAAAACCCATGATCATGTCAGGACCCACACATATCCCATAATCATGACAGTTTGGGTTTCGATTTATTAAAATAAGTGCAAATACAGCATATGGTCCAGAAGACAAAGGCCCCCCTTTCACAGTCCAGGAACTAGTCTTTTTTTTATGTATTTATTTTTATACACTTTTAAATATAATTTTAAGTGATCATTTTTTAAGGTTTTGGAATATACTGGTACTAAATGATCATGATGATAATCAGTTCCTGTTTGTGTGCTTTCTTGGCAATAAGAAACTTATCTCAAGATATTTGCATGTTGTGTATATATGTGTGTGTGTGTGTGTTTTAATTTATCGCATTATTTGCACTTAGTCATTGGCTAGTTTTATTGAGGTACTAGTATAAACTGATAACGGACAATGGAGATAAAAGAGTAGTTCAACAATACCACATGCCAGATGTCACACTTACTTCTAGCAGCTTGGTTGATTCCAGCAATGAGACGAGACCTAGCAAGATAGTAACTGCAGCAACCACAGGTGTATGTGTCTCTCCTCCTCTGGCTCCAGATGCATTGTCTGCAGCTGGGTGTAACTCAGTCTGAACCTTACAAAATTTAGCACGTCACATTTACAAAACAAAACAAAACAAAAAGAAAAAAATACACAAACAGTATTTTTAATATGTTAGTTTTTCTCTGCTGTGGATATAGAAATCGTTAGTTAAGTAAGTTGTATCAAATTAAACAGGATAAGAGTGGTTGGACACTGGAAGATGAACTTATGTAAAGTAGTTCTGTAGTTATGTAAAGTAGTGCAACTACTCCTTAAGTAGTAGTTGTGTGGTTAGTTCCTGTGCATTCCACTATGGTTCCTCTTTAACTGGGATGTAGATGTTCATCAAGTGACAAGATCATAATGAAAACATCTGTGCTTAGTATCTATCTTCTGCATGAAAAGCAGTTCATGGTGATGAAGAGGTATAATATCACTGTTTAAGTTTTCAATTTAGGTACTTTGATTAACTGAGCTCAGCCCTCCATTTGTCTTTTAAATGTTTATAAATTAAATGTTCTATTTTCTATTAAGTCTGTCAGATCACAGCACAAGTGTCTGCATATGTGTCTGCTGGGACTGCTTGCAACCCTGCCACCCCATTTCATGCCATAGTGCAGATGATTGTCTTTATTTCGAAAAAAGAGAAAAAAGTAGGGCTATATGTTAATAATTACCTTAACTTTGGTTTTATCAAAGACAAGGACTCAACCAGAATGCAACATTTAGGGTGAGAAGGTAGCTAATGAAAGCATGGTTTCAACGCGGGCGGGGGTCCACAGTTTTTTGGTTAGTTGCATGAATGAGGTCTTCAGGGAAAACAGGTTGGGAACCGCACGGCTCTAGTCTAACTGCACACCATATGGAGACAGATCTTTTTTTGAGCAATAGCTCTTAGGACATCATAATTTTCTACCTGTTGGACTGTGTTATGTTTGGCATAAAGATGTAACTAAAGACATATGTCTGCAAAAACTGCCAGAATATACTATTTAAAACTAGTTCTTTGCTAAGTCATTAGGTACCTTTTTAATGCTCTAATGACTCAAATCTCAAGGCATTTAGGAAATGAATACATAAAAAAATAAAACTAAAATAAAACCAAAACTAACAAAATAAAGTAAAAAACATTCCACTAAAAATCAGGTTAAAAAACAGTTGATGTCTAAAGAAAAACTTTAAAAAACCTTCAGAAAGCCTGGAGAACTGTTGCACAAGGCCACTTAAAAAAAAAGACGATAAAAGTCTGGCTCGTTGGAAGCAAAATATGAAGAAACACAGTACTGTGTGATTGTTTACCTTGTCACTATCAATAGCTTAGTAGAAGCTCAGCTGAAGAAAGCAAAAATCCAACATGAAAACTACTATAAATGTTTTAATAAAAACATTACACATATAGTACCCCTGCAGTGAACTCATAAAGGTGCACACTGCTGTAAATAAAACCAACAGCATAAAATGTCAAGCACACATTCGGGCACTTTTCCCAAAGATATGCATTTGTTTTGTCCCTCTAGGCATTTATTTCCTAAAGCTAAATAGTTTAATTGCTCATTTGTGCACCATGAGACTATTTTGTCCTTGATAGTTTTAATTTGATCTGTCCAACCAAGAGAAACACAGGGGCCTGCAGCAGGAAGCAAAAGCATCTGGAGCCAAAGAAAGCAGGAGTTCAGATTAAAGACATGTTTCAAAAATATATAAAATAAATAAATACATAAATAAAAAAAAAAAAAAAAAAAAGAAACAAAACTTTTTGAGTGACAGAGGACTTAAAGAATTCTGTAAAAAACAATCATATTGATTATGGCGTGTAGCTTTTCTTATTCCTTAAAGGCAAAATAAGTAGGATTGATACCTAGTGTTTCAAATCAGAACTGCAGTCAAAAGAGAAAAACAGCGTTCTTCCCTCCCTCCCTCCTTCTCCTTCGGAGAGTTTCGCGCAGGTTGCCGGTTTATGAGAGGACGGTTCTTTTATACAGTCTATGAAGGATGGAGAACATAGCGCCAGCAAACATCATGATGATGAGCGAAGATGATTCACACACAGTAAGTTGCCATGCTTTGCAATGCTAGCGCTAATTTCACACGCTAATTTACATTAGCATAGAGTGTAAACACACGCTACATTAATCAACAAAAGCCACCCAGCCGCAGTTTTCCCTTAGTTTGACTTATTAAATTGATAGTAATTTCATAACTTTATAAGGACAAATACAGTATTCACTTGACCCAAACATCATTACATTTGTTGTGGTAAACTAACAGGCCACCAATTTACTCCACTTATACATCCATACAGTCACACAAATTCATTCAATGAGTGCCGAGAAATAAATTAGACTAAAATCTTTGTAAATCAAGATAAACTTTTTGTTTAATTGAAGCAAAATTCCAGGGATTACCTGTTGAGGAGAAACTTTGCCAGCTTAGACTTCTCCACTTTGCAAAAGATTCTCCAATATTGATCCTCGTTTTATTCCGTTTTTGGTCGTTTGCTTTTAGCAGGATGCCGAGGCTTTTTAGGTTTTTCTGAAACTATTTCTGGTCCGCTTCTTTTACTAGATTCCATACCTGCACGCTGCTGCTCTTTTGCCGACATAAAATACCAAACGCTGCCTTGTTGTTGTTTGGCAACCAAATAATTGATTAAGGAACGAGGAAGTAGGAAAGAGCTACACAGTGCACCAAAGTTATTACTGCACGGAACTCTTATTTTGAAGGAGAAAAACTTGACAAAGACACTGTTGATGTAGGAGACGGATTGTTTATAGGGAAGCTTCCTTTTATCCCTTGCAGGCAAATGAGAACATTTTGAAGTATTTTTATGGAAAAATTCCAATTATTCAGCCTTTAAGCATCATATGCAAATTCATTAGAACAGTTTCTTTCCATCTCATGTATTTTAGGGGATGTACATACACTATCGTTCAAAAGTTTGGGGTCACTTTGCCATGGGATTCAATAGGTAAGTGACCCCAAACATTTGAATGGTAGTGTTGATGAAGAAAATTCTTCAATGACCTTAGAACTAGTTGCTAATTAACTTTCTCTTGACCAATCCAAACTATTTGTCTGTCCTCTTGTTTCTTTAATTCTGTTTCTTATGTTTATAATACATTTCCACATCATTTAACTCCCATCCACTCTAGTTATAGCATCCAACCAGCAATGTGCTGATAAAGTCAATTAGTCTTTCACCCGTATCCACCCTCCAATCCCTTCTGACAGCTTCCCTCTCCCTATAGTAAATGTTTATTTTCCCAACAAATGTAGGGCAGAGTATTGCAAAGTTGACATCCGCCCCCTCTGTGTGGCAAACGCCTCGGAGGAACTGAACTTGCTCTGGGATCAAATACACGAGGCATTATTCAGATGAAACAGAGAGATGTAGAGTCTGTTTTGGATGAACATGGATAATTAAAATGCCCAGACAGCTGCAGCGTGACACCATGATGCGTGTCTGTCAACCCTGTGCAACAGCCTTCCACTGTTTGTGTTGCTCGGAAAATGTTGTGCAAGTGTTATGTACTTTTTGAAAATACTTGCAAGATGAACTTGCTGGTGTCTGATTACAGCACAGTTTCTGATTCGTTTCCACCAGATTGGGTCATCTGCTGGTGTGTTGATAAAGAGCAGAGAGACATGTGATAAAATGTTTATTGTTTCTCCATCCAAAGTCTGGTTGGACAACTTAATTTGTCTTATTGAAACACCAATCTTTCCATCGCTGTTTAGCATTGTTGAGTAAGTTAGAAAGTCACACAAGACAGAAACAGAGCAACCACCAGCTGCTTAAAACTTCCCAAGACAATCTCACTGAAATGTGTTTAAAACAGTCAGAAAAGTATCTACTAACATCTTAGGACAAATCTATCCCTTTTTTCATGTACATCTAAACAACAACAAAAAAGAACTAATGACATTTTTTGATTGACACAAAAACAGGAATGACTACTTTTAAAAGGTAAAAACAAGTTTTTTTGTCCAGTGATAATGGAAGAAAACATCATTTATCGCGTGGCCATGGACTACTTATGGATGGAATAAGATTATTAAAGTTATGTCCATGTGTTTTTGATGTGTCGAGAACTTGATCAGTGTTCGCACATTGTTTTCGTACACCTTAAGCATCCAAAGTAAATATCTCTTATTAATTATGTTGTCCTTAATCACTAAAGATTGCAGGATATTATTATAAAAAACATTTTCTTCTTTAACATTTGGGGATTTTTAATTGGGACATATTAGGGCTGCTATAGAATAGGCAGAGTTTTTGTGGGATTTATAGTTTTCTGGGAACAATACCGTGCCGAAGCACGAATGGTGGACCTGAGTCCTGTCTCTGTTGTAGATTATTTCAGTTTAGTGTAATTCATGCTGTATGTTAAATATGCATAAGATTGGAGCCTTGTGTAGATCTTCTGAGTCCATTATGTGCATTTCAGTTCGTTTTCTGAGAATTTGCAAATGCACACCCAGACATAGCAAATGAAGCAGTACCATCAGAAACTGCAGAGGCAGTGTTGTGCAGTATAACTCATGTGCAACCACTGAAGAAACCGTGGCATAGTTTAATGGCTGTACAGACCACCACCTTCTACTGCAATGTCTGAGAATGGTCATTATGTATTATACTTATCTCACTGTCTCTGCCACCATGTTTGCTATTAAAAGGCACATTTATGCTTGATGTAGAAGACGGATACACAGATGGACGGACAGTTTTCTCCGTCTTCTGCATCAGTTATGCATGTAATTTGGTCCATTTTCAGGGAGCTTAGTTTTCTGTTGTTCGACGCAGAAAACGGAGCAATACCACCGGCAATCGCGGAGGCAGTGCTGAACAGAACACCTGACATGTGACCATGTGACTGTAAAGAAACAAACTAGACAAGAAGAAGAGGAACAGGAAGAAAAAAAAAGCAGAAGAATAAAGACGAGGACAACAATTGTAGAAATTCTTGAGCATTTGAAGAAAGGCTATGCAAGTGTTTAGGGTGTGTTGGAAACTATTTTATAGTGGTGCATTACTGCCACCAATGGCTGTCTGAAACTAAGGCAGGATTGAGTGAACCATAAACTCAGCATTGCCCCTAGTGGAGGAATTGATTCAACAACCATGAAAATGTAACAGATGCATGGAAGTTTGAGGACGGCAGTGTATGATGTTTAAAATAGACGTACATATTTACACATGTAGGGGAGCATAAACATGCTTTTAAACTGACAACAAAACTCAGAAGTAAACTCTAAAGTCTACACCGTTCTTTAGAGGATGTTTAGCTGAACAACTATGACATAGTAAAGGGCAGGTTAACAATCAAAGGACGTGGGTGTGGAAATAATTTAATCTTAATCCTAAAATCTTTAAATGTTATAAAACGGTTCATGCATCATCACAATCTTACTGGTTAAAGTTTAATTAAGTGGTGCTCTTCTGTTTGTTTTCTTTTGTAGTGCAAAATTTTATTGCTTGTTAATACAATCCTTAGTTTTATTCTTTTACTCTTAGAAATATACCCCTACATCACAATTTTTTATACTCATTTGTTAAACTATGTCATGCGTTTTGTAGGTGTGGCTCATAATGGCCACTATTTCCACAGGGGGAAGGAAAAAGTGGAAAAATTGAAAGTGCTTTCCTCCTTGTTCCCTCACATTCTGTATTGATTTAAATGAAAACGACATATGCAGCAAAATTACTTTTCCATTCATCATGGACGTGGATAAGAGTAATGCCATAGACATTGCAACCGATCACAGGCATAGGAGGAAAAAGCTCCTGTGAAGAGTACCACACCCCCTAATTTGACTGCTGTAAAGTGATAGATCACTTTATGGATGAATTAAACAATATAAATGGAACTGCTGCATCTAATCATTATACGATATGACAGAAAAATGTGTGCTATAAGAAAATATTTATACAGCTCTATTCACTCTGTTAATCATTTATAACATTAAAATATGCATGCGTCATAGGTTCCTCTTATGTCAGATCTTATGCTTTTGTGTAAAACTCTTGCCCTTGGTTTAGTCTTCATTTTCTTTGGGTTTTATTAACCTCAGCCGTCTAAATGGAAGGAAAAGGTTTTTGTCGTATTGGCAGAGCAAAATAAAGGGGCATACAGTATAAGGGAATTGGTGATGAGTTACAATAAATAAAGAAATAAAGAAATAAATAAAGAAATAAAAGCATGCATTCTCTGCAAAAGGCCTACTATAATATGTGACCTCAGTAATAACTTAAACAATTAACATGCAGATTATATGGCTGCACTAAAAGGGAGAGAGATACATTTGTTTTCCAGATGGGAAAACATCCGTTTTGCCTTTATCTTTTCCTGCTTTTTGTTTGATACTTATTATGTGTAAATGAGGCCCTGGCAGTGAGCTCTCAGTGTGACAATGTTCGGTCCAGGAAGGTCAGAGTCCCACAGAAAAGCCAGCACAGCTGACAAAGGAGCAGATAGATGTCTGGAGTTGGTACTGCAGCCATGAGGTCCACTGCTGAGTCCTGCATGAAGGTCTTTCTCTTAGATCTTTTACCTTGTCCTGTTTATTCTGCGGCACTTATTTGCTCGTCACAGCCCAGTCATGGTCCCTTCATGCATGCTGTATTTTATTTTCTCTGCTTTGCTGCCTCCCTCTGTTCATTTCTTATGTTGTGTAGAGGATTTTGTATGCCATGCTTTGACACTTTATTGCAAGTCCTCAAATACCTGATTAACAAAAACAGGTGCAAAAGCAGTAATTTTTATTTATTAGTTTTCATTATTATTTTGGATTGTCCAGTACAAATTATAGAAGTGCTCTTCTATTACTGGCATAAAGTATCAGAAGAAATGCAACCACCAACATAGATACTATTTTATAATTCACATGCAGTTACATTACCACCACTAGAGGTGTCATATTTTTTCAAATGTGAGTATAGGCCATGGCACGAACAAAATAATTACAAACAAAGTTACATATGGACGACTGAGTGGACAGTTTTTCTTCCCTGGCAAGATGCATGATCATCCTAAAAAGTAACTTCATTGTTACTAAACCAATTGTCAACTAATGAAATGAGGGGAAGTACTCCAGTACTCCAATGTGTTTATTGTAGAAGTAATAGCCGGCATCCTTCCCAGTTCTTTTTCTGAAATTCAATCCCAAATGTTATCAGTAATTGTGAAAATTTGCTTGTTTTCTTCATCTCTCTCATTGCACCAAATAAAAAAAAATCTTGCATCAAATCCCTGCTTAATGCAGATTAATGATTCATTATCCCAATCCATGACCTTGTTTTCTTCTGTTCAAAGAGTAATGATGGCTTATAGTTGGTCTTCCATAAATCCCATTTCCCTCAACTGATTTCTAACAAGTCAGTCACAAACATTGTCTTTGGTTCTGCCCATTTGTTGTTTTGCTTTCTTTGCTTGGGCCGTATTGCTTTATGTTTTCTCTCCTGGTACTGATATTTCCCTTGCACAACCCTCCAACTTTGTTTGTACTTTCTTGGCCACGCTAATTAAGTTTCTTATAGCAATGGTTGAGCCACGACCCCCAAGATAACATACGTTGGTGTGATGACTTAGTGATTGATGTATCAAATGGGTCTTCTTGCAGCCATCCTCAAAATGTTAGGTTGGGAAACTGTCAGAATCCTTATAAATAAGGAGGATGAAATGGTTTTTGTGTATCTTATGACCCCCATAGGGGTTCCAACACCCAGCTTTAGAAGCACTGCCTTAAAGGACTTTGATAATCGTTTCCATTGTTTTAAATGTTAGCTGTCAATCAGCCAGGTGCCACAGCTCATTAAATCCTCGGAATAACTACAGAAGTTAATTAGAATTGGTAAATCGAATGGATTTTTTTTCCCCCTACTTGATCTGAAAAAGGCCACTAATTCCAACAATGAACTCCTACTTTTTTTATATGTTTACTTCTTTTTCAGACTTAGCTGTTAAATCAATCTTTGTTTTTGTTACACATTAAATTAATTGTTTTGCTACATTATGAAACAGCTGAACAACTTGAACATCTTCCAAATGTGGTGATTTCATAATCTTTGCCTGGGGTGAAATAACCAGTACTATTATGAGAAGCATAGTGAATGGAGCGCGGCTGTCTCCTTATGAGTCATGGAAGTCAAGCAAAAGTCAAATGTCAACGCATGCATCTGCCTACAGATTCCTCTGAGTTTTGTTTTTTTTTTCCTTCCTTTTGGTAAACTGCCTATTTCATTGTTAAGTCTTTGCAAATCCTTAAGTAGATGCTTGTTGAGTGCCCACATGGCTGATTTCTAATCGCACAGGGAACTCAAGAAGAGGTCAGAGAGAGGCTAGTATCTTAAACTGCTCATTTGGAAAGATAATAGATTCATAGGAGAGTGCTTAAAGCACTGGCAAAGAAAAGCCTCAATCATGTCTTCTGGAAGAAAAAAAGTAGCTAAAGGAAATGCACAGCCATTTGAAAGCCTCACAAGACAAAAGAAAACATGCAATGAGAAGAGAGAAAGACTTCAGTTCACCCAGTGACCCCTCTTAGTTGAATTTCTTTTGTCCTGAAGATCAAAAGAGAAAAATTCTCCATGAAGGAATATTTTTTTTCTGAAATAGTGATTCACCGCAGTATACATGATTTATTGTGCAATTTGTAGTCTATGCACCAGTCCTACAGGGATTTCAATCACAATCACCTTTCTTTACCTCTTTCCCTTTCTGTATGTATCATTGTATTTCCCTCCCTACTTCCTCTGCAGTGCTCTGTCCGGGCACACATGGTTAATGTGATGATGGTGTGCAGACCTCTAAGTGCAGCTGGAGGAGGTGTGTGTTAAGAGTGGGGGATAAACCTCAGTCGACTTGAATAACCAAATAATTGGAATTTCTAAAAACAATGGTTTCCTGACTTGTCCACGACCCTTCACCTTATCATTTGAGGGTCATGGGGCCTAAACTTGAACCCACTTACTTTAGAGCATTTGGCTAGCTGCCACATGAGGTTAACCCCACAGCCAGCAGCCTGCCACAAGAGTTACAGGCCTGTCAGTCCAGCTACTAAGATAAGCCTTCCTGCAGGACGGCCGTTCCATTTTGTTTCCTCTCACTTTTAATTCTGGTCTTTGCTGTTGTTTTGAAACACTAGCATGATTTTGAAGCAGATAAAGAGCTTATAATATAGAAAGAGATTACAAAATATAACATGTTAGCTTATTTGATGAAGCAGTCAGAATTTGAATGAAAAGGGTGTCAAAATATCTTATTGTCAATACATCAATCTAAAGCAGCGCCACATAACCTTTCAACTTTAAAATTCAGTGCTTCTGACTTGTTTTGATGGCACAGTGACATTCATTATGTGCATTCGTATAGCCGTTGTTATCCAGCAGCACCCAGATGCAGAGAAATGAGGCCTTCACAACTTTTTTTTCCCCATCCTGACGCATCACTTTACAGCAGCATTTTGCTTTACGGCAACATATTACACACCAGCAACTGGTTATCAACATCCACAAACACAAAAAAAGTGCCTGCAACCCAACCCCAGAGAAGCAGAGGAAAATAAAATGGAATGGATGTAAAACAAAGTAAGTTTAACACAGACTATTTTGTATTAATTGGTTTGACAAAACCTCAGGATCCTGCAAACTCAGTTATTCTTCCTCAGGCTCTGTGCATGCTGACATTAAAAAGAAAAAAAGGGGGTGTTCATGTCATTTGATGCCTTTTCTGTTTAAAATATACTGGCTGCATGACACTTGATTCATAACTATTATAAGTTGTTTGATTGCATTCTTGGCCAGTAACCTACAAAATAGGGACACAACTGCGATAGAAAAACCTTCTGCCAGAGGTGTAATGAAAATACAATTATCAAAATAAATTGGACACAATATTTACCATGTGCCATGGAAATGGCTTACTACACACACTGAGCTGATTTAAACTTACAGTTTAGGCAGATATCACAAAGCTGGCCTCCCTAGCAGTGTCCGCATGAGCCAAATTCTGATACATAAAATAATATATCATAAAACACAAAACACTAAGGGCTGATAAAAACAAAGGCCAAACAGCTACGACAAAGCTGTTTCCTAAAAGAACAAAAGAAGTTATTTCCAAGAGAGCAAAGCAGGGTCTTTGCACCACAGCAACACCAGAATTTGTAAGAAATTATAAAAGAATTTAAACATACAAAACAGAAAAAAAGGGTACAATTTGCAAACAAACTATATATATATATATATATTATGAATTGAGAAATTAATAACAAAATGCGTACATGAAAAGTATATTGTTCTTTTGTGATGCGTTATCTCCAGTTTTTTCTATTAGACATTATTTCCACTGTTACCTACAGATAACTCTTCCGTAGTTATACACTGTTTATGCATAACAACAAGACATTATTGCAGTTAGTTTAAGCTCTTTACTTTCTTGGGATTTAGAAGTCAGAACTACTTGGTTAAGTTTGGCTAAAATTTGTTTCTCCAAATGACTTAATTCTACATTAAAGGAGGACATTTCAATGTTTGACCAGGTAATACATCATCTGGACATGTCACGTGTACCTGTCCACATGACTGCAGAAGTTGCATCCTTTTGAATAAAAATATTATATCTCACTCAGAGATTTATTTACTTAAATTTTTTTAGCTCAATTTAGCTTTACATCAAGCATTTAGACTTTCACTTTTGTCTTCACAGCATCCTCTAAAGCAAGAATGAAAGGAATCAGCTATAGCTTTCCTGGCTGATGAAAAGAACTTTATGAAGGCAGTCATCTTCTCAGACAAAGAAGTGAAAGAATTGATGTGAATTTTTAGGTACTTAATAACAGCACTGTTTAAAGCTTTCCTTTGGTAACATTGCATATACAAACAACTTTGCAAATTCCTTTGAGAGATCTTTGAACCCAGCTGTTTGGATCCTTTTGACACTCTTTTGGTCGGTCATATCAAACACTCATCTCATCCAGGGCCTTGTCTATCAGTGCTTTTATGATGACAACATGTATCTTAAGTTCAGTGGTTGCTCAGTTGTTATAGTGATTGTGTTTAATAGTCTTTTAAACATCATTATCAAATAAGTTCTAATAGTCTTTGCTTCATTAAACTGAAGGTTGTAAGTTCTGTTTGAAGTCCTAGAGACAAGTTCTGTTGCAGGACAGTCATTGTGTTGGGTCCCTCTCTTATACAGGGATTGCGGATGTTCTGCGTCATGAATACGTGACCTCACCTGTTAAAACCGCTGACTATAAATTTCAAGGTTTTCAGTATCATTTGAGATTGGTGTGCCTTGCTGAGCAAAGAAGTCTTGGCTATTTTGTCTGCTAATATGTGGAAATCAGTAAGAAAAGAACAAGTAGGCTCACTTTTCCTTCTAATCTCTTGGATTTGACAGGCAGCAGTGTCAGAAAAACTTCTGCAAGTCTCATAGATCGTCACATAGATAAGAACATTATACATTATATATGAAAGAAACATTGCTAAGAGGCGCAGTTCCCACCTGAAGTATAGTGAATGAGCATTTTCGAACTCTCAGTGAGGACCTTTGTGATGACACTCTTGTTTACGACACATTACACCAAACCCACACATATAGTTGTTTGTTTCCTGAAGCCTGGTCCACACATAATGATTTTTTTAATCTTATGATATTTTTTATCAGTTTGAGACCTCACACGTGAAGATAAAAAATCAGGCATTAAACAGTTCTGATCATAATGTGTGTGGTGTGCGCCGATAATCTAATCACAGAACAACACACACATAACGATGCTGTCCTGCAACTCATCTACAATCTCATCCTCCGAGCCGGACAAACGTTGAAACATAGAAGAAGAACCATAGCAACAACCAGCAAAAAACGAAGAAGAAGAAACATAGTAACAATCGTAAAACACAGCATGGAAGGGGATATATAGGACGAGGGAATGATGGTGATCTTAGGACTACTGTTAACAGAAAAAGCCAGAACTGAAAAAATAACAGACTGGAGACAGCGTGAACATGGACTTTATTTACTTCCTTGTTCCCCAGCCAGCTTGCTCTCTGATTGGCTACATTCTGTACCACGTCACCATCCACGCAGTCACAATGCACGAATTGTCGGCGTTCCTCAGAAATCGGCTCTGAAATATTAGACATGTTCAGTATTCCCAGTTGTCAGCTATGACCCATTTTGGAGCGGATTATCGGGACAAATCGGCTCTTAACACACCTCAGACCAAATGATGATTAGACAGGGAAATCTCACGATGATCGGGCGTTTGCCGTCTGAGATCGGGAAAAGGCAAAATCTGGACAAAAACAGCCCAATAATCGTTATGTGTGTATCAGGCTTAAAGTTGGCAAGATACTTATTGGTCCACCAAAGAAATGCCAATAAGTATATTCCATCCTGATTAGTTGCATTTATTAGTCATCCCTTTGAGTGAATCACTGGTTTATAGAGTCTTGATGGCCAAACTTCTTACTGTGAAAAACCCAAATCATTTTTATTATTCATTTTATTCATATTATTTCATTATTCCTCTCATCCGATAAAATGGGATTTAATAACTTTCTAGGAGCCTTTTGACTAGGTGTAATTTTATACTCTGACATGACGTGATTGTAGTATTCATCTGAAAGTTTCAGTCATAAGCATTTCAAATCATACATATCAAAACAAGCTGTTTCCAAATTTGAGCGCGTTGGAGGAAATGGACATATAACCTTTTGTCATTGCTCAATATTTTGAAGAACAGAACTGTTGTTGGTGGGAGACATGTAAATAGGATCAGCACAACACAGTGCTTTTTGACAATATTGCAAATTTAATCTTTGCTGAACATCTTTCAACACTGACAATGGAAATTTCTTACAAAAGCTGCGAGAGCCTTTCTTTGTAAGTATCTTCTGGGACTGATGAGTGTTCATCAGTATCAGAAGCTTTCTTTGTGCACTGAGAAGCCTGGGGCATTGTGGTGTTCAGGACAGATGCTAAGACTGAAAAGCTGATATCATTGCACATGTCTGGCAGCACATCAGAGTCTGTACACCGAGTATCTACGTCAGTACGGCCCATTGCCCTTGCCTTCCAGTGATCTGGGGTTAATTTATTCAAGTATTGTTTAAATAGTTGCTGACCTGGTCTGACCATAGAGCGGATCATTGCAGATCCTTTTTTGTCCATTGTTTAGATTGTGTATTATTTTTATTTTACAAAACTAGCCCTCACTGGCACAGATGTTTATTTTACTGATGAGTAACATGAAACGATTTAACATTATGAGATCAACTTAGAAGTCTGAGGTATTCTTTAAGGTCGCAATGCCTTTGAAACATCCCCTGTTAGGTCACAGTGCCTTTGCTGTTGTGCAATCAAAAGCACTCTGACATCCCATCATCACGGAGCTAAAGATATTTTTAATTTTAAAGTATAAAGTAAAATGCATGTCAAGCTGCCATCATTATGTAAAAGTTTGATCTTGCACATGGATTTTCAGTTTCAGCTTTAATCATATATGTTTTGTGAGGACATTTAACATTGACTCTTCATATTTTGACATTTGAAAAAACAAACAAACAAACAAACAAAAAAACAAACAAACAAACAACAAATTTAAACAGTTTTTCTTTCTAAATAGAGAAAAAAATTCCATCAACAATCAGATAACATCTGATGCTTTATGTGCACTGTAGGATCATAGGTCAGTGCCCTGGGAGATACTCTGAGACACACAGTACATCTTTTGTCATCAGTTTACCAATAGCGTGGTGCCATTCCAGGACATTCAGTGCCATTAAAAGAACATTCAAAATATAAACAAAGAGAAATAAAGAGAAAATGACAACAAAAATATTATAGAATTGAAAATCATGGTTGTGATTAAATAGGGGGGTAATTGGTGTATTGTACATTTAAGAGACATTACCAGTATACCTATAACCTGTTGCCAATAAGTCGGAACAGTGTGATGTTTATCATTGTGTAGCATCCCTTCTTTTAATAACTGTAAACAACTATAGTATATTTTTTTCTATTTACTTTTTTCCATTACATTCAAAACAGTTGAAATATTATTTAAAAAAAATAAAATAAAATATGTGTTTATGGGGTGAGTGGGTATGAAGTCACTGATAAAGAGGGAACAGGGCTGAGTGCACACCCTTATGGTGCTCCTGTGCTAACTGTCAGAACTGAGGAGGTGAGGGGACCAAGTCACACTGTTTGTGGATGGTTGGTCAAAAAGTACCCAATCCACAGTCTCAGATGTTCGTGGAGACCCAGGTCCTGTAGGTTTCTGATAAATATCCTGGGGATTACTTTTGACTAGCACCAGGATGAAAGAGTAGTGATGGTCCTTTAACACCTGAGGCTCTGATACATGAATGGTTGCTCATGAAGAAGTAAAAAACCACTGTGCTGAAGTAGGGTTTGGTCACATGACCGGTGATGTTCAAATCACTTGAATGACTTGAGTCAGCACCAAAACCACTTTGGTGTCAAGGATTAGGGAATACCTATTTAGTGGCATTCCTTTAAAATGTTTCAGTAGGTTTAGTAGAGTTTGTTGGTTTTGATACCATTGTTATTAGTTTCTTTGAGAGTCCATAAACTGTTGAGAAAAACTAAATAACCATTTATCGGTTATTCATGGCCTGTTTTCCAGCAATGTCCATGACTCTCCACCAATGAACCCCAAAACATACTTTTGCCAAAGTCCATAATAGAATAGGTATTTCCACCTGTGCCATGTCAAAATGATGTGAACAAATGCTCCTCCTGATTGGACTTCAGTAGCCCATTGCCTCCTGAGCAGACATTAGTTGTGTTCCTCCTGCAAACCTCCTCCGCCTGCCACTGGTATAACCATGAAATATCCCAGAGATATGGATATCTAGCTGGAATCCAGTGACTATGTGGGAAAATATCCATATTGGGCAAGAGTTTTTGCGAGATCTTGATTTGTAACAGGACTTCACCCCTGTACTACATCTGATCTGGTAAGGGGAAATTCCTTAATCATCACCAGAACAACGCAAACAATGTTTCACACAAGAGCTCTCATCCATTGCATTTACACACACCACTATCGACAATAAGTTGATGATTATTGGCAGCATTTCCTCAACCAGTGGATTGTATCCCTAACACGTTTTGTCCCTGTCTCAAAGATGTCAGAACTTTGACAAAATAGCAAAACCATAGCTGTGTTGCCACCCAAATTTTGTCCTTCAGATTGTTTTGAAAAAGAGAAGAAAGATTAAATAAAATGACAAAATCTAATTTAGTAATTTTAAGGTATTAACAGCTCGAGAAAGAACCTGCACCACCTGCAAAGCTTGCAAATCCTAATGCCGAGAACTGACTTTCTTTGGTAGATTGCAACTGAAATCAGAAAGAACTGCATAGAACAATCTGAAGTATGTCTTGTTTAATTTGTTTAAAATGTGCATGCTTTCATTGCTCTAGTCTTTGTGTTTCAGTCTTCCAGTGCATTTTACATAGTTTTATTGTTGTCTTTGATCTTTGTACCCCAAAGGAGTGCATTGTTGTATTATGAGATGATGTAAATGTGTCTCCTTAATGCATCTTTGATCTTAGGTTTCCACCCAAACATAAGGCTGCTTTTTAAACCATCACAACAGACAATTTATGGTGTACTGGAAACAAGTTGTGTTCTTGGAAATGAAATTCCAAACAGCTTAAATAAAGGAGAATAAAGCTGCTTGATACTTATTGCAATTTGATGGAACAACACATCTGACATTTGTTCACTGTTTTCCTTAGTCACAAAACCTATTAACTGCAGACATGTGAGATAGTCTGCCCCCCTTCTTTACTTCTATGCATGCTTTTTTTTTTTTTTTTTGCCAGATTTTTACTTTTAGGTAAAAATTTACTTAAATGAACAACACAACATATTGCTGATGTCCAGTCACACTTTTACAGGTCCATAATTTTCTGGTAAATGAAGGGTTGATCAAACAAATGAAAGTGGCTGTGCAAGAGGATGCAAGATGTTCAAGTAATTTTAGTTTAGATGCAACTTCAAGGACTAGATAGCTTCAAAATGTTGAGTGATGGTATAGCAAATATCCTAATTAACTCAGCCTAGAGTCCTTATAAAGCCTATGTCTTCATAGAGATTGATAGGACATATCGGTGAAAGAAGCAAAAACATTAGTTCAAGTTACAATTAGCTCGACTTCTTGCTTGGCAACCAGAATCTTGATGAGTAAACAAAAGTAACTATACCCCATGAGCTTTATTTTATCCACAAAACAACCTTCACCGATAGAAGTGATTCATAACCTTTAACAAGGTATCGCTGCAGACTCTGCTTTGATTCAGCTCCTTTTTTTTTTTACTGAAACCATAGTTGCAAGCCACTTTTCTACATTTCTTTTTTTGTCTATTTTTTAATGACTTTACAAGGGACCCTGAAGACACCTTGACAACGTTTGAATTATTGGAACAACCAAAACCAATGCAAATGTAAGGCATGTTCTTCAATGAGCTAGTTTAATCACCACCTTGTGGATACACCAGCGACTGGACCACGACATTGTCATCGCACCAAATTTTTATGGCGATATGAAAGTGAAAATGCAAAAGCAGTGTGTAAATTAATAAATCTCAGACTCAATATGTTTTTATTAGTTAAAGTGTTAAAAGTTCATGACAGTTCAATAAGGAAAAATGGAAGAAATCAGGCTTATTTGAAAGAGTTGAGAAACCCTCTGCTCTCTAAAACATAAACAAGGCAGCACAGCTTTGGTTTGCAAAGTTGCATTTGAACAAACCACAAGACTTCTGGAACAATTTCCTATGGAGACATTCTCAGTTTTCACACGCCTTGTGTTGTGTGTGTGTGTGTGTATGTGTGTGTGTGTGTGTGTGTGTGTGTGCGCACAAAGCTATAGCAAAAGAAAGTCTGGTCACAGATAACCATGTGACATTAGAGCCATAAGGAGCTCACAGTCACAAGAACCTTTCACTGTCGGAGCTTTATTTTTTACATTTTTTCCTACCAGACACCATCCACTGAAGAAAATTTGGAAGTACCTCCACGTGGATGAAGATAGTGAGATTCCCCAGCAATATTATTTCACACTGATGGAAAACACAGATACTGCATTGCTACTGCTTCTGAGCAAACTCCGCTTTCCACTCATGTACCATATTTGTTAGAGAGACAAAGAAGGTTTTGTGCACTGAGCTACCCTTCTGCCAAAGACAATATGATGTGGAAGCTCTACCTGTCTGCACATTTCCTGACAGGAGTAAGGCTGCTTTTGAATACAAGAAAGGACAGGTCTTGGATCAGTTTGGCTAATATGATAAATGCATCTGTAGGCCTCACTGCCTTTAATTAAAGGGCTGCAACTTTAACTAGCTTCTGGCAATATTGTGGAGAGAAAAATGGAGGGATTGAACAGCTCTGTGATGCAAGTCGTGTACAGTGAAAGAGCCAACCGTGAGATTGTTGAAGGGCATGATTTCACATGTTGCTAAATATGTATTTATATAAATTAATGGTAGTAAAACTCTAAATCGCTTACTTTTATGTGCACACACTTACACATTTACAGCAAAAAAAGCTATGATTTGTCAAGAGGCGGGCCTAGTATCATCATAACGTCAACTTCCCAGAAAAGTGTGAAAGGCTACTTTGTTTTGAGCTTAACAACCATGATTTTTTTCAACATTAGCCAGGCTTCAAAAACTTTGCTTCAATGCAGAAGAATACAGAAACAACCTATAAAATCAATACTTTCACTGGTGAGAAGCAGAGTCCTGACCGAGATGTCTTTGACAGACAATTAAGTTGGCAGGAAAGATTATTGCCTTGAGTGGAAATCGTCCCCTGCGTCATTACATTTACGTCAAGTCATCATCAGAAGGATGAAGGCACAATAGCTGGCAGTGCATCTAGCTCTATAAGCTTTGCCCTACACTGTTATTAAAGATCACTAAACAGGCAAGTATGACAGATGATGAGGAAGACAGCACTAGCAAGCTCACCCGAATAAAGGCCTTTTTAATATCCCTATCTTATTTTTTGCCCACTTCATAAAACCCATTTCTGCAACAGTATTAAGCTGTCAGTAGTAAGTGTGGCGCCACAGACTCAGTCAGGCTCCAAAATACAGGGGAGAAGAGCCAATGGGGAGGCTGGACAGACAGTTTAAGTGTTTTAAAATAAGCTTGGAGTGCTGAGTTATTATCCTATGCTGGGAATGGAAACCAACATTTTATAATAAGTTGCTCATGATTTTTACAGTACTTTCTAATTGATACGTTTTCCCCACATGTCCGTGACAGTTACATGACTACATTAAGTTTTAAGAAACACTTAAATAAGAAAACTGTCCTTTTTTCCTCTTCCGTCCCCTTCTTTCTTTCCTCTCTTGGGGTTACTGCTGTTGTCTTTGGTTTTAATCAGATAAAGGATAAGGTTTGACAAATGTGTCAAGAAAGCCTGTCAGCAAGCCATCAGCACTGCAGGAGACACAAAACAGCCACCAGCTATGCAAGCATGCTCTGGCATTCCTAAGGGGCAGTGTGTTTGCTGCCAAAATCAGCCTCACAAGAGTGAAATGTTGCACTTTGATGACTCTGATGACTGTTGTTGATTCTTTCATTTAAACTTTTGCTCTCATTTACTATTTTGTTAGATTTAATTTTAACCCTGCCCAGCCATGGTTATCAAAATTTGGTGTATTGTCCAGCAAAGCCCTACACATTCCTTCCAACATATCAGTGCATAACATCAACAGCATGCCCATTTCCATTAACTTCTAAAATTGTACACATCCTTTGCTTTCCAGAGACATAAAATGGCAACATGGTACTCTGGCAACTGTGCTGCCAAGATGTGAAAGTCCTATTTCAGCTCAAAAAGAGTTGACTCATAAGTGGTTTTAAAGTTTAGCTCAAAAGTTAGTGTCTGAATGCAATGAATCATTTTAAAAGATAAAATATTTACCAGTAGTAAAGGAAACCGTATCCATGTTCAGATTCAGATTAACTCTAAATTGTTTTTACTCATCAAAGCTGGGAGTCCGGTTTCCTCAAAGCAGCTCTTTAATAGGAAAGGAATAAATAAAGATAACACAATGAAAAATAATGATAAGCCCTAAATTTGAACCCTTACATAATGTTCATATTTGGTGCCTTCATAGTATGGTCAGGGTCAATTTTGACCAAGACCAAGAATTCCCTTATAGTGGTTGTCTATATCAAACTTTAAACCGCAGATCTATCTAAATACCTTTTTGTCACATTAATAGCTGCATGATTTATCCTTAAAATGTTTTAGAGAGCAGGGAGAGTGTATTTTTTTAGGTTTTTTAATGCTCATTTCTGGAAAAAAAAGCATCTGTTACTGCACAGTATCATGTCCTGTTTTACATAAAACATAAAAGCCATAATAACTTGGATATACTTTTACTTTGTTTAAAAATTGTATCAACTTTCTGGGACTAGTTACTATACAATAAAACCATGTTTTGCCATTGCAACTATTGAACACTGTTTTTGTAACAACATCATAAAAAATAATAAGTATATTTTTTCAAAGACTTTGTTGACTGTGGTGGCCTTTATAGTAGAGTTTGTGGACAGAAAAGGGGGTCAGAGAGAGAGAGAGGGCTATACATGCAGCAAAAGACCACTGTGTGGAAGAGCTGTAGCCTTTGTACAGCTAAACACCACCCCTCAATTATCAATATTAATATTATTCATTTAGAAGAAAACAACAAATAATAAAATGCTTTTTATGAACTAGTCTTTGCAGTCTTTGTAGGTTTTGAATAACAGAAGTTAAATCTTCTCTTCGGATCCTTGTGTTGCGTTTTTACATAAACATCTGCTTTCCTTCCTGCTCCTCTCCATCAGTCATTTTCATCAGAGAGGCTGTAATCAGACTTTTCTTTCATGCTGTCTTCTTACTGTGACACTTACTCCTCCAAATCATCATCAACCTCCTCATCACGGTAGATCAGACCAATAGTTTGTTGCACATTAAATCTTGCAGCCATGATATCATAGCTCATACACCTTTATAATGTTAAGAACCCCCTTGAACTCTGTCACCACTGTTCCATTAAAAAATACCCAGAAACATGAATTCTAGTGTTTCACAGTTTTAGGATTCCTATAAAACCATAATTTTCTTTCATGTGACCCAAACTGGCATATCTAAATCCATCTAGATATAAATATGACCCGAAACAGCCCCAATGTCCAAAACTTTGTAGCACCTATACAAAGATAAACAATTATAATTTTCTTTTTAAATATTTCTGTTTTTCAGGTCCCTTAGAAAAAGTATTTAAATTTCAGGCCAAAACAATTATATTTAGGGTCATTTTACTGCTATGAAAATGGGTTACATTTTACCCCAACAGTGTGTACGGGTTCATTTGAACTTTTACCATCCTTTAAATAAAAATGTTACCTGTCAAAGCTCACTGAATATAACTGAAAAAGGATAGGCACCATATTCAAAACTTACATGTTGAGTAAGATGACTGTTGGTGAAGAGAGCCATCTTCTGAGCATTTGGGTGCAGTACATGGTTTGTACCATCACAAAAATGACTTCCCATCAGATTACATGGTCTGAACTCCATCCATCCATCCATCCATCCATCCATCCATCCATCCATCCATCCATCCATCCATCCATCCATCCATCACTTCATATACAAGCTTGAGTCGTGAGGGCAGCAGCTTCAGTTGGGAAACTCAGAACACCCTTTCCCATCACTTCTTTTAGGTCATCCTGGGTATCCCGAGGCCTTCCCAGGCCAACCAAAGTACACAGTCCTTCCAGCATGTCCTTGGTCTTCTTCTGGGCTTCCTCCTGGTGAGACATGCCCAGAATGCCTCATCAGGGAGGTGTCCATCCTTACCAGATACTACCACATTTGGCCGCTCTTGATGCAGAAGAATGGTGGCTCTACTCTGAGCTCCCTTTCTAGATGGCCTAGCTTCTTACCTTATCTCTAAGGGAGAGTCCAGACAGACCCTGCAGAGAACACAATTTTTTGCTTTTTGCATCCATATTCTTATTCTGTTACTACTCATGACTCATGATCATAGGTAAGGGTAGGAACGTAGATTGAACAGTAAATTAAAAGTTTTTGATCCAGCTCTTTATTCACCACGACTGACCAATGCAGAGCCCGCATCAATGTAGAGGGCACAACAATTTCACTTCTGCATTATTCCCACATTCATGAACAAGATCCTGTGATACTTGAATTCTTCCACCTGGGACAGGATCTTCTTTCCAGTCCAGAAAGGACACTCCATCCTTTTCCAGCTGTAAACTACATATGATTACATATAATTATTAGGGCAGTTTTCTAAAATATATTGTACAAGGTTATTTTTGTTTAAACAGATTTATTTATTAATGCTCACAGCTTCCTTGGTTAGAGTAAACAAATCTTTAGTGGGACTAAATGCTATGGTTCACATACATATTGGATTAAATTGATGTATTCTGCAAATCAGTCTGACATAAACCACTCCACTTCATTTTACCCATAGGTTAATATCTCACCTACATAAATAGTCCTTCATAAATCTATGAATTGCATTCAGCATGATATTGATGAACAGGGCCAAGCAATGGAGTTCCCTAAAAGAAAAAAAGAAAAAAAAAGAAAAGAAAAGAAAAGAAATAGTCTTTTGTTATTTCAGTGGGCGGGAAGGATAGTTTGTACCAGACCTTATTCAGGCTGGGCTGAAGAAGCCTCTGACTGAACATTTCTCTGAAGCTGCTGCCACAACAAAAGGTTACAAAGACTTTATTCCTACATGGACATCAGGTATTTACAGTCTTCTGTAATCTCCACCTTTTCTCCAAGTAACAGCATAATGTTTGGCTTATTTATACTTCTAAAAAAATTTTTATGTCATGTTTCCACACAATGGCAGTAAAATGGTCAACAAGTTCTCGGTACTCTGTGTCTTACCCATCACTGCAGCCCTGAACTGCAGAGTCATCTAAGTTCCTGCAAAAGAAAGGACAGGGAGTTTCATGGAAGTCTGAGTTGCACAGTTCACAGAGAAACAGTGGAGGATACAATCCTCTGTAACGATCCTGTGATCACACAAACTTTGGTCTGTCTTTCAGGTGGTTGTAGGTGTCTCCACTTTTACTTTAAAAGTTTCTCACATAACCGTGTTAGCTGCAGAAGTCGGCATCTACAACACCCATCCAAGAACATTTAAATGGCAGATGTTTATTTGTTAAGTGAGAACAGTTAATAACATCAATAACTTCAGGAATTTCATGATGTAAGATAAGTTCTGTCAGTACCAAAGACAGGCAAAATGCCTTCTCCTCATCATTTCCTGAAATGCTCTTCTGATTAGGGCTCAGTTTTAAGAGGTGCCACATAGCTGGTCTCCACAGGTTTTGTAGCTGTCTCTTCACTTGACTGATGGAAAAGCTCTTATTGTTTTCCTCTGTGGAGGATATATAACTGACTGAGGTACAAAGTGAGATGGAAAGATGTGAGCTAAATGGAACACCTGTGCCCTCTGGTGGATGTAAAATTAATTAGATAGCGAGAGAGAGAGAGAGAGAGAGAGAGAGAGAGAGAGAGGGGGAGAGAGAAACATGATCATAACCTCTGATTGCAGATAAGCTTATTTAAGGTTGTCGTAGCTACTGTAAAATGGTGCATTTCGTAGCTTGAACTGATCTCTAAGGATACTGAAAAAGAAAACTCAAACGAGTATATGAAGTAATTTTCCTGCGTTAGATTCATGATTACAATAGGCCTTAGAAGGAGCAGTAATGATGGGATCCTTTTGTAAGGGCAGACTGACATGCAGCTCTGATCCCAACAACCAGGAGCCGCAAGCTCTTCTGTGCTGCTGCCTCCAAAATTAAATTGATGTAAATAAAGCCGACATCTAGAGAGCAAAAATGCTTTCAGGGGGAACTTTTCTCAGTTCATAATGTAATTAAGAAATAGGAGTTAATAGCCACAATGAAGGTCAAGTTAAGAAGCATTTCTGTGAGAACAGCCTGCAGGGGGTTGCTTGAAAGCCAATTTAAAACCCTCAGGTTGGGACAAACACCAACAAAAATAACTTCTTGGAAGTTTAATTTCCACAAAATTAGAGTTAGAGGTTTTAAACTAAATGACTTGAATAGCCTGAAACATTTTAAATCTTTTGTAATTAAGAAGTTAAAGTTGAACTGGGCAGGAGTGAGAAAATTTCTATTTGTAGAAGAAAATGTGTTTTATGAAAAATAAAACCTTTCAGTGACAGTGAATTGAAGCTTTTCAAGGTATGAGGAATATTTCATTCATTGACATTACAAATTCCAAAGGCAAACCTGAAAAGGATGATAATAAACACACCCTCAAAAACTAAAATGAAATATATTTAAAGAAACTCTGATAAAACTGCCATGACTGATAATATTGCCACAGCTCTCAACCTAAACATGCATTAAAAACTTCAGTTCTTGTAAAACAATTTGAGCCACACAAAACCAAAAGCCTTTTGCAGTTAGAGCAGGCTAAAATCCTCATTTTAAGACCTAAAAGACTTGTAAAAGGTTACAAAAATGCTTACACGCAGTAATATCTGTTACTAAGGACACACCATGCTGGCTGCACAAAGCTGCTTTAAGCCTTTTTTTCTTTTTTAGATAATTTGAGACTGTAAAAGCACAAGTCTTTCAGTATTCATATTCAACATTCAGTACTCATCTCTTTAAATATTGAAGCTCTTTACAATGGTGTAAATTCTATCCAAGGGTTCTCAAACACTGGGGTGACATGCATGTGGATGTCTTACAATATGAATTACAAAGGTCAACGACACAATTCATTTAGCAGGAAAGAAACCTGTTATTATTCTAACAGCAGACTGAATGACGGGGTGGAGAGGTCGATGGTAAGTTGGTGACAAACCACATCAATTAAATGATACATGAAAGAAATTAAAGTGGTTGACACTATAGACAAAATAGCACTGACTCAACAGCCTGGTCAATGCTTCAGTTTCTTTTATAACAAAAACATGCGGATAATTGTTGTAAGGCAATACTACATATGTTTCCAACCTCAAACTTTC
This sequence comes from Melanotaenia boesemani, assembly GCF_017639745.1. NCBI lineage: Eukaryota > Metazoa > Chordata > Actinopteri > Atheriniformes > Melanotaeniidae > Melanotaenia > Melanotaenia boesemani. Next base: position 22,352,222 of record NC_055700.1, on the reverse strand, counting down.
ATGCTTCTGAGTCATTTTGATGGCACATTGACTTTCATTCCTGTAGCAATTGTTGCCTTGCAGCTTCCTGGGGCTGGAAAACCGTACTATACATCGTTGTGTTAAAGCCTGGCACATCACAAGCTGCGTTTTGCTTTACAGCATATCAGCACCCAAGACGCAACACACCACATGCAGCAAAGCATTACTTTTGCAAATTTCTTCCAAGTTCATACAATAAGGTGACATATTGAGTGATCTCCATAACATTAAAACGTAAAAATTTGAATTTATGTTGGCTTTAACTGAATTTGAAGGCAAATGCAATATTTAAAATATTTAACATTTAAGAGACCTCGGAGAAAATTAATTCAATTAATTTTTATTGTACAGTAGTTCACATTGGATTTGTTTTGTCATAAACTGGGGGCATGAATATAACTCGATTAAACAAGTATGAATATAAAATAATTTTTGTATAAGGAGATTACCTTTGTTCCACAATACAAGCGTCTGCAGGTAAGTTGTGACTGTAAGGTAACAAGAAGCAGTCATGCTTTAAAATGTACAGCCACAGATGCATTTAATGCTTGTAACAACAAATTGCTACAGGCCCAAAGCTTTTGACAGCATATACATAAGTTCTACATTTTATTCTGCATGCTTTTTAATTGTAACCAGGAGCTACAAGCTGCTGAAGTATAAATGCTGCTAAAATGCCTTCAGAGGACCCAACTGCTTCACAGATGTGGTGCATGAAATAACAATATACTTTTGCACCATACGCAGTGGAACACTTGCTGGACCACCCAGACTTTTATTAAAAATCCAATTTTAATTTTGTAGCTCACATGCACATCCCTTAAGTATAATAGTTCTGTGTAATGATTTTTATATGCTTTCCCAAAGAGGAAAGTACATAATTAAACCTTACACGTTTCTACTAATTAGTGAAACAACATTAAACGAAAGCAGAAAGCAGAAAACTGATGGAGAAATAATGTATGGTTGCATGTCTTATCAGAAATAAATGCTTTAATTATAAATCTCAGGAGGAGAATTTTGGGTATATGTAGCAACAAATACTGTGCATAATATATTCTTTCCTTACAGTGGACTGATTGTAAATCATGCATTGCATCATGATGAAACAGATTAGGTCACATACCTGATATTGGAATGTATGTGCAAATTATGTGCGCTTCACTGCATAAATGAATCTGTAAATGGCATACAGAAGACCTTACAATATAATAAGGGGTAAAATTAAAGCAAGGCCTCAGTCAGTTGGGGATGAATTTTTTCTAATAATATGATAAAACTGATATGGGATGCAGGTTTATGTTGCACTGAAGATTTATAAAGTTTAAAAATCTTAACAGAAATAAATTAAGTGATAAAAACCTTAAATATTGGTTAAATTGTGTGTGTTTATGTGTGGAAAAGTATGTCTGCATTTGTGTGGCTTGAAAACATGAAAATGGATTTGATAAGCAGATAGTAAAGGGCTGTTTGTGTATAAGCTTTGCTTTCAGACATAACTATAGGAGTATTAAAACTTCAGGTATTAGTAAAGGTCAGAAATACATAATTAAGACCAAATCAAGACTGTCTTCAATTAAGTATTCACAAATAGTAAAATATATTCTCATTTAACTACATGATTGCGATAACTGAATTTCTGACAGTATGAAAAAAAAAATGGGAAAAAAAAGTCAAAAGTCATCTAAAGCAACACAAAATTTACTGAAGAATTAAACCTTTAGCCACAGCAGATGGCAATGTTGCTCTGTCTCATTTGCAGGAAGAGGGGGTGCAGAACAATGGGAAATTCCCAGCAGGCAGTAGATGGCAGTCTGACTCCATTATGCTGTTGGTTGGCTGATTTAGAAGACTCCTGAGGATACGGAGGACTCCAACATCAAACACATGGGACGATGATGGCAACAAGAAGATGTCATGACCAGAGATGGCAGTCTTGCCTCATTGTTGGCTCAGAGCAGGGGGAATGAGAGGAATGACTGGAAAATGGGGTGTCAGTGGGATAAAATAGGAATGAAGGTTGGAGGTTGCAAAGAAGGGCAGCGTGTGTGAGCAACACAGATTAAAGGGGCTGGGACACATGAGACGAAGGGGATAGCAGCAGAGGGTTGCTGTCATACAGATGAGGATGCAGCGGAGAGTAGGTGGGCATATTTGTCTGCTCCTGCTATGGCCTTGGAGCACTTTATCCACAGGCTTACAAGGGGGATTCAGTTTAATTGCACTATTAATGTCTTTTGATTACATTGTGAATGACTCACATTCATACTCTCACAACCTCTAGTACTAGCACTGTTAGCAAAAATCCATGCTGTCTCAGGAAAAAAAATGTGTGATAAATAGTTAGTGTCTTACCCATCTCATGCCAACACCCCTTATCCACTCACTGTGACACACTGCAGATAGCATGTAAAGCAATGCGCATTACTTCATGTACATTAATAATCAATTTGCATGAAGACACAGGACAAAAACACCAGGCTAAAAGTAATCAGAATTCCGTCTTTCATGATGTGACTCGCATGAATTACTGTGCCACTTTCATTTTCAGGAATGCAACATACTGGCAGTATTGCGCAATTAACCAGATGACCCCTTAATCATGTCATCTTGCTGTTTCTGTATCACTGAAAAAAACAAGCACATCTCACTGCTCATTTCAGCCTATAACCCAAAGCAAAATATAATGGAAACCTAATGAAGTGTATTAAATGTCCTAATATTCTATTCTCTCACATTAAGCAGAGGCAGTTCCTAAACCGAGGGCCTCGTATGCTCATCACTATAGACCTGTGAGGAAAACAAAAGTACAGAAAGCTTCATCAGCAACATCTCACAGTTGGAAAATAATCCTCACCATGCATTTTTGCAGGTATAAGACACTTTTTTTCCCTTATAATGTGTGGTAACGTAACAATGGAAATAAACACACGTTGATGAAAGAAGCAGATTTCCTGTTTGGGAGCACAGTGTCCTAAAGCCGGTCATTAATTTTCATTAAGTGCTGTCAGTAAGGACCATTAACCAGGCCTGAGAATAATCACCTCCCGGGAGAGCTGACCTGTTTATGGCGCAGGTAAGGGTTAATAGAAACAGTCCACCTCAGTGACAAAACACTCGTAGCACACATGCGACCATAAGGATTCTCTAATGATCATTTAGGACATTCACAGTGCATCATAAACACCAAGCAGGAAAGCACTTCCCTGAACACGCAAACAATTATGCCCATTTATTTTTGCTTACATGTGTTGTGGCATAATGAATGCAGCACGAGGATTTTGCTTATTAGACTGATGTCCTCCTAATCAAAAGGTTATCTAGAAAGGCAAGAAGATTATCAGTAGCTCAATTCCTAGAAGCGATTAAAAATTTGGTGACTGTTTGATTCATAATGTATGAAACGAAAGTCAAGGTAAATCATTCATTTACAGTCTAGTTCTCACTCAACATCTTATAAAAAATTGTTTAAAAAGAAAATTTGATTATTTGCTTACAAATTATTTGGTATCATTTGAAAAGATTTTTAATTATCACCATGTTATAGCATCATGGAACTTTTAACCTTGAAACCGCTGAACAGCAAGAACGATTCAGTCTCAGTGCTTTTATGTCTTGTAATAGAAGAATTCTGTCTATAAAACTCAGTATTATGCTTTATGCAATCTGTCTGGCTCCAAAACGAAAATGGAAGTACAAATTAGCCACTATAGGTACTGGTATTTCTCCCATTGTGTTAATTACAGACTACGCAACATAAAGATTAGCACAATTTTTCAGCATGTAGTATTGACATCTAGTGAACTCCACCAAGACTGCCCTTTTTCACCGATTCTGTTCAAAACTTTTATGGCATTGAGGTGGTCTGGTTTGGAGGACTTAGGTTTGGGTTTCTACTTTTTGCAGATGATGTGCTCCTGTTTGTTTCTTCAGGCCATGATCTTCAACTCTCTCTGAACCGGTTTCCAGCTTAGTGTGAACAACTGGTTTACGGACCCCTAAGTCTAAAACCACAGTCTTCAGCTGGAAAAAGTTGCAGTGTCCTCTCCGAGTTGGGAAAATGATTCTGCCCCAAGTGGAGAAGCTTAAGTATTTTGGAGGTCTTGTTCTCAAGTGTTGGAAGAATGGAGTGTGAGATCAACAGGCAGATCCACAGTGATGTGGGCACTGCACTGGTCTGTTCTGGTTAAAAAGGAGCTGAATCAAAAGGGGACATTCTTGATTTATGGATTGATCTACATTCCTACCCTCACTTGTGGTCACAAATATGCACAATGACCGAAAGAACAAGTTATCATGGCTGAAATGCATTAACTTAGCAGTTGGGCTTGTCCTATAAGGCCTCAGGAAAACCTGAGTTACCCTATCTTGTATTTTGTTTCTGCTAAACTGCACTTGTCTTGTACATTTAAAGATTTTCTGCCTGGGAGTTGACGCTGACTCTTTTCTGGCTCGCTGTCTGCTTGCTGGATGCCATTGCCCCACTGAGGAACTGCTCATCTATGCCTTCAGAGGACCTAGTGCCTTTCACCCAGTCCAATCGAACTGGGTGCACACCTTGTAGAAATCATCTGGAATTCCTGGAATCCCATCTAATCATAAATGTACATGTCTGTCCACTTGCAACTCTATCTGAATCCATGTACTTCAGAAGCCAAGTCTCAAATTTGGCTCTGCTCAGACGTATTAAAATAAATTTCTTAAACCTACTTTTTCTGTTTACATCTCTTCCTTGGGTCCAATTATAGTTGTTTGACAAGTAGTTTTTGTCCTAAAATTAAACGAATGAGGTGGGTACTGTGGCTATGAAAAATCAAAGAAAAACCTCAAAGCTTACAACTCCAGCCTCCTATTGTGGGCTTTGTTGGTCTTTTGGTGAGGCATCATTTGAGTTTGGTGTCAACTGTTGCCACAGTTGGTATGCTCTGCTTTAGACACACAATCAGTGAAAAGCAACATTTCATGCTTTGAACAAGACAAGGTTGGGCCATGTGATGAGAATTAACTGAAACTGAAACAGGCAGAAGACTTAAAAGTAAAGTTGTATATGCTAATATTTTTAAATTATTGTCAACAAAAAACGGACACATTACAATGACAATTCTTAATTGCATGTTATCAAGGGATGTTTTAGCTAACAAACTGGCTTTAAATAATTGACTGCCATCTCACTAAATTAAGGCCTTTAGAGATGAATTACACCCAAATCAGAGAGGAAATTCCTATTTGTATCAAAACTTTAACCTTGCTTACATTCCTATAAGCATTTTTATGCTTTATAAGTAGGGCTGGGACACTATTATTGCATTAATGCATCCATGAATTAGGTTTGAGTTTGAGTGTCATCATGCATCTTAGCCCTTGAGAGCATCTATAGATGGACAGCTGCACGGATGCTCAGATTAACCGGTGTCTGTTGACATCTGTCCCCCTCCCGTGTCCACACAGATACAAAAGTGCACTTGATAAAAATTTGTTCCTGACATACTGTGCTCATTTTATGGAATAACTACATATGATTTAAAGGCAAGAAATTCTTTCTACAGTATTTCTTTTTTTATTTTAAGTCTTTTAATTTTAAAAAGATGTCTAAACATGTCATTGCCCTCTTACTGATATTTCACTTTTTCTCCTCCTGCTTAAGTCATAACAGAAGTTTTAAGAGAAAATGTTGAATTGTAGATTAACTGAATATTTAGACAAGTTTGAGGTCATTGCATTTTTTCTTGTGAGATCATGTCCGCCCTCACAATATTGAAGTACTGAAATTGCAATCCTGCTTTTTGTCTGTTTCAGCTGAGAAACACACTTTATGGCTGGAAATTCACCACATATTGTTCCTTTTGTGTTTGGAAGGAAAGCAGATTTACACAGTTTTGAAACTGATGCTGCTGACTTGTTACCTTTTAAGAAATATAAAATTTTTTATCTTATTTGGTCTGATGTATTTGATTTTATTACATTAATGTTTAAGATCAGATTTACAAGGAATATTTTACTTTCTACTGTGTAAAAGTAATACTGCTGTTTAGAAGCAGATTATTTGTTTAAAGTGTCTGTAAACCAAAACATTACAGAAATGTTGTTCATATAACAGTGCGTTTAAAAGAAAAGTGTGCAATACACTACTTTTAAATCATTATTGAGTTTTGCACATAAGATTAATCACAATTAATCACATAAAAATCCATTAATTGCTATGTAAAATTTTAAGTACTGTCCAGGACTAGTTATAAGACATCGGCAAAATCAGTCTTGTCATGCTATGTCTGAGAAGTTGTGCTTTGAGGCTTCAAATGACCCACATAAAGTCGGAGAAAGGCATGATCAAACAATGTGTCACATAGAAAATTAGCAGAACAGATCCTGATTACTAACACGACAGGGCCCTATTAATAACATATATGTTCTGTGAAGAACTGTAAAACAAGAAGCTAGCACAAGCTAACAGAGAAGTTTGCTGAAGCTAAGTGACAAATAGCGTAGAGGTATGGAGGACGAACTCCTTGGTGTGTTTTGTGCTTGTTGGACAAAGAGTTATGATGTTATATTGACAGGTACGACAGCACAAAATCAGATTCTGTAAAAAAAAAAAAAAAAAGTGAAAAGATGATTTTTTTCCCCCCTCATTAATTTCTGCTGGTGGTAAAATGGAAACATAATATGATACAATGCTTGATCAACATTATTAGTAAACCTGCGTTACAGGAGAAAAATGCTATTCTTATAAAAGAAATGATCATAGCAACAAATCAGATTGTTCCCCAGCAAATTTGGAAGTGATTAAAATTACAGCCCACTTGATAACTGAGATCCTTATAGGTAAATAAAATCTGTAACAGACTGGATCTGAGGGATTATGTTTGCTACTTTCTTTTCATGGATTATACCCTGTCATGCTCTCCGAGTCATTTGTTGATGGCTGAAAAAAGGATTTAGGATTAGATGGTCTAGGCCTGCTCCAAATCTGCCATATGGAGGCTATGTCTATCCATTATCCATCAATGTGTCAAACACTGTGCAAGGGAGCAGCTGTGTATAGAAGGCCAGCCAATTGGTTTGATACAGGTGAAAAGTGATGTATGATTGCCTTAGCAAACCTATCACTCTCCGTCTGCCAGAGGGCTTTGGCCTAGGGACACTGAAACCACATTAGACCTTGATTTCTTTGCTCTCTACAGGCTTCACCTCAGTGTTACTATCTTGGTCTGGAATGCTTTCTCCATGTTGATGGATAATCTCCCAGGCCTCACTTCTTATTTGAGCAAACTAATAAAAATACTTACAGGCAGCAGTGAAATTCTGTCCTGGTATGTGGTTAATGGTAAGTGTTAAACAGCAGTGGCAGAGACAACAATGTGACTAGAATACCAACTTGTCTGTAGGGAAAAGGCTAAGAAGAGCTGGCACTCATTGGAGTGCAGAAAATGACCTTTATCGGAATCTCATCAAAACACATGGGACTGCTTGAAAGCTGTATTGTATGTTAGCATAGGTACCTGTGAAAAAATGACAAAATTAAAAGAACATTTCACATGTATGTTTATGGAATATTGAATATGTAGACCGTCATCTTTATCATTCTCTCTGACTTGAGATTTACAAGGTAAAGGTTGGTAAAGGTTCTTTTCATTTTTGTGATTTGTTTAGCAGAAAAACACAACCTCTAAAAAAATCTAGTTAACCAAAAAGATTACATAAAAACAATTAAATAAAAAAAAGCATTTACACAACAGCGGAATGAAAATTATGTCTGTGCAGGAGAAAATGCAAAGAGGACCAGAAATGATGCAGTGCACATGCCAGGCCTCTAGTGGGCAGTGAAACGACACACCCAGGTGTGTAGCATCCTCATAAGGCAGCAAAACAGAAGCTTTACTTATCAAACGCTAGTTATCTTGCGCATGTAACTTCTGCATCTTTGCTAATGGCATAAATACTCTCCCAGAAAAAAGGTTTTGCTTCAACAGACCAAATAAATTAAAAATATATAACGGCACAAACATGACATGGAGATCTGCTATTGTTGTTGTTGTGCTTTTCATGGGTTAAACAGAGTCTGAGTGCAAAGTGATATTAAATCCATCATCGTTGCCGAAAGATTCCACTTCCAGTTTACACTGATGGGATTGCGTTCTAAGAAAGTTTTACCCTTGTCAAATCTTTGTGATTTTATCCACCCAAAAGTCTGTTACCATGTAAACAAGAGGCCAGAATGCAACCATAACTTTTGTGTTTTACTTTTGTGTTGTCGTGTAAACAGGGCCTTAGTTTTACTTTGAACTTTCTGGAACTTTCTGATCTGTAGCGAGATCCTTTAATCAGGACAAAGAAACATCTTGCTCATAATACTTCTTGTTAAAATTCTGCACATTCCTCACAGAGCATTATGTGATGAGGTGGGAGAGACATCATGAGCCTTCAGCACAGAAATGTCAAGTTTATATAGATCTATGCTTTCTAAAAATTTAAAATGACATTCTGCTTTGACAACTGGGTTGACAACTGCTCATCTAGTTTGACTAACAATGGCGGTTCACCAGTGATCAAGCATTCCTGTTTTTCACTATATTAAACACATTCAGTTTTCAAAGCAATGGGTGGTTTTTGTAAAAATTTATAAAATTGCTTTTTAGTTGGTTTAAATGACAGATGAAATAGACACAGAGATACTATTTTAAAACGTGGTGTGTACAGCAGAAGGTTAGGTCTCGCTCTCTGCTGGTGTATGTGATGCTGATGCCCTTCTGTAGATCACCAATATAATAGATTGATTCTTGGCTGGAAAATTAAGCCCAAACTAGATTTTACTGAATATTGCAAAAGTACTGAAAAAGTGTAGCAGTGTTTAACGAGTTTCAGTTTCTGCTTTTCCATCTTAGAAAGGACAATTAATTTGCCTGCATCAAGAAAATAATACAATTAAGATGGTTGCTGAAATTATAAACATTGGCTTAAGGAAATTGTTTTAAATTATTTAAACCTGTAAGGATATTGTAGTACCATCAGTGTTTAGGGTTAAATATGTTTGGAAGAAAATCAGGAATGACGCACCATGTAAAACAGGGCTCAAAGTATGGGGACTTAACAGCTGGTGTTGCCTTCAGAAAAACACTCATTAGTGGAAAAAATAGCTTTAATCATTAGTACCAAACCACACCACTTTATTTATAAAGCACATTTAAAACAGCACCAAGGCTGACCAAAGTGCTGTACACAGTAAAAAGGTAAAAAAAACGGAAAGAGGTCATGTGGTCTGACCAGTCTGGATAAAAGCATCAGGGTAAAAAGAGTTTCTCCACCCATCGTGTCTAATCCTACAGTACAACACTCAAAAGGTAGTGTCATGATCAGTTGCTTCTGATGGTCAGTGCCCAACAAATGAGGTCAGCTGACTACCTACCTCTGGTTGCAGTAACTGCTCCTTCAGAATAGTAAGGCAGAGTAGTCAAAAACTACTCAAATACGAGTAGTGTTTCTTCAAAATGACATAAGTAGAAGTAACAATTAGTCATCCAAAATATTTCTCATTCTAATATTTTAGGCAAAAGTATTGTTGGTAAAAAAGACTACTTAACTACTGAGTAACTGTTTGTAACATCTGATTTACTTTAGAAATGTTGTAAGCAGACAGACAAAAACATAGAAGATAAAGTTCAAATTCTGGTATTTGTAAATAATTAAATTAAAAGTAAAACAAATAATAATAATAACATCTTTACAAATGAAAAAAAAAACAAAAAAAACACACATTTCATTTTTGTCTGTGTTTCCTGCTGAGAGCCAGTGAGGCAATCTGTGAGTTTTATTTTCTTCAAGGTGGTTCAGTAGGAGAGGACTGCCAACCCTCTATTGACAGAAAAAAAAATCAGCCTATGAAGCTACAGGGATTTAAGCTACTAAAACACACACATTATTAAACAAAAAGTTCCAGTTGCTAAAGTGAAATTAATCAAAGTGGGATTTGTGGTGAATAATGGTTGACATCTCAGCCAACGATGACAAACTGTTGTGGTCCCCACATTTCTTTGAATACTTATTCAGAAACGCACATCTTTAGCCTCTAGTTTACACGTTTATTTCATATGCTTTAAATAAAACAGCTAAATGTTGACATGATAAGATTTTCTAATAAGTCTCTGACATTAAAACTATCTTGATCATTCATAATTTCAAATAAATGATATATAACACTATTTTAAGTCCTTAAGAAATGCATTGTGGTCTGCTTAGCTCATGTAACATATAACAAAATGTTTACAATCACTAAAAGGGTCAATCTGAAAGACTCTTTATGAAAGACATTTTAAGAGTGGGAATCTGTAAATCAGGGGTGTCCAGCTCCGGTCCTCGAGGGCCACAATCCAGCAAGTTTTCGATGTGTCCCTGCTCCAAAACCACCTGACTCAAATTGCTGTCATTGTGCAAAACGTAATAGGCTGTTGGATCTATTTAATTTGAGTCAGATGTGTTGAAGCAGGAAACATTGAAAACCTGCAGGACAGCGGCCCTCGAGGACCGACTTTGGACACCCCTGCTGTAAATGATCAATACCAGGATTCACCAAACCAAAGCATAAAAGGAATTTGAGTATAACTTCCAGAACAATAAAAAGAACAATTGAAAATGAAACTGAAACTCATTCACACACACCCTTTAATCATAAAGGTAAGTATAATTTTAACAAATATGGGTTCACCTCAGTTTGCTTTTTAACTCTGTATGAGTTCATTTTTCAAGGATCTCATTTTATCTCAATTTGTCTGATTTGAGAGCTCAGTTCAATCTTCAATCCATTACTGCTTTAGCGATATCTAGACTCACAGCAAAAATTTGTTGTTTTCCTAATCAAAAACAACAAATGAATATGCACTTTCAGTATTAAGGAAAGTAAACCCCCATTTCCAAAGTTCATATAAAAACAGCATCTCAAATGTTAAGACTCAGTGAACACTCAGTCTTTCAGAATCAGTCCTTGAAGAAAATAAAACAAAAAAAAAGACCCAGTCCAAATAAATTTGGCAGCATGGAAACAGAAGAAACAGAGGTAATAATTAGGTCTGCAGTTCAGTTGTGTGAGTCTCCCAACCAATGAATAGAAATGAGCTCAGAAAATGCCCAGGAACACATCATATCCACAGTTTCTCCACACTGCTTAGTCCTATTGGTGGCTAATCATGATTCCAGCCTTTAATGTTCAAACACCAAAAACTCCTTTTGATAGAAAAAAACGTTGCCTGTAAGTAATAGTGCAAAACACACATACTACACATTTCAATCTTACAATACTTTGCACACAATACAAGTCAGTCACTCACTTCTGAACAATGTCCTGTAATGGTGGGGGTCTTCACCTTGTTTTTGGCTATAGCCTTACATAACAGTTCTACATTGTCTTTCCTTGAATATGAATACAATTAGTAACACAAGAGAAAATAAATATCTTATTTGTAACAAAAAGTTTAAACTCATCTCATCCATGTTCAAATGGATCCAAATACAGAATCCAGTACTACAGACAGGTGAATTTCTTTACCTTGCTACACTTCTTACAAGCAACAGAACAACAGATAAAATAACAACACAAAACTTACAGATACCAAAACTTTTCGCCCCCCAATTTAATTACTAATATTTTGCCATCCAAATTTATATATTTGCATTTACTTATTCATTAACTGTCCACAGCGATATTACTGTAATTACATAAGGACACACAGATTTGGCACAAAGCATGCATCCATTTGGCAGATATATATAACCAAAGTGGAACTATGTTGGGTAATCCCACCAATAAGCTATAGCCAATGCATGAAAAGGGCTTTAGAAAGGCAGACCTTGTGTATCATATAGAACATTGAATATCCTGACTACTCGAAGAGTGGTACAATATAACTTCACAGATACTTTGCATAGCTTGTAAATGAACAAATGAGATAACAAACTAAAGTAAGCTACATTCTGTACATTTTCATGCCTTGCATTGTTGTATTGTGACATAAAAGCAAACAAAAGAACAGAAAAGACACGGATTTGTAATCGTTATTCTAAGGAATGCAAATCACCTAAGCTAATTGTCGGCCTTGTTAGTCTTGCTGCTATTGGCCTACTAGCCCTCATCACTCAAAAGGCCCACTTTGACTTGCTTACACCTTATTGCTATTGACTCTTTGTCCTGGACAAATACTGCTCCAGCTCCATGTGGCCACAGTTGTTAAGACTTGGGCAGCTCTGCTGCCATCTCCTGAAAATGAAGTGAATACAAGTGGGTGCTGCAGCTCTGATTATAGTCTCATTGCTATTTGGTCTTTATAATGTGAGTGTCTTGGAGATATTTATGTGCGGTCAGAGGAGACGTGATTAGGGCTATATTATCATATTCTTGTATTCCCTTTCACTGAATGGCTTAGAGTCATAACCCATGTCACATGAGGGCCATAAAAGTTTTCCTTGTAGCACAATGTGTCACAATATGCAGTTTTCATGAACACTGATGTTATCCTTGTAACCAAATCTATGTAGAAGCCGCTGTACTGCTGGCATTAGTACTTGACTTTAACATACTACAGTATGCATCCAGCGTGTAACATTGTGTTAGAGGGTCATGTTCATTTCACATATTTACTAACCTTGGCTTCATTTTCTACATCTCTTGGCTCTTTGGGAAAGAGCTCTGATTGCATTGTAACTTGAAGAATGGCTACTTACGTGATTCGATCTAGTCCTTTTTATTTAGCATGTTTCCAGATTTTTTACTTGTCAGTAAAAACACTGTAAACAACATCATGGGACTCCCCCTGGGTGGCATGCACATTAAACACCCAATCAATGCAGCTTCAGTTTTAATTGGACAGTCTGTTGCTGTTCTCCACTTTAATCTAGCTTTGACATTTTAAAGTGGGAGCTCAAGAAAGGCTATGATATAGCTTCTTAGGTATTTCTAAGCTTAGACTTGCTTTCAAATGATCAAATGGCATTCTCTGTTGTTTCTGAAGCAACATCTACCTTAAAGAGTGGTTTGTGCTGTACCACTTCCTACCTCAAATCCGCTCTCAGTTTTAAAGAGGTCTTTACATTCAGTGCTGTGGACAAAAATAGAGACAGCAATTGTTTTGATTAATTTTTGGTTGAAGACCTGTTTACTGTGCAATTCAAACCTTTTCCTGAGAAAGAGAAGAAAAAATACTAGTTTTTGCTGGAGTTGATTAAATCTTGAATTTATCAGATAATAAGGACAAAACAGTCTATGCTTTTAAAAAGTCTTCTTATAAAACAATAAGGGAGATAAGAGAATACTTTAGTTGGAATTTCCCATTAAAAACAAACCAGGGCTCAAGGGCTTGAGAGCAGTTTCATAATCAGTTTCTCTGATCTTACAACAAACTAGGCAACAACTCTTTTGAGATCCCAACAAAAACTGTATTCTCACAATGGTGGAGGCAACCAGACAGCTGTGTTTACAAGACATATCTTATGGGCACAAAGCAGTTTACTAACAGAAGGGAATTGCTTCATTTTCTGATGATGGTCTGAGGTGATAGCAAAATCTGATGTCACAAGCTAAAAACCATAGTTTGCAGTGCTCAAGACCATTTTTTAAACAGTTTATTTGCTCAAAATGCTTTGCAATGTCGTTCCCCTTGATATAGTCTTGCTCTAAGCTGTACTCCCAAATAATCCATGCATATTGATATATTGATCGATTCATTAGCTACACCCACTTTCCCTTGTGAAGGTAATTGGGAGGTTTATTTTTTCTCGGGTGCCCTTGAGCAGGAGGTGGGGCAAACAAATGGACATGTGCCAACACAAAAGGGGCAGACATAGATGAACAGCAACACCTAAACTCACTTAAAACAGAGCTGGTAACTTAATGTACTTGGAATGTGGCAGAAGACCAGGACACTTTAAAGAAAACCCACACAAGACTTCATTAGCATAATCAAACCCAGAACTCTGCTGCAGTGTGGAAACAGTGCAAACTAATTTTCTTCCTGGCACCCTATAATAAAACAATTACAGACAAATAAGTGTTTTCTCGTTATTTGCACCAACTGTGGTCTCTGAAAAAGCATAGTGGCATTTTGATGTGAAGTGGATCCAGAGACCAAAGCTACAATTGCATTGCTACATAACAAACAAAACTAGCTGTGTGTGGTTAGTAAAAGCATGTGCTACCCATTAAAACAGTAGGGGTCTTTGATACCGTTTAACAGCTTTCAGATTACAGCTGAAATCTGAGGTCCAAAACATGAGTTAAGGTTATGCAGGCAGTTGTTTGCAGGAAAAAAAACCCCATTACCGCTTTGAACTTGTCATAGAATTTTCTTTACAACAATAAAAAGCCAAAACAAAGCTACTTCTATCTTTTCTGCTCAGCTGTACAACTCTGAACAAAGCAGACCAAATGTTACTGTCAGATTTGAAAATGCCACCCCCTAACATAGAAATAATGACATCTTTGTCAAGCAGTGGGAGCTGTCAGGCCTAAGGGTGTGTGACAAAGGCAAGATGGAGGCCACGACAATCAATACTTCACTCTGTATGAGGCAATAGGCTTTAAATACTCCTCTTTCTACTCCCTTAGGACCAGAGCAAACATATCAATCAAAACGCAATTACCTATGCCCACTCTATATACTCATACCTCAAGGCTAAATATGGCAGCTGTCCCTTAGAATCTTTTTTTTTTTATCTTAATTACCCCATTATTAAGATAATTCATAATTCAGATAAATAAATTTTGTTTTTGAATGCTGGATTACTTTAGTGAAGATTAAAGGCTTAAGGAAGGAGTGCAACATAGATTCAGTAGGGAGGATTTTTGCCTCCCTCTTTGGACGAGTGTATGAGAAGAGATCTAGCAAATGACTGTTGACAGTGCAGGGGGCATTCATCAAGAAAACAAGCCACATGAGCACCGAGACCAGAGTTAGGGCTGGAATGAATCTCATAGAAACAAATCTAATCTAAGCGCTGCCAGAGAACCCATTTATAATGTTAAGATCACAACATGAATCCTTAGAGAGGAGTTCAAGGGGGATGGGAAGGAAGAATAAGAGACAGTCAGAAGGGTACCAGTTGAATAAATGAATGTATAGATTTTGTAGAGGGGTATAGTCTTTTGAGGAATTATCCTGCTAACCCATTATTATGGAATGAGAAAAAAGCATTTTGAAAAGGAGACATGTTGGGATTAAAGGGTTTCTGTCAGGGAAGCTCCAAAATTCCTTGTGGTTTCAGCCCACTTACAAAGCACAGCCTTGCTTTCTCTGCATCACTTTCTCTGCACACAACAGCTCTCTTGGGTAGGCTGGTTCATATTGAGGAGAATCAGCATGCTCCGGCATTAGCAGGAGGTTGCTCTCTGGCTATCCCGACTTTCTGTGAAAGTAAGTGGATGTGTTGCTTTTGTGAACCCTCTCCCATGTGTAAAAAAAAGTAGACACTCTTTTGGTTTTAGGGTTTTATAAAGCAGCCAAGAACGGCCACATGATAAAACAAAAAGGTCTTTCTTCGTTAGATTTTAGAAAAGCCATACCAGGAAGTGAACATATTAATGCCTTAACTTATTGTTATAGATTCTTCCTGAATGTAACAGTGAGCTATGAAATTAGATGCTAAGACAGATCATGAAAAATCAAAGCTCTGTATCATGATAACTTACAGTGGGTGATTATGTCAAGTAAAAAACAGGCAGGTGTCTCAAGATAAGATTAATTAGTTCACGTGATAACAAGATTCATGATCTATACATAATAAATTAACTAATGATGTCCCAAATAAATAATCATATGCATGACCATTGTCAGCATCTGTAAGTCTTACATATTTAAGCATGACTTACACTGTATTTTGTTCATTCAACAAAAACTGAGCCAAAATGAATAAGCAGCTTGATTAAAACTAGGAACCCACAGTTCAATAGCCTGTAGAACAACCTGTAGCGGCAACAGTTGGAAGTAATTGTTCTTTGAATTATTCTTGGAGGAATTTGACCCAAGCTTCTGTTCCTTGAGATGGTAGGCAGAGAGACAAGGTTGTAAATTTAATCAATCAGGTCTGACACATCTCAATCTCTGACCAATTAAACAAAATTAACAACATTTAGATAATCTGGACCCATTTTGTTAAATCTTGGATGTTTAATGGATGATTAAGAGTTTACTTTACTACCTTTGCCGGGACACATTTTTCACCTGTATCCTACTTTCCAAAATTTCTACGATTGCACCTTTTTAAAAGGGGGGGGGGGGGGGGGGCTCAGCTGGTAGAATAATCATCTGAACAATATTTGGGGGGTAATGAAGTAACACATCATGGAAAATATTTGCATCTGATAACATTTCATTGGCTACATTCTTGCCTTTATAAAGCCAAGCCCAACCCAGGGGTGCAGTTCTAATGGTTAACCATCAATAGTCTATCTTATTTCAAGACTTTAATTAAAAGGAAGGGACTGAGG
The DNA here is from genome assembly GCF_017639745.1 of Melanotaenia boesemani. NCBI lineage: Eukaryota > Metazoa > Chordata > Actinopteri > Atheriniformes > Melanotaeniidae > Melanotaenia > Melanotaenia boesemani. The sequence goes on along the minus strand of NC_055700.1, from coordinate 22,335,736 downwards.
AAGGGCTGTAATCTTGGTGAATTTCATTTAGGTGTGGTGAAGATGCATTGCCATTAAATGTGTATCAAAGGTGTCAATAATGTAATTGAAGACATTTGAGCTCATTGCCTTTGACTGAAAGACAATGAATTTTACATGAACATTAATCCATCCATAAATGGTTGGACTGATCTTAATTGTAATCCTTTGGATTCAACCAGGATAAAATGTAAAAGAGTCTCTCTCACATTGTTATAGAATACTGTTAGCTTTTTATACTTATATAAATGGATAAGCTTCCAGGCATTTAAAAAGATTGAAAAGTTATAGCACTTTGTATAACTGTCCACAACACACTGCTGCAGAAAGGCAACATGTAGAAAGACATATGATACAAGAACAGAACAAAAGTCCTAATCTAAACAGCCAAATTACCAAAGTGTTTTCCAGTTGATTTGAGTTAAATTGACAACAGAGTTTCTTCCAGGATCGGTTGTTGCTACAGGCAGCTTGGATCAGGTCTTTTTTTCTTTTATTCTTGTTCTGGAGTGATGAAAATTGGCAATCATTTACTAATCCACTTATGAGCGTGCAAGCTTGCTTCACAGCAGACGCAGCAGCAGTTTTCACTTCAGAGGCCACGACCACCTCAGGCTGCTCTATCATGAGCTCTCCCGGGCCAAACGTAGAGCTCTCATCTTAGAGCTTCCTGTGTAATCCCAGATCAAAGGTCCCAGGGTAACGGGAATGGATTCTCTGCTCTAACAACCACTCTCTCTCAGATGGAAGAAATTGAACCCATTTTTCTTTATCTTCCCTCTGCAGGTTAGCTCACTCAGTGTACCAAAAGATAGACCCTGTCATGATAGCGAGGGCCTCGCTCATAGCAGAACACACAAGCAGATAGGTGTCGATGTCTCTCTGGCTGTTTGATGTCTGTTTTCACCCCCTCGTTTTGTTTTCATGCTCCCCAGAGTAAAACTGATGATAAGTAAAAGAGAAGGCACTAAATTCAAACAGAATGAGGAGTTGCACAGAAGTCTGCTGGACTTTTTAATAAAGCAGATAGACGTTTAATCCTTACTAGTAAAGAACAGAACTTAACAGTCTTGTTTACAGCACCATTAACACAATTATAATTAAAGTTTTGGGCTTTTGTTGAGCAAAGTTAAACTTATTCTTATGACAGTGGGCCATGGGTCTTAGCCAAAAGGAAGAGTTTGACCCTTTGCTGTAACTTTTCTAACAGTATTAAAATGTTTGCTAACATGCTTGTGCTAAAAAAGTTTGCATTTTTTCTTTTTTTAATTAGCTAATCCTTATATAACTGTAAAGGTAGTTGTGTCATCATGAGTAGCAAAGTATCAGCAGCAATTGTTGGCTGTTTTATTGTAAATAATTTTTCATTTGTGGTGTAAGGGGGGGTGTAAGGGTTGTTTGTTAAAGAAGTACTAGAGATTTTTGGCAGATTTCTTAATAACATGCCCCTTTAACAACAGCTAATTTGGCAACTGTCTCCAGACAGTAAAAGTTGACTCTGTCTCTTTCTTTGCTCTCTTCCTCTTATAATGTCCTCTTGGGTTTCTCTGCTAAATTAGCCACTGTTCGCATTGAAAAAAAGTTGTGAAGTATGGTTTCTCAGCTTCAGGATGCTGCAAGGCAGCAACAGCTCCATGAATGTGCATAATAAATGTCACTGTGCCAAAAAACGAGTCAGGAACATTGAGTTTTAAGGTTGGCAAGTCACAAAATGTGACTTTAAGGAAGCAGTAATTCAGAATCCATCTTGCATCTTACCTGTACAGTAAAAGTCAGTCTGATGTGGACTCTTGTCTTATCTCCAGCTCTGTCTCAGTCTTGCTTTCTTTTCGTTTCTTCCTCTGATCATGTCCTGTTGCGATTCTTTGTGTGATGAGCTACAAACTGACTGGTATGTTTATGTCTGGTTGCTGATGTGTGACATGGTGCGTAAAGAGAAACTCAGGGCATGTGGGCAGCAGTGGCTCTAGAACTGTATGTAAAGTCACTGTGCTGCCAGATAAGTCAGGAACACAGAGTTTTCAGGTTGGAAAGTTAAAAAGTGTGTCTTTAACCTCGTCAATACCCCTGAGTTGTTTCTTTATACATTTTTAGGTTATGAGGGAAAAAAATTTAATACACAAAAATGATGTTATTTATTTCTCATCAGTGTAATTTATTTATTTTAAAGGTGGTACAAAATGTTTCTGCTCACATAAGTGAGCGCACAGCAATAGGCTTCTTCACTTGCTGATTTTAAATGTCATTTAAAGTCACACTTTTACTCCCTGGCCTTCCACCAATATATTGTTTTATGTACTCTTCTTATTCATATTTCTACATATTTAGCCATCACCTTTTTGGTTACCTTTGCTGTTGTTTTCAAATAAATTGCAATAGTTCAACTTTTTCTTCTTCCTCTTTTTTACATTTGGGGATTTAAAAGAACAAAATAAGATTTATTTAAGAAAAAAGAGTTTTATTATTCTTTATTTTCTAGCTGGATTTTGGGTTTCTTGAAAAAATATCTTTGATCTTATTATGCCAGTAGTAGCTGCCATATAAAAAAAAGAATAATTTTTTAATCAAAGGAAATAATTCCACCAACAGTTAATGCATCTTTAATAACGTCAGCAGTTTCATTATTGTAAAAACATATGAAGTTTGACAGACATTTTTGGTGGTAGCTTAGATGTAATACCTGCCTGTTGAATGGCTGTTTTCCTGTTAGCAAAACAGATGGGGACTAAAACAAAGAAAGCTTGCTGGGACAGTGGGAAGTAACAAAAGAAGATCAGAGAATTAAAAACCTGGCCCATGTTCATAGTCTGTTTCAAGCCTTTGAAAATTGGAGGCAATGACTGACAGCCAGATCTGAAATGATGGAGGGGAAAAAAAGAAAAGTGCAACAGGAAACATCAGATGGAAAAGGAAAACAGCATCAATAAAACATCAGTCATTTTTTCCCTATATTTCTTCCATTGCCCCAAGAACGGACAAATATGGAAACAGAAAAGATGTTGTTGTTACCACTTTGAAGTAACAGGTATTCCAGCCAGAAAACCAAACATGAAATTTAATTTCTAAATCAAAGACTTGGCTCAAATGATGGGGAAGATCTTGATACCATGTGTCTTGTTTTCAAACTGAGACAGAATTTTCAAAAATAGCAAGTGAACTTTTCTGTCTGCAAAAACCTACAGTCTGTGTTTGAATGTTCCTTTCTAGTTGTTTACAGACCTCATTTCATTACAGAGGAGAACTATTTTCTGCTTCATGTGGGCAGAAAGCAAGGGCAAATTAGCACCCCTCCTGGAAATTTCACACTATACAACATCTTCATCACAGCAGGTGGCATCACTTCCACCAGGGTTCTAACAACTTTCAGAGACACACTGTGAACCCTAGCACTATGAACAAATTGGCAAGGGGATTCTAGCATATCAAAGCATTAGTTTATCTAATGAATGTGATGGCTGGTTAGTGTTGTACACAAACCAAAGCTTTGATTTTTCGCTACTTGGCTGTGGTTTTGCTGAAGAACACAAAGGTCTGAATTCACACTTTACCTCTTTACTCAGCAATGTGAAGTCATGGAGGCTAATTTAATTGTTTTTTATTCATTGCTGTTGCTGACATGGAAATGCAAACTAGTTTTTAAATTAAACATCTTTACAACCTTGTTAATATCCGGTTTAAATGATTTGGAAAGTTCTTACCTTTTTAACAGTAGGAAAGTTTCATGGGAATGTAAAAAGAAGACAAAAAGAATCAGACATGGATATGTATAAGCTCAGCACCCAGCAAAAATTCTGCAGACAACATCTTAAATTGCTTGACTTATTAAAAATTGTACTTATACAAGAGTCTATTTGTAGATTTAAGTTTTCAGACCTTCACATTTTCCTAACTTTTGTAGCTGTTCTTTTTTAACTTAGAAAGGTCTGACATTGAACAAAGTAAACAGAGTTTTTACGCTAAGGGAGCTAATGACTAAATGAGGGGAAGAAAATGGGAAAACTAACTACAATGCAAACTAAACTATAGAACACAGAATAACAGAACAATATAAATTACGTAAACATACACTGCTCAAAAAAATAAAGGGAACACTAAAATAACACATCCTAGATCTGAATGAATGAAATGTTCTTATTAAACACTTTGTTCTTTACATAGTTTAATGTGCTGACAACAAAATCACACAAAAATTATAAATGGAAATCGAATTTATTAACCCATGGAGGTCTGGATTTGGAGTCACACTCAAAATTAAAGTGGAAAAACACACTACAGGCTGATTCAGCTTTGATGTAATGTCCTTAAAACAAGTCAAAATGAGGCTCAGTAGTGTGTGTGGCCACCATGTGCCTGTATGACCTCCCTACAACACCTGGGCATGCTCCTGATGAGGTAGCAGATGATCTCCTGAGGGATCTCCTCCCAGACCTGGACTAAAGCATCCACCAACTCCTGGACAGTCTGTGGTGCAACGTGGCGTTGGTGGATGGAGTGAGTGAGACACGATATCCCAGATGTGCTCAATTGGATTCAGGTCTGAGGAACGGGCGGGCCAGTCCATAGCATCAATGCCTTCGTCTTGCAGGAACTGCTGACACACTCCAGCCACATGAGGTCTAGCGTTGTCTTGCATTAGGAGGAACCCAGGGCCAACCGCACCAGCATATGGCCTCACAAGGGGTCTGAGGATCTCATCTCGGTACCTAATGGCAGTCAGGCTACCTCTGGCGAGCACATGGAGGGCTGTGCAGCCCCCCAAAGAAATGCCATGCCTTACCATTATTGACCCACTGCCAAACCAATCATGCTAGAGGATGTTGCAGGCAGCAGAACGTTCTCCACGGCGGCTCCAGACTCTGTCACGTCTGTCACATGTGCTCAGTGTGAACCTGCTTTCACCTGTGAAGAGCACAGGGAGCCAGTGGCGAAGCTGCCAGTCTTGATGTTCTCTAGCAAATGCCAAACGTCCTGCAACGGTGTTGGGCTGTAAGCACAACCCCCACCGGTGCACATCGGGCCCTCATACCACCCTCATGGAGTCTGTTTCTGACCATTTGAGCAGACACATGTACATCTGTGGCCTGCTGGAGGTCATGTTGCAGGGCTCTGGCAATGCTCCTCCTGTTCCTCCTTGCACAAAGGTGGAGGTAGCGATCCTGCTGCTGGGTTGTTGCCCTCCTACAGCCTCCTCCACATCTCCTGATGTACTGGCCTGTTTCCTGGTAGCATCTCCATGCTCTGGACACTACGCTGACAGACACAACAAACCTTCTTGCCACAGCTCGCATTGATGTACCATCCTGGATGAGCTGCACTACCTGAGTGAAAGCACTGCCAGCATTCAAAAGTGACCAAAACATCAGCCAGAAAGCTGAAACTGAGAAGTAGTCTGTGGTCACCACCTGCAGAACCACTCCTTTATTGGGGGCGTCTTGCTAATTGCCTATAATTTCCACCTGTTGTCTATTCCATTTGCACAACAGCATGTGAAATTGATTGTCAGTTAGTGTTGCTTCATAAGTGGACAGATTTCACAGAAGTGTGATTGACTTGGAGTTACATTGTGTTATTTATGTGTTCCCTTTATTTAGCAGTGTGTTATTTCCAGCCTTAACTCAAGAAATCTCAACTGATACAGAGAGAACAGACAATACTAGACCTGAAATAGAAATTTAATATAACCAAAGAACTTAATAACTTAATCAAAACTCACAGAATATGATGTAGATTCCTAAATGGTATTTTGTGCTGCAGTGTAAAGATGCCTCACACAGAGACAATTCAAATAAAAACTCAAGGAGCTCTTTATTGCTGCAAAATATAGCAGATCCCCAGTCAGCTGAGTGACGTACACATGTACCTACAGCTTATATTGCAGAGGTATTCAGTAAAAGTTCTTTAATATTTTCTGTAGCTCAGTTTCAGTTGTATTATTTGGGATGGATGTGTAGTATTGTGTACAAGGTTTTTACAGAATATTTTTAAACAATAGCAAACTGTGTCATGTTCACAATATAAAGTTGAACGAGATGCAAGTAAAATGTCAGATGAGATGGATATCCACCGAGGAGTGAATTGAGGAGATACTGAGAGAGACCAAGAAAGACTGCAGGGACAGCAAACTGTGAGGGAATGAAAAAGGCAAATAACAGGGAAGGACCAAAAGATTTCCAGGAAATAGAAGCACAAGCAGTGACTAAAGCTGAAGAAGTTTGAAAATCTTGTTCCTTCTGGCCTTTTTCTAAGTTCAAGCACCAGGCCTTCAGGGGGAATCTGCACAACCCTGGATTTGAGGAGCTTTAATGTCCCAGTTAGAACAATGAACCTGTTAACATGAATGCAGCTGGCTCTGCTTTGAAAACATATAAAAAGGAAAATAATGTAGATTAGTTAGAAAAAGGAAACAAAAATTGATTTAATAACTTTTATTGACATTGTTATGTATTGTAAACTCTTTATTACATCAAATCTCATTTGCTGTAAATGATCACATGTATTATAAAACATTCTTTGTATTTGGATGTTAACATTTATTTATCTTAATGTTCTTAATATGTTCTTTCCAAGTCAAGTGAAGTTTATTTATATAGCACATTTCCAACAGGTCATGCTGGCCAAAGCGCTTCACAAACTAAAATATATCCATAAAATAAAGTGCATGATAGTAGAGCAATACATTAAAACTTATACAACTATTTGGGAATTTTATAAAGTATTATATCATCTTCTGTTGCTGTGCTGGGGAAAAAAGCATTAAAAACAGCTTAGTACAAATACTTTATTTTCATATTAATATTGTGTGGGCATGAGGGCATGTGAGAGAGATTATCATCAGGTCTGTGTTCTTAAAAATGTCAGGTCACATACTCGGGTGTGTAAAGACTGGTGTTTTTAATTGTTTTCATGTAAAGCACTTTGTTCTACTTTTTGTATGAAAAGTGTTCTATAAATAAAATTAGAATTTGAATAACAGAACATCTTTTGTGCACCATTTGCTTTCATCTCGTAGCACAGAAGTGGGCATTTGAAGACTGCAGTCAGTTAAGCTATAACAATGTTTAACTACTGCAGTGTGTGGGAGGAAACTAATAATGTTACAAAACACACACCCCCAGAGAAAAAGCAGCGTTGTTTCAACCCTAAACAAGTTCTGCAACATGACATCTTCACTAACAGAAACTGTTTCACACTTTTCCCAGGATGTTAAGTATTTTTCTCAAAAGCACTCGATCCTAAAAAACAGTTTTTCTGTTTGCCTGTGATGAATGGTGAACAATAAATTAAGCTCTTCTGGTAGTTAAAAAGCTAAAAGCTGCTGATAAATTATGTGAATATGCTCTAATTTGTCTTGCAAAGCAGGAACTAATAAAACATATTTGGTACTGACTTTATTAGTGTAATGAAAGAACACAAGACTTTGAACAACTTTTTTTTTAACATTATTTAATTTATATTATGCTGGGAGCAAATAAACCACAATACTGACTAAAGAACCAAAAAAGTTCAATGAAAAGGATTAACCAAGTGACATGTTCTTAGTACGCAGATAAAGAGAAACAACCAGACATTTCTTTACAGTCTACATATACTCATTGGCCATTTGTTGCTTTTTCACTAATAGTTAGTCAGCCAATTACGTGGCAGCAACAAGTGATATGTAGATATGTAGACACGGTTAAGACGACTTGCTGAAGCTCAAACTGAGAATCAGAATGAGGAAGAAAGGAGATTTAAGTTTCTTTAAACGTGATTGCTGGTGCCAGACGGGCTGGTCTCAGAAACTCTGGATCTACGGGGATTGCCACACACCACCACCTCCAGGGTTTACAGAAAGCTTTCCAAAAAGAAAATATCCAGTAAGCACTGGTTACAACTAAGCAGTGCAAGTTCATGCTTCTCATGAACTTGTTCACAGTTCAGTTCTAACAGGTTAAAATAAATAGTTAATGTTCATTTCAAATTTCAGCTCATTTAAGCTTTTTTTAGGTTAGAAGCAAAAATGAAAAATAACGCAGGAAAGAAAAGAAATTATAGTGAAATCAACTATATTAGACTTTGAATAGTATTATACAAAATACAAATGCATGTGGAACACATTTGTGGCATGATGACAATTTTTCTGTCAATGTGAGGTCATTTTTTGTCAGACAGCTATTTTCAGCTTACCTCTTCCATCATATTAAAGCACAAAAAACAAACAAAAAAAAATGCTTCATAGTGTAGAAATATTATAAATAGTCTGTATATCTTCTCACACTTGACAGATGCTCCCGTTTCACGCCTTTACAAATGAGAAGTTTTTTAAGTGCAGGCGGACATTTTTAGACAGTGTGTAATATTCAAATAAATAATCACAAGCAGACGAGGATTTTGACGAGAATACTACATTTGAAGCTTCTCTGCACTGGCATTGCCACAGAGTGTTGTTGGTTTGTTATGCTAGAGCAGTGGTTCCCAACCTTTCATGTATATTAAATGCCATGGACCCCCTGCTTCACCCCATGCTGAAACCATGCTTGGTTTTAGGCTTTCAAAACTGAGATTCTCATCATATATAATGTATTCTGGTTGAGTCCTGTCTTGATAAAGCCAAGGTTAAATGAACAGCATATAGCCTTACTGTTTTTCCTTAAAATAGGGACTATTTGTGGACATTACAATCGGTACAATGCATCATGGGTAATGTAGTGTGAAGTAGGTGTAGGGCTTGGGAAATATTGGCAGTGACTGTTGCAGGACCTAAGCTGAACAAGTTTGTGTTCAAGTTTGTGTTTGTTCAGTTCAACATTCACAGATAAAAACTTTGGCTCTGTCTTGGTTAGAGAAGTTGATTTTGTAGCAGTGGTGAATAGAATCCACAAAAAACCACTTTATCCTCCAAACATGCTTCATCTCTGAGGCCAGAGGTTCATCCTCCTCAGTTTGAGCATCACATACAGCTGCTAAGATAGTTTTCATGTGTGTTTGATTCACTGTCTGCTAAACGTGAAGAGTCTGTGCTGCTATGCAGCCATGGTTGGTATGTTCTGGTCATGTGACTGCAAAGCTACGTTAGATCAATTGGCCTGCAAGTTTGAGACCCATGTTCTACAGCTTCATTATGTGTAAAACCTGCTTTATTTCAGCTCAACTAGCCTCTGCTACAGATTAAAAGTTAAACAACATTTTTAATGTTAGATAAAGCCACATACCACTATACTGGAACCTCTTTTCTTCCTCTTCTTTTTAAACTTTCTAAAAGCTGCTACTGAGCGCTTGGACAAGTTGTTGACATTTGTCAATATTAACCTCTACCTGAGATGCACCCTACCATAACTCGTCCCTTCACCTATCTTATAATGCACAAAGCAGAACAGGGTCAAGCAGGGTCAATCAAACAATGAGAATCAACAAATGGTGGGGTGTATTGTTAATATTTTTATCTATTCACCTTTTATTTTTAAGACAGATCACAAGGAAATGTTGCTTTGTCGTACTATTATTTTTGTTTTGTTTTTTTTGTTTTTTTGATATCTCACAGCAGCGCCCCCTCTATTGTGTGGCGCCCTAGGCGGCCAACAACATGACCTACGCCAAGAATTGGCTCTGGTTGATCCTCCTTTGTAAGCATTGCTCTCTTCAACATATTGAATTAAACATGTTTTGGATGGTGGCTGCTGGATTTTAATCTATTCCTCAATGTGCTTCAGCTCCTTTAGGTGATGGGGAGGCGGTCCCTAACTTGTTCTGAAACACACAAGAGATGTCCAATTATGCTAAGCTTGTAGAGTTGATGTGGAGGCCAATCCAAGTGTTCCACATCACTGCTGTGCTTTTCATGCACAATTCTATTTTGGCTGTGGGAATCATTCTGGAAGATGGCACAGCCACTGTGAAACATTTGATTGCCCAAAATTGACAAATACTCATTAGAAGTAACCCTGCTTTGCAGAGCTATTATGTTTAATAGGCTGCAGGAATTCAGGATCAAGGGCTTTATTAAATCCACACTGAACAAGGCAAAAGCATGGAGGGTGGTTCACCAGTGAAGATTATATTCCTCCACTTGTCCATTGTTCACTCCTTGTTGTCTTTGAATATGTTTTTTGTTTGTTTTTAAACTCTTGGGCAGAGAAAAGATTGATCAATAGCAGGCCTTCTTTGGTATTCAGCTGTATCGACTCTGATTTTCCTCTCTAGTAACTGTTCTATAGAAGCTGTAATCACCATTAAGATTCATATTTATGTCAAACCTTGGTGAAAATATGCGGAACACAATGCCTTCTGATTCCTTTTTTTCCCCTGTCTAAACCCTACAATTAACCAATGTCAAAACCATTTCCATGACAGCAGCTGAGCAACAACCCAGGGAAATGTTTTGTAACATATGATTACTTCCACCTCACTCTCATTTTGTTCCTAAACTTGGAAAAAAAAAAAGAAAGAAAAAGAAACATACCCTTTGGGATTGTCGCTGTCACAGCCATTAACACACAACTCACATATAGTGCAGTTCTCACTGAGAGGAATTCTTTCAAGGGCACAGACCATCACATTTCACATATAAACCGCTATATGTTTGCTTGGAAATGCAAGCCTATTCTTGGAGATCCTTCCTGCTGAGACAATAACACACATCAGCATGAAACATGGAAAGTAAAAAAAAAAAAAAAAAAAAAAAAAAAAAATCCCTCACCATGGGTGTAAAGTAGATGCAAACATTAAGGCACATATGGAGTGTTAACACTGTGGGTGGGAGCTTGGAGCTTGGAGAAAGCAGTAAATAAGTGAGCAAGTGTCAATGTTCACTGGAGGTATATATATATATATGTATATATATATATATATATATATATATATATATATATATATAACACACATGTATATGTGCTTTGTACAACAAGGACATGGTTCAAAAAGCACACACCATATAAGAGTGGTGAAATGAATAATTTTGTCATCTCAGAATACCATTTAGGCAAGTGGAAATAAATAAAGAGTAATAAGTTGCATGATATTTGTTAAAAAAAATGCATATATAGGTCTTAATTGGCTGTAATTACTATGATGACAGAAGAGGCATTAATGGGTGGGCCTTAGTTACCCTAATTATATTATGTGATCTAAGAGAAAGGCTGACCAGGCTTCTTTTGGCCATGCTCCACTTCAAACATGAAATCCTGTACTAAACATTAGTGGTTAACTTCACATTCTCTGTTTACCTCCTCACAAACTCCCCCTACTTCCATCTGTCATATTTTCACTTGATTCATTGATTCAGCCCTGCAGGTAGGATAAGAGTGCTGCGTGGGCAGGATCAAGCACTTCCTGAGGGATATGGACATGATTGTAGCAAAGATGGAGAAATTACAGCTTGTTAAACAATTTGCAGTTCGTAGAGCCTGAAGGCTGGAAAAGTCTCAATTTGATTTGAGGACGAGCAGCTCAAATCCACCAAACACCCCAGGAAAGTGAAAGGATAACACTTCTCCCATAGTCAACAACTATTCCTGATATAGCCACTAAAAAGGATCATCCTGACTTTAAACCCCATTTAAACCAAAAAAAAAAAAAAAAAAAAAAAAAAAAAAAAAAAAAAAAAAAAAAACTACATTCAGTTATGGCAATCTGTGATCATTCATCCTTTTTAGTTCGACACACATGCACTTTTAGTTCAAATTTCTATCACTGCTTTTGACTTTGCAAACAATAGCCATTAAATAGTAAAGCACTGTGAATAAAACACAAATGCAATCCAAAGATCAGAAAAAAAATCACATTAAACAGTTTCTTACATTACAGTAAAATACAAGCTTCCTAACAGTGTGTCAATCAGTCAAAAATAACTTGTGTGAAATGACTCAAAAAAAAAAAAAAAAAGTAGCTGGACACCATCAGGGGATATTGGCAGGCCATTGTTGAGATTAGAGGAAAGCAAAACAAAAGTAAGAACGTGGATTCTGAACTCTGCCCTGCTCCCTGGTGGATGTATTGACTAACAAACATGCTAAAGTAAGAGATGCATGAAAGTATGGGGGCAGGGACATTTTAAACAGATACAGCAAGCATAATTGGGCCTTAAGCCTAATTGTATGAAGGTACAAGGTGCAATTCCATCACACTGCCTGTAGGGGGTAGTAAATTACACATAGGCTCATCAATACTCAACGTTAAATATGCACAAACCGATCGTTAAATATGCACAGATGGAGCGTTCTGTCCATCCTCGGAATTCATTTAATCTGTATTTCATTGTCTTTTCAGAGTGGTTGCCTTGCAGATGCCTAGCCAAATGGTGCAGTTCTACCAGAAAACGTGAGGTCAGTGTTTAATAACTGTACAGACCACAAACATCAGCTGTTTTTATGTCACTTTCTGAAAATGCCACTGGCGCATTGTTTGCTGTATTGCTATTGAAACTGAATCCTCCAGTGGATGTATTGCCAAACAACATTGCCTAACAATGCGAAGCACACATAGGAGTATGTACTTCAGTGATGTTAGACAACACTTGTATGGGGGTATTTCTCAATCTTTAATCAAAAGCACAATTGTTTGCTTTGAGAGCAAGATTTCTAGTTTTCAGGGTCAAATATCATCTTGCTCTCTCTCAAAACTCTGCTCTCACACTCAGAAAGTCCCTCTTGCTTTCAAATATATTGTTCTTCCTTTCAAAACTCTGCGCTCAAACTTGGTCTCTTTCCCTCACACTCATTTTCTCTGCTCTCTCACAACTTCGGCTCTTGGATATTTTTTCCCCTCTCTTGGGTTGCAGAAAGAGCTGTCTGTCAAACCTCCTCCAGCCAATAGAATACGAGATAATTTGAGCAAATCGTCCTCACCTTCTTCAGGGTGCGCTTGTTTTACTTGACACAGTTACTCCACACTCTTAACCCAGATTTTGTTTGAACATAAACGTTTTAGTAGTGACTAATTATCATTTTATGTTTTATATAACAGTGTTTCATTAATAAAACAAATAAGTTGTTTCTAATAGTTTTCTTCATTGTGCTGTGTAATAATAATGATTAGCAAAGAAAACTCAACATGTTACGTTTCTGTCAGAGGGGGCGGGGCTATTTTCAAAAGTCACCATATCCCGACCGCAAAGGCTCATGGGAGATGTAGATTCAGTTGAAATTTAACCTGTTTTTTTTTTTTTCTTTTATTGCTGTGCTATAAATTTGAATTTTCTGCTTTAATAATTTAACAATTAGACAATGTTTTAAAGTCTGCCCTCTTTGAATTTTAAACTTGGCACCATGAATGAAAAAGACAGTACAGGAAAAGAAATCCACCACCAGCGTCTAATTTTAATTCATTAAGTAAAGACAAAACTAAGGTATTATATAAACTATTATCCAGAATATTGACATTTCCATTTAAGCCACCTCACAGTGGTGAATATAAATGTTGCCAAAAGTAGTCTAGAGACTTGCATTATGATTAATGGACATATCAGTTGTTTATGTTTGATTAAAAGATATTGAATTTCACAGTGTTTTTAAAAAACTGAGTATGTTGCAATTATGAAGCCTATAAATATGCACATAGACATACCTTGGGCAACTAACCATGTGACCTTGCATATGATTTAAGAGGAAATCCTTGTCACAGGTTAAGCATCTTGTCAGAGATCCCTGTTGCTGCAGTGATGTTGGAGTCTACATAATATTGATATATAACTAACAAACACCAAAATTAAACTTTAACTGTGGAATTACACAAATGCTTTTTCAGCACATAGAAATGACTAATGGCTCATGATTTTTTTCTTGAAACATTTCAACTGTCCAATGAATTACTTACAGTTTCAATAACAATGCTTTTCTGCAATGGCCTGATGTAAATTGTTGCACGTCCAATGTCAGTCCCAGGGCTGGCCAAATGTCACACTGTATAACCCTCATCTGGGCATGGGATTAAGGTTAGATTTCGGCTACGGGTGTTTCCTGAGATCCTGGGTAGTTCAAAGCTTCCTTTCTCTTTTAACCGAGGAAAAGCATCTTCAGCTCTGGCTCTGAAGTTTGGGGACGCATCATCAATTTCTACATATAAAATAGAAATGGGACAAAAAAATAGAAGAAAATAACTAGTATTGTGACCGATTAGTCATTGTGACTGAATTCTAAACAAAGGCTAACATGGATCAAACAAAAATAGTTCTGTATAATCATGGTTCAAAATAATAATTAACATGTTTAGCATATTATTACCTTGAAACGAGATCTGTTTTTCTCCTAATCCAGCAGCTGTTAGTTCCAATTTAACATTATTTGCTGGAACTGTTTCCCCAATGTGGTCACTTAAGCAAAAAAAAAACAAAACAAAACTGTGTGTATACATAGTACGATACAACCTTTTTGCAGTAGGTCCTGGAGAAAGTGATCTCATTGGAGTCCTTGCAGGTCTAGGCCTGTATGGTGCAGATAGTGTCACTTCAGCTTTAAATATAGAAAACAAAGAACACAATTAAAAAAGCAGTTAGGAAGGATAATTACATCAATAAACTCTCTCCACGGTATTTGCATTCATATATTTTTTTAATAGGTTAGAAATTTATAATTTCTTAATAACAAAGATTCACAACACCCATTATGAGTTCAAAATTAGCACACAGCTACACTACAAAGCGTTATTAACATACATCGGATATCGCTCTGTTACCTTTTGTTATCTCTGTTGAATTACTCAGACATTCAGGTTCTGGATAAGTGGTACTACAAAGCTGGTTATTAATTCAGTAATCCAACCTAGGGTTTTCTCAGCTTGATCAGTGCATATGTCTGACAAATCCCAAACATGAAGAAACCCTGCAGAGCAGATAAGTCACCATAGTGCAGCAGATAATTATTCTTCATAAAAAATGAAGAATTTAATACATCATCCAGGCTAAAAGCAACACTGTTGCTGTAACAACAGCCAGGAAAGAATATATATATATTATATAATATAATAACATATAATATACATAAAATATATAATTATAGAATATATAATATTAATTTATTGTACAACATAAATGAACAGTAATCTGAACACTTTGTTACAGTATGGATGCGTCAGGCAAAACTTCCTCAGTTCCTTCCTTATATTCATTTTAGGTGATCCATCCGTCACCGATCCGCCCACCCATCCATCCATCCATCCATCCATTACCCACCCACCCACCCATCCAACCATCCATCCGTCCATCCATCCATCCATCCATCCATCCATCCATCCATCCATCCATCCATCCATCCATCCATCCATCACCCACCTACCCATCCATCCATCCATCCACCCATCCATCCATCACCCACCCACCCACCCATCCAACCATCCATCCGTCCATCTATCCATCCATCCATCCATCCTAGCCAGATAATTCGCTGTAATACAACTTGGTAAGAAGTTAACCAAAAAAACCCAGAGTTAACCCCGAAGTTACCTCAAGTTACCTCGATAAAAGAAAAGCTTTGTAGTACAGGCTTCTGTTATAAGACAAAAAGCAGCAGCAACAACAACAAAAAAAACTACAACAACAAAAGTCCCTTACTTGGCATCATCATGCATGAAGTAGGATTAAATTTGCAAAGGGCTTCCACTCAGTCAAATTTCACTGAGGTCCGTTTATGTCTTCCTATCTCTACCTTTAGGATTCTTTACCAAATAGAAATATTCTGACCAAACTAAAGTTAACCGAAACTAAACAGGTAACAGGGAGGTAGGGACAGATAACGGAAAGTTCATTTGAAGAGTGTAAACATCCTCGGATACATACAACATAATGTGAATTTAATTTAATTTTACATTGTAATAAACAACCGGGCTGTGTAACAATCAAAAGTTTAGCTAGATTCTGTCTTTAGCTCACTGTTCAAACCATCCATGTATACATACCGTGGACTGGGCTTTTCAGAATTTGTGTGGTAGATTCGGCATCTGTATGAAGTGGCTGCCGACCTGCCATTCCATCAAGGCGGTTGGCAGCCTCTCTCTTTAAGTCTGATATACTTTTAAAAGTGCGCCAATTTCTACTTCTTCGGTGCTTTTGCAGAAGTTTTTTTTACTTTATTTATTTATTTATTTTTTTTAGATTAACCTTTCCCTCGTGGGGATTGAAGTTCAAAACCCCTACTCTGCCCCTACTACATTCAGCCCACGTCTAGAAGCCCCGCCCCTTTATTTGAATATAAGGATCTGAAACAAACCAGAAGCATGAAATATGCGCAGCCCAATGTGGTGCTGCACCATATGGTGTGCAGCACCACATTATGTCCTCAACATACCAATTAAATAAATTAATGCACATATATATATATATATATATATATATATATATATGTTTAATAATTTATGTATTTATCTATTTATTTAATTTTGAATAAAATAGCTTCCTATACAAACTACTGGAGGCTTTAAAGAAATTTAGACAAGTGAACTAATGGGTTTTAAATTTTAATGGTTGAGCGTGAAAACCAGAAATCTTGCTCTCAAAGCAAACAATTGTGCTCTTGATTAGAGATAGAAAAATACCCCCATACACTTAGACTTGGATTGATGGTATAAACAGATGAGCTAAAATACATTTTGACTTGGAGGACCAACACAAAGGTCACCAGTCCATCACAGGGCCAACACAGCTAGAAAAAAACAACCATTCAGGCTCACATTCACCCCTAGTGAGAATTTAGAAACCCCGGTTAACCTAACATACATGTTTCTGGACTATGGGAGGGAGCTGGAGTTCCTGGAGAGAACCCATACATGCATGGGAAGAACATGCAAACTTGCTGTGTCTTGCTGTGAGGGGGCAGTGGAAACTATTTAATCAGAAAACACTGTTAAACCACTATGATTTTAGGCTTTCCAGTATCTTTCGAGTATCTTTCTATTCTTGTTGTGAATTTTAGAGGTTTTCTAAGACACTCATAATTTCACATTTTATTCTCCATAAATTGAGACTCTTATTTAACTCTAATTCTTTGTAGTTTTGTCTGTTTGGATGAAGTTATAAATGCAAACTGGTGAGTATGTCTCAGTGGATTGAGCTTTCAGGGCCACTGTGGTACTTTGACCCCAACAAGAATATTGTTTGTTTGAACAAATTCAATGCTAAACGCTAAAAGTACCTTGATTACCCTCATGAGATTTGTGCCACATTTGCTGCATCTCCAACTGCTGACCGTTAGTAAGAGGGCCAATCATCTTTCCAAACTAGTAACTAACTTCCTGTTATTTCTGGATTGTCCTTTTCACCTCAAACAGTCTGTTTTTTCTCATCTGATCATCCCTCCACTTTTAACCCCCCCCCTCCCCACACACTTTAAAAAATAATCTTCATTGTGGATTCTAGGTTTTGAAACTTTTTCCTTCCTGACCAATGTTGGCAAAACTATATTTGCACAACGCATGACAATAGCCGTGCAATTCAGAGCACCGAGTCATTGGTAGAAGCACTGTCGGCATTCATTTCAGGAAACATTTAATGAGCTGTAGAAAGACTAAACCGAGGGCAAATAACAAAGCCATAGAATAAGCACAGCCAGAAAACAATTACATGGTGTCCAAAGCGTGGGAGAAAGTTGACAATACTTTCATCACAATGCCACAAAACTAGGGAGCAGTTTTTTGAGCCAGTCAACCCACGTGAAACCTATTTAAGTGAATACACACACTGTGGACAGAGTTGATATTTGGTGTGTCTGCTTTAGCATTATCAATCCACACAAGCAAACATCAGCACAGTCGAGAGGGGGATGCAGACATAAAATACCCATAATAATATACTCAGAATATATTATTAATGTGTGTGAATTATATTTGTTGTCACCATCCTCTCCTAAACACATTATCTTAAGCTGTGACTGGAGAATAAAAACGGTCTGAATGTTGCTCCATTGCTAATAAAGCCCTTAAAATGAACATCAAAACCAACACAACATGTTCATAAAACACATTTCAACGTCATGATGCATGCACTAAAAAACAATATAACAAATATCTGTAATAAAACAGGTCTTTATAACATCCAAATAGGGACTATATATTAAAACAGAAATGTGGAAGACATTTATTAATTGATTAAACTCAAACCGCTCATCTGTTCAACGTTAAGCAAGTTCAAACAAATTAAATACATCATATTTTCATAGTAGACATTTTAATATCTTACACTAAGCACAGTTGTGATTAATCAACATTACGATTGCTGTGTTGCTTTTAACTGTTTCCCTTCTAGGTTCTAGTTGGTGTGCATGTTTTTCTCTGTTTTTATTGCTGGTCTGCTTATTCTAACACAGCTTCAGGTTTTCACTCAGTTGTCTTTTTAACCTCTTTGCTATCTTTTGAAAAAAGTTTTGTATGTTTCAAGACAGACAAGTCAGATTAAAAAAGTTCCATTGCTTAAAAGCAGAGGTGGCATTACAGAAACAATCCCATCCCAAGGTCCAACTGCAGCTTTTGTTGTGGTGGAAATTCAAAAATGGGGTAAAACAGAGACTGACTTCAGGTGGAAAGAAATAATAAGAAGAAAATCATTGTTCATGGCACTGCAGCAGCTTCCATCCCTGTTGTCCTCATAGTGGCAGAATGAGAATCTGTGGGAGTTGTGAGGCTTTCAGAGAGTTAACTGTCTTAACTGGCTGCACCTCTGAGGGCAAAGATACAGTATAATACTGCAGACAGTGTACCTTGGAAATGAGAAGTTGGAACTTAGACAGCCAGTATTTTAGATCAACAACTCTCAGATAAAAAAAAAGTAGAAATTATAATGGCAGCCATCTGTTTGTTTGTCTGTTAATAACATCCGTTTCTTATCAGCAGTTTTTATAGGTTTTTTTTTTCTTTTTTCTAAGTTTAGCTTTGAAAAAAAAAACCCTATTTCAGCAGCCTGACACTGCTAGAAAAACTGGAGTAAAGTACAGAAAACCAGCCTTTTAGCAATACTTTATCATCACCGTCTGAGACATGGTTCCTCATTTGGATTACCAAGAACATGGAAGATTAGCATGTTGCTAGTGCTATCATGTCATTTAACACTTTCTGTGTCTCCACATTGGAACATGGTCCTGACATTAATATGTAGTCATTATTTTATTTATTTTTGTAAGGCATCTCACAGCTCCACTTTCCTTTCCACATGACTTCATCTCAGCCATCTAAAGTCTGATTTTACTGTAGCAAAAATGGACATTTTTTAACCTGATTACATAGTTTAACATCTTTCTCTATGCTTAAATTTACCAGGGTTACCAATCTGCAAGTTCCACTTTGAAAACCACAGAGCTTTTGCTAACAAAATTAGCCAGCTATTGCTCCCAGCAACAACACATTTCCCCCCATCAGTAAACAGGAGACTTTAGCTTGTTTTCTCTTTTAATAACCCATTTAATTTTTTTGTGTTTTTGGCTCATCAGACTTTACCTTTCTGCACAACACTCAAGTTCATTTTCATTTTATAGTTTTGGATGCTCCTCCACACAACATCAAACACCACTACTGGTTTAATTACCATGTCACCCTTATTTATAGCGCATGTTTGTTTTTAATGTATTTGATGTTGCATTTTTCTAAATCCTTTTTAAGACTTTGCTAAGTCTGGTTTTTATTAAATTATATTTGGTTAAGGAGGACTCTTGCATACTAAATGAAATACAATCAAGTCCAGTTTTTTGGGGAGTTCAAATTAAAACCATGACCTGGAAGACTGAGAATCTAAACAAAAGTGTCTCCATATTCAGTACATGGGTAGTAGTGGTACTTTCTAGATATCCTCCTTACAAACAGGTATAGCAAGAGCCTGTAATCGTGGCTCTGTAGCTATGAACACAGTTTCATCTAACTTCCACCTTTTCACATAATTTGCACATTGTTGTATTTTATCCCCACCATTTGGCAATCTCATAATGCACTGACTTTTAAAAACCCATAATTCTGATAAAAGATTGAGTCTCACAGCCAAGCAGAGCTGTTTTCTCCAATGGCCTTTTGAAATTCAGCCAAGCAAAATCTTAGTTAATTAGGAGTGAACAAAGAGGAGGGAGTGAAGGAAGAGCACCGAGGCTGACAGCAGTGTTTTTGCCCTGGAAGAAACAATAAGCTGCTGTGGGTGGCGGTGCATTGCCTCTTAAAACACAAAAAATAATAATGATGACACAGAGCAGTAGAAGGGTGAGGAATAATCAGTACTATGTGATCACTAGTCAGTGGTCAATATAGTGCATTCAATCTATTAAAATTAGGCAGCGGCATTCAAAATGAATATGCATTAACCCGAAGATTCCATGCCCTGCTTTTGGTGCTGCAAAGAGAAAATAGTTCAGCATATTCTCATGCCATTGCATACAACACCATGCTATTCCATGCACCTTTAACTTGGTGTTTATACGCATTTAAACCTTTTCTAAAAGAAAGAAAGAAAAAAAAAAACACCAAGGGAAAACCTTTTAGGCCCCAATTTTCATACTAACTACAAACCTGATCTACAAGCAATAATAAAACAGGGTAATGGTGTTTGTCTTCAAGTGTAACTTAAAATATTGACACAAATGTTCACAAAACAAGACTAAAAATGCATTTTAGAGCAAACAATAACATTTAGAAATGATTTTGTTGCTGATGGTGACAAATGGCATCTATACGGATAGAATCAGTGTTTGGATATTTTTCAATTTTCCTCCGTTTTATTTCAAGTCACTCATGCAGACAGACACAGTTCTTAACATTGGGAATAAATTCTCTGAAGTCATAAGATATCCCTTAACACTAAGAACATGCATATCAGCATACAAACGTAATTATTGTGGAGTAATATTTAATTTACTTTTGGTATGTCTATTGAAAAATTGTTTTTCAAAACATATGGCTAGGACTAAGGTCAAAGTTAGGGCTGAAGTAGAGGACAGACTGTTTTCCTCTTGCAAGACATGGTGTAAAATGAGATTACAAAAAAACTACAAAACTGCATATTAATAACACAACATGTTTGTTTCTGTTGTCATTGTAAATGTAACCCTAACCCCCTCAACTGACTCACCTGGTTATAGAGAAATGAATGCTACTACATGAACTGCTGTGCAGCATCTACACCTTTTTATTAGACCATGCTGAATATTTAGAAAGAATAGTGATATTGTTCATTACTAAATTAGTATTTTAAGTGGAGTTATGACAACAGATATAAGCCTACACCTAGTCATGTCAGTGGTTGACCTAATGTGCTCTTCGTTATATTTAGAGCAATAAAATGAATAAAATTAGAATAATGAAGAATTGTTTGAACGATAAAGTTTATTAAAAAA
This sequence comes from Melanotaenia boesemani, assembly GCF_017639745.1. Taxonomy (NCBI): domain Eukaryota; kingdom Metazoa; phylum Chordata; class Actinopteri; order Atheriniformes; family Melanotaeniidae; genus Melanotaenia; species Melanotaenia boesemani. The sequence continues at coordinate 22,314,452 of NC_055700.1, read as the reverse complement.
AACCAAACAATAAAGCAAATTATCTGAGAAATGCAGAAAAAAACCATATAATTTCATACAGATTAAAATACAATAACAGTGTTAAAAGAAATGAAAGTGAACTTGACAACAGTGCTACATCACACAGATTTCCAGGCAACAGGGAAAAAGATGAGCCTCTAAAATCTGATCTATAATTACTTGTGGTGGAGCAAGATTTAATATCCCAGAGCCCGGGGACAGCAACCAAAAAAGCTTGATCACTTTTGGTTTTTTTGGTATGTGAGGGACTAGAAGTAATAAGTGGGATGGCAACCTAAATGACCAGAGGTCTCCTGTACAAAGAGTGAAATTACCATGGAAACATGCAGTGCCTTAAGTAAAATTCATGGCTGGTGTACACACGTTTCTACAGATGTTGATGCTTAGACGACACTTCGAGGTTGTTACGACCCCTTTTGTCTAGGGGTATGAAGGGGTCGAACACAAGAGCGGAACCACGGAAGTAAATAAAGTAGTACAATTTATTTACATATAATCACACATAAACGGGTTCAAAATAGGGTTCCAGACTTCAGTTGTCCCAAAACATAAACTTCAACAAGTTACAACAAAAGCTCACGTAAACTTAAACCATAATTAACCAACAAAACAGATAACATAACTAAGGGAGTCCCAAAATAACGGGTCAACACAGAATCAGTATAAACCACAACACAAAAGCAGATCACCTCAGATAGGGATTGCAAGGTCTTAACAAACAAATTCACAAGCTTATCTTTAACACTAAATCCAAATCGCAAGTCCACACAGGATATCAGAACACACACACACTCGAAAGCTCCCAAACAGGCAGTCTGCGTCCACTGTCCACAGCTGCCCCGAATGACGGGTGATCGTCTCTTTTGAGGCAGCTCCAGCTCTCTGATTGGACGGGGGGATCCCGGAACTGGAGTAGGTGGTAGCCAATCATCATGCCGGAGAGGAGAAGTCCTGAGGAGATCTCCATAGTCAGGCAATCTGGAGTCATTCAATCAGTCCACAGGCTGAAGGGCTGGCGGGCCGTAACAAGGTGATGCAGGAAAACTGTTATAATAAATAAATGTGAAACCAGTTACTCCTCAGACTGAGTGGTGTGCACATTAAAGACACATGAACAATTTACACTGGTGATCAATTAATATTCACGTGTCTGCAATTACATGTGTGGCTATAAAAGCATGCACAATATGTTTAAAAAATACCATTAAAACCAATAGCAGCTTTAGCAGTATTAGAAGACGTGCAATACAAAAAGAGCGTGTTCAGAGGATTTACTGGCATGTGATGACAACTGGCTTATCAGCCACTTTATGTTCCCAAGGGCAAATTCTCCTGGAAGTGTGCACAGAGCTGAGGCCACTCTTGGAGCACAACACAGCGAGGAGCCTGTGCCCATATAGATGCTGACCACATTGGGGTTCCTAACCACTGGGGTATTCCAGAGGGAGCTGGCAAGCCGATCGGGACTGTGTCAGTCAACCCTGAGGCGAGCCATGCCAGCCGTGTGGGACAGAACTATCCACCTGTCAGCCAGGTATATCAGATTCCTACACAATGCAGCTGAACAGGTCAACATTAAAGTGCAATTTGCAACTACAGCTGGTTTTCCTGATGTACTTGGAGCTATTAACTGCACACATGTTGCTATAAAAGTGTCATCACATGATGAATGTGTATATGTCAACAGGAAACATTTTATTTGATCGATATGCAGATCATATGTGATGCACAAATGCAGTTAACCAACACTGTGGTGAGGTGGCCTGGTTCAGTGCATTATTCATACATTTGTAGTAACAGCATGGTTGGGAACAGACCACAAGCTGGCACTGTGCACAAAGAGTTGTTGAGTAAATATATTTGTGTAATTGTCCTAAAAATGAATCCCTGTGATGTGCACTGAGCTTGCGCCCCCAAATTCTGTCCTGTCTTCACATCGCCATTTCTGTTTAGTTTTTCTAGTTAAACTACAGCTTAAGATCTTCCTAACAAGCCCCTGATTGTCTGTACGGTCAAATTATTCTTTAATAACCCAGTGCATAAAGTGTAAAAAGTCTTAAGCAGCCTCACGCTTTCCCTGGCAGACTCATTCTTTTGGAATTTTCTGATTGTGCAGAGAGGGGAATGACATGTGCGGGCTCTATAAATATGATTTGTGTATATGGGGAGTGGGCAGGGAGAAGTCTGGTTCTTCAACACATGCGCTGAATTCCATGTTGATTGGGAATTACAAAGGAAATGTGCTTTGATTCATACGTGTGGACAGATTAATACATCAGGATTTTTTTTTGTGCATATGACATTTTCTGGATTTGACTGTACACCATCTTTCAGTGGGAATTCCATGCAAGTCTTTTTACATGAGGTAAAAGGAGTTAACATGTCAGTAATGTGCTGTGAAGCTAAACCATAAAGGGCTTAAAAGAAATCTAAATCAACTCTGTCTCTTACTTATTAGTGTTGCTGTTCCTCCACTGAAATGACCTTTTTTGTGCCAGTTAGAAGCCTGACAGCTGCATTCTGAACTAAATATAGTGGCGAAAGACTGGACTGAGTTAGCCCCAATTACGTTAATAACCCAACAAGGAGATAAAGCAAGGATTGTTTTCAAGTTCTTGTGAGATAAAGATGGTTATAAAAGTTTCCAGGAAAACACAAGAGTTCTTACTGCATCATGCACTTTGAAAGAGGACCACATTTATTGATGGAGTCCATATTAATATTTAGTTAAAGGATATTACTTGATTTAGAAAATGGTAACTAGTCCCTAAATGTGTATTTGATGTGCTGTCTTCATCCTCTATCCTTACAATAACTATTGCTCATACTTGAATTATTTGATAAAAGACACTTGTGTAATTTGTTAAAAGTTATCTACATTAATTCTGCCAATACTGATTTTTAAAAAAGATAACCTATTGAAAATAACCTGCTGTATTGCCCCAAACGTGCAAATTATCTAATAACACAAAAGCTGGGTTTGTTTTTCCTTTGTCTTTGTTGAGGATTTCTTAGATTTATATCCTTTTTTTCATCTTACACTAGGATGAGAATGATAGAGGTTGCCATAGAAATAATTAATGAAGGCTCTGATTGTATTTTGAATGAAATTTTGGCTTATCTAGTTGTTCACTGAGGAGTTTCCAGGCAAAAGCCAAAACAAGATCTTGGAAAAGAATTAAATTTCTAATATTGCTGATGTGGATGGCATGGATAGATAAGCGTATGCCTCAATCAGAAAGGTAGAAATGCTAAAGCTGATAGCTGTTCAGGTGGGTCTATAGTATAGTGAGAATTTTTTTATTTTTTTTGTTTATTTTTCCATTTGGCCTTTTTTATACTATCAGAATGGATTTTTTTCCACATCCTCAAGAGTAAGTGGATATACACTAGCTCTACAGCTGATTTCATGACAAGGTTTGGGTCATCGTCCATCTGTTCCTTTTTGTTTAAGTAGAAAGCATAAATACTTCTAACATGAATATGCTGCAGTGACCCAACTGTATCAGAGTAAGACCTTCCCTGTTATGGAGAAAGCAATGGACTGGCTGGGAGGTGCTGACTCAGGGTTTGATCACCAAGTTCACACAGGGGTGCCGGCCAGAGCACTTCTTAAGGCCGCTCAGAGTATGGGCTAGTGAAGACTGAGAGGCTGATGTAAAGTTTCCTTCTCTACTTTATTTCTCAATTGTGTGTGGATGTGTGGTTTTTCTATGAGGAACAATACAATACAAACATAACTTAGGTCAGGGTAAACAACATAACCAGAAATAAACACAAATCAATAGCTTGAAAACATATGTCCCTTTGATCAATATAAAAAACAAACACTAAATCCCCCACTACAACATTCAGTACACTGAGTTTTCAGTCTGGTCAAGCTACCATCGATAATAGCAAGAGCACTTCCGGTAACGGAACTAGCAAAGCGCTCTTATTGTGAAGGTCTACATTTGCTACTTCCGGTAACGCGTTAACATTAGCTTCGCATGTTAGGCGAAAAAAAACACTACATTGCGCTAGTTACAGCGCATTTTGCTGCAGCAATAACACTCTCACTACTGTACTGAACCCGTAATATGCATAAACATACGTAACTCTATAACCAGAACACATTTAAATCTGAGGTGTGGGCACAGGAAGGCTAAGTGGCTAATTAGCTGCAGGCACAGAGTAATTAACGTGCCCAAGCTCTGAACTTTGCTTGCCATAAATAACAGAAAATACTACGCTGTATGTCATCCCAAATATAACAAAGGTTGTGTGCTAGTTATACTCACTGGTCATTCACGCACACATTGCTCATACAGGTGACCGTAGCCCACCACAAAGTTACACATGAAACTCTGCCAGATGACGTCACCCGCAATACAACTAACCGGTAAACTGGCCAACCTCGCGCAATACACACTAGAATATCGGCTGACTACAACTAAATGAACTGGAGACTTTGGGGCCTTTTCTACATTCCCAGATTCCAACAATGTCTGCTTGTTTGACAGATGATCTGGAATTCTGTGGTTCATGAACCATCCTTTTTAATCATATATGGTGACAAAAAACTAAAAAAAAATCCCTGAGACCCCTTGACCAGTTAAACATGTAATGTTGCACCCGGTGGAAACCACCCGGTGGAAACCAAACCATTGACTAAAATGGCCACAAATAGCAGCGGAGGCCGCAGTGATGCGGTAACGTGTTGTACATGCACCCAGTGTAAAGGAGGGGTTACTTGAAAATTTTCTGTTGGAGTGTTGCTAGCAAGTTACCAAGAGGTGCTTTTTGTATTTTGTTGCCTAGTGAGGGCCTCTGTCTTTTACATCGGTACATTTTTGGTCTGTATATTGAGTATTCCCATGAAAAGAGATGGTACCAAACTCACTGAACGGGCAAAAAGACATTAAGAATATTGTGGAAGTTGCTGATATGGCTTCTTGTTGACTCTGGGTGAAGAGGGGGGATGCGTGGTGTAGTGGTCTACCTGGACCCAAATTGGGTACTGACCATCCCCGGCTGGGTCACCCGGGTAATGGTGTGTGATGTAAGACCTGAAACACCCTGTCATCATGGCTAAATGACTGAATATGTGTCTAGGTTTAACCACAAGGTGTATTCACATCTAGATTACTTTTAAATTGGTCTTGGTGATGGACACAAGCAAATATTAAGAAAACTGTCTGAGCACTTACAAATCCAACTGAAAACTAAATCCTCTGAAACTTTAGCAGTTTATCAGTAAGCTGAAATTTCAGGCTGACTTACCTTAAGCATTATCAACCTAGTGTATATTAAGGTCTTTCTAGAGATTGTAAAGACGTAAAACAGTTCCCCACACTGCCCTGCTTTTGAGGCATGTTTGGGATTGTAAAATTACAGCACATGATTCGAAAGTTGGACTATTTCATGTCCTTGATGTGAACAGACAAGCTGTTTCGTAGGAATTACTGCTCAAATGTAAAAAAAAAATATGATAGTCTCTCTTCAACATTAATTAGAAGTGTAATGTTTAGCTTTAAGGGAAAGAATTGTCAACGAGCCTGCTTGAGTGTGCTGCTCTGAATCTCATCAAAGGTTTGTCACTGCTTTGTTTGTCCAAAAAAGGAGATTGACTGCAAAGCAAACCATTTTCTAACCATCAGCCAAGTGTTTTCTTCTATTGTCTTTGGGATAATGAACTTTCACCTTCAGTGTGGCTTTGGCTTTGAAGGGATGGACATTTCTCACAACTATCCAAAAGACTCCTGCTTATTTACACATTACCTTGATTAAGACTTTATAAGAGGTCACATCTCTTACTTAAGGAAGTGATCACCAGACACGAAAGGAACAAAGCAAATCATCGTTATTATCGCTGGTAACATATTGTGATTTACGGTACATCATGCACAGCCTTAAAAATGTTTATTGAGGTGTTTTAAGACTGTAACGCCAACTGATAGTTTGTGTTAGTAGCAATATTCAGCCAAGTACAACATCAGACATACACATACATAAATACTTAAAAAGGTGCATTTATAGTTTATGAAGTCTTGGTGGCCAATTAGTTTAGATCTTTAGTCCACAGGGATGGCCTTACTTAATGATGGCAAGCACAGTGTGTGATTCTCTTCCATTTCCAGCTGCCTAGATCAGAGGACTTTTCATCTTACTCAATGGAAGAACAATACTGTCACAATGACAAAACACCATTTTCTTTATTTATGCAGTTTAATAAATTTATTTTGCATTACTTCAAAATTACTGTTGTGACTCTTAGACAGTCATTTCTGCACATCGTTTGATCCATATGAGCAGTTGGTGTGTTGGTCCACAGCATTTTTAATACGCTGGTAGTTAAGGGAGGCGCTCTGCAGTTACCAACCTACAAAAAGAAGAGATGATGTGTTACTGTGCATGACAAATTTATTGCTCATTCCACTCCAAAAGGCGACATTACACAGTGACAGCATACAGACACTGGCTTTGAGCACAACTGCAGCTGTGCTGCCTGGCTGTGCTGGATAAATCTGTGTTTGTGGCTATGGTTACTGCTCAGACTTGTGCTCCATTTGTGGTTTGCTTCATGCCGCTATGGGCATGTCAAGCTGAACTATAACCATCCAAACCTATACAGTTCCTTTGACAGAAGTAACAATAAACCACAGAACCTCAGGGATGAAATAGGTTTTGTTTTTATGTCTGATCTCTTAATGTGTCTCAGCAGTGGTTGGTGAGGGAGTTTGTTCATTAGCTACTCAAGTCATTTTTCTGAGTGTACAGAAAGTAAGCCAACCTGCCGTCTGCTCATAACCAGCAATAGTTTGCAAGATTTAAAACAATGTTGTGCTGTAAACTTGACACTAACATCAGCATAATATCATGATTAACATTTTAATAACATTTAGTAGATAATAGCTACAAGATTTACTATCCAAACGTAATATAATGCATGAACTTCTGGTGGGGTCATGTTTAAAGCTGTTGTAAAGCTGTTACATTCCCAACAAAACTACTAAAACTCTGTTAGCCAGCTTAGTTTACACATGGCAGTGTTGGGCAGACGTAGGGGCACAAGTACCCTCTAATAAAACCTGGAGGTTAAGAACAAAGTCCAAAGCAACAACATTGAGCCCATGGAAATAGTAGCATGGGGCTAATGCTAGCACCCACAATGATGAATTGAAAATATGTGCAGAGCTGAGGATATTAGAGTAGAAAATTTTAAGGAACACAGACATACCACAATATTGCTTAAAAAGGATTATCAATGCATGAATAAAAAATGACCTGACAAAACTTAAACATACTTAAATTAAAAAAAGACCAAATAGGAAATAATTAGTCAAATAAGTGGTCAAACAGGTTTTTATAAAACTGAAATAAGGTGCAACTCCTTTGCCTGCTGGACAACAACATACAGGTCAGAAATGAGGGAAAAGTGTGAACAAATGACTGAAGAAACACCTTGAATTAATCTGCTTCCACACAAGAGCTCTGCATTGTACAATTAGGCAATAAACGTCCAATATTATTATGTGGCAAACATACAAATCCTGTCTATTCTGCTTTTCTATCAAGGGGAAATTAGATCAGTCACTTTGAAATAAGGGTCTGTTGTAGGAACACATTTGGCAGGACAGTGGTGAAAAAAAAAGATGCTCAAATGACTTGTCTTTCAGTAGGAATGGTCATTAACGTGACATCTAAATTTATGTATAGGAAAGTCATAGGTTAGTAGAAACTGAAATGCTTAGCAGTGCATGTTTGACTGCAATGCTTGGGGATTAGTGCGATGGGGTGTCTGAGGGAAAACAGAGAAGCAAATCTTCAAGTGACTGTGATTATTGGACATGATCAGGCTGAGCAACTAATAATCTGTTGACAATTAGAGAAGGATATAATGATAGGTTGCAGTGCATAAATCCATCATTACAATGGCAAATGTAAATTATATTGATTGAATCTCATGGCCTTAATAGGCAACAGCTCTCAACCCAGCTGATGAGACTGCCCCATCAAATCCATAATGAAAACGATAAAATGATACTCGCATTATAAAAGGTCAGAAAAAACAGATTCAGACACTGTTAGTCGACTTGCCAATAAATCAAGTCTCAGGAAACAGTGATTTGACCATTTTCCTTCATAGAAGCTCACCATTAGGGCTCAAGAAATGGAAAAGCACTGAAAGTGGCACATCTTTGATAAAAGAAGAAAAAAAAAAAGCTCCAACATGAGCCATTAGACTGTGTGACAGGTGCAGTCAATATTGAGCTGACATCGCTCACCTGTAACTGGAAGCCCTTTTCTGTGCTACTAATCTGGCAATCAGATGCAGAGGTATCTCGCTTCATCACTCTTCTGTGTAACAAGAATTTTGTCTGGTTGTGTGAGCATGGAGATGGAGGACAGGGGGAGGAGAAATAGGTAAATACCAGGAAATCAGAGGAGATACCCACAAACGTCCCAGTGCTTAATATCTTCTCATTAGTCAGATTCAGAACCAGGACACCAGGGCAACACTCATGCTCCGATAGCCAATCAAGTCCTCATTCATATCAAATGTCAAATCAAGGCAAAGAATCTGGGTTCCTCATCTATTTAATATTATGTCATAGCGAGATTTGTCTTTAGCTCAAACAAGTGAATACTCATCATGCCAGACCTCTATCATCTCTGTCATTCAGAAAATGAGGCTATATCCCCCTAATAAAAATGAAATGAATAATCTAATCTGCAGATATTAGATCAGTCTTATTGAGAGTGGGTTGAGGACGGGGAGGAGGGCAGGAGATAAACAACACTAATACACTTTTTCAGCTCTTGGCTGAACAGCGCAAACACTTCCTCTGTAGGCCTAGATTTTGTTTACATTGGGATGCAAAAAGACAGAAGTTTGTGCGGTTTCCAATTCTATATATATATATATATATATATATATATATATATATATATATATAAATATAAACACACACAGATGAGGACAAAATTGTTGGTACCCTTCGGTTAATGAAAGAAAAACTCACAATGGTCCCAGAAATAAATTGAATCTGACAAAAGTAATAATAAATAAAAATTCTATGAAATTTAGCCAATGAAAGTCAGACATTGCTTTTCAACCATGCTTCAACAGAATTATTTAAAAAAAATAAACTCATGAAATAGGCCTGGATAAAAATTATGGTACCATTAACTTAATAATTTGTTGCGCAACCTTTTGTACCTGTCAATGAGACTTCTGCACCTCTCAGCAGGTATTTTGACCCACTCCGCATAAGCAAACTGCTCCAGTTGTCTCAGGTTTGAAGGGTGCCTTTTCTAGACGACATGTTTCAGCTCCTTCCAAAGAGGCTCAATAGGATTTAGGTCAGGGCTCATAGAAGCCACTTTAGAACTTTCCAAAGTTTTCCTCTTAGCCATTCTTGGGTGTTTTTAGCTGTGTTTTGGGTCATTGTCCTGTTGCAAGACCCATGACCTGCGACTGAGACCAAGCTTTCTGACACTGGCCAGCACATTTCTCTCTAGAATCCCTTGATAGTCTTGAGATTTCATTGTACCTGCACAGATTCAAGACACTCTGTGCCAGATGCAGCAAAGCAGCCCCAGGACATAACAGAGCCTCCTCCATGTTTCACAGTAGGGACGGTGTTCTTTTCTTCATATGCTTCATTTTTCCATCTGTAAACATAGAGCTGATGTGCCTTGGCAAAACGTTCCACTTTTGTCTCATCTGTTAATAGGACATTCTCCCAGAAGCTTTGTGGCTTGTCAGCATGTAGTTTGGCAAGTTCAAATCTGGATTTTTTATGATTTGTTTTCAACAATGGTATCCTCCTTGGTCTTCTCCCATTAAGCCCACTTTGGCTCAAACAACGACGGATGGTGCGATCTGACACTGATGTTCCTTGAGCTTGAAGTTAACTTCTAATCTCTTTAGAAGTTTTTCTGGGCTCTTTTGTTACCGTTCGTATTATCCGTCTCTTTGATTTGTCATCAATTTTCCTCCTGTGGCCACGTCCAGGGAGGTTGGCTACAGTCCCATGGATCTTAAATTTCTGAATAATATGTGCAACTGTAGTCACAGGAATATCAAGCTGCTTGGAGATGGTCTTATAGCCTTTACCTTTAACACTTTAACATGCTTGTCTATAATTTTCTTTCTAATCTCTTGAGACAACTCTTTCCTTTGCTTCCTCTGGTCCATGTGGAGTGTGGTACACACCATGTCACCAAACAGCACAGTGACTACCTGTAGCCCACTGACTGATTACAAGATTGTAGACACCTGTGATGCTAATTAGTGGACACACCTTGGATTAACATGTCCCTTTGGTCACATTATTTTTAGTCTTTTCTAGGGGTACCATCATTTTTTTCCAGGCCTGTTTCATGAGTTTATTTTTCTTAAATAATTCTGTTGAAGTTATTCAAGTTATTTCTGTGACCATTGTGAGTATTTCTTTCATTAACCGAAGGGTACCAACAATTTTGTCCACGTCTGTATATACATATATATATATATATATATATATATATATATATATATATATATATATATATTTAGAGTGAGTTGATTGAGATAGGGCTAGAAAGGATGAAGATGATTTCCATGAGCCAGAATTCCTGTATTTTACCAGATGAAGAACAAATATCAAAGCACAGCAGAGGCCACATGGCAACATTTTATCAGGGTTGTGCTGACTTGGCTGAACTCTCCCTCTGAGAGGCAAATGAGAAGAAATGGCTCTGTAGAGGAAGCAACCGGGTACATCCATAGCTGCCGTTATCGTTTGTATCCAGCACTGCTGAGTCTGTAGCTTCGGCCCCCTGCTTGGATGGGAAATGACCTGCCTGTATTTCCCTGGCATTCTCTCACTCTCCACCTTACTCCTTGGACTGTTCCACAGCACAATCTATCATGATCTTTTGACCTCCTGCCCAAGTCTCAGGTCTTTAGAAAGTGCTCCTCAACACAGCTGCATTCCATTTCTTACCTGTTGTGTCTGATCCATGATGCTCTCAAGAAACACAACAGGAGTGCATCTGTGGAAGTTTCCTGTTCCATCTGCTCATGGCTGCCAAACTGGCAGGGACTCATGTGGCAGATATGAGGAAGTTATCGCATAAAGTTGTTCTGGGCATCGTGCCTGTCAGTGATTCAGTACTTTTGGCATGGCCTTTTAACTTTCATCTGCAGTGGGAAAAACGCCCTCCTTTGGATAAGTGTGACCCAATGTGTGGAAGATTTTTTTTTCTTTTTTAATTGCTCAGACTAGCAAATTCAAATGTCCAGCTCACGTGCCAAGACTCTTCAAGGGTAAACACACATGACAATTTCTACATTTAAGAGGAAAACTGCAGCTTCCCAAAATGCTCTGATAGCAGTTAGTGTGGGCCAAATCCATATTTATAAGCGACAGGCAGGCGACATTCTTTGCCCTCAGCAGGCTGTGCAGAGCAGTAAATTGAATTCTGCCACGCAGCTCTTGCTGACAGAATGCTGAATAAGTGAGAGGATCTGTATTTTAGAGAAATGCATGACTGGTGGCCCGCATATGCATTAGAATAAAAATTATATGTTGTGGAAAACTCATGTGGCATTTGACAGACAGTGCAGCTTCAAAATAGCAGAGATTTTAAAACCGGATATGACAAATAAACTGATTTTAGACTGTAAGTAAAAAGCTCAGATTAATAGTATTAGGATTTATTTAGTCTTTGAGTTGGTGACTTTGATTTTTCTTTGATGCTTGAAGGAATAAAAATAGATTAGTGCAATGTCAATAAGTAGTTTATTTACTCCACTTTCTAATTTGGTCAAAACGTCACAGATTGGATTTCTTGTAGCTTGTGGGAAATTCAAAAATAATTCCTTTGGGTTTTTTGTGTTCTGCCAGCCGTTCCTTCTTTGAATTCAATTTTCAGATACTATTGCATTGTGGCTATTATACATAATTAATACCAGATGCTCAGAAATGCTTTATAAATAATTTGATGCTGTAGGAACAGGAATTAAAACAAGCAAGGCATTTTTTTTAGGGTGGAAAAAAACATAACATTGTTGCTGCATACTTACATGAAAAGCATTATCTTGCTAGTTAAGGAGGTCAGGTGCATGGGAATAATAATAATAATAATAATAATAATAATAATAATAATAATAATAATAATAATAATAAAAATAATATATATATATAATTATAGTGCTTTTCAAAGCATGCAAACGTGCTTTACATCAAATCCATTATTTATTCACTCCATATTCTCACACTTGGTGGTGGTAAACTACATGTGTAGCCACAGCTGCCCTGGGCAAGAGTGACAAAAGCATGGCAGCCAATCTGCAGCAATGGCCTCTTGACTATCATGAAGCACTTATTCACATTCATACACCCCTGTTTCTGACACTAGAGGAAGAATGAATGAAATAAACGTTATTAGTAAACTCCACATGGGTTTTCCAGTCGTTGGGGTAGTTAGAAGTCAGCAAATAGAAGTTCCTGATTAAAGTTTGGATTTTAAAGACCACCAGTTGTACTGTACATAATGATGCAGGTTGAGGTACATCATTTACAACTCACTTTCCAGAAAAGGTGGGACGTTTCATTCCATTGAATGCCTGGCGCTTTTAGGCAAAGTATGAAGCATGCCATCATAGAAAATGACAAATACGTGTAAAATGTGCACATTGGACAGGTCCAGAATGGCTGATGTGGTTATTTAGACTGCACAGGATCTTATGCTGCTCTTTTTTTTTGTTTTCATTGTTTTGGATCACAAAAACATTAAAGTATTCTGTAAAGGGTGATGTGTGGAGATGGACTTTGCAAGGATATGCTGACATCATCTTCCAGAAGTGCACTGGCACCTGGAAAACTCAAAGAAAGTTACTGCTGCAGCTGCCAGAGGAAACTGGAGCGAGTTTATGGAGGACAAAACAAGCAGCAAGGCAGGAGGACAGGTGGAGCATAACTCGCAGGGGTAGCAGACTAGTTAAAGAAGGCAGTACCAGGTACTGTGCAGATCGATCCAAATATCAATAATATCTATAGTATATCTATATAATACCAGCGTGATAAGAGCAATATTTTTCTTACAGTGTGCTTTGGGGACAAAAAGCAGTAAAATGTAAATGAGAGCCAACCAGGAGTAGTTTTTTTTTTTCAATCTAATTTGCATTTGTTTAATTGTGTGTGATAAAAGGAAATAACAGTTTCATTATTTTCTCACACTGTTGATGCTGTTTTATATAGTTTACAAACAAATTAAGCTTAAATTGTGGTGTTCACGTGGTCAACTCTAGTTTCTTTCTAAGACAACTACCTAAAGTTAAACCATTTCTTTCTCAGCATCATCTTAAGATTTTAATCCATTTAGACTATTGCAGCTCATTTTACACTGGGCTCAGTCAGACTTCCCTCGATCGGCTGCAGCTGGTTGAAACAGCTGCAACTAGACTTTTAACTAAAAAAACAAGAACACATTCCTCAAGTCTCGGCTTCCCTACCTGTTTGTTTTAGAGTTGATTTTAAAATTATGTGCTTCCACAGTCTTGTACCACAGTATCTGTCAGACCTCCTTCAACCATGCATCACGTTCCCTGAGGTTAGCAGACTGGTCACTTTTAACCATCCCCTCAACCAGGAGGAAGCTTAGAGGTGACTGAGCATTTTCTGTAGCTGGACCGAGAATATAGAACCACTTACCACCACATATTAAGGATGCCTCTTCCCTTGCTGTTTTTCAATCATTGCTTAAATTTTTTTTTTTATTTGGCTTTAAACACTAGTTGAGATGTTAGTTTTTCTGATTTTCTGTTTGTACTTATTTTAACTGTTTTATTGGCTGACCACATGTTTTCATACTTTTTACTGTGTTTATTACTTTTATTTTGGTATAAAGCAGTTTGGTCAACTGTGTTTTTTTTAAAGTGTTACATAAATAAAGTGGAGTTGGAATAAATTTTAATTTCTCAGATCTGCCAGTCAGTTTGTTTAGAAAAATATTTTATTTGACAAAAATCTTTGTACTGTGTTTGATTATAATAGTTAGGATCAATAATGAGAGGCAAAATGATTAAATGATTGTGAAAACCCCCAACATGTGCAACAGATGTGAAATGAGTCAGGAGAAGAGATGTGATCTGCACTGGCTGCAGCTTGTTAACAGTTAAAACCTTTAGACAGTTAATGCACCAGCTAAGGGACAAGACGGGGGCGCCCTGACTGGCTCTATTCATAGCTTTATTGATGCGACAGGCTGAGCCGATATTCAGGTCTTGAACAGATATTTCAGTTTTTTAAAGACTTCCACAATGGTACACAAATAATTCTGGTGCAAATCCAAAATTGGGCCTGTGTGAAGCAAAACATTATGCTTTAAAGGTCCCATATTATGCAAAATTCACTTTTTAATGGTTTTGGAACAGTCATACTGGTCCCCCCGCATGTGTAGGAGACCCGTAAGTGTGAAACTCTTTCAGGCGCTCTCTCTCCCCCCTGCTCCACCTCTAGGGAAGTAAGCGCTGAATTGAGCGAGTTTGAAAGCGTGTACGTTAAGACGTCATAAGGGACAATAACCACTCCCCACAGAGCGATGGACCCGCTTACCGGCTCTCAAAGCCCGCCCTCTAAAAATCACCTAGCGCCCAGTGTTTTTCCTTTTCGGCAACCCTCGTTAGTGGACATGGCTAAGCGACAGAAGCACTGTTCAGTTTGTGGCTGCATAAATGAACACGAAAACGTTTTTTTACTTCCATCCACTGAACCCACGAGGACTGAGTGGATTAATTTTATTTTTGGAGGAAATGTACCCGGAAAACTTCCAAAGGTTTTGCATGTCTGTGGCCAGCATTTCAAAGAGGACTGTTTCCACAACATGGGGGCATGGAAAGCAGGCTTCGCCAACCGTTTGAAGCTGAAGCCAGGTTCAATACCAACTGTCCGTGACACAGCTGGAGAGGTAAGAGCTGGCAGTTATTTTATCGTTTCGGCCTTATTAGTCTGATAGCTTGAAAATATATTAGCACTGTTGTAAATGTAGCCAAGTCACTGTTTCTACTGTTTGTATCCGGTGCCATTGTGCATCAGATTGATGAGCGTAGCTAGCTGTGTTCTCCGTGCGTCGCGGTTTGGGTCGGTAATGGGGGCTTCAGGAATGGGTTCCGGTGTTCCGGCATTTGTTTATCCTTCACTACGCTGTAATCAGCGTCTAGTTACCGCTAAGGCCTAACCTGTCAATCACCTCATGACGGGTGATGCGATGGGCGGAGCCAACAGCTGAGCTGCTCCACCAGGGTTCCGCCCACCATAAACGGCACATTTCTGAAGCTGCTAAAAAGAGGGAGGTGAAGAGAAGCCGCTGCACTCAAACTGAGGGTCGATTTGTCCATACCATGGCGGAAATATTTCATTTAGATATTAATGAATGGTCTCAGATTGGGAATAAAGTGTATAATATGGGACCTTTAACATAACATCCATGGTCACATGCTAAATGGACTAGCAGTTAGTACAAATTTCTTATATGCAAGTACTGGACTCTATGTTCACCCAGCAAGCTGAGGATAAATAATTCCTTCAGTTCAGACAAATAACAGAAACTGTATGCTGTACCAGAGACAGGCATTTTAATTAAATGTTCTGTTCTTTTTTCCAGTTCAACGTTTCGATGATGACATCTCAGCTCTTCAGTGTACATCTAAACTGCTTTTAGTGAACTGCCACCATAGCATGAGTCATACGTCAGAATGTGATGGTGTTTCCACTACATTCACCGTGTTTGGAAAATAGTACTGTAGCATTACTTGACACAGCTGTTTCTGAAATGTAGTCATGGAGTAGCAACATTGATTGGCAGGAATAGCTTTAGTGAGTGCAAGCTAGAGAAATGCCATAATGGAAGAACACCCACAGAACTTGAGGCTGATTTGTCAGCTTGCTTGTTATTGATGATAGAGTTTTCTTTTGAAGAAAGCACAAGAGAGAAAAAAAATAATCTGAAAGACATAGAGGCCACAACTGTCTTTAATCCCCTTTGAGCTGTCATGTCTAGTTGGGGCAAAGGCTTTGTCTGTGTGGCAGTGGGAGTTCTATTGCATTGTCAAAAAGTGGAGTCAATCAGTGTATCACAGCTCTTGAAAATGTTTGCTGTTTGTTGTTTTCAAGCCATTTGTTCTATTTTTTATGCCACTGTGCTGGAGAGAGCTGCTGCTTTTTTCATGAATGCCATATCTGAGGAAAAGCTTGGAGGAAAGTCTTCAGATTTGCTACAGATGAACATTTTAACTCAAGGGTGACCCATTTAGGTTGTGGTGGGTGACAGTCAAGGTTACCCTGGTACAACTCTTGGTTCTCCTTACAATACATTGCTCTCTTCTACCCTGTAACCAAGCAATGCCATTGCCTTAATTCACCTTACACCACTTTATAAAGATTATTTGGTTTTTTAAAAGAAAGCATTTGAACATGGTGTTTGCTCCGATATGGAAACACTAAGAGTTTTTGTATTTGAGCTTCCCATTGTTATTTAGAACCTCCTGCTGCCTGTAGAGGTTCCTGGTTCCTGAATAAAATAAAGGAACCTTAACACATGGGACCACCACCAATCAAAAACTTTTTAAAAGAAATTTCATTTTAAATAAAGATTAACCAACCAATACCATGAGAAGGGAGCCCCAGCCAAAAGAAGCAAAAGATGGGAGCAAACCACAAACAAGCCACACAATGGCCTGGTTCCCTAACCTAAAGTCCAAAAGTAACCTAAAAAACCAAAACCAAAAGCAGTACTACCAATGGCTGTAGATTCAACTCATAAGCAATCAAAACAAAGAGACGTGCAGCAGTGGCTGGTATAAGTGGTGGCTGCCAGGACACTGCCACCTCAAGTCAGATTACTCATAAAAAAATTAACAGTGTGTGGTGTAATTATACATCGATCGCCTTTGATGCATTGATTCAATGATGAAGGATCCAGCAGAATTGACCCAAATTGGAAATATTAAAGCAACCATCAATACAGGGATCATTTTGTGCTAAGGGAGAACATGTGGAATTGCTTACAATTCCAGAACCAAACAACCTAAATTTTCTATTTTAATTTGATTAGAAAAATGCAAATATACAAAAGTATGGTGTGTAACTACAATAAAGTCAGACTGTGCTTCCTCGGTCATTCTCCCTTAGGGCAGTGATTCGTAATGATGGGGCTGCGGCCCATGCTTGGGCCTTGACCACCACCTAGAGGGCTGCAAAAAACTTTTAGTTTTGCATCTTTGGGCAGTGAGGGCTGCAGGACCCATAACATATCAGTTTAGGACACAAATGATATCACTGTAGAAGCTTAGTTGCAGTGCAGCTTCCTAACACTTGGTGGTAGTAATGTGTCAGTTAACTCCACTGAGCAGAAGAAGACACTCAGCTAGCCCAAGCTTTTATTATTTTGAATGCATTTTATCACTGCATCATTTTATTGATCAAATTTCCTTTTTTCCCCCCCCAATACAAATCTTGTTTAGTAGATTTTGTGTTTATAAACCTGACTTGGTTTTTTATATTTGTCCTTGTAGGAGTCAAATTGTATTCCAAAAATTATTAGCCTACTGGGCATTTTGTTGTATGTGCAGTTACAACAAGATCACATCCACGTGATAAATATATATATATATATATATATATATATATATATATTATATGTCTTTGTGGTGGTCTCATTGGATCGTTTTATCACTTTTTTCATATTTTACTATGTTTTCGCTGTTAAACTGTGGATTTGGTTTAGTTCTTGAATACAAACTAAAACAAGGGAGACACCCTGGTGAGGTGTTCCAGGGATGCCCCACCAGGATGAGATCCCAGGGAAGGCGAAACACGCTGGAGGGACTACATCTCTCAGCTGGCCTGGGAACACCTCAGGATCCCCCTGGACAAGCTGGTGAATGTGGCCGGGGAGACAGAAGTCCTGGCTTCCCTGCTTAGGCAGCTGCCCCTGCGGCCCTGTATAAGCGGTAGAAAATAGATTAAAGGATGTCTAACAGAGCTTAGAAAGAAAATTCTATTTTGATATTTTTATTGCTTTTTGTGATTTGATATGA
This sequence comes from Melanotaenia boesemani, assembly GCF_017639745.1. Classification (NCBI taxonomy): domain Eukaryota; kingdom Metazoa; phylum Chordata; class Actinopteri; order Atheriniformes; family Melanotaeniidae; genus Melanotaenia; species Melanotaenia boesemani. The sequence goes on along the minus strand of NC_055700.1, from coordinate 22,296,361 downwards.
AAGGAAGTGATTGTTTAAAATCAGCATACTGTCTCATACAGAATATTGGCAATTATGAAAATGTAATCCATTGAACCGATATATTCAGTTAAGATCAAACTCACAATTTATGCCTCAGAATATGAACAGAATATCTGTAAAGCTGTCTGGATGTACAGACAAGTTGGAAGTGATAAAGATTGTGCTGTATTTTCATGCTCAGCATGAATAAAAATGCTGCAGGTGGTACAAAAAAAGCGGGCAGCTTCTCACGGGTTAGTCTGATGCTTGAAAGCAGGTTAAAAGAACAGCTGATGATATGGCTTCAGAATAGATGGCTTTTTGAGCTTATGACATTTCTACTAATTTACCTACAACTGGAGTTTAAAGAGGGAAGATTAAAGTGAGAGGGGAGGGGACACCAAGCATGTGTCAGGCATGAAACTACAACATCAAAAGCAAATGACGCACTCTCAAACTATCTGCTCTCCTGGCCTTGTTTCAGGTTCGGTGGGGGCTGCAGAGTTGTACCAAGCTGGTTTTCATGGAGTTCATCTGAGGCGCTTCATATTTTCTATTCATCATATTTTGTTTGATCCTGACTTCCTCCCTCGAGCCCCTGCAGTTTGTGCTGGATGAAGAAAAGAACAAAAACTTCACAGATATTGCTACCTGTATTACATATTCCTGATGACAGAGTTATATATATTTTTTTAACTATAGATGACTATTATTCACTTTAATTGTTCAGCATTACAATTTTTTTTTCTCCTTTTCAAATCATTTTGAGAATGACCAGCATCAATCTGCATTAACCATTGTTTTTGAAACATTAAATTTTAATATATAGTGACTGAAAAAGAACCTTAGGCGTAATAAAACCTTTGGCCTTGGTTGTTGAAGTAGTGCTTATGTCTCAGCAGTGCACTTGAGACTTTTCCAAGCTGACAACAAACAACAAACAGATCAATATGATTTGATTCAGCCCTTTTGTCTGCAGTTTTATGCAGTGCAATATAATACAGTTTTCTGTAATCCTGTTATCCTGTGTGTAATATATCCAACTGCTTCCATCATATAATTTTACCATTAGCTTTTAGGTTTTGGGTTCAGAGAATATTAAGTAGAGAGGTACTTTTATATGAGTAAGATGCAATAAATAAAAAAAACAAAAAAAACAAACATGAGTCTGCAGTTGCTATCAGGTTGAATTGGGCTCAGGTTTATACAAACTATTAGCTTTATTTAATTTGAAAGCATCACATCACATCAGTTCCAGTGTGCTCTAAATAAAACAGAGATATTTAATATAAATTTTTGACATTATGTTTCATATCCTTATAAAAAAATATCTATCAATGCTTTACATATAGATCTTTGCAGTTCACTGAGCTGTGGTGAATCCTGGGAATGAAGATGGTGTTTGTATGTGCATGTATGTAACGATTAATATGCTCATATAGCTATATTGTTTTTTTTCTGCTCTATTTCTGTTGTGCTGGAGGGGCAAAAAAAAAAAAAAAAATAATTGCATTATAATTTTAAAGTGCGTAATTTTAATGTGATATTATTAGCACACTCACCTCGAGCACAAACTGCCATACAATCAAAGTCTGCAATTATGGACTGATACTCAAACCATGCCGGTACAATTCAGTTTTAAAACCTCACCCATTTAAGTTCCTGTTGTGTTTGGTAGATGGTCAGCTGCAGAATGTCTCATCTGTTCTTAAACAAACTCAGTGTATTTTTATGTGGCACAATGGCATTTTTAAAGTGTGTTTTCTTCATTATTTTTGTTATAATGATCAATTTGGACCCTAAAACAGAATACTGACTAAAAATAAGACAGCAAGGATGGTTTTAGTAGAATACTGTAGGAAAGGAGGTTGGAGTGGTAAAGATGGAGGCTGGCACCTAATGAAGGGAACTGACAACTGACAGAGCAAGGCATGGTGGAGTGGTGGGTAATGGCAGAGTGGCAGGCTAGTGGACTAAAGATAAACACAGAAGATGGCTGAAGTGTGTGGATCTTGCAACACAATAAAACTGAAAAAAATCCAAGTGTTTAGAGGAAACAAAAAGATCCAAACACACAATTCTGAGAAGCCAAGAGATGTGTTTACCATACTGGCTGACACCAAGCTGGCAGTGAGTGAGAAGTCAGGGCTGAAGAACTATAGAAGCTTTTGAAGTGATGGGAACTGGGTGCTCTGGCAACGAGGCAGTCAGGTAGGCAGGTGGGTGGAATTGTGCAGACAAAGAAGACAGGGGATCTCAAGAGACATGAAGAATGAGAATACACACACACCAGGTAAAAAAAAGGTAACACCAGGTTGTGTCTGTGATAAGTTCAGAGATTTTTAACACCATTTCTGTTTAACTGGTGTTTTACAAGACCTGAAATCAAAGCCAAACTCAACACACCAGACCATGAACACTATAAATATATGACTTTACAAACAAACAAGGAGGAGCATTTTCAGATAACTAGAGAGGCCTCTGTAGAACTCAATTACCCCGAGTGTATCAGTCCATGTCCATCAAACTACTTGTATGAGAGGCTGCTGCATATTAAAGATAAAAAGTAAAAACAATAATTTCTAAAAAAGTATGTTTAAGATGCTGAAGCTTATATAGGAAACAGAGAACACATATAATGAGTATACAGTTGTGTTCAAAATAATAGCAGTCCAACATGAATAACCTGTTTTTGGTAGAAATTATATTACTGCATGGCAAATAATCTACCAGTTGCTGTAGTGGGGTCTTAGAAAACCAACAGAGCCAACATTCATGATATGCATGCTCCTGAGTTTGTGTAATTGAATAATGAATTGAAGGGGCTTGTTCCAAATAATAGCAGTGTGGATTTCAATTAGTGAAGTCATTCAATCTGTGATTGAAAACAGGTGTCAATCAGGTGGCCCTTATTTAAGGATGAAGCCAGCACATGTTGCTCATGCATTTCTCTCTGAAAACCTGAGAAAAATGGGTCGTTCCAGACATTGTTCAGAAGAAAAGCGTACTTTGATAAAAAAGTTGATTAATGAAGGGAAAACGTATAAAGAAGTGCAGAAAATGATGGGCTGCTCGGCTAAAATGATCTCCAATGCTTTAAAATGGAAAGCAAAACCAGAGACACGTGGAAGAAAACGGAAGACTACCATTCGAATGGATCGAAGAATAGCCAGAATGGTGAAAACTCAGCCAATGATCAGCTCCAGGATGATCAAAGACAGTCTGAAGTTACCTGTGAGTACTGTGACAATTAGAAGACGCCTGTGTGAAGCTAATCTATCGGCAAGAAGCCCCCGCAAAGTCCCACTGTTACAAAAAAGACATGTGCTGAAGAGGATACAATTTGCCAAAGAACACATTGGCTGGCCAAAAGAGAAATGGAGAAACATTTTGTGGACGGATGAGAGTAAGATTGTTCTCTTTGGGTCTAAGGGCCGCAGACAGTTTGTCAGACGACCCCCAAACACTGAATTCAAGCCACAGTACACTCTGAAGACAGTGAAGCATGGTGGTGCAAGCATCATGATCTGGGGATGTTTCTCTTACTATGGTGTCGGGCCTATTTATTGCATACCAGGGATCATGGATCAGTTTGGATACATCAAAATACTTGAAGAGGTCATGTTGCCTTATGCTGAAGAGGAAATGCCCTTGAAATGGGTGTTTCAACAAGACAACGACCCCAAACACACCAGTAAGCGAGCAGCAGCTTGGTTCCAGAACAACAAAATTAAAGTCATGGAGTGGCCAGCCCAATCCCCGGACCTTAATCCAATAGAAAACTTGTGGGGTGACATTAAAAATGCTGTTTCTGAGGCAAAACCAAGAAATGCAAAGGAATTATGGGACGTTGTCAAATTATCCTGGGTTGGAATCCCTGTTGACAGATGCCAGAAGTTGGTTGACTCCATGCAACACAGATGTGAAGCGGTTCTCAGAAACTGTGGCTATACAACTAAATATTAGTTTAGTGATTCATAGGAATGCTGAATCCTGGATATTTTTCATTTCATACAGTAAATATTTGAGTTTGTAAAGTAAAATGCAGACACTGCTATTTTTTTGAACAGCCCAATGTTCATTTTTCTTCATTTTCTGTAACATAATTAAAGAAATGTCTGCTTTTTCTTCATGTTTTGATTTAGAATATAATGTGCAGTGTTACCAATGCATGGAAATAAAAACTATTATAAGGACCTTGGGCTTAACTCAATTTTTTAACCTGACTGCTATTATTTTGAACACAACTGTAACTGAATCCGGGAGGAGCCCTTTCTTGGATGTCACCCCTTCTGTTTCTGATGCCCTTTCCTGTTCAGCAACTGTTTCATAAAGGCCTCCATGCTAAAACAAGCTATTCTTCCTATTTAACTGTTTACATTTTCCACATCTAGGGACTGGTTGTCCAAAATAATCCAGATAAAATTTGAAAATTTTGGAAAAAAATTAAACTTAATATAAAGAAAAATCTGACAGATTTCATAGAGCCTTACATTACTTCTTGCAGAGAAAGCACACAGTAAAACTGTACCTGGATCGTTGTTAGCAGAGCCAATCCAAGGCCTAAGTAAACTAAGTAGCCGCTTGGGGCCTGCTAATTATACTAGTATGATCAGTTCCTGCAGCCTCTGTTTTATAATGTATGCACAGTTTTTAGTGCAGCATAGTGATGTAGACTCTTAAGCTGGATTTAGATCTGGTGCGGCATCTGCCTAAGGTTGGTTACGGTGTCACCAACTTATGCTTCACATAAGTCTGCAGAGGCTCGACGAGCACCTCCTCTAGAACTGATGTGCACCCCTGCTTGCAGCAAAGTTTGCGGAAGTATTCCTTTTGATTGATCAGTTTGTAATTACATACTTCTTGTTTCTGGAGCTTTTTGCAAGATTTGTGTGGTTATTATGGAATAGAAAGTGCAACACAACAGCGTAACTATATGGTTAAGTGTGAGAGCACATTTCACCGGTGTCAGCTGTGCCGGCCCTACCATAAACAGACGCCGCACAAGCATAAATCCAGCTTTAGAGGTTCACTGAAGCAATAGATCAAGGAAAATTGGCTAGTTTTAAGCTATGTTGTAGTGGTAGATTGCATTTTTGCATGTTTACCTCCCTTTCCAAGTAAAAAAAAAAAAAAAAAATACATTGTTTACTCTTAATACAGCTTTTCTTGTCTGCTGCCATTTTCTCTTACTTTTAAATACAAATTCAATATGCTGCACTCATACATCGCTTCATATTAAAAAGTGAAAAATTAATTCTCTGTCATTTTCAGAATTCGCTACCCTATTTAGTTCATGAAAAGATCAAACACCATTAAAAGTTGAGCTGTGAGCTGGTGCTGTAGGTCCTATGAAAGTCTGTAAATAGTGTGTAAACTGATACTACTCCTTTACTGATGAATAAGCCCAATGCTTCTTGGAACATCATGAAAATTTCCACAGACATTTAGCAATGGCAAAAACATTTGGTTTGGTGTAGCACATGGAGGGGTTTTATTTCTGATGGGTTGGTGGGGTGGGGGGTTGGGGGGCTGCGTTTGAAATGTGGCCTCACTTTAAAACAAAGCGACTTTGAGGAAATCCGACAAGCTTTGTGTTGCAAAAGGATGAGAATGGGAGCAAATCAGCTGATTACACAGAATCTTCCCTCCCAGCAGGAGCAGCTACCTCCCATGCCTACGTGCAAAAAGCCATTAATCAGTGAAGGCTTGCAATTATGCAGGAGACAGCCCATTCACTTCTACCTGGCTTCCAGTCTCTGTCCCCTTTCAACAGCAGATTCAAGATGGTTGGGGGAAAAAAATTGAGTGAGGGGTTTCACCTGACATTTATATCATGTCTGTTTAAGCCTGTTATGTCTGTTTATGTCTGTGAAGCCGGAATCTGCAACTATACATCTACAGTATTTAGTTTCTGTTTGTTTTTTAATACTTATAAAAGACTCGATTGATGGACACTTATATTGTGCAGCTTGCTTGTGGTTCTTTTTACTTACACGTAGGGCTGGGCGATTAATCGATAAAATCGACAAATCGAATTTTCCATTTCTGGAGATTTATTTTTATGAAAATCGGGATTTTTTTTCATAGTTAGTTAGCAGCAGACTTAGCCCTCCCTCCACACCAGAACGGTGTTTGTCTGACAGATTTTCAGTGAAGTGACCCTTCACTCACGCCTTGGATTTGGCTTTGCATATAACTGCAGTGAGAAATGCTGCTCTCTAAGGGATGCAGAAGTCAACTTAACCCACAAACCCTAGTTAAGAGAAAACCTTCATCAGGGGAATTATTTCTACAGTATTTCTATGTAAGATATGAAGTCGTTTATATGGTGGAAAAGCTATGACATTATATGCTTTATTTTTGCTGACAACAAATAAATGTTTTTAATAAGTTTATTTATGTTTTGTAAAAGAAAAGAAAAACAAATCGATTAAAATCGTAAATTGGATTTAATTAAAAAAAAATCTGAGATTTTATTTTTAGGCCATATCGCCCAGCCTTACTTACACGTTAATTATACACAGTGAGTATATAACACTGAATTAAAATTCTTCATTATATGCTGAATTATTGGATTCATTGTCAAAACACTAAATAAAATCTGTTAATTTAGGTGTTATAATTCACAACATATGCATGACTTCATGCTTGTGAATGTTTTTTTCAGTGGACGTTGGAACACTGAACTTGCCTGCAGTACGATAGCTGCAATGTTGAGAGGCAGCAGCTGAGAGGAAAAGAGAGGAGCAGATGGCGAAGAATTCTCTGGGTTTATTTCAGGAGAGCTCAGTTTTTACGGCTCATATACGGACTTAATTATGGGACAGAGGGGAGAATGAACCCCTGGAAGGAGAATTTAAAGAGGCAGGGAAATCTTCATTAAGACCAGCAGAATCCACGGTCCCTGATATAAACGAACACACACACACACATGCCCTTTTAAATCTGACAGTGTGCAGAACAAGTAAGTAGAAATATAATCCTTCTTCTAACATAATTACAAAAAATAATTACACAGGAAAAATAAAGCAGGAATAAATATTCAACAACATACAGTGCTGTCTCTTTATACAGTACAATCACAATTTGCCACCTAAGGCAAGGAATGCTGCTCATGTGTACTGTTTGAAACTAATGTGGTTAGACTTTGCATGTGAATTGTAGTGTCATCAGTCGCTACTGGCAGAGATTGCATCTATTGCTTATGGAATCTGTGGGGTATGATCACATTATGACTCCCTGGCCTGTGCTCCTCTCAAATATCTCATGATTTCTCAATGCTTTTAGCAAACAGAAAAAAATATATTTGCAGTTTACCTCATGCTATGCAACAAATTTGGTTTGTTCATACCAAGCAGATACCTTCCTGCAAACTGAACTGATTTAGTGCATGTTTAGTGCGTGTTTAAACAACTACCCGTCTAGGGACTGCTGGTGGAAATGTATTGCTGTGCAAGTCCCTGTTAAAAAAATAAATTCAAATTTAATTAAAAGTTCTTGCTTCACTCACATTTGTCATTGTGATTTGGCAACATTTTTGTTGTGCATCATTAATATCCTGCAAATGTCATTTTTGCATCATGCTTATTATATAAATTTAGGATGTTTCATATGCATATTATTTGATGTGCAAAGCTGTTATTTTACATCTTTTACATCATATTTTTCAGAGCAAACAGGCTAAAAGGAGCTCTAAAATATATTAGTATCAACAAGAGGAAATGCTTATGGTCACCAGGGTTTGGATAAATAGCATCTTTAAAACAACTTAGAGAAGTTCACCTCTCCAAGTCCAATCCTTCACTTGGTTGATATTTGAAAATGTGTAAGGATTATGAGAAAAAAAGTGTGTGTGAAAGTGCTCTCGTCAACATGAAATGATGGACCATGTTTGGTACATATTGTACATTGTCTGTCCACAACCATGTGTTCCTAATATGTACCCCCAACCAAAAAAGTAATCTGTAAACTTAGTGCAGAGTGGCATAGAAGCCAATGGATTAGAACCTTCTTTCTTTCACAACTGTGTCTCCAACTAAAAAGTATTGGAAATGTAGCAACACATGGAAAGTGTTAATGATCATGCAGAAATGCATTTAGTCACATAGGGAGACTTAGCAAGATGTCGCCCGCATCTCTTTTTCTAACCACAGATTGTCCAGATTTTGCCTCTTTCCGACTTTGGATGGCAAATGCCTGATCATCGTGAGATTTCCCTGTAATATTATCATTTGGTCGGAGGTGTGTTACGAGCAGATTTGTCCTGATAATCCGCTCCGAAAAGGGTCGTAGCCGACAATCGGAAATATTGAACATGTTCAATATTCCACAGCCGATTTCTGAGGAACACCGATGACTCGTGCATTGTGACTGCGTGGATGGTGACGTGGTATGGAATGTAACCAATCAGAGAGTGAGCTGGCTGGGGAACAAGGAAGTAAATAAAGTCTGTGTTCACGCCGTCTCCAGTCTATTATTATTTTTTTCATTTCTGTATTTGTCTGTTAACAACATTTCAAAGTCCACCATCATTCCCTCGTCCTATATATCTTCTTCCATGCTGTGTGGTGTGTTTTCCAGTTGTTGCTATGTTTCTTCTTCTTCGTTCTTTGCTGGTTGTTGCTATGGTTCTTCTTCTATGTTTCGACGTTTGTCCTGCTCGGAGGACTAGATTGTAGATGAGTTGCTGGACAGCATCGTCGTGTGTTGTTTTGTGATTACATTTTCGGAGCACACCACACACAGTACGATCAAAACTGATTTTTTTTATCTTCACATGTGAGGTTTTGACCAGATAAAAAAAATCTTATAAGATAAAAAAAAATGTGTTTGTACCAGGCTTTAGATGTAGAATATCAAGCCTTGTAAAGAAATCTTGCCATCTCCCCTCTTTGTCCCCCTCTCCTGCTCTACTTACCTGTCCCACCTTAATGTGTTTCACCTGTGTCTTGTCAGCTTCCTTTAAGTGTATATAAGCTCTCTTACCTCATGACTCTGCTAGTTTGTCTTGTTAGCCTTGTCTATGGCATTCTGTTTTGTTTGTATTTTTTCCCTTCTTGTATATCAGACAGCTTCCTTTTGACATTGCTCTATGCCTCTTTGGACCTCTGTATCTTTACCTTGGACTTTGCTGTTGCATTTTGCTGATTGCAGGAAATGTAGAGGTAAAGAAACTCATTGTATGTTTTACATAGATTAATGCAACTCGGCATTAATGAGGTGTTAATGTTTAAGGCCAGTATCAGAACAGATCAGACACTGGATTTCTTTTTTTTTTTGGGGGGGGGGTTAAGGTCAAAGTGCTCCCAAACATAAGATCTTGCACTTAAGTGGTCCTGCCACCATTTTTCCTTTTTCTCATTCCCTCACTCTCTGAAACACTCACTACAGACTATCACACAAACGCTCTGATCTTCCCACTTTCACTACATACTAATCTGCTAACCCACCAGTTCCCAAACTTTTTGAGCCACGACTTCTAAGATAACATACATTGGTGTCATGTGTAAGTGTTTGATTAGTTTGTTGTAATGGTACGCTAATCTTACCTAAATATCACTTGCATTAGTAGTCAAAGAAAAGACAGCAATAATGTGCATGTAAAATCTCCTCTCAAAAACCAATAAAGTTTAGAGGTTTAATACACTGAATTCAAAGCTAGCGGTACAGGTCGGTGACTTCATGAAGCTTCATTTGGAGAATCACAAGATTTTTTGGTACATTAAAGCAAGGCATCGAGAAGTCTTGCCACAATACTTCCGCTTTGAAAGATTGATTCACAGTTTGCTTCAAGCATAATGTCACTGCTGCTGGGGATGGGGCTTCATCTCTGCAGGTGGGCTGTTTTGACTTTCCTGGTGGCTGTGATTGAACCTGATGCTGCTGCTCCTTTGCTCTTCCCCTTGTGGGAGAGGCTGCGCTCACTAATAAAATGACTGTCTCTCTTCTCCAGAGTGAATGCAAATTAGCCCAAAAGTAGTATTAATATGGGCTTATGTGTGCTGTTTTTTATTATTTCTTAGCAAGTGACTTGGATGTGCGCCATGGTGCATTGCGCTCTGGCGGATGAGGATGCTCTGCTGTCTTGTCTTGTTACATTTGGTCTGGATTTTTGTCAACTGTTCCCATCTGGCAGCAGGTAGCCCATCAGCTTTTTATACTGTCCATTCATACCAATGATAACCAGTTGCTAGACGTGGACTTTTATTGATTGTCACAACAAACATACAGTCTGGGTTTTAACTGAGTTTTTTTTCCTTTGGCTTTTTATGCCAGTTTGTTTGGATTTGTTTTTCTTTGCATGTCTTGATTCATTTCTTTTGTTTAAAGGTTGTAACTTTTTGGTGGCAAATATGACTTATCCTTAGGTTTGATTGGCAGATTAATGCCAAGTTTTATCAGTTCCTAATAAAATATCTCTATTATACATCACTTTGTCATTCAGGTACATTGTTTGCACTTGCAGCCTCTTTATATATACTGGGGGTGAAACTCCCCCCATTGGCATTGTCAGTTTAGCATAGATTATAACCCCCCTAACACTTGCCAAAGTTAACAAATAACTTTTCTTTTTCTGTGACATTTTCATAAATATATACTACACATTAAAAGTAGTGAAAGGAAGATGATGTAATTTGACATGTATGTCTCCTGAGGATTTTCAGTATGCTTTGCACACAGAATCTACAGATAGACAATGGAAGCAGCACAGCAGCAGTTGCTTTGCATCCGAATTATTTTCCCATTATCTGCAAAAGACATATATGGGTTAGCATCTGGAGGGGGGAGGGGAAGCATTTTACATGTTGAAAAATAATATTTTACCCAAGACTTTTGACTAGAGGCTGGCTGATGTACTACACAACAGCAACTACAAATGCATGAAGACATTACGACATTCACAACAAAAACAAGACTACATCGTAATCGATAAATGCTCTACTCAATGAGTATAATCACAGAAAAACTTTTATTTTGAAAGCCAGCCATTTAATTTGTGATTTACCTGTCATATTGAGGCTCAAAATGTGCTCAAAAGGTCAAAATCTCAATGAAACCAGACAAAGATAACAAAGGGTTTAAACATAGACCAGTCCACAACTGAGTACACACTGATCCATTTTCTTTCAGCCTCTTAATGTATCAGCTCAATTCTTTCCAAGCGACATTTTCAATAGTGTGTTGACACTCACAGCAGTGAAAATGAGCTCTTCATCGCTCTGGGTATTGAAACAGCCGCTCCAATTTACACTTTAAATAGCGCAAAATGTTGTAAACATCAAATTCACAAATGATCCGTAAAAGCCTTGACATTAGAGGAGAGACATTAGGGCAGAGCAATAACAGGATGTTATTTACATTTTAGTTTTTTTTTCCTAAACTTGCAACAGAAGAACTCAGTGGGTGATGGTGATGTGAAAAAAAATCTCTTCAGTTAAACATTGAACATTAGAAGGCAAAGATGCCCCTGAATGCTCCATCATTAGAGTATCTTTCATTAGAGAGAGAGCTGTCCCTCTTAAGGCCAGAGTTTGCCTGTGGTCTACATTAGCATTTGGTGTCATCCTAGTGGCAAAAAACACATCAGGCTCAATTTTTTATTCACATAGGTTTCAGCTTCACACCTAGAAGACAGAAACGGTGGACATGATCCATATAAATTTTTAAAGGTCTGATTGATTCTGTTGTTAAAGATCTAGAGAGTTTTTGCTCCACAGAACAGGATTGTAGATCAATGTGCAATAGTTTGCAGAGATTTGACAGCCTTAGAAAAAAAAAAAAAAAAAAAAAACAGAGCAAAAAACAAACAGTTTTTCTGCTCAGTGAAACAGAACAGTCTTTACTTCCAGATTTCAGGTCTTCAGCAACCCCTCTGCTCTCCACCTCAACACCTGATGGCTGTAAGTGCTTTTGTTTTTTTGTTTTTTTTTGTTTGCTTTTTTAAAAAAATGTTTTTAAGGTAGTTTCAAAGTTTAGAAAAACATCCTCAGTATGTAGAAGAAAGTGCTTGTCATGTAAAGATGTCATGCCCTATATGTATTTTTTTGCATTTTCGTAAACAACCAGTCGATCGTGATTTTGCGGAATGAACAGAGGTAAACATGTGGGTAGGGCCTCCAAAACGGGTCAAAAATCCCCTGCAATGTTCTCCTGTTTGTAATCATTCTTGTTTTGAGTTTCTTGGTCATGGCATACTTGGAACTCTATGCCTGAACCCTACACATGCACGGCCATACATATTAATTTGTTGTCATGCTATAACCAGAGACATAAACAGAAGTTTCCACAAATATAAATCAACGACTTTGCGGGACCAAACAAATAAAGGATCATCTGCTCATATACTGGGACAATCACAGTTTAAAAAATTTTTTTTTAATTAATATTTAATATAAATATTTTGTGATTGCATTTTTGAAGCTGTTTAATATTCTGGTGAAAAATGCCAGAAAACCTTTAGAGAAGTTGCAAACTTGCAAAACTTTGGGATAAACATTTGCAAAACTGTAAAAACAAATTCATGTGAGAATTTATCTGATGTTAGTCTGAAATGGGACTGAAGTGACAACTAAAGTTTCATCTGTGAGGCAGGAAGAGCAAATATAACTATTTAATATGACTATAATATAACTAACTTTTCAGTCTTTGTTATATACCATAACATGAATGAACACCCTGCTGTCTTCATGTTGTGCATGTCTATTGTTGTGATGCAGAGAAGGAAGTAAATATCTGGACTATTCAAACATTATTTTCCAGCATTTACATAAAAATAATGTTATGCATAAATAATGCCTTTTGTGATTTTGACTATGACATTTTATTCGGTTGTTATATTAAACCATTCCAAACTCCTGATTTATAACTTACACTGAATGCCAATGCAATAATTGAACAGAAGCAGACATAACATGCTGCTGAACTAATATCTGCCTAAAATACACAAAATCAAGGGGGGCAAAGTGAACAGAAACACGCTGCAAATTTTTAAATCCTGTCAAAATTTGGAGCTAGTTTGCTTACATATCAGACGTTTTTGTTGCTAAAATGCTAGCAAATTTATCTCAGTTTTTTCATCATTAAAAACCTAAATGTTGACAACTTCATTGACTGAGCAAAGAACATTTGATGACATCTATCTTTGTTAAGCACTTTGTGATTTTTATCTTGAAAGGTGCTATATAAATAAACATTTACTTTACTATCTTACATCTGGTGCTCACTGAACATTCTCCGGTGATTAAATAGCTTTCAATTCAATTTTTCTGAGCACTGCACAGTCTGATCTTTCTGGGAACTTGCAGGGATGTCCATTCTGGCAAAGATGGGAATCTTCCTGGAATGTTTACCACTTGTGAACAATCTTTTTCCCTGTAGAATGATGGACTCTGGACTGATTAAAAATGGCCTTATAACCCTTCCTACTTTGATGGGCAGCAAGGATTGCTTCTCTAAGATACTTTCTGGTGTCTTTTTTTCACTGACATTATCATTTTTTCTTCTAAGTTTGGTTTTGTGAAAGACTTGAGCAGTAAGGGTCTGATCTAAAATAGATGGTAGTCAAAGAGTGCTCTTAGTTTGGAGAGTTTTAAAGGGTTGAGCTAAACAGCTACTCAGAAAGAGGGGCACTAGAGAAGTGAATTTTTCACTGCCAAAGAAAACTTAAAACTTTTTGATGGGGTTGAAGTGAGAGCTATTTTGTAGATTTTTTCTCTGCATCAGTCTGCATTGCTTAGTTTGGTACTACATTTTAGATTCAGTCAGTGTCTTTGCTGCTGAAGAGAATGGTCAAATAATAAATACAATACAAAACCTCACTAAAAGATAATAATAATAATAATAAAAAATCCATTTAAGTTCCACCTAAGTACATTTGACCAACAGGATCTGGCGGCTATCAAACTGCTTGATACCAAACGGCGTTGAGTTAGGAACATTACACCTATCAGTGTTTATCATGGGTTTCTTGCATATTTTGTGTTTGTTTGAAGCATCATTTCTGCACATCCTTAGAAATTATTTAAATGCATTTGCAAGCTGCAATGAGAGTTCTGAAGACCAGACACAGTGTGCTTGGTTTAGGCACTTCACTTTTTCTATAATATAAAGCTGCTGCCACTTTTTCTGCTGTGACCTCAAAATTAAACAAATACTAACCTCTTCTATTGTTGCAATGCTTACTTATTTATTTATTTTTTGTTTATGCTCTAAAACAGGGGTGCCCAAATCCAGTCCTCGAGATCTACCATCCTGCAACTTTTAGATGCAACCCTTCTCCAACACACCTGAATCAAATGACTGGCTCGTTACCAGGCCTCTGCAGAGCTGAATGACATGCAGATGACCTCTGATTCAAGCGTGTTGGAGAAGGGTTGCATCTAAAAGTTGCAGGATGGTAGATCTCGAGGACCGAACTTGGGCACCCCTGCTCTAAAAGGTCAGCACCTGTATCCAGCCTGAGTTCTCTAATATGCCTCCTAGTGGCATCCTCGTATAACAAGCTTAGCATGTAATCAACCATGTGAACAGTGAAGCTCACAGTGGATTAACGAGCAAGTATATTCTTAGATTTCACACACTCGGTTTAGTTTTGGCAGGATAAAAATTGCATGTGTTGTTTATCAGATGCTACATTTACCTTATTTTAAGATCTGATAACAAAAATTTGTTTTCATGTCATAATAACTAAACCTTTTAAGTGGCATAGGGTGTACTTGCTTTTTTTTAACAGTTGTGTACATAACTCTTTAGCAGCTTCACACAACACTACATTGTGTAGTGGTTGTTGACATTCTCCTCTGCAGAGTGTTGTTTCTAACAGTACGTTTGCTGTTGCACTCACCTATATGAACAAAATTCCACACAAGCTGACTTAGCTTCCTCTTCTCTGGTCATTCACTTGTACATAATAGAACCCAAATGCTCAGCCTCTTTGTCCTGCTGCTTAACAGTGTTTGCTAAGATATTTGACCTAAGGTAACCCACCAACAACAGCAGGCTGGCTATACACCGCTCACTGAAGGAAGAAACCCAGAGGAAAAGATGCACAATGATCATGTTCTCACATGTGTTCTAGCCAGGTGGTGCATCAACCAAGAAAGTAAATGCACATGTCAACCACAAAAACCACAAACCCAGAGTGGCATTTTTTTTTTTTCTTTTACAGAATTTTGTTACAGAAAATTTGTCTTGTGAAACCAAAGTTCAACTGAACATTCTTAAACAAAAGCTTGACTCTTCTACTCCACCTAATTTTCCATGAATTATCTATTTAGTCTATAAATTATTCCAATAAATTATGCAACATGCACTCACAAACTCGCATCTGCTTGTCAGAATCCTGTAGAAATAAATTCTGCATTGCGCAGTGTGAATCCTACCAGGATCTGCGCTTTCCTTCTTTAGCTGTTGGCTTTTTTCATAGATGTTATTTTTTGACAAAAGCTGGAAAAGTTTACTTCTTGAATATCTTTAACACTTTAAAGCTCAACCTAAGAAAAAGTAGGTAGAAAATAATTTCTTATAAAAAATATTAAATAATTATTTGGCCCTCAAAATGTAAATTAATTAATTAATTAAAAATATATTTTGTACATTTGTTTATTACTGTGTGAAATGTCTAATTTCTTGTAGTACAAAATGTATCCACCAGGTGGGAGAAGACAAATTGATTTTAACAAGGTTTTGAGCAAAGTTTTTACCATAAAGTAATGCAAAAGGTCTTAGAAAAGTGTAATTAGCAAAAAAAGATACACACGACATTAAACGCTTAAGGACAAGAAAACAAATATGTAGGAAATAAGAGGGTGTCATGGTGCTCCTTTTTCCTCACAGGGTGACACTGGCTTTGTAAAGGATTACACAGTTAAGTCAGTCTGAAATATGCTCAGACACAGTAATGAGTAAAATCTTTAAGTTAATGGGGAAAGATGGTGGCAGCAGCAACAGTTTTTCCTCAAAGATTTTTGTCCTTGACCTACATTTATCTAACATTACAGATGTTCTATAATCACCCCAATTATTTTTAATTTGCCATCATCCCCTTTCTCCTTGGCAAATTAGAAAGAACCCCAAATGAACAAGATTGCAGAGATTGATCCCCATGAATTTTAAGTATCATTCCCTCTATTCAGATTAGATGAGAGGCAGGTCACCTTTTCCGGTGTTCAGCCTTTGTTAAGGCAAAAGCTCATCTGCTGGGAAACTATCATCAGCTTCTGTGGAAAATGTATGATTAGTTATGCAATGTCAATTACATCAGTCATCAGTTATGCCACAGTGAACATTAGATCAGCTCAGAGTGATGGAAGGGGTATTCATCATGACCTTCCACTGGTGACACGTCGTTATTTCTTTTGTTTCTTGGGTATGGGAGCGGCCAGGGGTGCAAGAGGTTTCTATGTCAGGGAGGCACAGTGTCAGGTCCTTTCTAAGCTCCAGGGACAGAAACTGAAGCAGACAGCTGCCGATGTCTGAATGCCCCAGCAAACAGGAAATGGCTAAGAGACACACACACAGCTGTCTGATGGCATTAGCATGACTGACAGTCTCACCACCTTCACAGTCTCACAGACATGCATCTCTAGCCTCTGTGACAGAGAAGAAATGATACTTAACCGCAGGTAGGTGATACAAACACGCAGGGCAGCCAAGGTCTCAAGAAGGTTACATATCTGAGGTGGTACAAATGATCACAGGCTTAATGGGGTAGTATGACAGCCAATTCAACAAGGAAAACAACATTTGAAATTGTGGGTTAGATGACACACACAGGCCCAAATTCAGTGTATTCATTTTAAGAATGCACAAATATGTTCACTCAAATATTCAGCTTGTCAGCTGCAATAGGCCTATCAACAAATAAGATGGCATCAACCAGAGGTAGTGACTAAAATATATTTGATTTGTCCTGACTGTGTCACGTTGGCTTTGGTCTGAATCAAATTTTGCTGGCCAAAAAGAAGAAAAAGAAACATAATGGGTCTAGTAAGCATTGATAAATCACTGAGACAGGAATGATGGGGATGGTTTAACAGGCTAAAAAGTCATTTGAAACTATCGTTTCTTTTTTACACAAAAGAGAAAGATTTTTCTCTCTGAAAGAATTTGTACTAATTCAAAGAGTATGATAAAGGAATTGAATACTTTAAACTACTCAGTTATTTTTTCCAATAACCCATATTTTATTGTGTACTTAATGAAAGAAAATAAAAGACAAAAACAGCTGGTTTTGGTCAAATTATTCCTTTTTTACATTGAAATCAGTCAAGACATTCATAATCAGTGGATCCTTTATTAATTTAATTATTTATATAAGCATATTATTGTGTACAAGGAGGACTAAAGGAAAAGTTAGGAAGTCAGCTCCTGCAGAACAATGTGAGGGATGTGTGGTCAAGGATGAAAAAGATCACCGGCTTCAAGTTAAAAGAGGATCAGACTGATAGAGGTCTGGACAGAGCTAGTGAGCTGAACATGTTCTTCAGTAGTTTCAGTTAACCCCCTGCCTTCAGCTCAACAGACCCACAGCTTTCCTGTCACACCTCCAGTCTGTCTACAGGCAGCTTAGTCATGGACCTTAACACAGCCTCATCTCCCTCAACTACATAACATACTGAGACCTCCCCTGCCTCCACCTCTAGCCTGTCTGTCTCCTGCAGTCAGGTGAAGAAGCAACTAGAGAAACAAGGCTGCAGGTCTAGATGGTGTCAGCCTTGGGGCTTTGAAAACCTGCTCAGAACAATGTTGGATTCTTCAGCACATTTCAACACCAGCCTGAGTCAGAAAAGACTTCCTGTGCTATGGAAAACATCCTGTCTTGTTCCAGTACCTTAAAAATCCCAACCATATGAACTAAATGATAATAGACCAGTTGCCCTAACATCTCACATCATGATAGTCTTTTAAAACTTTTCAGGATCCATTACAGTTTGCATATCATGATGAGCTTGCGGCTGAAAAAGCCATCACCTACTAACTTCAGACAGCCTACTCTCATCTGGACCAATCAGGCAGCACTTTGAGGATATTTTTAATTAATGCAGGGTGAATTGCACTGTTGTATGACAAGAATTCCAGGTAGATACCTCCATAACCACATAGATTTATGACTAGTTAACAAACAGACAGTGAAATGGAAATTTACATTTTGATGTTTTTTCTATACATTATCTAAATTTTAATACATGTCGTAATGCCATGCTAAAGTTATGTTTCATTTGAGAGTAGTGCTAGACAGATAGCCTGTGTTACAGGTCATTGTATAACCCAGTATAACTTCAGGAAGGATAGTTTAGGCCAGGGGCGATGCTAGCCAGTCAGGTGACCCAAGCACAATAGGTTGGGAGCACCTTCACCAATGCTGCTTCTTCTTCCCTTTCAGCTTTTTCCCTTCAGGGGTCGAGACAGCAAATCATCCGCTTCCACCTGTTATGGTCAGTTATGGTCCTCAGAAGTCTTAATGTCTCTTAAAGTACAGAAACATTCAGGGGACTGTGTCCTACAGACCAAAATTGGAACACCCTGGTTTATGTCAATTACAATCAATATATTAGTATAGTTTTGTTTTTATCTGTTGACATAGTTGATATAGTGACAGACTGTCTGACATGTTACATGTAATTGTCTTGAGTGTTACTATGTTCAAAATCAGTTCAGCCAACATAATATTCTGTTGTACTGACCTTTACAAACTGTCATTAAACATATCAGAAGCTCAGAGGTCATAGGTCTTTTTTAAAAGCTGTGATGATTTAGGAGGTGGGTGATTTTGTTTGTTTTTCATATTTGTCTGTGTAGAGGATGAAGTAAGTCGATGAGCAGTTAGAGCTTTTTTTAATTTATTGTGATTATGGCTCTCAGCAGCCTGTCTGATCCTGTTAATAGCCTTAATTGTTAACATCACTAGATCACACTTTGCCATTTAGAGAGCTACAATAGTTTTAACTTTAAATATGCAACAATCATTAATGATTTCCCGGATTTTCTTGGTGCCCCTTTGTCACTTTTTACCTTATAAGCAGTGCTTGATGCGTCATGGCAGTGGCAGTGAAGGTTTAGGCCAGCATTCCTAAATTCTGGTCCTAAAGTACCGCTGCCCTGCATGTTTTAGATATTTGCCTGCTCCAAGAAACTTGATTCAAATGAACAGACTTCCTCATCAAGTTCTTTACAAGCCTGTTAATGACCCTTTCATTTCAGCCAGGTGTATTAATGTGAGAAAAATAGAACAGAATATTGTAACACATCAAAGCTAACAGATGTGTGTAGAAGCTTCATCTGAACACAAACTCAGTCTCTTGAAAATCTACCTTTTAGACTGGATTGTAATATTTAACATATTTTAGTTATAAAACACTATTTGCAGACATCAAATTAAGTCAGATTCATTAAAACAGCTATGCAGAACATCTATAACGCATCACAGCAACCGTGATGGAGAGATTTAATTCCTGCTGTGTTTCTGGTAGGCTTTAGGGGAAGTACAAGAATTCCCCAAATATTTCCAATTTTTTTGAGGGCAGCAAACCCCAATCCTGATTCATCGGCCAAGAGAATCTCCACATTGATGTCAAAGGCAACATCATGTCTTGTTGCATCCTGAGGAAGGAAGGAAGGGAGGATGGAGGTTATTCTTTAAAGAGACTTCATTTATCTCCACTCTGAGTCCTGTCCCTGTTCAACTGAGGCAAATTAATCAGCTAATCAGGTCATTCAAATGCGCAGAGTGAGCTATGAACAACTTTTGTGCTTCTACAAACTGATCAGTTGTCATCACATTTCTGTTTTGATTGACAGCTTTGTGTCATTGAACTCGTGGATATTTCACCCTCTGATCCTGGTATTTATGTCATTGTGTCTCCTACACATGAATGTTACTGTCGTCTTCTATGAAAACATTTGATCTTTACAAGTCACACAAAAACAAAACAGGAAATCAATGGAGGGTGTCACATGACCAGTATAAACCAATGGAATTGTCAGAAATTGAGACAGCCAATGGGAGTGTTATGGTTCATGTTCTGCCAGGCCTCTAGTGATTGGGTTTGTTTAACTTCAACACAACCCGTCAGGAAGCAAGGGACTGTGGTTCTGGAGTATTGCATGACAGAAATTTTTTCCAACTTCAGACTGCGCCTGGAATGAGCATACCACATGACCATCAAACACCGCGGGAGCCACCCAACTGCAGTCGGAATGTGGAGTTAGAGCTCATAAACTGCAGCTTGTGGACCTGCCTCCATTGATGACAGACCTTGGTCCTGATTGGTTCAACCTCTTGCTGACGCAAAGTCAGATTTTCTGATGGGCTTGACACACTGTAGGTGATCAATGACAGCAACGGCGGTAGTGTCATGCACCACGCTCTCGGATCACTTTTCTCCAAGAAATTTGATTGGTTATGATTTTGGAGGGAATTTTGACATTTTCAAATTGATCTGTGACAGACAAGGCATGACAGATGAAGAGTCAGAAGATTTTGCTCAAATAGACAGAAATTTTGCTGTTGACTCTACTGTACAAAAGAAAAGACAACCCCAGGTTCATCCTATTTTTAAACAAGGGAAAGAGCATGGTGAATATCACCATTTGACATTCCTCAAGGCTGATCCAGATAAATCCAGAATCTACGTCTGGACAAATTCACCCTGGCGCCACGTGGCTGCCTTTTTATTTACATCTCTATAATCTTTGTGCAAAGTATCGTAAAGTATGGAAAAGTCAAACACAGCTAAAATGATCTGTTCCTCCATGTTGAAAGTGTTTACAGACTGCGCTGTCTAGCTTGCTCTCGTTGGTCAGTCAACAATGCCCTTCGCTGATTGGTTGTAGTGTCATGCCACAGCGACAAAAATCTAACATTTTTCTATATTCTTCTGTTGTGTTGAAAGCCTCCATGTGCACGTTTACGTGAATAAGCGCAACATTACACATGCATGAAGTCGCCTGTTGCTTGGCTGGAGGAGGGCAGCAATTTTAGCCTCCTTCGTGTGCTGTCCTTTGTCTAAAAATACAAAATTTAGGGGAATTTTGAACAAATTTAGGTGCACATGCAAAGAAAAAAAAAAAAAAAAGCAAACCAAACCCCCCCCCCCCCCTTTTTTTTTAAACATTTTCTTCACACTAGTCTGAAAGGAGACATGTTAAGGAAGAAAATAACAAATCTCAAACAATAGACTGTGTGACCCTACTAGGCTGGAATAATTGGAAGAGAAAAGTAGAAAGATTTTGCCTTTCTGTAAGTTTTCCTTCAGTAAAAGCCTCCTTTTTCTCAAGGTTTTCACATTCTATATTGAGGTTAGACTAGGTTTGATCCAAAACCCAGCAACACTGGTGTCAGATTATGTGTTATTAGCATGTTTTCTATAACAGGGTACTCAATACAATCTGATTCCTCATCTTCCTTTGGGAGATAACTATAATATTAAATCATGGATATTCTGGTAGACAATCTGACATTACAAGCCAAAATTCCCAGTTTTCCAGCCCACACATTAGGTTTATAGTCAGTCAGTAAACACAATCAGTAAAAACACAGTGGAAGGCATTTAAGGTTCAGTTCCAGTACCCAAAACTGCATGTGGACAATACTGCAAAAAAGAAAGAAAGACAGATTGGTTGGAGATGATAGAAAGGCAATGGTAACTCAAGTATACAAAATACCATCTCTGAATTGATGGATGGACCAAAGTGACAGATTACCAAACTAGGGGTCACTCCTCTCAAATAAGAACTGGAAACTGAATCTGCAATTCACACAAGCGCAACATAATTGGACAATAGAAGAATGGAAAAATGTTGCTGGCTCTGAGTTTGGGTTTGAGCTGCAATATTGTCATGGTAGGGTCAGAATTAGCCATAGAAGCATCCATGAAAGCATTGAGCCACCACTCCACAGCCTACCTGAGTATTTTTACTAGCCATGTCCATTCCTTTATGACCACAGTTTACCATATTTAGATGGCTACATCCAGTAGGATAATGCACCATGTCACAAAATTCATATCCGCTCCAACTGGTTTGTTACCTGTGAGATGTGGTGGATCGGATCGGGAGGTTATCATCATGAATCTGCAGCCGGCAAATTTGCAGCAATTGTGTCATTATGTCAATATGGAGCAAAATCTGAAGAATTTCAATTCGTTTCAATTCAGCTTTATTTGTACAGCACCAATTCACAAGAAAGTAATTTCAAAGCACTTTACAGACATAATCAATTCAAGCCAATTCATTGTGATCCAATTAAAACAAATCCAGATTAATCCAATTAAAATAACAGTTCATACAGGCCAGTTCATGAAAAAAAATAGCTGAGAAATGTTTCCAATGCCTTGTTCTCGTTGGACTCATTTGAATGCACAGTAACATCTATTATTTGCATTTCTGGAGCCGTCGCTGCCCAGAAGCGTCCTGATGCTGAGACGTCACACTATACAGCTTTTTCTACCGGCACACTGCATGATGTTGCAGCTGAGTTTTGCTTTACACACGTCACACTAGCAAGTGGATATAAACACACCAGCATTTTGAACATGCACTGTGGCTCAGCAAAACAATGTAGTTTTTTTTGGGAAAAGGGGGGAGAACAAAAAGAGAAAGGGACAGAGTAAGAAAAAAGTCAAGCTGGCTGGAGAGAGCTCACAGTACAGGTGGGATGCAAGACGGATGCTGAAATAGCTGTTAATTAAGGCAGCTCTGAAGGCAAAAGTTGCTACAACCTGGTACTAACAAGGCCAGTGAGCGCGTATAAATACTAATTCACATATTGTTCATTAGCTGCCCTCGCCATTCTAAAATCTATGCTGGGTGACTTTTACTTTTTCTATGCTATTGAAAAGTTGTGGTTAACAAGTCTTTACATCTCTCCATATTTATATTGAGTGGAGTTAATTTGCAAAGCAACAGGCAAAATAAGGCATTAT
Organism: Melanotaenia boesemani; assembly: GCF_017639745.1. Lineage (NCBI taxonomy): Eukaryota > Metazoa > Chordata > Actinopteri > Atheriniformes > Melanotaeniidae > Melanotaenia > Melanotaenia boesemani. The sequence goes on along the minus strand of NC_055700.1, from coordinate 22,273,436 downwards.
AAGTTAAAGATGAATTGACCGAAGGCTTTATTTTAAGATGTTCTATAGATCTTCAATAATTATAAATTCCCTCGGCAACCATTAAAGAACCACATTTACCAAGAAAAAATATTTGAGGTAATACATAAGATTTATAAAATCCCCTTATTATGTTTAACCACAAATTCAAAGTTTTTTTTTTTTTTTTTAATTTCCAGAGTAAGTTGTCAGTCTGACTACTTTTCCTCTTTGAAACTTCAGCTGAGGTTTGCTTTGCAGGCATCATCCATCCAGCTTCTGTAAATACACAGGTACAGTATATTGATTAAAAACAGAGTGAAGACTCATCCTGTGATCTTTCTGCCGCTCTCCTATGCAGTATTTCCCACTCCACAGTCAGGTCATTAATCTTCCCGTTATTGGAGAATTGCACTGACATCTCTCCATAAAATGGCACTTAATTTATGCATTATTTATGCCTCATTTATGTGCTTGAGTCCTCCAACTATTTATCAAATGTCCTCTCTTATGTCAAAACATGGAAATTGAGTGTCGTTATTCATGATACTTGCAGCAAACACATAAGTGGACAGGAAGTCGCAGTGGACCTCCACTCACTGTCACAAGAAAGTCTCATCTAGGAGGCAGTGTGGCAGCAGGAGACAAGCGACACCCCAACACGCTGATGTAATGCAGTTCAACTTAAACAGAAGACTCCTCCTCTTTTATAATTAAAGTCTTTGTTTTCTGTTTTGGGTTGAAGCCTATGTTTTTTCTTATTTGTCATGTTTCAGCCGATGCTTGTGTGACAAATGTAAATAATGAATAATCCCTACAACAGAAATATTTAAACTCCATAAATGATCCACATACTACCTGACTATGCAGTGCAGTGTAGAAGTGGGTAACAAACCATAAGGCAATATTATTCCATCCTAACCCCTCCACCCCTTCCCACCTCTGCTATTTTCCCTGAATTACCCTGGGACAAAGGTGCGTCACACTTTGCAGAGCCCCCAAACACTCACCTGCGCTACGACTGCAGCTATGCATCACCAGCAAACAACTCCAGAGGAATTTAACCCTCTGGATAACCTCTGTAGACTCAGCTGTCGCTCCCTCACTGTCAGTCTGAATTAAACTTCAACACAAAGCCAGTTTTTGACGTATTCCACTTTGGTTTCTTCTTCTTCTTCTTTGCCTTTTAAAAAAGCTTGTCTCTCTGCTCTAAAGGTCTTGGGAAGATGTTAAAACCAAGGAGAGAAATTATTTAAAGACAGGTTGCTAAAAGACACTTCTCCAATGTTCCTTCATGGTCTTGTACAAACATTTATTTTTGCATATTTCATGCAGCCCTACAGAGGGAAGCCGTGCTTGTAAAGAGTATGCATGCCTTCCGTTCTAGCTTAACTTTTGCCCTGACACTTTCTTTCTTTTGATTTTTTTTTTTTACAGCTGATTTAACTCACTTTTTTTCTCCAGTGGCTTAGAGAGATAAGATACAGATACATTCACATGTTTTTGTTACTATAAAAGCATGTTTTTGATTTGAATTTATTGTTGTTCTCCCTCTGGTAATGTGATGACACATTTGCTTATCCACCCGCAATCAACACTGTGCTGATAGTGACACTTAAAATAACTTAGAGGCCTGACTCTGGCCTCTGTTCAAGTGAGGTGGCATCTGCATGATCACTCTGCATGGTCACTCCTTCCTGAACGTCTCCACACAGTCTTTGCGTCGCCATGTGGCCGAGTTCTCCAGCATATCCACACAGGTTTCTCTGCGCGTGTTCTTGAATACAGCAGTTTCACTTATATCTATTATCATATTTTTTTTTCTTTTTTTTTATTATTTCTGTTCTTATTATTATTATTACTCTTACTCTTATTATTATTATTACTACTACTATTATTATTATTACTATTATTGTGATTATTATTATTGTTACTATTATCAACTAGTTGTGTAATGACCTACTGGCCAGGATGATCTTAGCTATATATGTTGCAAGTAGTATGGATTACATGGTTTTCTGTATAATGTTTTAAGTCCCCACCCGCACTCCCCACACCCTTTCTGTCCCTCTCTCTCCCCTCCCTCTTCTCTCTACTTTCTTTTCTATCTCTCTCTCTCTCTGTCCCCTCCGGTCGAGTCCAGCATTAAGAGTCTGATTTAATAAAGTTTTTCATGTCATCAAGAGGGACTTTATACATGTAGTATAAATCCCTGCTTGATAGAGTAAAATTGCCCAGCACCAGACAGCAGCCAGACAATCATTCTGTTTGCAACGATGCTGGACAAGACAAGTTAAAAAAAAAAAAAAAAAAAAAAAAAAAAAAAAAAAAAAAAAAAAAAAAAAAAAAAAATAACTTAGAAGATAAGTTTGTTAGCTCCCAAGAAGCTGAGAGAGCTGGCATCAAAATGTAACCGTTTCTTTTGCAAGTCCCATGATGCACACAAAATTACTGCTGCATTACACTTATCATAAAGTAGTATAAGCATTAACTATAAGATGTGTCATCCTGATGGATCTCTGGTCATGATGTGTCTCTTTCGATCCTCTTGAGATTTTCTGCTTTGCCTTTTTTTCTGTGAAAACATTGACTTTTAAAACACATTTCTGCTGTTTTAGAAACTGTGCTGCTGGAATTGTTTCTGCTTGTACTTTAACATCTGCCACACCATCAGGAAACGTATTCATATGTGGGAGCAGCTTGAACCTTGAAGCTGAGGTTCTTTGATTGTATGCATGAGCAAAACAGAGATCAAGGAGGAAGAAGATTAAACCATTTATTGCCTCAAACATCATGGAGAATGCAAGGTAAGTGGCAAAGCAGTACATGAGCTTGGAGCTCTTACAATGACACAGCAATAAAAGCAGGGATGCATTTTGATGGGTAGGAACGCTGAAGAAGAATATTCCGGGACACTTCTCCATCCACCCTGACAGTTCAGAAAGAAAAAGAAAACAAAGACCAGTAATAGTAAGTAGGATAATCTAAATCAAGTCAAGTGTGTCCATTTAGGATGGAAACTCGTAGCTAGCTTATAGTCACTGTGTTGAAAGCTCATTTTGAAAAAGTTCTTTTGTGTTACCTGCCAATTTTGCATCAGCTTAGTTAGACAGAAAATACAATGTATTTATAGGAATATCTGGAGATTCTGTCTACTCACTTGCAATAGTCAAACAATTAATAAACTGAAAGACTCAACAAAATTAAATAAATGAAAAATAATTTATTAAAATCAGAAGGAGAAATCATTGTCAGTCAAGCTAAAATCAATCATTTAAGTTACTGTTCTGGGGGGTGATGTGACTGTTGGGAGGAAGAACCTGCTGAACCTTCTGTCTTGCAGTGAAGTTGAAGAAACTTCAGAGCAGATTAAATCAAAAGATATGATTGACATCATTATGAGTCGTGATATTTTTTATTTTCCACAGTTCAAAGCTCATCCTTTTGGTTGAAATCCTACTTTGAGCTTGTTTAAATACTTTATTTACTTACTGATTTTCTCTCAGCTTTATTAGTTTAGTAATAAAATGTTCACCTTTTGTTGGCCATGCGCGTGCATGTGTTTGTGTTCTTGCTTCCTTTGAACAACAAAGACAAAATGAAGGAAAACAACAGAGACAATAAATAAAAGACTGAAAAAAAAAACAACAAAACAAAAGCCGCAGGGAAAATCCTCCAACCTAGAAAAACACATGCACAAGCTCATGTTTCTTTGCACAGACAGAAGAATTTTGCGTGAAGAACTATCCCTTCAAGTGAACACACTTAACCCTCCACAGAGTTGACTGATCCAACTCCCCTCATTACAGTAGCGAAGCCTCAAATGTTTCCATTTTCCCCCAGAGTAAGAATCGATGATAAGAAGATTTGAACTCAGCCATGAAGGGGGCGGTTCTTTCTAAACTGATGATCCAGCTGCTGCATCTTATATAAACTGCAGCAGATGTGACGGCAATTACAGCAGTTGCCCAGCATAAAAATGATGTAAAGCCAAGGGTAATAAGACTACAGATGTTTCCTTTTTTTAAAGAGGAAACATCTGTCTGACTTTTTGCTTCATTTACTTAATCATGGCCGATGTTTCTATTGTATGTTGTCATTAGACTGCATGCTAAGAGGGGTATGACACTTCAGTAAAAGGCTCAATACAAGGCACGCATACTTTTTATTTCTAAATATAAACTTCTCGGAATCATACTGAGTGGAATTAAAAGTTTCTTCAATTTAAATGGGGTGTGAAGTGGTAAAACTCAGTGATATTTGATATGGTGAATTTCAGTATTTTGATATTGACCCAAAAAGCATTTAAGCTTGTGCGCCTGCATGTTGGGAATTTCTGATGTCAACTATTATTTTTGAAGAAAAACAGAGTTGAAATCAAACATCTATGTAACTGTTGACTATCAAGTTAAATTGCTCAACCCATTTATCCATTCACTGCTAAGCTGGGTTCCACAGGCAGCAGATTAAGCAGAGAAGCTCAGACTTCCCTCTCCCTGGTCCATTTTTCCAGCTCGTGTGGGAGAATTCCAAGGCATTCCCAGGCCAGCTGAGAGATGTAGCTTCTTCAACATGTCCTTGGTCGTTTCCATGAGAAGATGTGCCCAAAACACCTCACCAAGGAAGCATTCTAGCCAGGTGTCTAAGCCACCTCACCAAGATGGCCAAGCTTAAGGGAAAGTCTGGACACCCTGCAGAAGATACTGATTTCAGCTGCTTATATCCACAGTTTTGTTCTGTCACTACTTCACAGCTTGTGACCATAGGTGGGGTAACAGCTTAGTCTCCTGGCCCAACCCCTTCTTCACCATGACTGATAGATGTACATCCTGCATCACTGCAGATGTCTGTCAATCTCCTAAACCATTCTCTCCACACACATCCAAAACAATGGTCCTATCTTTCTCTGTATATTTGTGTTTGTTAGTGGTGCTTGAGTATTTCTTTCTTTCTTTCTTTCTTTCTTTCCTTTTGATTAAGCAAAAAAAAAAGAACATGCTGGAGTGTACCCAGTAGCATTTACAGGGTAAAAATATTCAAACCATGTATCTTATGCAATTAAGATCAAGTTAAGGTGTTACTGAAATTTCAATTTCTCTATAATAATTGAGTGCCAGTAAGTTAATGTCAGGAATAGCCTGTGGACATCTGCAGCTGTGATACTGAGAACTGAATTATCAGACTCTTGAGTATCTGTAACAGTGAAATTCTTTCAGTAATTTCTTGAAAGGACTCTGCTTTATTACAAAAAATATAGCTTTTTTTTTTTTTTTTTTTTTTTTAATTCCCAGTGGACATTTTTTTCTTTTGACTTGCAACATCAAGACCAAAATTACATGCACTTGTGAATACAGTAATATAAGAACTCTCTTTCTACCTTTGCAGATAAATATTTAAAACTACGTAGTGACCACTTAAGTCACATGAGATTGGAGTCTCTCCACAGGATGCATCTATGTGAAGATAAAGTTAAAGCATCTGTAGATTGTGATTGCTATAAGAGTTGACATTTATTCTTGGATAAGTGATGAACATGAAATAAAATGAAAATTTAACATGGATATAAATTGACAATGATACGAATAAAGTCAACACTGGATATGTAAAGGGAAAACACAAGTACAAAATAAGTCAATATGTTTGCAGAGGTAGCCATAATGAGTCACAGAAAGAGCACTGTCAAGAGAAAGAGCCCTTGAGTGTTGGTTTTGCCATACATTTATTATAAGGTGTCTTCTTGATGAAAGCAAAGAGAAATACAACTGGACTGAATGTGCTTGTGCCCTCTGGCCTTGGGCCTGTTTATTAATACACATTACTTTTTAATGTCTCATAGTAAATAATGTATTGGAATTGTGACAATATGCAACTTAGCTATTACCTGGAGGGAATCAGATTGATGGCAGAGGCCAGTGCGAGCCTTGGCCCCTTGATGACAACATTAAGCTATAAATTTAAGCTTAGATGCTAACTATGAGAATTTATAGCGCAGGCAAGACAGGGAATGGGAAGAACACTGTAGGGCTTATAATAGGGAAATGGTCATTTAATGGTCAGTGTTGGTCATGTGGAATATTTCCAGTTTACATTACAAAATGATTCTTTACAGGATGTGCTGCAGAATACATTTTTTTAAGCATTATCCATACTGTAAGTCAGATGTTCTGTAATTCCATCAAAGTTTGTATTTACTGGTAAGTGTAAAAATCAAAGTTTTACAGCTGCTTAGAGTGTTTTTCTTTGACTAACAAAACCTAAACTATTTATGTTTTTTGTCATTAACTTCATGTTAGATGTTACAGATATTGTTGTTGCTAATATTAGCTCTCAGGCTAATGACTGCTAGCTCGATCCCCTTCACGCTTGCAACACAGGCATGGAAAATTATCAGTGCAAGAAAGATGAGCATGTGTCGCCGTCTTGAGACAAAATTAGCTGTGAAAGGCTTGGACTCTTTCTCAACAGCATATGACCCACATTTCCAGCATGTTACACAGCCTGAATCAAGAATTTATTATGTTTCCGCATTCAGACTGTAAGCAGCTCCGCTGATGCTGAATACCTTTTTAGTATGCTTGTTTCCTCATAGACAGCTGGGTCAGAAACTGATAAGAGAACTGATAAAGAACCACATCAATAAGAGACGTAGATAGTGTCATAGGTATCAATAAAATGTTATGAATTCCCTTCCCTATTGACTGAATCCTAAAATTAAACTGCAGAGTAAAAGATGTTTGGATAGAAATTAAACTCAGTTGTATGTGTCGCTCCATCCTTTATCTGATCTTGTGATGCAGACTTTGTCACCTCTTGCAAAACAGTGGTTTTGTGACTATTTCAAGAAATGACACCATTTCCTGGTGGAGCTATTTGTGTCCGGAAATGGAAAAACCTGGTCTGTGGGTATGAATCCATACATTATGTTTTCTGGTCTGTTACTGTGAGACAAGGTTGGTATATGCAAAAAACTCAAAAGGCACAAATTTTAAATACATTTTTTTAAATAGTGCATGATTAATGATAAATTTCCATTTCATCATGTAGTCATACTTTCAATGTAATGACTAATGGTGATTTACTATGTTTGCATGGGGCTACTCGCTACAGAGTTTTAGACTATATATTGCCAGTGTTGTTGTTTAGCTCATATTTGAATCCACCTACAAGAGATTATACCACCGACTTGTAATATTACACTGTGTTTAACACAAAACCTAAAACTCAAGCGGTTTCTTTCAATGTGGATGTGACTAAAAAAATGATGCTGTGTGGGTCAATGCTGAATGTTACGTGAAATAATGTGGGTGAGACTCAGTGAGTGAATAGAAACTTGCAGGTTTTTAATATTAAAACCTAAAAAATGTGTCAGTAAGAGGAGTATAAAAAGGAAAAACTGACATGAACAGCCATGTGTGGGCTGCTTTGGCAATGAGCACAAAGCCCACAAGTAGAAAAAAAAGGGAGAGATCTACTGTATAAGTTTGTATTCATACTGTGGGCATCAAGGCAGGCTGGCAGGGGTTAGTCAAAGCATCTGTTTTTGGTGTAATGAGCATGTCTCCCCCCCCCTTTCCTCTTACACAATCTTATCATTTCCAGTGTTAATTAGAAACATCCTACCCTGGTTGATGCTGTGGCTGCTGAGAGCAAGGTTGAGGGAGGAGGGGGTTGATACCCACACTGGCAGACTGAGCAGCATAGATAAACAATTGCATGGCAGAAAAGGGAAGAACATGACCTCTGCAAACAGCAGAGCATCTCATACACCACATGATGGCAGTGGACCAGCTCTAGAAAAAGTGTGGTAAGAAAACCCACCTGAAAAAGGTAGGTGGGGGCAGTAAATGCTCTCTTTGCATGCAAAATTTATAATAAAATGAGGAATTTGACAAGACTGTCTGGTTTACGTCAAATAAATGTGAGACTTTACTGTGTTACATGTCTTTTTTTCTACATCTGCCATGGCGTTTTACCATTTACATATTCTGCATTTAAATATTTATATTCTTCTGCTGTTCTTGGAGTGAATGAATCACAACTGCCTGATTCTATTTATTGGTCTTTTTCTGCGCTATTATTTAGTTGTACTTGAAAGCATCTCCAATATTTTATATGTTTGTCCTAAATTTATTCTATAACTTGCAGTAATTTAGTTTTGACTGATTCTTCTGTGTCTGTTCTTTCAGAGTTAATCTCGTCCTTTTAAGCCTTGTCTCCCACACAAAGACATTGTTTTTCTACTCAGAATGTCACAGCACTGAAAGGATGGTTTTCAAATGCAAGGCAAATTTCTTTTTCTTTTTAAGTTTTTTAAGAGTTTTCTTATTCTTTTGTATTCATAGCCTCCCAGATAATCTCTTTGCTCCTTTGAACTTCATATGCACATATGTATCTAGGCTGCACATGCAAACTGGGCTCTTTAGTGTTTACTGTTATTTTTATTTTTATTTTATTTAAAATTGTGCTGTTTATATTCTATTGTATTTAGCTTATATTCTATTTATATTTAGCCTATATTTCTATTTTTTTTTCTCTTATTTTATTTCACTTATTGCCCTCCTTCTTATGGCTCAAACCGGGACCTCAGTTCTAATTTCGTACCATAAACATGTAAATGTGAGCTGGTATGACAATAAAGTTCCTTGAATCCTTGAATAGCTTTTTGAACACACACACTCAATTATCGTGATAAACTGTTTCAGAATCTGATTAAAAAATTATTCATATAAAATTATTGGCGGGCAAATGTAGGCTAATGTGGTGATAAATACTTCAATTTTATGTTATCTACACAGCTACTTTCCACAGAAAAACCATCAACAATGGCAGGTGGCAGTTTTTATGGTTTTAAATCTTTCATCAAGCTTCATTACTCAGCCTGACTTCTATTTACACATGGCAATTTTCCACTTTGTTGGCTAATTTTTATTACAAGCAGACAGCCATCATCCCAGCCGGCGCATCTATATCTGCCTCGTGGGATTTAGCAGTGGTCCCCATGGGTTTTTGAGGCAGCGTGTGCTCAATACTGGATAATTTATCAATGATCCATGCAGATTAATCATCTGTGGATGAAAACTAGTAATTGACAGCATGGTCATAATTAAAAAATGTGAAAAGAAAGTGCACCCTCTTCTAGTTGTAAGGTTAATGTATCAGGACATTGTCTTAAAATTATGTAAAATTATGTAAATTTACAACCATAGATGAACACCGCATGTAATTATTTATTTAACAAAACATCAGGCCAAATGATGAAGCAGTGCGGGAAAAGTAAGTGAACCTCCTCATTCAGTAGCTCGAAGAACCACATTTAGCTCCAAAAAAAATTAATTAATAGTCTCTCACATGATTGTGGATGATGGAGGGCTCACTCTTCTCAAACATGCTTCAGTTAATTGACATTTGCAGGCATTCTTTCATGCATGGTCCTCTTAAAGCAATACTACATACGTTTCTGACCCTAAAACTTTGTGCATCTGACTAGTTTTGATAACACACTGACAGTATGCATGTTTCTGGAGCCATCCATGCCCTGCAGCATCCTGGGGCTGAGGAACTGCACTTCACAACTTTGTATTGTAGCCCAGATCATCACGCCATAGCTGCATTTTGCTGAATAGCACCACATCCAGCCTGACTCAAATTAATGAGTCATTGTGCAGACCTTTCTAGGCTGTTGGATCCATTTAATTTGAATCAGGTGAGGTGAAGCAGGGACACATTGAAAACCCTTCTGGACACTGGCCCAAGAGGTTTAGATTTGGTGATCCCTGCTGTAGACCTGCAACCAGCATTTTTGCTTTTATAGAGCATCACTTTCTGATGATAAATTAAACAAGTGCATGTGATTAACTGTACTTGGCTGATACTTTTGTCCAATAGAAGCATTGCAGGTGGACTCGTTTGCATTTTGACTTAGTTTAAATTACATAAATTACAGTGTAATATGCCATTGTTTGCTTTTTCTTTAGTTAATGGATATCAAAATGTGGGTTAAAGCCAACCATCAGCTTTTTATAGTTAATGTTCACAAAAGAAAAATCACTTTGGTTCATGATCTCTTAACCTGATCGAGCACCTCGCCTCTGTTCTTACAGCATCCTCTCTGGCAAGCAGCAGAATTGATAGTTTGATCTTCCTCTTCAAAGTCCCCCCTCTGACCTGTTTGACAGCCTTTCCATGTGCCTTGACGTGCCTTGCTCCTTCAGGACAGTTAAAGAGATGCTGAGTCAGGCAGCCGTTGGAGGTGACAAATGCTTCTCCATCGATGTTGTGCAGATGATTTACAAGCCCCGTTAAGTGGGGAGGTCTACCAGGCAGAGACTGGATGTGAGTGAGTGAGCATGTCACTGCTGTGAAAGCAAACTCAGTCCAGATGCAGTGGGGAGAAATCACTTGTAAATACATTTTTCCACATTTTTGTTTAAACTTGAGCCCATCACATCTTTGCAAAAGGTACGTAGATTAAATATTAATCGAACATGCTGTGAACTGGTGATGAATAATACAATTTATGGATCCCTTTGTAAGAGTATTTACAAATCAGAGGATCCCTCTGTGGAAGCTGAGCTGACTGGCTTATGGAAAGCAAAAACAGTACAATGGATTAAAGATAATTCATCAAAGCAGAGTGGTAAACAGACTTTACTTGCTAAAATATAAAACAAGGATGGCCCAAATAACTTGGCAAATCTGCTATGAAAGCAAAAAAGATTCTATGTGATGCAAAAATGCTCATTTTTATCCCACTTGGAGGATTTTATGAGTTATACTCATCTTACCACACGGCATAACATCCACATGTTTCAGTGTTTTGGTCTCAGTAATATTAAAAAAAACATTTAATGGCAACATCATTTCAACGCCTATATTTCAGAATAGATTATATCAAAGCTGCTGATCAGTTGCTTAAATTGTATAAAGCATGTAAGTACAGTTTTAAACTAAAAGTTTTACCTCTGGGTTTCTGGGTGGATTTACCCCAAGTGGCAACCTCCGCCGGTGAAATGTGAAGTCTATGCAGAAGTGCAAAAAATTGCAGTTCACCCCTCATCCGCTAGGGGTTCAAAACAGAGCAAATCCCCATAGACTCCCATGTTAAAAAGACCAACTACACAGCAGAAATAAACATGTTTAAAGCCTGGTATAAAAAAAAAACACTTTAGGATTAATAGGTCAAGTTTACCTTCATGACAACTGTGAGGGGGGTGATTTTTTTCTAACTCATTCATTTGGATGTTATTTAATCTTGAAATTCAGCATAATTAGGGTAGTGTCCTTCTGATTGACAGGTATCCAACATCCGTGTCAAAAAAGGAGAGTGTGGCACAAACGCAGATTTTAGCCAGCTAACAGTGCGCCTTAGCTTTAGCCCACCTACCTTCGTTAGCCGGTTAGCTCACGTTAAGATCCAAGTTAGCTCAGTTAGCTTTTAGCTACAGGCAGTTTGGAGTTTGATGGGTGCCAATCATCCACCCCCACCTTCACATTCCCCCTCTCAGCTCCACCTCTTTGCCCATTTTTGTATTTTCCAGTTATGACGACACACGTGATGCTGCCAAGATGATGATGGTGGGAACCGCCCAATGAGCTTCAATTCAGCTCTTCAGAAACCTATGGGTGACGTCACGGAGGCTCCGCCCATCGTTTATATACAGTCTGTGGTTTACCCCAACCAGAAACATTTCAATGCACTTTCACAAATGTCAGATAAACCTGATTAAACATCTTACAATCTCATTTAGATCAAGATGATCAGAAAATGATGCAGTATTTGGCATACGGTCTTATGGTCTTATTTGGAATTAGCAATAATTGAATCAAGCTATGAAGAGAATTTTAATTTTATTCATGCTAGACATGAATAAGCTCTTTTACAGAGCTTTCTGTCCATCTTCTGTATTCTTTATGTGTATGTGTTTATTTCAGTCAGTCAGTATTTCAGTCTGTTTTCAGAAAGCTCGCAGATGTGTCCCTAGATGTAACAAATGGAAAAGTACCATAAGAAACTTCAGGGGCAGTGTTGCACAGTATAGGTAGACCACCACCCTTTGCTGCACTGCCGCTGTCTCTTTGTTAGAATGTTCCATGATCTCCACCACCTTCACCATGTATGCAATTGTCTGATGTGAACTCTGAGCTGCCCTCTCATTGATGCCAAAGTTAAGGATGCATTGGAGTTTGAGAACAGCAATTTTTGACATTTGACATGGTCATACCTATTGATGTACATAAAAGGAGCATGTTTGAGTATTTAATTCCTTAGGTTTTCTCAAATTTTTTGAACACACCCTGCTGGTGTATGTCTTTTTCATATTTTTTTTCAGTCTGTATTTTGTCTGATACTGTATGTTGTGGTATGGCCACAGAGACATGTGGCTCACAATAAGAACTCTGATAATGTCTTGTATTCCTGCAGAAGATGGGGTGGTAAATGCTTATGGGAAAAAGTGTGCGAAGTGTAATGGAAAAAATCATTTTGCAAAACAGTGTCGATCAAAGTGCAAAACCAAATCTGTGAGGTTGGTTGATGAACCTGACCTTTGTGAAACTTTCTTTGTGGGTATGGTGTCATGTGAAGATGCAGATACTCATAAAAAAGAAAATGATATGCATTTAGACAATGAGGATTCATGGATTGTTTCTCTCCCTGAAAATGGAGCGTTGATTGCACTGAGAATTGATACGGGGGCACAAGCTAATTTAATTAGCATGACAGATGTATATTCTATGAAGGAAAAGCCCAAAATATTTGATAAAAGAGTGTGTTTGAAAGACTACAATGGAAAAGATATTGAAAGCAAAGGTCAATGCAGACTCAAAGTGATGGTAAAGAACAAAGTTCACAATATACTGTTCACTATTGTATCTGAAGATCGTGAATCATTGCTTTGTGGGGCTACTTCAAAAAGATTAAATCTAGTCAAGAGAGTTTATAATGTTAGCTTGTCACCAAACATGGAAACAGTGAATTCCATTGTGAAGCAGTATGACGATGTGTTTAGAGGTTTGGGATGCTTACCATATACTTACAAGATTCAGCTGAAGGATGATGCTGTACCAGTAATTCATGCATCAAGGCGAGTTCCGGTACCACTTCGGGATCGTCTGAAGGAGGAACTGGACCGAATGAGCCGGTTGAAAGTCATCACCAAAGTAGAGGAACCAACTGAGTGGGTTAATTCTATGGTTTGCGTGGACAAAAAGAACGCCAAAAAAGAACTGAGAATATGCATGGATCCTGGTGATTTAAATAAGAACATCAGACGTGAGCATTATCAGATTCCAAAACGAGAAGAAATTGCTAGTGAGATGGCTGGAGCCAAGTATTTTTCGAAGCTAGATGCTGCCCAAGGTTTCTGGCAGATCAGACTGGACGAAAAAAGTTCCAGGTGCTGTACCTTTAATACACCTTTTGGCAGGTACAGGTTTTTGAGGATGCCCTTCGGGATAATTTCAGCAGACATGAGTGGGAGTGGAATATGTTAAAATCTATTCTTACATCTACGCCAGTGCTAGCTTATGATCCAGTTAAACGTCTGAGGATATCAAACGATGCCTCTAGAGATGGGCTGGGTGCTGTGTTATTGCAGGCTGAAGATGACACGTGGAAGCCAGTAGCATATGCTTCTAGATCAGTGACTAAAATGGAGATGAAGTATGCTCAGATTGAAAAAGAGTGTCTTGGTTTGGCATATGGTTTAGACATTTTTCACTGCTATGTTTATGGTCTACCTACTTTCACGGTGGAGACAGATCACCGCCCACTGGTGTCCATTGTGAGAAAGGGTCTGGATGAGATGTCACCAAGGATTCAGCGCCTCATGATGAAGTTGCAGAGGTATGACTTTGACTTGATATACACACCTGGCAAGCATTTGGTGTTGGCAGATGCTTTGTCACGTGCACCTGAATTAAGCTGTAAGAGCACAGTTGCAGAAGAGGTGGAGAGGCACGTGCACATGGTTGCTGAGTCTCTACTGGTGTCTGATGCTAAGTCGAAGCAAATCAGTGAAGATACTGTAAAAGATGTAGAACTTCAGTTGCTGATGTCACAGCTTCAGACAGGTTGGCCAAGATGGTCATGTCCGTCGTATTATCACATTAGATCAGAGCTCAGTGCGGTGAATGGATTGTTGCTGAGAGGCAGGAGAATCGTGATTCCTCGTAGCATGAGGACGGATATGCTACAGAAAATACATGAGGGACACTTGGGCATAGAGAAATGCAAGAGAAGAGCAAGAGATGCTGTATACTGGCCGGGTATAAATAAGGATATAGAAAGTTGATCGCAAGATGTGAGACATGTCAAAGATATCAGAGCAGTTAGGCAAGGGAACCGATAGTGATTCAGGGTCTTCCTAATGTACCCTGGAAGAGGGTTGGGACAGATCTGTTTCATTACAAAGGATCACTTGCTGGTAATTGATTACTACTCCAACTATCCTGAAATAGCCTTGCTCTCAAGCACAAATGCGATTAATGTTATCACGCATGTTAAGTCTATTTTTGCTAGACATGGAATACCAGAGACTGTAGTGAGTGATAATGGGCCATGTTACAGCTGCAGAGAGTGGCGGCAGTTCGCTATGCAGTATGGTTTTCAACACGTGACGTCTAGTCCTCAATATGCTCAATCTAATGGAAAGGCAGAAAAAGGTGTACATATCATCAAACAACTTTTAAGGAAGGCCGCTGATAGCAGACCAGATCCAAGATCAGGTTGCATGGAACAAAAAGGCAATGGTTTTAAAAGAAGTTGGACCGAGGTCTTATGAAGTGAAGACTGAGGATGGTAACGTTCTCAGGAGAAATCGTAGACATCTTCTAAGGACTTCAGAAGTCTTCCAAGAAACTAGTTGTGTTAATGAACAAAGTGCCAATGCTGGGATATCTTCTTCTACAGTGGTGGAATGTCAACCAGATGAACTGAAATTAGAAGGACATGAGCAAACAAATGAGGTTACATCAGCATCGTCTGTGTTAAGGAGGTCGAGTCGGCATATAAAAAAACCTTATAGGCTGCAATTGTGAACCTGTGGATTCATTGGTGTGTGTTTTAACATGGGTTTATGATGGACTGTAAATCATGGGTTGATATGTGTAGACGTTAGAATGTTTAGTGCTCATGTATGAGAATACTGAATGTTATTTTATTGTCATTAGCAAAACATGTAAAAAAAAAAAAAAACTGTGAAAACTGTGTGTTTGTGGTGTTGTATTGTAGAACAAAGAAATATGCCAAGTGTATTGGTGTGAATTTTAAGGATGGGTTCATTTGGTTATAAGGGGGGATGTTGTGATATGTGATGATGTATTATGTGAATGTGTTGTAACATCAGAGGGCGCTACTGAACTTACCTGCTAATGTGACTGTATAAGCTAGTAGGCTCACCCCGACAGTACGTATGGACATTTGATCATTGAGCACAATAAAGTTCAGAGCCTAAGCTCATTTGATCTGCAATGATGCCTCCTCATTGACAGAACAAAACACTGTATCTGAACTGTGTCCTCTTGTTTTCAATGTAAGAAAAAACAACAAAGGTTGAAATGACACTACTACTGCAAGAAGACAGATGAGCTAAGAGAGGTTTTCCACTATGCCAGTGCCATTATAGCCAATATTGGCTAATCTCTTTGCACACTTAGAGATTACAGGGGAATCTGTGGGAATACATGGATTAACAATCTAATGCATACTGTATGTTCAGATTCTGAGCTTAGGTAGGTGCTGGCCTCCCATTTTGTTCAGGTTCTAGCTGAGTCAGTCATTTAAAAAAAAAAAAAAGCACAAGACTTTTATGATGACAAAGAACTCTAACAATAATCTAAACTGCCCTTGGTACCTTGGTAGAACACTACGTCATCACTACTTGTAATAAAGTAGGCAACAAATAAAAACAGAAAAAATATGTTGGTTTAACAGAAGTAACTGAGTAATAGAAAATACATTGTGGCTCAGTGGAGTCTGAAAATAAATGGCTACACAGTAGTGTGGTGGTGAGCAGCATTGCCTCGCAGCATGAAGGTCCCTAGTTCGAGCCTCTGCTTGGGATAGGGGTTTGAGCAGCGCCTGTCTGTGTAAAGTTTGCAAGTTCTCTCCTTGTATGTGTGGATTCTCTAATGGTATTCCAACTTCCTCCCATAGTTCAAAGACAGGCAAGATAATTAGCATTTCTAAATTTTCCCTATGTGTGAGTGGTTGTTTGTCTCTGTGTTGGGCCTGCGATGGACTGGCAGCCTGTCCAGGGTGTTGCCTAGTAATTGCTTTTACCCTTGTGTTCTGTCTGCTCTACCTTCTGCTCCCTGCTTTCTAGTCAGTCTGTTATACTTCCTTCTTGTTTGTAATTAGTTCCCTCAGTATTTAAGCTCTCGGTTTTCCTTTGTCCTGTGGAAGTTAATCAAATGTTCTTCCAGTGCTTGTCTTCCAGTACTTGTGGTTTGGTTCCAAGTGTTCCTGCTCTCATAGAGTTTTCTGTTCATTAACTTATCTTTAATCATCATTGACCTTTGTCTCCATGAATCCTGCTTTTTCGGTCCTTCCACCTCGTCGCAGGAGTCCAACTCATGACACCATGGCTCGAACAATGACTCGTCATGGTGTGAGGCAAGAACACTAACCTATCAAAACTCATCAACAACATAAACACTATAAATGGAAAATGGTCTGTACTTATATAGCGCTTTTATCCAAAGTGCTTTACATATACGTCACATTCGCCAATTCATGCGCTCAACCACAACCTATCAGGAGCAATTAGGGGTTTGGTGTCTTGGTCAGGGACACCTCAACATGAACTTGATGGGCCGGGACCGAACCGGCAACCCCTGGGCTACAGGACGACCACTCTACCCACTAAGCTTGACCTCAAGTCCAAGTTAAGTCTTATGGCTCAAGTCCAAGTCAAGGCACAAGTCATTTCCGTCGCAAGAAGTAATCTTTCATTCGACCCCTGCCGTCTGATCTCCTTAGAAGACTGCAGTATCCACGGAAATTAAAATCTGTATTCACCTACCAGCAATTAGTAGCAGCTCTGTCCCTGTCCTTTGAATATTTGTTTTGCTTTATTGAATTAGGAAAACCTGCATATAAACATAGAAATATAGTCAGATCAGTAAATATTTTTTATACTTATCTTATCTAAGAGTTTTAAATGTGAACTAATCCATCCACTAGTCTATCTGGACCCACAGAGAAATTTAAAATACTAATACTGCAGTTGATTGTATTTTTTTTCCAGTCTCAGTCATGAGGATTGCCAAGTCCAAGTTGATTCTAAAGTCACTGGAAATTTGACTAAAGTGCAACTCATGTCTGGAGATTTCATTGCTAAAAGATTTTTTAGATAGTTGGTTTGTCCATTTTTTTTAATACAGTAGTCTGCAAATGGTTTTAAACACAAACAATATTTATCTTTTTTTGCTAGGCTAAATGCACAGTCAAAGCTAACAGTAGCATTGGCTACAGTCACAGACACTGTCTTAAACAAAAGCAATATAATAAATCTGCATTTCCACTTACACAAGGAGCATATAATGATTTTTATGTTTACTCTTGCAGCCAGCAGCAGAGCATTTGCAACATTGGCCTTGTAGCTTAAATGTATGAGTGAGTGGAAACCCAGTTTGGGTGATTACAATCATGACCTACTTCAGCTCAGCTAAGAGGGAATATTTGTTCTGTTTAGTTAGATCTTGTCAGCCAGTAGAGCAATGCAACACTTGCATAAGTCAATTTATTCATTTAAAAAGCAATAAATGTTAGTCAAAATGCTATATAGCAAATAAAATATGTATAAACAATGAAAACAAAGGCAGTAAAAATCAAGTATGTTAGTAGAATTTCACTAAATGCAAACACAATGACTGAACAAGAGATCTGTAAGTTTTATTCTGAGGACACAGCAGAGGTCAAGTCTGTGCTATGTCACAAACCAAAGACCCCCAGCAAGTTTACTTTTAAGTCCATGGGACTTCAAGTGCCCCCAGAGTAGAGGAGGTGTAAAGGTTTTATTTAGATCTCCTGAAGTCAGATTATTTGGTACAAAGACTAACTGACTATCTGTCGTGACAGCTCCTTATCAACATGTCAGTGTTGCTTTCCCTCCATTTCAAATTCTTCTTTTGTATCTATTCTCCCTTCTACTTTGTCTAATGGTTTGTGGAGGGCTGAATTGCCTTAGGGAGAGGATATTAATTCACAGAGATGCTCCAGCCAAAGTCTTCTTCACAAGCTCATTTTTTCACACTTAATGTATAGTCAGCAATATTATAATTGGTTTAATAAAAATCACATCAGATGTGAATGAATATGGCCAAAGAGTAGACAGGTACTCCTCCAAAGGTTCTAAGCCCTATTGTGATTTTTTTTTAAGTCCAAAATAAATTTAATGATATGACTTATTTTGTGACTTTGGTAGTAGCAAAATGCATGCTGTTGTGAACCTTTCTCAGAGATTTTTGGCCTACATGATAGTGCTGTAGAATAGTAAGTTACATATCCTTAAAGCAAATATCCCATTTCACATCCCAAAGGTGCTCCAATTGATTGAGATCTGGTGACTGTGGTGGTCATCGGAGTACAGTGAACTCATTGTTATGTTCAAGAAACCTGTTGGAGATTATTTGAGCTTTATGACATAGTGCGTTATCCTGCTATAAGTAACCAGAAGATGGTACATTGGGATCATAAAGGTATTAACATTGTCAACGACAATACTCAGGTAGGCTGTGGCATTTAAAATTTGCTCAGGTGGTATGAAGGGACCAAAGTCTTTTAAGAAAATATTCCTCACAGTCACATCACCTATAGCTATAACTGTGGTGACAGGGCAGAATGGTTTCATAGTGTTTATGCCAAATTCTGACCCTACCATCTGAATGTCACTGCTAAAATGGAGACTCAGACCAGGCAATATATTTCTAGTCGTTTATTGTCAACTTTTGTTGAACCTTGTTTGAATTGTAGCCTCAGTTTTCTGTTCTTAGGTCACAGAAGTGGGTCTGTTGTGGTCTTTTGCTGCTTTTGTTGATCGGATTCAAGGTTCAACATGCTGTATGCTCAGAGATGGTATTCTGCATACCCTGGTGTTATGGCCTGTGGCCTCTGCATGTGATGATCTGACTGCATAATGGCCAGTAGTTAAAGTGGGATTTGACAGGTGGGGAAGCCCCAAAATTTGATGTTGCTGCGCAGTAGGGAAAATGACAGAAAAATCAACAGAAAAATACAGACTGGATTAAATGGCAAAACACATACAGATCAATCTAACATGGTATAGGAGCCAATGGATAACTGAAACATTAAATAATAGTCTAAAGTAATTGCTAATATTTTTAATCAAATAACGCCATTATTATGCTTAAATACTATTTTGGCTCCATTGACTTTTCCCTGGCTGATCTATCATTTTCAAACTAATCCTTATTTTTGAAAGTAATTAGTGATTCTTCATTTGTGCCCTTTCTGTTCATCCTCCATCTTTTATAACAAAATTACCAGATATTAACATTTAAAATAGGTTTTCCAACAGCTAGTTTACACTTAATATTTGTTGGCAATTCATTAACTCCCAACAATGCTTTTCTATGCAGATAAACAGCTCTCTGGTGGTAAAGTTGGTATTTTGTTAATTAATTATCCTAAAGCCACAGTTTTAATTCAGAAGATAATCCTGACTTTGTTTGGCAGTTTAAAAATAAAAACAATCTGTATATTGACGTAACAGCACCACAAACTACTGGAAGCTTAATCACAAGGAAAGTCATTGGTGCTATAAAAGAGGGAAGGACAGAGAAGAGATACCCAGATATTTTTTTTTTTGATGATTCTGCACATATCACCTCATTAATTATCCTGACAAAAAGTTTTGGGGGATATTTAACATGAAGCCATTACTTAATCTTCAGTTAAAATTCACTTGGTTGAAGGTTAATTCTACAGAGCAAGTCATGTTAAAATGAATCCATGTTCAGATAAATGTAAACATTGTCACAGAGTAATTTATCATGTTTCTGAAGGCAGTGCAAAAGGAATACTCTGCTTTCTCAGTCCAGCAAAACACAGCAAGTTGTCTCAAAACAGTGTTGTGCATTTTCTGAAATACTACACTATGATTTTTGTAATGAAAACCAAGAGCTTTTTTTTCTTTTTTTTTAGTGAAAAGATGTGCAAGTGCAGTTGTCTGCAAAGACCTTTTGATACCATTTTGTAGTGATAAATGGCCCATGTCCCCCATCCGTTGATCCTACATGATATCCTGTAATAGCCTTTGTATTGAAATTTAGTGGTTGCACCCAGGGGTTATAAACAACCAACACCACTTTTGACAGCAATTTAGATTTAAACCAAAGCTAAAGGGATGAATTGTTATAGGTATTTGTACAAGGTCTCTCACAGGAAGAAATTACTATTTGAAAAAAATATATATATTAAGATGGTATATCATGAAAAAGATGCATTTACAAACTACGTTTAAGACTCTTTTTGTCCCAGGTGCTGATCATCATTAATTAAAACTACCCATATTAAAACTTTATAATTTCAACAATTACTAAATATAAGTGGAAAAGGTTGATTTAAAATGTATTGAAGGACTACATTTTTTCCTATACCAAGCAAATAGTTTCTCACGGTTGCTATGACTACCACTTCAGTGAGAAGCCTTATTGCAAATGTGCATTTTAAAACGGCTACAGCAAAACAGAGGGAAATCATTGTACAATAATAGACTTCTGGTGGGCCCTAAGACATGACTGAGACTGATGAAAATCTTATTTGGAATAAGACATTGGCAATTATTATTCTGAATTTCAATCTGGCTTTAAATTGCTTTTCAGCTCAGCTTTATTTGTGCAACAATTGTTTTAGGAGCAAATGACTGAACATTCTTGGGCGTTATGGGGAGTTATTCTTGGAGTCCTTGGTGGTCCTAACTGGCAGTCCTATATTAAATGATTTGTACCCTTTAGTGTTTTATTGGACTTAACTATTAGATCTTTTTCATAAAAAAATAAATAAAATAAAAACTTGACTGTTTCTTATAATCCAAACACTGGTTTATTTTAAGTGTAATTAAGAAATGCGCTGCTGGATCTGTTGTTCAAAGGCTCTAAGTTTGGACATGGATTTGTTTAATTATGCATAGTCAATGTAAGCTTATGAATGCACTTTCATTTGAATACTGCTAAATCCCCTCATTTGTTGCTCTTGTCAAATCTGGCCTCCTGCTGCTTCATCTTGTTGATTTGCCTCTGCATGATTTCAGTTTGCTCACTGGCTTCTGTGCAACTGAATATTTTACCTTGTTGGGAACCGATAGAAACTTGAAGCTAGTGGTAGATGGAGCCAGGTGGTAACCAGACTAGCATGTTTACTAATGCAGAATGTGAATTAAGATGTTGTCTGGATAGAGAGTACTGCTCAAAAATAATGGTTCATTTTTCTTTTTTTTTTTTTTTCTTTTTCCAGTGGGGATAAATGCAAAACATAACCGATAAAGAAAAGACTGGGTTTACATTGAATCATAGTAGGCTGTGTTCTGTGCCTCTATTGTTGAGGTGGCCAACTGGAGCTATGGCCTTAAGGTCGTTGGTGCATGTCGTGGCGAAAATCGCCAAACTCGTTGGTGGACACCAGCAGTGAGGGATTCCAATAATATCGAGAACAAGTCCTTTTAGGCCTTTTTGGTCTGTGGGACTCCGGAGGCAGCTGATGGGTATCGCCAAGCTAAGCAGAACATGGCTTCAGCGGTCGCTAAGGCAAAAGCATGGGAGGAGTTTGGAGAGGCCATGGAGAATGACTTCCGGACAGCTTCAAGGAGATTCTGGTCCACCTGGTGGCTCAGGAGGGGGACGCAGTGCGCCATCAATACTGTGTACAGTGGGGATGGGGGGCTGCTGACCTCAACTTCAGGTGTTGGGGGTCAGTGGAGGGAATACTTGGACTCCAGCAAGGCTGCCCTTTGTCACCAGTTCTGTTCATAACTTTTATGGACAGAATTTCTTGGCCAGGCTCTCCCTTAGAGATAGGATTAGAAGCTTGGTGATCCAGGAGGGGCTCAGAGTAGAGTTGCTGCTCTTCCGCATCAAGAAGAGCAAGATCAAGTGGTTTGGGCATCTAGTCAGGATGCCTCCTGGATTCCTCCATGGTGAGGTGTTCCAGGCATGTCCCACCGGAGGAACTACATCTCTTGGCTGGCCAGGGAATACCTCGGGATCCCCCTCGAAGAGCTGATGAATATGGCTGGGGAGAGGAAGTCTGAGCTTCCCTGCTTAGGCAGCTGCCCCCGCAATCTGATCCCGGATAATTGAAAGAAAATGGATGGATGGATGGATTTTACAAGGAAAATAAGTAAACAATTTAAAACCTCTAATTGTTTCTCAGGGTGTCTCATGCATCAATGTAAAGAACTATTTTATAATTACTAAACATCATTTTTAATACTTTCAAAGAATCACAATTTTTGTATATTTTCAGGACAAACATTTTAAAGCTTTCCACCTGTAACAGAAACACAGTGACATTCCATGCTGGTTCTTACATTGGGTTTCTAAAAAAAATAAATAAATGACCTCTCAGATCATATTTAGTTTCTGTCATTATGAATACCTTCTAGATATTACCTTCTAGGTAATTGTTTGTTCTTAGGTTTATACGTAAAATTAGATTAATTTTTCTGTTTTATTTATATTCTACTGTAGTCTATTTATGTGTTTGATATGAAAAAAAAAAAACTACTTAGTTATCTCTCCTTCAATTGATGAAAATAACAGCCTTAGATTAGGACATTGGTTCTCTGATCATTACTGCGTTTTCTTTGAGTGTGCAGTTCCTGTTCACACAAATGTCTCAACAGAGATGATCACAAAACGCGGTTTAACTGAAAACACGACTGGGATGTTTATCGAGGTCTTCTCTTTAACATCAACCCTGTCAGGGGCTTCAGCCAATAAGTTTGTCACTAATTTTAATGCTAAAATGTTAAATATTATGGATTCTATTGCTCCTATTAAGGTGAAGGTTGTCTCTGGAAAGAAAGAGTCTCCATGGAGAAATTGTACACTGGTAAAGCATGGAACAAGAGAGTGTCGGAAAGCTGAGCACAGATGGAGAAAAGCAAATCTACAGGTTCATTATGACATGTATAAAGAGAAACTTCACTCTTATAATCTACAACTGAAGAATGCAAGAAAGTCCTATTTCTCTGACATTATTAGCAAAAACCATCATAATGCTCTGGTCTTAATCGCTATTGTTGACAGGTTAACAAACCCTCCTATGTCAATAGCACCTGAACTTTATTCCACCAAGGCCTGCAATGAGTTTGCCAATTTTTTTCCGGAAAAAGTCCAAAATATCAGACAAGTAGTTGGTTTATCAACAGCAGGTTCAGCAGACATACTGTGTCCATTGAAAACCAGTTTAAGCACCATGACACAGTTTAATCCCATTAACAGCAAAAATCTGGGCGACATCTTATGTCAGCTGAACTCCTCCTCTTGCTGTCTGAACATCCTGAAACAACAGGTTTCTACAAAAAAGTCTCAAAGACTCTGGGGCCGGATCTGTTACAGATTTTGAACTTCTCTTTAATTTTGGGCGTCTTCCAGAACTTCTAAAAACAGCTGTAATCAAACCTCTGCTGACATATGTTTGAACGCAGACGATGGAAAAATGTCAGTTTTAGTCTTACTGGACCTCAGTGCTGCATTTGATACAGTCGACCACAATATATTGCTTAAACGACTGGAGAACTGGGTGGGCCTCTCTGGCACTGGTTTAAATCTTATTTGGAGAATAGAAAGTACTTTGTGTCAATAGGTAACTTTACATCTGAGCAGACAAGAATTACATGTGGAGTTCCTCAAGGTTCCATCCTGGGGCCTCTTCTGTTTAACATCTACATGCTCCCACTGGCACAGGTCATGAAGAAAAACAAAATTAGTTACCACAGCTACGCAGATGACACACAGATATATATTACAATATATACATATTATATATATATTACTAGTAGTTCGATGCCCCGTACAGGCTCTTGGTAAATGCATTGGGGAGATTAATGACTGGATGTGTCTAAACTTTCTTCAGTTAAACAAAACTGAGGTGATTGTCTTTGGAGCCAAAGAGAAACGATTAAAGGTCACCACAGAGCTTCAGTCTATACACCTAAAAACCACCAACCAGGCCAGAAATCTGGGTGTATTGATGGACTCAGACCTTAACTTTGAGAAGCACATTAAGGGAAGTACAAAGTCAGCCTACTATCACCTTAAGAATATATCAAGGGTAAAAGATCTGATGTCTCAGCATAACCTGGAAAAACTAGTCCATGCTTTCATCTTTAGTCGGCTTGATTACCGTAACAGTGTTTTTACAGGTCTACCTAAAAAATCAATTAGACACCTGCAGCTTATTCAGTACTCACTACGACCACATCAGTACAGCTCTGAGGTCTTTACACTGGCTGCCTGTTCGTCAGAGAATAGACTTTAAAGTTCTGCTGCTGCTCTATAAAGCTCTGAATGGTTTAGGACCAAAATACATCAATGACCTCTTGACCCAGTATGAACCTGCCAGGACCCTCGGGTCATCTGGTTCCAGTTTCTTATCAGTTCCCAGAGTCAGAACCAGACATGGAGAAGCTGCATTTAGCTTCTATGCTCCACATGTCTGGAACAAACTCCCAGAAAGCCCCAGATCAGCTGAAACACTCAGTTTATTTAAATCAAGGTCAAAGACCCACCTGAAGCTAAATTCACTAGTTTTTATTTAGAAGTCAAAATCTGCATCTGGTTCTTTTAAGCTGGAACCATGTTTTAATCATGTCTTTAACTTTATTTTTTGCATTGTATCTATTTTATTTAGCATCTTCAATCTGCTTTTATTTAATTAATTGTATTTCTTTTATTGCTTTCTGCACCCTGCTGTAATGTTTTATGTAAAGCACTTTGAATTGTCTTGTACATAAAATGTGCTATACAAATAAATTTGCCTTGCCTCAAACTTTTTCTACCATGTCCCCCTTTGGAAGAATAAACATTCCCAGCCCCCAGCCCCCCCCCCACCTCCTCCACCCACCCATATATACACAAAGCAAGGGGACCACTATAACTATATAAATTATAACTATGGAACCTACTATACTCATACCATCACAGACATGAGGAAGATGTAATAAGAAACACATTTACTATGAAACCAAGAGCAAGATATCTGCCTTCTTTCATCCCAGTTACCTGTTTTTACCCGTTTCTCCATCTCTCTTTTTTTTTCTCCCTTCTCTGCACTCAGTGAACCCTGATCGCTGTTCTGCAGTTCTTCTTCTAGTTTTGGCAGTTGGCAAAAACAATTTGGTCATTACTGCCACCAAGTGGTCTGGAGTGTGGACCTTATTCCAAGTGCCCAAGTTGTCAAAACAGTTTGCTACATTTTCCCAATCCCGTGGGGCTACTGCACAGTAAAGTCACCAGAGATAACAAACAAGATTAAAGATGCTTTACCCTCACCTAAAACAGTGATTTGAATGACAGTTTAATGGCTATAGTAAAAATAGAGATTTTGCTTGTCAACAGTTAATGCCAAAGCTAGTAAATGCTGTTATGTTGGTCACCCATCTTTCCAACCATTGTTCTGTGGGTTTTGTTAACGCATGAAATTATTTTGAAATCTCCCTCCCTCTTCCAAACAGGTGTGGAAGAAATTTTACTTATTTTGCTCTATATATAATATTATAATCACACCTATAATTACTTTGTTTACTATATTCATTTATAAATTGTATTTACACTGATTGTTACTATATTACACTTACATTGTACATTTTTACTTTTCATGCTTTAATTCACTTTTACGGTTTATTTTCTTTATACATCCTCTGTTAAAAGTACGAGAGTAAGATGACCTTCATCTGGTCCTTCCTCAGACCCTTAGACTGGTTCTGGTGGAAACAACTATGTGAGGTTATTTTGAAGGCAACTCTTGGAGTTGTGTGTCCACCCAAGGTCTTCAGGAAGGAGGATTTTTTCTATAGAAATGTATAAATATTGTTTTTCCTCGTGTCTCCCCAGAGTCTCTCCTGACTTAACTCAAGTCAGGAC
This sequence comes from Melanotaenia boesemani, assembly GCF_017639745.1. Classification (NCBI taxonomy): domain Eukaryota; kingdom Metazoa; phylum Chordata; class Actinopteri; order Atheriniformes; family Melanotaeniidae; genus Melanotaenia; species Melanotaenia boesemani. The sequence continues at coordinate 22,247,333 of NC_055700.1, read as the reverse complement.
GGCCAGTCTCATTACTTGCAAGTAATTCTGTATTCAATACTTCTCCTGTAATAAACCTTGTATACTTTTACTCATTCCAGACTCTTGGTAATTTTTCAACAACACAGGCAATCTGGCAATATCCTATAGATCCTGTGATAATCCATAAAAGATCCATTTCTCAGCTATCAGCTATGTGAAATTAGGAATTAAGGGTTTTAAAGTATTAGCATGTATTTTCCTTGGGTGATATGTGTTTGAAGTGAAGAACTTTACTAGGTAAAGACAGCTCCACAACAGTAGTCATTTGGAGCTACTGTGCCAAAACAACAATGGCTTGCATGCATCTAATGGCTAAAGCTGCCACTTTGAGGTAATTCAAAAACCAATATGTTGCCAGGTATGTGATGGAGATTCTACCAACTACTGCAAAGTTGGCAGCTTTCTGTAAGATAAATAAATCCCAATCACTTGTTTGGATTTATGCATCAAGCTTCCCTTGCTTTGTTTTGTGTTTATTTGTAAACATAAAGCAACATCTGCTAATTTTTCTTCCTCTTGACGTCAGTTTATCTCTTCATGTTGGGATAAAGGACTAAAATCATTTAATAAAATTTTATGTTTACGGTTATTCCAGTTGGTGAAAGGAGAAGTAAATGATAAGGTCTGCTCAGGTAGTTAAAAAAGTGATTACAATTTAAGTGTAAACTTTGTAAAGTTCTTCACAGTGAGGACAAAAAGGAGTCAAAACTAGGATAATAAAGTATGAGAAGAGAAAAAAAAAAAGGATGTTACAAACTCCAAAGGACAGCACAGTATTTATCTGTGCAAACTAATGTGAGCGCTGCACATGGAAGTACACCTGTGAGTAAGTGAGTAAAAAATAAGTAAATTATGAATGCAGGAAGGTACAAATGGAACATGTGGGGCAGTCATAGTTAATGGAGCCTGTACAATTTGCTAAATTCCTGCCTGTGGAATTCTTAATTATGCCACATACACAGAGATAAATCCATTAATGCCAAGTTGATCCTTGTATCCTCGGGAAGTATCTTGAAATGTCTTACAGCACTGTTGAACTTTCCAAAGAATCCTTTTATTCAATGAAAAATGTATTAAGGGCATATTTGAAAAAAAAAAAAAAATAAAAGAAACTTCACAAATATAAGGCCAGCACTATTCAAAATTTATAATCATGCATTGCTGTGAAAGGCAAGCTGACAACAAGGGAAAGACAGCATGGAAAGATGAAGGAATGCAACGGAAACACCATGGACTCGCTATCCTTGGCGGCAGGATCCAGATCGGTGTATGGATCCCACCCACAAAAGAAATTTGAAAATGAACACAGGAACAGAACAGATTACAAGAATGATGATCAGCATACCTGAGCTCCAACAGCTACAGCAGGTCACTGTTTAAAAGCAGGTAGAGTATGACATCTTTTTTGCAGCTTTTGGGCACGGAGGGAGTAACAAGGAACAGGTGAAGTGAATTAATAATTAGACCAGGTGATCTAATGAGCCAGGAACAGAAAACACAGAGCACATGAGGGAAAACTACAAACTGAACTAAACATGACAAAACCAAAAATCCAAACATGATCTAAACAGAAACTAAACATGACAGACACCAGAATATAAACCAAGATCATGAAACATGACAATGAATGGAGGACAGGACTGATTATTTAACCGTGATTTCAAGTCTTTGTAAAAGGAGCTGAGTGGGAGATTCCCATATTTCAGCAGGTAATTTGTTCCCAGTTTGAGAAGCACGGAACAAAAACACAGATTGACCAAAACACTCAGAACTTCCATTGCGTCAAAAGTCTATATTTCTTTGCTATCATGTGGCAGATCATCATCATGTCTCAAATTAAATTCATCCTACTGTGTGCCAACAGAAGAGCACATGGTAAACCAGAAGGTAACTGGAACTGGTCCCATAAAAAGAACAATAGTACTATCAGCTAACCTGGTTGGCTTGTACTCTAGCAGCAGCAGTAGTGCATGGTAGTCCCGTCCTTGACCTCCTTGGAGCTCAGTCTGTGGTTTTGTTATAATATTTTTGTTTTTAAAAGATGGGTTTCTTGAAAGTAAATGGACTAGTTGGACATAGTTACTTAAAGTCCTCTGCAATCCACGAGCATTCCCTTAGTTATCTCTCAGGAACTCCTGAAAACCCCGACCAGCAGTTGCATTTGTGGCTTCAGGACATAAGTGACAGTTCAATCCAGCTACCCCACACTGTTTCTTAATTAAACAAGTCCAGATATTTAGAAAATATAATTCTAACCTACAATTACTTCTACCCTTCTGTTACAGTTGCACCATTAGCTGTATGTGAAGCCAGTTTGCAAATCCAACTCTCTGATTTAGAACTATTAAAAAGTCGTTTACAGTTATCGGATCAGATCAGTCAGAGCAGTTTGTATGTTTTATGTGAGGGTATAAATTTGCCATTAGCCTGAATATTGTTTGGCATAACAGTGTATAAGTGGAGTGAGTGATAGAGAAAGATTAGGCTGAAATACCTTAGCTTTTCCTCCTTTTTATGCGTCATGTCATATAATGACTTTAATTTAATTAGATGTCGCTGATAATGTGATGAGCAGAAATTAATGTGTGACAGAGATTATAAGGTTACATAAAGTAGCTCTCACAGAGTTTTAGATGTATTTTTCCTTAGGTTCAATAACTAAGTATTTCTTTTTCCTGTGTAGGGAACAAAAAGTTTCACTAAAACACGTGTTATGCCCTCATTAAAGATGCATTACCAATTTGCCAATTATGCACAATTGCTGATTACACATTACAAGAATTAAGTCATTTTCTTCATATGTCCCTTATTCAAAAGGACCATAAACTTAAGATGCTAATGTTTGCTTAGCATTCATTTGTCTTCTGAGCTCTGTCATGTCCCTCATAAGTACCTCACTATCATTAAGTGCCATTTGTTATGAAGCAAGTGCACAGGTAATTGCAAAATGATGATCACGTTGTTTTCCTCCTGCATCCAGCTCAACATCATAAGTCTTCTTATTCCCCTAGAGAAAGCAAAGCAATGAGAAGATGGATGGCAGGGAAGATGGAGGCGATGAAAAAGTGGATGGGCTCTGGAGGGATCTGCTAACTGTCCTGCTGTCTCTCCTCATGCAGCTCTTAAAGATCCGTGGTTAAGAGCTGCATCTACAATGAGCCAATTAAAAGGAACACTAACATCAGTCTGTAGTTGCCATTTTCACGGACAGATGAAGCTAAATAAACCACATCATGAAATTTAATTCTGTTGGCCTCCTGTGTCATAAAGTAAGTCAACCTCGCTTGGAGTTGCCACATAACTGGTTGCTCAGCACAGCTACACTACTAACATTGTGTGGGTTTTTTTATTTATTTATTTTTGCATAGTTTTCATAAAGTACTTCTATCACTTTTATGTCCCTCTATAGAATGAGGCAATTGATTTAACTGTACCGCCATTATTTTTTAAAAAAACCTTTCCGCAAAGTGGACCCAATTAATAAAATCACCATGTGGAAACTTTTTATCTTAAAAGTTTCCATCTCATGCTTTTGTCAGGGTTCATAATTTAATTTGTGTCCCACTAGACTGAATTTAACATGCTTCTGTACTCAAAAACAAAAACTGCTGCAACACCCCCTTTAATCTTGGCTCAAATTCTTTGTTTCAGATTCAGTTTTTTTAAAGATGCCCTTCCAAAAACTCCAGGCTACTCTGAAAAGTCAGCTGGTTCAATGAAGATGGGGCAAAACAGTTTTGTTTATTTCAGTAAATCCTGTTCTTTAAGTAAAGGCACAACTATCTGAGAGCTGTGGTTTCTAAGAATAGTTAATCCATGCTTGTTTAAACTAGAACCTGCTACTACGGTACTATGACCCAGAAAGATATAAAAAAAAATTGACCAACTGAGTTTAAGTTTACTGTAGCGGAAAAGCCAATTTGAAGATGTAAATTTTAAAACCACTGGTCCAACTGGTTTAAAATTGGTCTCAAAACTTTCCAACTATGTCAGCATTACAATTTCAGTGAAGCTTTGGTCTGCAGGCGTACATTTAAAAGCTAATGGTGAATTTGGCTACATTAGCAATGCAACATGCTAATCCTAAGATTTCTTCTACTGCTGAGGTGATTTTCCCCATTAAAATATTTATATTTAAGCCTTTAGGTCTTTAATTTCTCTATTGCCTGAAGTACATAGTCTCGATTTCTGTTCTCCCTGGCAAAATCATTGCATGCCATGTGATGTCATGTGCCAGTAGTACACATTTCTGTAGTTTCAGAGCTCATTTCAGGCTACAGCATAACATCCTGCCATACACTTTTACCCTAACCATTGCGCAAGTTATTTAAGTTGCAATGAACAACGTGCCAAAAATCTTTTAATGCATTAAAATAACACAAAAAAGTGCCTGAAGTGAGATGCTTTCAAGGAGCCTTGAGATCATTTTCTGTTTGCTCTTGTAGCCAAAAACAAACAATTTTTGTTGCATTTTGGTCATATCAGACATTGCAGGCTTAACGGAAGCAGCTCTAGTGAGAACATTTGACTTTTTTGCTAATTTCTTTCTCTCATGTATTTGGGTTTGTTTTTATAGGAAAAAGTCTTGTGATTTTGCTGTAATGAGCTACTACACATGCCCTGTAGTCTCCAGATCAAGTGTCTGGCAGTTACATTTCAAAGCCTTAATAGTCTACTGTATCAGGTGTTGGTGAATCATAATACATCCTCACTGACTTCAAAACTTACTACAAGCACTCACAGATCACAGATTCCTGTCAAATCATTGGGTCATTCACCTGAGAAAAACCCCAAAAGGCCCAACAGCTCACCCACTTACCAACCCCATGCCAAGACTCTTTATAGTTCAGTTTATTTGCACAGAATGAAAATACATCAAGTAGACAGAAATAAATAATGAATAGTAAAGTGCAGAAAGAGACAAAAAGCCAGTCTGGCTTATTTGAAGCCTCCATCAATAAAAAAAAAACAAATAAAATAAATAATAAAAAAAAAAAAACAAACGATTTGAAACATGACAAGAATACAAAAAAGTAGCATTAAATACAGCGATGCTAAAAAGAAAAATAATGAGGATGGAGGGCTGTTATGGCCCACCCTTAATTAAATTAGTTCTTACTGACTGTTACGTCCGTCGGCTTGTCAGCCGGGAAGTGTTGGACCTGCGGGAAAAGTCTAAGGACGATTGGCTGTGGAGACCAACTAGGACCCGCCTTCCCTGCATCATGCACCACCCTGCACTTCACTCCCTGAACAGCTATCCAATCCGGAGGAGAGGACGCCTGTATACCTGCTTCATCACTGTCATTCTTAGCAACTGTGGACGGTGGGACACATGCTTGCCAGCCTGAGAGAGATTGCTTCTTGTGTGGTTTACAGACTTTCCCTGTGTGTGGATTTTGTGTAATTTGTATAAGAGATACTTCTTTGAGTTCTGAGTTTTGAGTACCGTCACTGCCTGAAGTAAGGAGACTTTTGTGTTTGTTTGACACGAGTTTGGTTTGATTTGATTAGAATTCCGCCCGTTTTGGGGACATTTTTGTTTTATTATTGGATAATTGGTAGTGTTAAAAGTAATTGTTAAACCTGAAAAGTGACACTTTTAGTTGGTTTTGTTTGAAGTTTAAACATAGATGGATCAGGATTGTTTGTTTTTGGAACCCATTTCTGTTTGATTAATAAAAATCATTGTATTTTATTTATCCTTGGTCTGGCTCTGTCTGTGTTACAGTCCTATTGACCCCTGGACAAGAAGGGGGACAGAGATAGATATATTTAGTATATATATAGTAAATATTGAACTGTTTAGGATTTTTTTTCTTCAGTTGACAAAGTCTTTTACAAATAAAAACATACTTGAAAAATATTTATTTGATAAACTGTCGGAGCATCAGTTTCTGAAATAAAGGGGCAGAAGATAGGATACACAAGACTGTAATAAAAAGTGAGGACAGACTTTGTAGTAATAAGATGGCTAACTCTCCTTACGTATACTTTAAGCTAATACTACTATCCATTTCCCTCATCAGGATAGATGCCACATCTTATTTAGAATCCTTGACCCTGGGAATACCTTTAGACACCAAGATGAAGCAAATGAATATAATAGTCTTGAGGTTATTGGAGAAATTCACACTTTTATTTTTAAGTTGTTAAGTTTAGTTAGTGTATTTAACATCTACCATGATGTCTTCTTATAATTTTTTTTTCTGTAGAGTTAGAAGCGGTAATGACTAAATTATACTCTCCAAATACTAAAGAATCCTTAAAAAATTCCTGTATCTAGACGGTGATCCGGATCACCCCCAAAACTGAATCACTTGTTCCTTATTCCTTTTCTCACATTACTTAAAAAGCCAGTCAAAATCAGTGTATGAATTTTTAGTTATGTTGCCAACAGACAGACCAATGCTGCTGAATGTTTTATCAGTGGACATGTTATATAGTACAAGATCTATTTTCATGACAGAATTTCGTGCACTCGTGTGAACACCGATGCACACCCTTTGGTGGTGCACCGGTGCCCCCCTGCAAGGCTTCCAGTTTCTCAGCCCATCTCCAGATTGCTTAAACAACCATCCATCCATGTTGTGATGATAAAATGGTCCATGGTGGTCCAACGAATACAGCTGAAACGTTGCAACTTTCAGTGTTCATCCCCTACAGCGTTTATTATGACTCATCTTTCATTGTTGCAGTCAAGCTTTGTGTTTGTTGGCTTAACAGAACCTAAAACCTCACTCAGTGATAGGTGGTACTATAAGGCAGTGGTGAAAAGAGGGGTATTTTACACATCAACTGATGCCTCTTCTACACATAACACACTGATTACCTGACACTCCAAAACATCCTACCCCTGTCACTAAATGAACAGAAAGGTGTGAAGAATACTAAACTCACTGAGGCAAACAGCAATGTTGTCACTGCTGTGAGGACAGGAGAAGAAGTTAGAAATTTACTCTATTAAGTTTCCATTTCATTCATTAGTCATATAAACACTTTCAATTGAATATGCAATTGAATTCAAATTTCTGCAAAAGGAAACATTTTTGAACATTATTAAAATTCAGGCATAGAAATGACTTTAAAGCGTCATGACAAACAAAATTCTTACAGACATATACATGTTTTTTTTGCGAGTAGAGAATTGTGTATAGGAGCACTGTTTTCTTCTGTGTGGCTCTAAAAAAAGGTGTTACTTATCTCAAACGGTGCTCTAGCACTTAAACTGCAGTTTTAAAGCTTAGAGGGTTCCCACTTCAGACACAGAGTTGTTGTAGCAACAACAGCGGCACAAATAAAGCAGCTGTCATGTATGTGAACCCACGGGTGGTTAATATAAATGGCTCATTCTAAGAACAAAAACCCAACAGTTATTTTAGTAAAGTGATTAGATATAAACAGTTTTTATTTAATTTTTCATGCTCCTTGTTCTTTCAGCTGAGCACAGATCTGCCTGCAGTGAACTTGGCTGAACAGTTTTCCCATTTCTCGCCTTAGAATACGTTTTTCCTCAAGTAAATATGGAAACAAAAGGGGTCCAATTAAACAACTTCATGCATCCTTTCCATTGGCTTGTGGATACAGTGATGATTAAGATAGACTTGCTCATACACTGGTGATGTGGTGTTGAAATCCTCTATATAAAACAACGTCAGCATATGGATGAGAAGCACTAGGAAGATTTTATTAACCCAGTTTATGTTCACCGAAGCCTGTAAAAGGATTCATTTTGTTCAGGTTTTGATTGAACTTGCAGGAGCAGCTATGGCAGAGCAAGTCAAAGTAAAGTATGGTTTCATAACGTCGGATAAAAGAAAGTCCAAAATGCAGGCTCCCAGACAGGGTGCAGGCAGATTAAGAGAAAATGATAAGCTACTTTAAGCAAAAAAAAAAAAAAAAAAGAAAACACTGCAATGGCAGAAAAGCAAATAAAGTAAAAAAGTAAATAAAAGAAAACCCAAGCCAGACTGATAACACAGCAAGAAAATAGCAAGTTGAGACAGCTAATGAGGATCTAACATAAAAAATAAATAAATAAACAAACCGGGAAGTATTTATACTGAGGGAGTTTGTGATTAACAAAAGACAGGTGGTGGTAATTTGCTAAATAAATCCAGGTGTGCATGGTGAGCAGAAAGCCGACCTAACTAAAAAGAGATTGAGATTAGAAAACAATACCTGGCAAAAAACATAAATCCAATAATTAAAACTAAACCAAACTAATACTGTAACCTGAAATATCAATGCTAAAGTAACACAAACAGAACCAAAAACCTTACAGAGCGTGACAGATTGTCATTTTTCTTCTATTTACACTATTTTGAAAAGTGCAAACAGACCTGGATGTGCCATTTTGAGCAGACTGTTCAAAGTGTTTACTGATGTTGTGGCTGTCTGAAGAAATGTTGCTGCTGTTTGAAAAAAGACAGTGTTCCATCGCCTTGTTGTACTCTTTAATTCAGTGCAGCGTTTGTGTTCTGGCGACCTGTCCAGGTGTACCTTGCCTCTTGACTAGTAGCTAGACACATATCTCTGAGAAACCAGATCAGACCATTTAAAGGGATAATTCAAGTTTTCTGAAGAGGGGTAGTGTGAACTACTTAGGAATAGTCATTGTCTTAAGACAGCAGTCAGAACACACTTAGTTCTGAGAACCAAGGTGGGATTTTGACAGAGGTGTTAGCAGCTAGCCAACATGGGGCACAGACAAGCTTATTTTTACTTTTTAAGCCAACTCAAACCTAAAGGTTTTATAGGAGTTTGAGCTGATGTTGTATATAATGATTTTTACATCAGAGTTTGTTACTTAATTTTTTTAACCAAAGAGAACCCATGCCACTATTCATCTTTGACATCCTGCAGCTGAGAAGCAGAGTGCATCAGGAGTGTTGTCAGATGTGTGGGCTGCAAGTTAGTTTAGCAGATTTACAAATGGAGTTCTGGATTTTTGTGGGCTTTTTACTTGTTAGGTGTTGTTTGTGAATGAGCTGGCCGACGACTTTTGAAGCCTCATCTGTGGCAATACAGACTAGTTTCCTTTTACCAGGTCCCTGTAGCTATTGTTTGTCTCAGTCCAGCAGCTATGTTCTGCCCGGTGTGATCTGGAAAAAATGAATCTGGAAACATTTCGTTTTCACATTGAAATCCACTTCAATAAAATGTAGCGCGACATTTATATACCGTTCTATGGTGCGGCTAGACCACAGGTCCTTAGCGATGGTGAAACATTGGACTGTAGCCACGTCCTTTACAACACCCTCACCCCACTCTTCATACAGGGCAGGAGGGACACTCGACTAAAATGGTGACGAAACTGCGAAACACAAAAATAATCAGATCATTTCATTTTTATGATCGTTGAAAACCCCAATCGTAATTGTGATTAAAATTCGATTAATCGCCCAGCCCTACTGTGGAGTCAATAAATATATCATGGATTCTTCTTCTTTGTTCATTTACCTGGTTGCACATCAGTTACATTGTGTAACACTGCCCCCGTGGTGTCTAGTGCACCCATATGGGCGAATGAACGCAGAAGATGGGCGAAAATCTCTATATGCGTCTTTAACATAGAGCATAACTGGGCCTAAATCTTTGAAAAAAAGCTGGACTTGCAATCAGTACTTTCACAAATTTTTACTGTTTTATAGTGTATTTTCTGGGACTAAACCAGCATAAAAACGGATCAAGGAATCCACTTTGCTAACAATCATCAACATACACAAACAGGTATTCTAAAAATAGACAAAGTAGCTGCCTAATGTAACAGTTACTTTGTTTATAACATGGGTGTTGGTGTGAAGTGATGAACTTGTTGTAGATTGTAAAAAGCTGTTACTTAACAATTCTTCAAACTGAGTATAAACTGACTGCAGTGCAGGTGAAACACTATTCATAAGTATTTTATTCAACTCCACTTCTAAAAATTCTTTCAAATAGCCTGAAAATCTCTTAAAGGTGACTGGAACGTTGCAGTGTAAAATGTTTGTTAGTGTTTCAAATTTCCTACAAAAGAAAACAATAACAAAGTTGCAGTATGACGCCCAATTCACAACAGGTGGGTGTGCGCAGTGTTACGGCTGCCCTGTGGCCTGTGCAGCTATTTGCAGTCATTTTAGTCAATGGTTTGGTTCCCACCGGGCATGGTACGTGTCAGAAGCATCCCAGAAGCGCCTTGTTGTAGCTCTCCACTAACTATATGGGCCGAGTCTATTTTTGATGGAACACGTGTCCAGAACACGTCAAACTCAGCAGTTCAGATAGTGGCACACAGAAAATCAGAAACGGGAGCTGTGTAAACGCTTCCAGTAATTTTCAAAGTAAAAGCCCTGGTGCAGATTTGCACTCGCTGAACCATGTAAACATTATGCTATTAATCAGTCAGGGTGTCTCAGTGTGTTTTGTTTTTTCATCATAAGCGACGAGACGTTTATCCAGGAAGTGGAGTATCACACAGTTCTCCGGTGATTTTGTGATCTCGCGGATCCAGCTAGGTGGACTACACTTCGTAAATGACACGCTCCCAGTGTGGATTGATGTGCCACAAACAAAACAGCGGCGCACATGCAACCGGCGGAAATTGGGAGTGAGACCGGCTGATGGAGAAGTATCAATCTTTCACACCCTTACATGCTCAAGAAGAAGAACTCCAATGAGGCAGGAGAAGTCAAAACACCTATGTGGGAGGACCGTAAGGATAAAGGTTGTTCAGGAAAAACAACCATTTCAATTTACTGGAAAAGAGAGCATTATATCTGCAGGAGGTTGAGATGGTTTTTGACCAGTAACAGGGACCCAGCAAGCACATGGCTGTGTGCACTGAAAGTTCTTGTTTTCAGAAACAATTTCCTGCCTGCATTTTCTTTTGAAGGGAATGTCTGAGCACCAGCAAAAGGATGTTTACTTCAAAGACAGTGGGGAAACTAAAACCGTTCTCACATCCCAACACTTTACCCATCTCAGACAAAATCACTGTGCTTATTAAATGTTTAATTCTTTATGAGAGCTACATTTGCCCCTGTCCCTATGTATTTTCTTCACAGCTTCAGTGTGCTCAGGATGAGGTTCTTTCCGTCCCTCAGAGAAAACAAACAGTAACATTTCATCAAACACCAATGCAGTGATGAGTACTCATAAGAAACACCATCAGTGCAGCCAACCATGACTTAAACAGCCCATCTACGTCACTGTGGGATGCTACGTGTTTGAATAACCGGCTTTATAAATGTGATCCTTCCTGTTTAAATAGCGTAACAGGACAAGCAGCAGTCAAAACAGCATTTCATGAAACACTGCATGAAAAAATTGATTGCTTTGTACCTAACCTGATAGTGATGCGCGGGCCGCCTCCTAACCCGCGGGTCCCGCGGGTTACCCGCGGGTCGGGTTGGGGCGGGTCAAAGAATTTTCGCTTCACTGCGGGGCGGGTTGGTGTGGTTTACTATTCTGAAATATCTAGTTCTATCTATTAATTTTATTTTTTGTCAAACTGAAAATAAAGACCTTAATCAGTGTCTACATTTTGTTACTATAATATGTAAGACAAAATATTTATCAGTTATTTAAACACAGGTCACGTTTTGTAACGTAATGTCCACGTAGGTGCGTAGGCTACGCAGGCTACGTGCAGAAAGCGCCAAGCAGACAAGCAACATAAGATGGAAGAAATAGTGTTGAATAACATTCGTTCGGGAGTTTACGTCCTTAAAAAGAAGAAAGACGGTCAAATGGCTAAATCACAGGTTTGGGACAGGTTCAACGAGGTAATCAGTGCAGACAACAACAGCAGCATTGGCCATGTGCTTTATAACACTTAAACGCTTTAAAACACTTTATTTATTTGCCTATTTATGTTTATAGGCTTAACGTTCAAATGAAAATTACATTTTGTGTTGCCAGTTTCCAGTGCCAATTTAGGAGACCATATGCACCTTTCTCAGACTAAATAAAAGCATTCGTCAATATCATAACATGTGTTTTAATGGGGCGGGGCGGGTCGGGTCGGGTCGGGTTAAAAAAATAGAAGCGGAGGTGCGGGGCGGTTTGGTGCGGTCCAATTTTTTTAAAAGAGCGGGACCCGCGGGTCGGAAAAAAACCCGACCCGCGCATCACTATAACCTGAGTGTGTTTAATGATGCCCAAATGCTGTTTCACACGTGCCTGGTAAGAGACGCAGTGGAACACACTGGGCTCCTGATGTCACTTTCATAAATCACATTCCTCCAGGTCTGGATTTAAGAGTTGAGCTGATTCTAAAATCCATTTTGATTTCCAAGGTGGCACGAAGTAATAAATCATTAAGCGCACTCCCTTATGCATCCTTTAAAAGAGCAGTGAACACCAGCTCGTAAATCTCCCATGACTTTGCCATCCTCCCTCTCCTCTGTCTCGGAGAAAAACAAAACCCTACTCATCCTCATTCCAGCATGACTCACCCTGGTGTTTTCAATCTTTTGATGTCTGAGGAACAGTTGTGTTGTAGGACAATCGAAACAAGACTGAAACCCCTGCAACAGCTTCTACTGTCAGTGCTTTGATTCTCCTGCTTTTCCTCATGTTTCATAGAGACGCACACAGTAAGCCTTTGAAGATTTGAAAAGAGTTGCTGCACCCCTGGTTTGATGAGCAGAGGGAAAATGACAGTTTTACACAGTCCCTAGTGTGAGCTGACGAAAAACTGTTGAAATAGGGACAACTCTTGTTAGTGGCAACGCAACATTTAGCACAACAAACAGTTTGTTAAAAAGAACCACCAATGCAAAGCAGAATAATCAAAGTAAACATTATCCACATTTCTCTAATTTCTAAACTGTTTGTCATAATCTGGGTTCTTTTTGAAGTTCAGATTTATTCTTCTTCGTTTGTTTATATTCTCATTTTCCAGAGGTTTATCTGGGTTTTTATGGAGGATGGAAAGTACCACAATTCAATAAATACATACAACATTAAAATAATTACATAAATTTATTTATTAAATTAAATTTATTATTGATTAATTACAACTGGAAATTGACACAACATGTTAACGTCTCAATTAAATTGTTTTCAAGTAATTCAAATCTTAATTAATTTCATGTAAGAACATATCTCATCATTTCACTATTTAATTATTTCATGTTTCCCAAGCTACAGCACATGATGAATTAATTTAAACTGTCACTGCAGACTTGGATTGTGGCATTTGATTGGCTGGTTTATGCAAGTTACTGCAAATTAATCCTAAATAATAGATCACTGCAGTCAGTAAAATCCCTCGATACATTACGTAGCAGTAATACCTTTATGTTTAATGGATATATTTAATCCTAATCTATGAGCTGTAAATTCGTTAGGCTGCATTGTTTCTGTTTATGTCAAAAGAAAGGTGCTGTAATCCATGCATGTGTTTGTTGTGTGATGGTACTGAAGAAATGCTACAACTTCTAACTTTGTAATTACTCTCTGGTTAGTTCTCCTTCAGACAGTGTGGAAATAACTCCAAAAACATCAAGACATTCCTCTCTTTTTCCTGTCACAGACTCTAGGTAGGTCAGTCCCCTTTTAATATTTTCTGCCAAGTCTGAAATATCTCTTACTCACCAAGAGTATTTCCACTTCTAATCAATTAATGACAATAAGTTGATTGTTTAATGTAACTTTTCATTGAATTGTGGCACTTCTCTCTCTCCACAGTTTTATAATCATCATTACTTTGGTTATACTCCTGTTCAATGTTCATAAAAGGTTTTTTTCTCCATTCGAGTCAATGTAACCTCCTGTTTTATTTCATGGACCTTATTGCTTTATTAGTTGTTCCCCTGCACTTTTCACACCTGCTATCGTTTGCTGATTACCTCTAACCTGTTCTCATTAGTCATTAGTCCCTCAGTGTTCAATCTGTTCAGTTTCCTTTGTTTGCTGCCAGATTACTGTTTGTTATTTATCCAGGTCCATGGCTGTTCTTCTCACCCCTGCTTTGTTGCTTTTGAATTAAAGCTTCCTGGATAGATTTTGTTGTTTTTTTTTTTCTTTTCTTCATTTTCCCACTACCCCTGCAGCAGCCCCTAGTATCTCCTGTTCAGTTATTAAAGTTTACTTTTTTGCCCTTCATCTGGCTTCCTCCTGAGTAATTTCCCACTGTGACACTGTAGGTACACGAGAGCATTTCAAAGAATGGGCCCACAGGTGGTTCACAGATTCTTACTGGGCTTAAATGAACTCACTCTGATCTGAGCTGGCTTCCAGAGGTTGCCTGCAGGCTCAGAATACAGAAAGAACACACCATATATATATATTATATTTGATATGGGTTTTTTTTTTTTCCAGAAATACTATTAAACTTTTTTCCTAACATCCTAAATCTAGTCATGAATGGTAGCATATAGCTACATAAGAGATATATCAACCCTATAAAGAAGAACTGGACTGGTGTTTTCATTGTAAAAAGTAGAGGTAACGTTATGAATTATATATTTAGAAATAAATTATAAATATTAAGTGTTAAATGTCCAAATTACCATAACATTCTGCTCTCCACAGCAATGTCTTTTATCTGTTCCCATCCATTGTTATTTTGGTTAAATGCAATGCAGCCAGCTTGTTAGGTTGATATCCATCTTTAGGGCAGAATTACCATATTATAAAAAAATGTAACACCAAAGACATCTAGGGATATGGACTGGCCGCACAGGTAAGAAAAACGATTAGCTTTTTTTTTTTTTTTTCAAAAAGTTGATAAAAAAATACTTCATTCCAACGAAGCAGTTAATCCTCAAATATGAAATGCTGAATGAGTTAAAATGTTTGGCAATGTGATATTTTTAGTTGCTTCTATTAGCTTAAAAATGTGGTTCTGTAAAGACAAATACCTTTTACTTGATGCTGTCAAAATGACAAAAACTGTGACAACACCATGGCTCTGTCTCTCACCTTCACAAGCACATCTGAATGAAGTGGAACATCAATGCAAAAATCATCCAGAATGCAAAACATGTCTGGCCCAAATATGGCCCACATCTGCAGTTTTGTTTGACAGCAATGACTGTGTGAGTGTTGCTGTCAAAACTCAGCCACGCATGTGGCCCACGAAGAAACTGCTGCAGTCTATGTTTAGGCCAGTGCTTCATATTTGGTCAATTTCTGGCCCATATAATGCTTTTTATAATCCACATCCAAACAATGTACATCCAGACCACATGTAGCCCACAAGATATTTGCTGTAAACCATGTCCAGGCTGGCAACTGACATCTGGCCCACACAACACTTGCCAGTGCTGTAACTGAGCCATAAATGCTGAAAGTAGCACAGATTAGGCCCAAACGTGTCTGCTATCTAGACACTGTTGTATGAATGGAAAAAATGTATTCCTTTTAGTACACCTGAGGCCATAGGCAATAGGTTTTATATTTGATGTCGAAAATAAACACTGAATGACAGAAAATTAAATACATCTTTTCTTCTCTTTTGTTAAAACTGGATAACATTTAGCTACAAAAGAAGAGGCTGTTATGACATGATGGAAGGTGATATGATGCTCTGAATCAGTGGGTTGTGCTGTTAGAGAGATGGGATGAGAGATGGGTTGTTGCAGATAATGTTAAATCTTATGACCAAACAAAGAATACCACTATTAGAATTAACTGATAATTAATGATCTATACGAATAACAGGTCATGAAATGTATTTATTTATCTTTGGATGTTGGATTTACTTCCTTTACACTGCTCACAAATTGTCAATAGCAGTTGAATAAGGAGCATTATGATTATAAACTTTATTTACATGCAGTTACAAGGTGTTTTTCAGGAGAGAGAAAAAAACAAGACAGCAGATGAAGAACACAGATGTGTTCCGGGAAGAGCGTATGTTTTATATGTATCATAATTATTGCATGCCCAAGGGTATAGCCACAGGCAGCTTGAAAAATAAATAGGCTATGTATTATTGCTTACCTCCTGTAATGGCTGTAGCCCTCCAGTCCTCAGGCGCAGGGCTGGATGGTCTCACTGTTTGCAGAGGCTCTACATTGCTGTCAGATGATGAACCATCAGATCTAAAATTGACCCAAGATACACGCAGAGTCCTGAACTTTTCACACCATCAGACTCCTCTTTGAGCAATTTATTGAGCAAGTTAAACTCGTTTCCTTGTTCTTCTGAGACGCTGCTCTGTCAGATGAAAAGCAAAAATGTGATAACAGAGTGTTTATTTGAACTTGCAAAGTCAACATAATGAAAATGTCTGCATTCTGAGTGGACACAAACTAAGAAAACTGGTACTTTCAGCTGTAAATTAAACGTGGATTTAGGTTAATTCTGTATGTAAACTAACGTTAGATGCAAAATTCTCCCTCGTTATCAGTATGGTTAGATTTGATTACTGATGTTAAGTATGTGTGTAGTAAATGAAAAACACCCTGAGAAAGAAGTTAAAACCCAGATCTATTGGCAAGTATAACCAAAACTTGGGTTGTGGCATCACTTTTATGGACCACATGTGACCCAAATGTCATCTGGCGGCTTTGTCATGGGTTAGGGCAAGTCTACTGAGGGCCACTCATGGAAGACCCACAGAAATTGTAGATTTGGGTCATTTTTTTAGTGGATATATGACTAAATTTAGGTAGCCACCCTAAAGGCCCATTTTTGCTCCACACAGAACATGAACACACACAGACGGAAAGTTTCATCTATCTTGTGTCAGTTATACACGTAATTTGGTCTGTGAAATGCTTAGCTGGGCGCAGCGTGGATCAGTGGGCAGAGTGGTTGTCTTGTAGCCTGAGGGTTGCTGGTTCGATCCTGTCAAGCTCATGTTGAAGTGTCCCTGAGCAAGGCACCAAACCCCAAATTGCTCCTGATAGGTCGTGGTTAGCGCCTTGCATGGCAGCTTTCGCCATCAGTGTGTGAATGGGTTAATGTGATGTATAATGTAAAATGCTTTGGGTATTATTCCAGGTAAAGAAAAGCACTGTATAGATACCATTTATCCATTGCTTGACGCAGAACACAGGGCAATACCACCGAAAATCACAGGGGCAGTGTTGAGTAGAATAGCTGACATGCAATCAGTGGAAGAAACAAACCAAAGAAGAAGAAGAGGATCAGGAAGGGACAAAAAAAGCAGAAGAACAATGAAGAGTAACAACAACAATTGTAGAAAATGCACAAGCTTTTGGAGAAACAATATTCACGTTTTTGGGGCCTTTTGGGCTGTCGCTATTTGCGTACTTAAGGGGGCATAAATAGGCCTTTAGTCCGAGTCATCGTCATCATTTAAGGATATTTGAGGGTTTTCCTCTGTTAGATTTGACCCATTTAGTGCTTTAAAAAATTTGAGGGTAGAAAATAAAACCTGTGCTAACCACTACATCACTGTGGGCTGCACGGTGGTGGTTTGCATCACAGCCTCACAGCAAAAAGGTTGCTGGTTCAAGGCCTTTCTGTGTGGAGTTTGTATGTTCTGCCCTTATATGCATGGGTTCTCTCTAAGTACTCTGGTTTTCTCCCACTGTCTGAAGACATGCATGTTAGGTTAATTTATCACTCTAAATTCTCCCTAGGACTGAGTGTGAGTGGTTGTTGGTCTCTCTATGTTGACCCTGTGATGGACTGGCGACCTGTCAAAGGGGTACCCTGCCTCTCCTCTGTTAATTGCTGGGATAGACTCCAACTTCCCCCTGACCCTGAAATGGACAAAGAGATGAATGAATAAAAAAGATGAATGAATAAAAATGCAATAAAACTGATTCGTTTGTTAGTTCATTCATTCAATTTCTAAACTGATTATTTCAACTCAGGGTCGCAAGCTAAAGTCTAATCCAGCAATTAGCATTTAAATCTCACTTTTTATTATTCCTAGATATTCATAAGCAAGTTACTCCAAATACAAAATGCAAACAAATAACTTCTTAAAAGTACTTACAGTTTGTTTTAATCCCAATCTGGGGCTCAAAGTAAGTTAAAAGCAATCTAATTAACTTTTTCACAACCACATATGAACAACAATCATTGAAAGAGTCAGCAATCCTAATCTCAAGGAAACATTATAAAGCATGTGGCCATATCCATAAAATCAAATGATCAACAGTTTATCAAATAAAAAAAATAAAATAAAATTATAAAAATTGTTAAAAATTCCCAAAATAAATTATATTAATAAATAAATAAAACCTTGCACATAAGTCCAATATGTAAAATGCTAAAGTCAAAAGATCAGTTTAAAATCAGATTACTTAATCTCTTTTACCTTTTTAAACTGTTTCAGTCTAATCGAGCTTCATGTTGCATTTCTTAATGGATCATTTATTAATGCCTCTTCATCATTAAACATCTAATGTTATTATTTTGTTGTCATCTGTGGATCAGGCTCAAAACATTTAGTACTAATTAGTTCACGACTTAATTTCATGTTTATAGACTGATTAGCAAGTATGAGGTAAGAGGGTCCTCTTGTATTGACTAAAGTGGTGATGGAGCTACAGCAGTACATACAAACACGCAATAAGCACCACTGGGGATTGCACTGGAAGAAGTACATTTTCATGCCACTGGGCAACAACAAAGTACATCTTCAGTCGCTTAGCTGACATAGCAACTAAGCATGCTCAAATGATTACAAAGAAAAATGCAGTATTCACTATAGTAATCTAAGCTGTTTGTATTTATACTCCCTTTTTAATGGTGATGAAAAAGGTTCTGAAGAATGCCATTACTGCTGACTTATTTTCCATTTTACTTGTGTTCAATAAATCTAAGAGGATAAAGGTCTGATCACTGTGTATAGCACAGAGGGGGAAAAAAAAAAACAAAAATCTGAAACGAGGGCATTTTTCTGCTCTGGCTTGTACATTTTTAATCAGAAGACTTTTTTCCCCTTCAAAGATTGCAAGAAGCTCTGTGCAGATAAAAAGTGAGATGCGCAATAAAATGCTTAAGACTGTGTGATTTTTATGCTAGTGATTAGATGCATCATATAAACAAACAATAATATAATTGGATAACTTAGTATTGTTTTGTTTTAATGAGAAAGGTTTATAATTTATGGTAAAAAAAAAAAAAAAAAAAGCTAACATTAACTGACAATTTCACAGGATCAGAAAGTGGTTGGAAGTAACTAATTAGATAAACTCAAGTCCTGTAACATGAGTTTCCTTTGGGCAATTAAACTAGTCCACAGCTACGTATTCCTTTTTGTTCACAATAGGATAGTTGTAAGTTAAAAACTGACAAAAAATTAGGCACCATTGTGAGTTAAGACAAATAAGTCTCCATGTGGTATAATGAAAAGATAAAAGTAGCTTTGTCTTCACGAACATGAAAACAGACAAGCACCAATTTTAAAAGTTGACAGAATGTCCAGAGGTCTTAATGAAATGTCTGAATCTGTCTATTTAGGTGCCTACCTGTTCGAACCTGTTGGTTTTTCCCTTCGTGAAATCACAAAGGGAAAGATCTCACTAAAAGTGGAGCAAGCAAGCGAGAGAGGTGACAGAATTTTCTCATTTTTGGGCCTCATACACAGACAATGAGGACACATATATAACTGTTAGAAAACCTTTAGAAAGTGATTTTTGCATAATATGGGACCTTTAACAATTTGCAGAAACAGTAGCAGCAACATCTGTAATCCGAGTTGTCTCTGGGTGTTTGGAGCGAAGATGCTGCAGCGTTGATGACATGTTACTGCTGTATAACAGCTGCTAAGCATTCATCATTTAACACTGTTTTTCTTTCTTTTTCTTTTTTTTTTTTCTCTGATCAAACCAAAGTGTCCCCTTATGTTGGAGTCTGCTTTCTTTGGTGGTGCAGCCTCCATCTTCATTGCCCTCCCTCTCTGCCTCACTCACCACAGCACACCACACACAATTGTTTTCTGGAGTTGTGTCAGGCTGAAAACAGATAAAAAAAAATCTTCAAAGTCGTAACTGAAACACTATGAATGCAAAGAGTAGGTCTGAAGACAACAAGGTGCATGCTGGGTGCATTTATTAAGCCAGTACTTAAAACACAGGCCAACATTTCTATTTTAGTAAAAGCCAAGTTCAGACTGATTTGTTTTTCTTAAGGCTGCTGCTTTTATATAGTTTCTGGACTTAACTAAGCCTCGCCCCTTGTTTTTTTTTTTCTTTTTGATCTCAGAACTTCTAATCTAATTGTATATCAAACATAATGTTTTTTTTGTTTTTTTTAACAGTACCTTAGTCTCTACCTAGGGGATGAAGGTTTAATGTCTGGCCGGCAGTAACCACCCCCATGTGGCAGACACACTTGGTTTGTTCTTTTATCAGGGTTACATGGTGCTTCAGCACAAGCACACATGTGCTCACTCTGACTACATTTGATAAAGTACTTTCATACATGTACTACCATCAAGAGTATATACATCATTTTAATAAGTAAGTTTACACAATAATAATTGAATATATGTTTTCAGGTGCAGTGGGGTTACATAATCATTACATACACAGGCACTTCACATGGCAGAAAGCCATATAGTAAAAATTCAACCCATGGTATGTTGAGATGTCCTTGTTCTTTGACATGTCTATGAATAATGTGTTACTTCAAAGGGACATGATGGTTCTTGAGATATCACTGGTTAATAGGTTACTTCAAAGAGACTTTGGAGATTTTGCACTAAAAGGATTTTTAGGTTTTTCCAGTAAAAGCTCTTTCAACTTTTTACTCACTCTACAGTTAACAGTATGATTAAATAAACCTATGTAACTCTATGTATATCAATATGTTTATGTGATGGTATATGTGCTGTGTGTATCTGTATGTTGGTGAGTATTATTAGTCATATGTGTTTGTCACTAAGTGTGTTTATATAAATGTATTTCAACTGAGCTATGGAACTATGGAATCTAATCTAAGATAATGCTGATGTGATACTTTCCTTCAATCTGTTTCCCATATGAACTGTCTCAAAAGCTAGCTAAATCTCCTCCTCTCAAAACCAATGATTTCCAAAATGATTGGAACCCCTTTTAAAGCACTAAGAATTTATTAGACCAAGCCCTTCCAAATCCCCACAAGCAGCTAGACACGCATGGATAATGTAACAAGGCCTTACTTGGTGCAGTCATGTGACTTTCGCCATGTTGAAGCAACGTATAATAATGGTGCTCATAACACTTGCATGTCATATGGTCGACAGATTCTAGCTCGATGGGCTCGAGCATAACATCCCTGGTTGTCCTGCAGTTTAAAGCTCCCATCAAAATAAACTTCACCTGCAGCACAGTCTCTCTTGCAAAAGGCAAATTTGACCTCACTGGGACATTCTGGTAAAAATAAACAGAAATAATAAAATTTAATTCTTTAACTTCAATGTGAATCTTGTTTTATTTTAAAACTCCCTTTTCCGATTTATCCTGGATTAAATGTAGAATAACCTTTAAATTAATACAATTTAATATCAAGGACAGTCATGAACAGACATGCCAGAAACTAAGAATAAGAACGGAACTTATTTGCTCTGGCTTTCCTGCTTGGGCTTTTCTTGAGTTGGCATTGACTTCAGATGCTTGTTTTTTGTCTCTGCAGTGCAGTTTCTAACTTTTTTTTTCCAAAGTATATCCCCTTTAATGCATCAATGACTAAAAGATATAAAAATGATGATTAACAGATTTTTCTCTTATTTATTTTAAATAGACAAGTTTGTGTACTGCATCATCACAGAGATGTATAAGCAGCTAGCAGTGATTAACCTATTTTATTTTAGCTGAGCCAATCTCCTAAATGGAATAGAGATGGTAGTAAACCTTACCAATCACACCCCAAAATAGATAATTGTTCAGAATTCCAAGGGGATCAAAGCCCTTTGTCAAGAGCAGAAGAAGATTGTAGAACAAGGCCAATGAAATGGTAGACTGAGGTCTCGTAACTCCCAAAGATTAACCAACGTCTCTGCAATGCAAATTTTTTCTCTCTGTAGCACCCCATCACCTTTCCCCGTGACAGTACAAAGCTTAACCTGATGGGGTGGTTTGGGTTCGTCGAGTAGAGGTATTTCACCAATGCAGTTTACCTGCACTCGGTACACACGTCAACTTAAATAACGTGTCAGAATATTACCTAGATAGTAATCATGACTCCAGACAACCGTTTTATAAAAAATAGAACAATTTGTTTAACTTTAATGAACAAATAAAATAAAAGAATATTTCCCTTACAGCATTTGGTTAAACTTAACTTTTTGGTTCTGCCTAGTTAACAACAAAGGAATAAAATTATATGAACAATTTCAAATTAACGCGTTTAACTTACCAAAATAATACTTTAAACCAATGACAATAAAAAAAAAAAAAAAAAAAAAAACTGGGCCCCACACTCACACTCACTCACAGTTCGTTGCTAGAACTCATTGCAGGCCTATGCAGCATGTGGTTCTGTAGCTACTGGTGTACCTCCAGTTTTTCCGGGAGAATGCTTCCTGAAGAGACTCTTCTTTACCAACGAAACCTCCTCGGCAGTTGTAGGAAAACCACCTGTGCAGTCCATGATGACCCAACCGGCCAGCAGCAGCCATGACGCCTCCACTCGTCAGCTCGTGGGAAACTGTAGCCGCTAGCCACGCTCGTCGCCGTTCTGTCATCTCCTGCGTGTCTCCAAAAACACCCGTGCAGTGAACAACTGGGTATCACTCCCGGAGCAAGCACAATGCTTAATGGAGGGAAAATGTCTCGGTTTTTCCTCCCTTTCTCTCCGTTTTCTCCTCACCCGCACTCTCCTCTCAATCTCGCCGGCTGTGTCTGAATGTCCACCCTACTCCCTAACCCCTCTTTCACTACATAGCTACTACATAGTGCACTCATTCTCTTGCCAATTCAGACACGAAGCTGCCTATTTTTTTGTCGCCGCAAACCACGTGACTACCGCCGTCACCACGGCAACTATAACCTGCATTAAGATGCCATTCCAAATCCAATCCAAAGTTGTGTGTAAATATTTTTATTTTTATTCCTTATGTTGTATTTTATTCTTTGTTTGCTTATAGGTAGCTCAATTTTTTCACCTCCTTGCGCCATGTTGAGCTTCTGCCCGCAATGCATTGTGGTCTATATTGACCATCGATGCTCACTACTTTTCAAGATGCATTGTGGGTAATTTTGAGTGCCCTACTTTTTTCTCTCTGGACATTCAGACACCCCCACAAA
Organism: Melanotaenia boesemani; assembly: GCF_017639745.1. Classification (NCBI taxonomy): domain Eukaryota; kingdom Metazoa; phylum Chordata; class Actinopteri; order Atheriniformes; family Melanotaeniidae; genus Melanotaenia; species Melanotaenia boesemani. The sequence continues at coordinate 22,224,168 of NC_055700.1, read as the reverse complement.
ATGGCGTGTGGCTACACCACATTAACCACATAACTTAAACATTAAGTCATACCTTCTTTGGCATCACAAGCAACACTTAAATCCCATTTTTCCCACGGGCTACATCTCTAATTGACAAAGTTTGATTTCACAATACTTATTTCTTAAAACTAAACAGAGAACATAATCATATGCATTAAAGTAACTGCCGGCAACCAGATTTTACTTTGGAAAAAGTGCATCAGCCCAAACAATTACTCACTAAGAGATACAGGTAGCAAAGCATGGAACAATGATTGGAAACAAATACAACGTTACGTGGAAGTAGGATGTTTTAATTATACACCTCCTTACTCAGTGCAGTCATTAACTCTCATAGTTTCTCTTACCATTGTTATGCAGATGACACTCAACTTTTCCTTTCTTTCCCACCTAACGACACAACCATCTCAATGCAAATATCTGCATGGATGACAGATCGCCACCTTCAGCTAAATCTGTCCAAGACCGAGCTTATTGTCTTTGCAGCCAATCCTTCCTTACCACCACAGATAAGTGTGCAGCTTGACTCTATCACGCTTATGCCTACGTCTTCTACCAGGAATCTTGGTGTTGCGGTAGACAACCACTGACCTTTAAGGACCATGTTGTCTCGGCTGCTCGATCTTGCCGATTTGCTCTCTACAACATCAGGAGGATCAGACCCTACCTGACTGAACACACGGCACAGCTCCTGGTCCAGGCTACATGACAGCACCTGGGTCCAACTGAACTCACAGCAGTTTGACTACCACTTAATTATGACGTCCCATCTTGTTTGAATTCTTGCTTGTGTTGTTCTTACTCTTAAATGTAAGTCGCTTTGGATAAAAGCGTCTGCTTTCAGAATAGCAGACGCTTATAGAATAGAATAGAATAGAATTGAATAGCTTAAAATGTTATCATGCACAATGATGCACACCAGGTGACATTTCTGTTAATTGTGGAAAGTGGTAAAGTATTACATTATTTATTATGTTCTACTGGACAATTTTGCATACTGAGCCCAGTGAAACGGTCACTACTAAAACACTGAACCATTAGATTGTGTTTATTATAGTTTTTTCATTATTGAGTCAACAATAATTTGCAAGTGATTGGCAATCACTGTATGTTCATTTTCATTAGTTCAATCAGTCACCCACTGAGTTATATAAAAAGAATCAATAAGAGCAACTTTCACAAGTGGTCCAGACTGACAACAAGCATGGATGTTAAAATCACCAAAAGGTAAAATATGGTCATATTTAGGCTAAATGCTCCCTAGCAAATCAGCAAAGTCACAATTAAAATCCTTAATGCATCATGGTGAATGGTACACCACTGCAATATGGACCAAGGGAGAGGCATTTAGTTCCAGAAGCTGCACTTTGAAAGTTGAGCAGAAGAAGGAGAAAGTTGTCTACAGCAAAAGACAGATCTGAATACTATAGCAGTCCCACCACCTTTGCCAGTGGTCTAGTAAATGCCAAGGTATGTACTGTCAGGAGGTAGAAGTTCAGAAAAAGGCAACAACTCACCAGGACAAAGCCAAGTTTCTGTTCACAACATTAAATCCAGCTGTGAGAGGGTAAAAAAAGTCATTTAAGATGAAGGTCTTGTTTGCCAGAGATATAGTACTAAAAATTCTCGTCCTTTGTTTCTGTGTTGCGTTCTTCTTTTATATAATTCAAAGATGGCGTTGTGCCACTATGACATTACACTGTTATGTAGCTGACACATCTATCTCTATCTGACCGCTATGCTACCTGGCAGTATAGCTGGTGGTGGAAATGCAACAGATCAGGATTTACAGAACCAAATCCCACCAAACTACCCTGTACCGACCCAGACCTGTTGGTGGAAACAGGGCTTTAGTAACTTACTAATCATTTACTAACCAGCCTCATTATTTGCAACATCATACCACCAACAAATGTTTGTTGTTTTTTCTACAAATAAGTTACTTATTTACTAAGTTACTAACCCTTTAAATTTCACTTCTCATTCAGGTGCACTTTCTTCAGGTAGTAGCATACAAACAACAGCACACACTAAATAAGCAAACAGCCAATGGATATAAGTTATGTCATGGAAATGTGTTTGTGGGAAATGGAGTGGTTTGCTTCATTTATCATGGTGGCGGGAGATCCTGCTCTTTTACATTTGGCTCCCTTAGATAAACCTACTCTTATGGCTCCCAAATGACTCTTAGCTCTTTTTTTTAGCCCAATTTTTTGCAATTGTAATGCTTGTCTGTAAGTATGAATTATTTTATTCTCTTTTATTTTTATGCAATATTTTGTTTAAAAAATATATAGTTACATTTTAACCACATCTTTAAATGAACCACTAACCACAGAACCAAAGCAAAAAGATCAAATGAAGGCAAAAGTTTGAACATCATTTAGCTGTTTTTTTTTGTTTTTTTTTTTTTCAAGTTGTTGTTCCAGCCTCTCCACCTTTATGTTTTTCCCTCTGTACCTGGCTTATACATCTACACTCACAGGCTCCGGAGTGTCTACACCCCTTACTTTTTTCACACAATGATATGATCCTGCTGTCCTCTCATGTGACTGGCTGCATGGTGTGTCTAGCTTGTCTCTGCATGCAGCAGAGCTGAGCAGGAGCAGCTAAAGACTGAATCTCCTGACAAGAGTTGGCTCTTCTTCATCACCACAAAGCAATCACGAATTCATTAACCACCCAATGTGGTAAGTATTTTTACCCACAAAATTGAATTTTAATTTAGAGCCCTGACTATAAGATTTAACAAATGAATGATGTTACAAATGTGATAGTTCAAAGAGATAATACTTTACATTTGATGAAAATTCGATTTTTCAATTATGAATTATCTGCAAAAACCACATTTCCATCACAGAAACTTTTTTTCTTTACCTGAAATTTAAAAAACAAACAAACCAAAAAACCTTTGGATATTTCCACTGACTGATTACCGGAGTAAAGAAAAATAAAAAGCAAAAAAAAAAACAAAAAAAAAAACAAAAAAAAAAAAACAAAAACAAACTGTCTTTCAACCCCAAGTTTTAGGGGCAAGGCTGCATGCTAAAACAAATGTGATCCGTGGAATCGCTTCCACCAATGTGTACAAAGCAGCTGCAAAACATTGTTATGTTATTTGTACAAACCTTTAAGACTCAATATTTTGATCCTTTGAAAAACAGAACTATGAGAAGTGAACGGACACCAAGGTTGGGGCTCTTTTCAGCGTATACCGAGGACGACATTCAGGGCGACTTCAAATCAGCAACTTGAATGAGTGTATGGAAGAATAGCCAAAAAAACTTCCACAGCTGATTGTAGAGCAGACACAGAAACAAATGTAACAGCAACAGCCGAAGTGGGTCTGGACCTTTGCGGTGTGGTGGAAATGGAAACCACACAGATTCTTTTACTTTTGTAAATAAATTCTGGGTAAAAAAAAAAATCCTGGAAATGTCAGTGGAAAACCCACTACGGTTTATGAAGGTGCCTGCCTTAGCAATAATACACATTTTGAATGTACTAATATAAGATAAAGAATATGCTTTTACTTTGAGCTCTTCCGTCTCTGTCGGAGCAGTTTTTCTGGCTTATCTCTGATGGAAAGGTTTGATCTTTTATACCTCATCCAAATCAGTTAAGTGACAGTTCAGCTGCATTCCAATGTTGTCAGCAGGGTGGCAAAGGGAGTTGGTTTTCTGAGATACCTTTCAACATGACTAACCTCAGCAAGATATATCTCAGGAGACATGCAGTAAGGCCCAAGAAATAAAGGAAACAGAGTGCCCGCAAACCTTAATTATCCACAGCAGGGAGGCTGTTGTCTGGGACAGAGGACAAAGGCACAGGAACTAATCAGCAGGTGACAGTCTCCATGTAGAACCTCTGGGATTCAGAATCATGGAATTTGATTTCTCCTTCAGGCCACTTCTATGAGAAATGTAACCTTCTGAGAAGGACTTAATGGGATTTTTTTTTGCTTTTGGGATGAATTAATCATGGAAACGTGACATTTACTGCACTTTTACACTTGTTAAAAGGTATACATGAACAAAGCATAAGCAGAACCGATGATGGAACAACACAGTGTGACACAGTGAAATAAAACAACACAGTTCAAACAGCACAGCCTGTCACCGAACAGCATTACGAATTTTGTAGTTATTTCATCTTTGATACCATGTCAGCCATTTCCCTGTAATACAGGCAGACTCATAACAGCATTACAAAACATGCAAGAACTCTGCTTGTCGCCAGGAAGTCTTTGTTTACTGTGTGCCACTTTGCTGTATTCTTCAGGGATTTATTTGTGAGTGTTGTTGTTGAGGTATGTGCAAGGATTCATAAATGCTTTATACTTTAAAATCAGCTTGATATATATAACATTTGCATAACTCAAGCTCCAGAAAATATATTTAAAAGTAACAGTACTCAGTTCAGTGAATAAATGAACAAACATCTTGCAACAAACAAAAACAATACTAAAACATAAGATTTCACACACACTTTAGATTTTAATATTGCTGGTTAGTGAAAACCAGAACTTGAGCTCTTTAAGCTACAGATTAGTGTAACTTCTCCTTGGCACACTCTTAAATTATGCCTCAAACAAACAGATTAAACCAAGGTTTTATAATCTTGATAGACACTGGAACAAATAGACACAATGTTATGCCCCAATAGTGAGCCATAGTGAAATGTACTTATCAGAAGTGTAACTGCAGGAATCATAAAAAGCTAATTAAACCAAAAAGGAAGGATTTTGTGCCATTGTAAATAAAATAAATATAGGCTTGTCTTGGATATAACTTGCAGATTTAAGAACGAATGGACAGACAGTCTTGTAAATAAGTCTATTAACCAACTTTTACAGGACCCTCTTGCTGCATTGGGTCATGGCAAAGAGACAGATTAGTGTCCTTAACTGTTCACTACATTAAAAACTGAATACCAGATAACATGCGCTTAATTTTTCCTTGGGAATCTTATATTTTAAATGGCTTACTCTGTTGTAAAATATTGTCAGCTGACTGCTGTAAGGGCCATGCTGTGTATCTGTGTATGTTGTCATACACAGTGAGGTCGGGATACGTTTATAGCTAGCTTGGACATTTATTTGGGCAGTCAAGTATGAGAGTAGTCCAAATACATTCCTATCCAACACCATGGGTATGCATTGGATGTCTTTAAATCTTTATGTGATGAGTGCTTCCTTCAGTTGTACTTGTAAAACCAAGCACATGTTAGCTAGTTTCAGAAAGTCCACTCCATGTTCTGTTTTGACCAGCATTACAGGTGCTGAGATTGAGTTTGTGGACTAGCATAAATATCTGGGGATTATGTTTAACAATAAGCTTCATGTTGAGGAGCATATCATTTTTAATTCTAAAAAGGTCCAAGAGCCTTTGGTTCTTCAGGAGAATGAGAAATTTTAAGTTTTCTACAATGATGATGACTTTTTTTAATAGATGTTTTACTGAATCTGTTTTTATGTTTTTTACTGTTGCTAGTGAATAGAAACAGACTTCTACAGCAGACAGGTATTTAGGAAAGCTCCATTCATCTTAGTGTCATAATCATCCCCTCCAGTCAGAATTTGTATTGCTATATTATGATTATCGGAGGAAGATGCCTGTCATCAGGATAAATAGATTTGGGTTTTCTTTTGTCCCCTCTGTCATTCAAATGTTCAGTAGCAGGTAGTTTATAAAATTTGGAGTTGAAGCTTTAATTTGATTGAATCCTGAGCTGCTCCATATCCAATTTTATTAAATGTACTGTATCTTTTTATGTATATTATACTCTATGTATTTTACTTAAAAGCCTGTGTGACCATGTCTGTTGTTGTTTGTAATCCTGGATGCAAACTAATTATCCTATATTTGACAATAAAGTTACTTTTTGCAGTCAATGACGTGGGAATCTAATGATTAAAGTATCTCCAATTCCACCACGATAGGTGGTAATATACCCGCTTGTAGCTTGTCAGAGTTAGGCTTTTTTTTAAGCTGACATTTTAGATAGCAATAAATTGTTCAAATTATTATCTTTTGTTAATCTTTTTTTTTACTAATGGATTCCACATGAGCTCTTTTAGTCATTCTCAAGTAACTGTCTCCTTTATTTCAGTTTTCATCTTTTTATTCTTTGACTTGAGGAAAGGAACTGTGAAGCATGTGCTTCACACTCATGCAATCTGAGCCCCTTTGAGCATTCACACCCAGGACTAATTGCAATCTATATTGATGTGTGTTAATCACACTCAGAAAAAAAAAAAAAAAAAAAAAATCAGTTTAGCACTATTTCCTGGAGTACTATTTTCACATACGTTTCAAAAGTTTTGTTTGTGCATTGATTTGAAGTGTCTGTTGTTTCCTGTCCTCAGAAATTATTTTACATGAAAGATGAGATAAAGGCGGCAACAACATGCGGCAACTTCCTTCGCTTTTTCTGTTTACCAGAGGTTTTCCAGGCAGGAGCCCTGACCTGGAAAAAGGGGGGCAGAAATGAGACCTTCTTTAGGTCTAGATTTGATGAAATATTGAACTGTTCATTACAACTAAAGTGATCATCTAATGAAAGAAAAGTGAAGAAAAACTTGTAAAACAAAGAGACAGTGATGTATGTTAACAACAGGTGGTTACTTTGGGTGATGCTGCTGTACTTTTATCACTGCTAAACAAACACTTAAACTTCAACGATAAAAGTAAAAATGTGTTTTTATCCAGATCATTAGTTTTATCAGTTTCTTCATCAATGTTGGCTGTTAACTTCAGTTGTCACATCTGCTTAATGACAGATGTTATCACCATGGAGACGGTTGGTGAGATGATGATATATGAATTCTGCATTATGATCTAGAACATAGTAGAGATGATTTAGAACAATATGTAGCCCAGATACAGTTGCTTTGCATTTTTGGGAAAAAGCTTAAAATATTAAAACAATAGATAGTTTAAAAAATGTCTAAAAAGTGTCTGAGTCATTGTTAGTTTATAAAGTTTATGTTCAGTTTATATAACATATGTTCAATGTTAAAATCAGTTATTGATTTGTTGGTGTAAAAGAAAGAAATTTAATGTTGAGCACAATCTAACTTGAGTTTATGTCAGCTAGAATGTTTTGACATCTTTGTAATTTGATTGGGTTCTCTGAGCTGTCAGACCAATGCAGAACGTGAGAGGGGTGGGATTAGACAGCACTGTTGCGTGTGCCGTAGGGGAACAGCACGTTAAGCAGACGCATGGTGTGTAGAGATGGGATTTATGGCTCTTTGAAGGGAGCCGAATCTTGAGGAGCCGTTCCTTTCAAAGAGCCATTCAAAAGACTGGCTCGTTCTCACAATATCTTACAAAATTTCACAATATATAAGAATAACAAACAATCAAAATATGCACCTATGAAATCTACTATACAAGATTTAAAAAAAATTATAGGAAAAATATAGATAAAAAAGGATAAACCTGAGCAGTCAGTGCAAATTCTAGTAAATGTTTTAGATAGAACTCACAGTATTTGTTTTCAAACAATACTCTCTGCCCATAGATGCTTCAGATGAATGGAGCGTGTTGGACATCAGACTTCTATGTCACACATGTTATTTATTTTATTTTCATTTTACTCAACTGTACTACTTCTTATTTACTTATTTATTCATTTTTTTATTCATTCAGTCATTTTTAGCTGGAAGGGGGGGGGGGGGGGGGGGGGGGGGGGGGATTGGACTTGGCGTGTGTGTAGAAGTGTGTGCATGTGACTGTGTGAAAGATTTCATTGAGTGTTTTTATTCTTATGTTTTTAATCATGTAAATAACTTTGTGTTGCCTATGGCATGAAAAGCGCTTTATAAATAAAGTTTTGAATTGTTTTCGTGAAGGCAGTGTCAAAAATTTGTATATAAAAAGAATGGCTCACAAATGAATGGCTCACAGCTGTGAATCGGTTCCCATCATTCATTTAAAAGAGTCATTCAGAAGAATCGATTCGTTCATGAACGTCACATCTCTATTGGTGTGCATAAGGAGAGGCTGATGGAGAAACAAATTGTTCGACCCTGATCACATTGGATGTCGAGTTTGCTGTTTGGTGTAGAATATTGTAACTCTGGCAGAAGGTAAATGCTTCTTTTTGTTTTGTTTGGAACTGTTTCAAAACAAGACAGAGTGGTAAAGTATGTGTAAGCTAAAAGCCGTTAGCTGATTAGCTTTTAGCAATATTAGCACATGATGCGATGTGTAATTTTGGGCATTAAGCATTTCTGTAAGCTGCCCTGGCATTGCAAAGAACTCTGATTAAATATATGAGACTTTTAGACAAATATATTGACTAAGAGTATTTATATGCCCACAAAGGGAGAGGCTCGGGAGACTTTCCTTAGACTTTGTGAGGAGCATAGAGAATCTGAATTCTGGCCGACAGCGTATGCCACGTGGAGGTCCGCAGCTACCAACGTCTGTCTGCAACATCAACTCATCATACCCCCTTTCATCCCTCATCATGCCATTTCAACTCCTGAGGTTCAGCTGACTGATATAAGAGGTTGTGAGTAACCAAAACATTTTGCACATGTTATATTATTTTTTTCCTTGCTTGCAAGTGAAAGGGTCATCCAGTTTTAGACCACAACGTTCCCAAGCTTCGCTCCAGGCGTGCAACTATTTGTGTTCATTTGAGGACTGATTTGGAAAAACTTAAAAGGCTGGTATTATTTTATGGTGTTATTTTATTTTATATTATTTTATCTTTGAATAAGAAGGTATAAACACAATGTGTTTAAGAGCTGTAGTTAAATTTTTTTTCTCTGTTATTGGAGTATGAAAAGCCCTTAATCTTCAGTTTATATTACTAAAATTTATGTTTCTATTCGAATAACGTGTCTTTATTACTAAATTGCTTGGTTTAGATTTTTCATATTTATAAGTTGCATTTACATAAATGGAGGCACCGTCTAATTTTGAGTTGTAACAGGTAGCATGCTGGTATCACAAAAAACTTTAAACATACATAAGCACCTGTTAATCTGAGAAAATAACCCAGGGTCCCGCCCATAGTATCATAACATTTGTTTAACTACGAGTTACATGAGACGGGTGCTACAAATTTACAGAAGTATATTACATGCTGCATTTACTGACAATTGGACATCTGACATTTACCCATGGGAAGGTCAGCTAACACTAAATAATTTTAGCTTTGGCTCGTTTTTTGATACATATCAGGCATAGCCGCAAATGGTGATTAACCATGATTAATTTCTAAGCTGTGATTAATCATGATTGATCCATTCAAGAGCTGTGATTAATCGGATTAAAATTTTTAATAATTTGACATTCCTAATAAAAATATCAGAATGATTGCTGCTAGATATTTGTCTGCAGTTCACTGAGTCTCATAGTTCATAAGGATTCCTGAAGAGACCAACAACCTTTTCATTTAAGATGAAACTCCCTGTGTTATACTGCTAAACCCAGGACTAACGATGGCAGCTATGATATATGTTTTGCTGTTTGGTGGGCATTACTAGATGGAACAGTGGCATGGCTACATTCCCTCTATGAAAATAAAATTGTTTACTTCTACAGTGCCATTTCAAAGAACATTGTTAGAATTCCAGCCTTACCTAACAAAAGTTCAGTCAGTGCTGGGGTATTAGAGGGGGGATGAAAAGACATACCAGGTAGGATACAACCTGAGGAAGACATGGAATTTAACATCTTATGTAACCCAATCAAAATTAGCAGGGCTTGTGTGTGTTCCATAGCATGTAAAGAGTGAGGCTGTTATGTGAAAGAGACAGTACAGCATTAGTTGTGTGCTTTAACTAGCTTGTAGGCGTTGTTTCATTGATATTGTTTGGTTAACATTAACATAAACTCTAGGCATGAGTTGGAGTGGGTCATTATACAAGTAACAACCTTAAAATCGTATTGCAGTAACTTTACTGCACTCAAGTTTCATCTTAAAAATAATGTTATGTTATTAACAGGCTCTTCATTCTTGATGTAATCACCCTAAATATGGGTATTGTAGTTGATAGTACTGCTGGTTATGTATAGGAAAGGGTGCTTTGATGTCTGTACAGTAAATTTGCATGTAGAAGTTGAACCTTTTTAATCCCAGTTATCATCCAGACATTATTTTTACAGAACAGCCTTAGTTGTCAGGTTATGAGGCTAAAATCATGTAAAATTAATGTATAAATAGAGCAGATAAATGAGAAAATAGTCCTCTCCTTCGTCAGGGTGCGCTTGTTTTACTGTCTGAAGTACTGTGAAGTAAAACAAGCGCACCCTGAAGAAGGCGCTGACAATTTGCTCGGTCGTCACTTATCTCGTATTCTATTGGCTGGAGGAGGTTTGACAGACAGCTCTTTCAGCAACCCAAGAGAGAGGAAAAATACATCTAAGAGCAGAAGTTTTGAAAGCAAGAACAATATATTTGAAAGCATGAGGGGACTTTCTGAGTGTGAGAGTAGAGTTTTGAGAGGGAGCAAGATGATATTTGAGCGTGAAAACCAGAAATCTTGCTCGCAAAGCAAACAATTACACTCTTGATTAAAGATAGAAAAATACCCCCATAGTTTAATATCTTATTTTTCTGTAACAGAAGTAACTTCTCTCTTTCTGTGACCACATTTACAAGAAGTCCTCAGAAGTTAACCTGATTTTTTTTTGTCTCCATCATGTAGGTACACACACACAAACATACATATTGTTGGAAGTGCTTGTAATGATTCATTTTATTTGTTGTGGCACAAAGCTAAGTTAAATGGCAGGGAGGCCATATATATATATATATATATATATATATATATATATATATATAAAATCAGTGGACTTGTCTTTGTGTTCAGGATGAGACCCAAATGGCTTCATACTGTCAGACGCTAATATTCTGAGACATATGACACACTGGTCTCTCTCCGTTACCACCAATACCGTTACCATTACCTGACCAGTACTGTGGGATCCAGAGAGGCCGACAGAGGAACTAACAGTAGTCCTCTACACTAGATTACTTTATGGAATTGGGATTTGAGACATGTGTGACGACTTCCCTCATGACTTCACACATCTTTGTCTTTCCAGATTGTTCTGTGTTGCCGTTATAAAGAAAGGTCCCATTTACATAAAAACTAAATAAATCAAAATAGCATTGCAGTGCAAAGTACAAAACCTGCTGTGATGTCACTAAACGTCCACAGTGTGTGACGTTGGATGCATGACTAGAGAATTTTGAGCAGGTTTACTTCACAGTGACAGTTACCATCGTAACAGACTCAGGGGTAAAACCCAGTTTCCTTAAATTTGAGGTTGATACACTTCTACACAAGCTGCTTTCTGGAACAGACCCCAGAAAAATCACCATCAGTTGGGCGATTGATGGTGATTTTTTTTTATTGTGATCCACAAACATGTTGGATTCTGGGTAAAGTTTCTACTGAAGTAACTAAAATCAGCTGATCTGACTTAAAGCTCAGAGTTTTTGATTAGATTTTGTTAAAACTGCTTTCTCAAACAGGCCTCAGATGATGTTTTTTTTTGGTGTTTTGTTATTTTTGTTTGTTTTCATTTGTATTTTCTTATTTATTTGGTTTTTGTGTTTTTGTTTTATTGTTTAAGCAGTTTTATAAGCAGTCAGATAATAATAGTTTTAATATTATAATGATGAATGATCTTTGTTAAATCTCTAACCTTCATTTTTCACATTTTTCACAACATTTCATGTCATGTTTTACATTTTTAGACTCACAGAAAGAAATAAAAAAGGATGGAACATAAACCATATATTTGTTTTGGGTTGTTTTTTATTTTATTTTATTTTATGTTTTTTTTTTTTTTTTTTTTTTTTTTTTAGAGGGGATAGAAAAGGAGGAAAGTGAAAAAAGAGGTGTGGTTAAGGGTAAAGAGTAAAGGAGAAAGATCCACTGAGCACGTGACACTGATGTCTGGCTGAAAATGGATTTTTTTTGATGACTGTGGCTGTTTTTCAGCTACAATCATCTCTGTCATTGTGTGACTGTAAAATTTCTGTTGAACTACACAGCTACACTTTCAGGGAATGAATACCTAATTATACCATTAAGGGTACAAAGGCTTGCCACTGGGGTAGAACCCTTAAAGGTACAGCTGAACCCTCTACATCACAGTTGATACTTCATATAGACCAATACTGTTCCTCTGGGAGGCCGTCTGGTCTTAATATGGTAAAAACTGCACTGTTGAGGGAACAGCAGCACCTTTGAGGGTACCACCCCAGTGACAATCCATTTGACCCATGAAGGTACGATTAGGTATTTATTTCTGAAAGTGTAAACAATGACAGCGATCTTAAAATCAAATTAGATGTCTTTTTGACATCTTTTCAGTCAAATCGTGCTCAGTGGGGGTGGAAGGACAGGGATAGAGGGAGAAAGTAAGTATATTTAAGGCAAATATAAAAAAATAGGGGTAGGTTTTCATGCCAGAAATTCCTCAGCGTCCAGCGGCGAGGTTTTTCTGGCTCACAGATGTCTTTTAGTCTTGTTCTTCCATGAACATTAGAGCTTCTAGGTTCTGAACTCTGTTCAGTAAGCTCTCTCTGAAGCTTTTTCTCTCTCGTTCTTTCTGTTCTTGAAATTTCTTCAGAGAGGATATTGTTTGTAGAAGCGCCAACTTTTCATCTTGCTGCTGCTTCTCCTGGTCTTCCAGTTCTCTCTCAAACTCCATCAAGGATCTTTCTGTGGACATTTTAGTTTCTTCCAGCTCAACCTGTAGAGGGTTCTTGTGCTGCTCCCATTGGTGTTTCTGCTCATCAAGTTCTTCCTGGGTTTTCACCAGAGCAGTCTTTATTCTAGAGCTCTCCTCCACCTCCTGGGCCAAGCAGGTCTCAGCTCTTGATGCTCTGGTCTTCTCAGCAGTGAGAGCTTCTTCCAGCTGGACGACTCTCCTGGAGACTTCTGCATGCTGCTGATGCTTTTTCTTCAATTCAGCATACAGGATAGCTGCCTCTTTCTCAGACACGGATTTCTGAGATTTCATTTGTAGTTTCAGCCTCTCTACCTCAGTCATGAGAGCCGTTTTCTCGTCACTGGTGTCCTGTTGTTGATCCTGGAGCTGAATGTGAATCTGGCTGAATTCTGTTTTGGCTTTCTCCGTTTCATGTTGCAGCTCAGATAACGAAGTCTCAGCCAATTCTCTTTTCGTTTTCTCCTCTTGGAGTTCTGCCTCCAGTTTCTGCACCTGCTCAGACGCTGATGACTGCATGATGGTAGTTTTGTGGACCTGATTTTGCAGTTCCTTTACCAGATTCAGCAAGTACTCATGTTGTTTCTGTAGATCTGCAATCTTTTCATCTTTTACAGTTAAGGTTTGGTGAAACTGGAGTTCTGGGATCATCAGCAGACCTGCGCTGTGAGGGATGTTCTGTTCATCAACATGGTTCATGTTGACAGACTGGTTGTTTGTTGGTTTTTTGGCCAGCAGAAGTTTAAGGATTGGATGTTGATCTGTGGCTGGAGGTGCTGGCAATGAAGGGGTTGATTCAGGCTGTGGTTCTGTTGGTGGTATGAGAACCACAGATTCTGAAGGGACCCCAACAGGGATTTCTGATCCTGGGTTTCCAGATGTTATCTGGGAATTCTCCAGCTTTTCAGGAATCTTGAGGTCTTTCTGACTCCTGTCTGTGTGCTGTTCAGATGTTTGTCTCTGTTCCTGAGTGTTCAGCAATGCACAAGAGTTAGACTCATCTTTGGCCTGGACATTTGATGGATCTTTAACCAGCTCTGATTGTAGATCCCAGACTATCTCAGGTCGACTTTTCTTGCTTTTCTTGCGCCGTTTTTTCTTACTTTCTTGTTCTGCGGCCCTTGGCTCCTCGATGACTGACTTTATTTCTTGAGGAACGGGCGTGTTATTCTCCGACGCTGGTTTGGTGGAAATCTGCACAGACTGTTCTCCAGGGATCGGAGCAAGCATGTTAGATAGATGTGCTTCTTTAGAAAGGCTTGCTCCAGGTTGGGGAACTTGGTCTGCAACAGGCATATTGACAACACTGATGGTTTCCATTGCAGAGAAGTCTTTTTCAAGTTCTCTGACTAGAGGCTGTACAGATAAAACCGTTTCAAGACTTTCCATCTCAGCCTTTGTGTTGTCTTTCTGTCTCCTGTCAATTTGATGTTCAGGTGTTCGACTCTCTGCCTGATGACAGGGCTGATTCAGGTTTTCAGGCAGAACATGAGAAACTTCAGTCTCTGATGGTGGATGACTGGATTCTGTATCTTTGCTTAGAACCAAAGGTTCTGCAATGAATTGTACTGATATCTCTGATCCAAATGATACTGGAGGAGTTACCAGGTGTTCTGATGTCATTGGTGTATTTTCTGGAAAGTTTGATTCCAGAAGACACTCGTGCATGGGATCAAGTGGTACCAAAGCTGCAAGTCTCTCAACTTTCTCAGTTTGTTGGACTTTCCTTTGATGTCCTTGTACACTCGTCTGAATGGCGAAATTATGCAGTTCTTTGATCTCATGATGTTCCTTGGCCTGCTCACAGGACTTGTTTGTGTTTGCAAGGACCTTAGTTGGAATTTCTGATCCTGGGCCTCCAAATGCTTTTTTCTGGGGATTCTCCAGGTTTTCAGATTTCTTGCAAACATCAGTCGTGGTGTTGTATCTTTCACCATTGTTTTTGTGATCTTCAGACGTTTTTGTCTGCAGAGTGTTCAGCAATGCATCAGAGCAAGAAGACTCACCTTTGTCCTGGACGTTTGATTGATCTTGAACCAACTTTGGCAACCGAGGGACTTCCTGAAGATAATCCTCATGGTTTTTGTCCTTGGTTTGTGATTGTACATCCCAGACTATCTCAGGTCGACTTTTCTTGCTTTTCTTGCGCTGTCTTTTCTTACTTTCTTGTTCTGCTGCCCTTGGCTCCTCGATGACTGACTTTATTTCTTGAGGAACTAGCTTGTCATTCTCCGACGCTGGTTTGATGGAAATCTGTACAGACGGTTCTCCAGGGATCGGAGCAAGCATGTTGGATAGATGTGCTTCCTGATGACAGGACTTATTCAGGTTTTCAGGCAGAGCATCAGCCTTTTCAGTCTCTGATGGTGGATGACTGGAGATTTCCTCAAGCCGAACTTGTGTTGGTTTTATTAGAACCAAAGGTTCTCCAATGAGTTCAGCTGGGATTTCGGATTCTGGGCATCCGAATGTTATTAGGGGGTTTGGGCTTCCAGATTTCACTGAAGTTTCAGTAAATTTTGGTGCCTGAGGAGAGGGCACCTCAAAGATAGGTGCCAAAGGTTTACATCTCCTGACTTGACCTCCTTCTCCTTCAAGTTCTCCTTTGAACTTAAGATGTTTCTTAGCCTTGCTGCGCTGGTCTGTGTTTGTAAGGAGTTCCATGGGGATGTCTGATCCCGGGCCTCCAAATGTTATTTTCTGGAGATTGTCCAGGTTTTCAGATACCTTGCAAACATCAGCTGTGGTGTTGTCTCTCTTACACTCGTGATCTTGAGATGTTTTTGTCTGCAGTGCAGGGAATTCCTCACTGTTCAACAAAACGCCAAAGTGAGACTCACCTTTCTCCTGGTAAGTGGATGGACCTTCAGACAATTTTGGTTGGGAAGGAAATCCCTCAATATAGTCTTCATAGGTTTCATGTATCGTTTGATACATCACTTGCCAGTTAGGCTCTGTAGAAGAATACTTCTTCTTCTTGCGGCGTTTCTTTTTTTGTTCTTCTCCTGTTGCAACTGGTTTCTCATAATACATTTCTGCAGGGATCCCGTAAAACCTTTTGGATCCAGCTTCTTGCTCAGAAAGAGTTTCTCCATGTTGTGGAACCTGGTCTGCAACAGGTGTTAGAACACCACTTTCAGCTACCGTCGCGGCTAAATCTTGTTTGGCTTCTCTGACGGGAGAAACAGTCCCAGAACTGTTTTCCATAATTAGTCCAAATCTAATTGTCTGGACCTCCTTACGTTTCTTAGAAACTTTGCATGTTTTAGCCTCAGTGCTGTCCTTCTTACTCTGGTGTGTTTTGTGTTCAGGTGTAATTTTCGACACGCCAGAGTTGCTCTCACTTACGTTTTGGAGATTTGATGGAATTTCTCCAACGTTTTGTGAGCTAGAAGACTCCTTGAGACGTTGAATGTCCCAGTTCGACTTCAGAGATTTAGGTCTTGTGACCATCTCAGGTTGTCCACTGGGGACTTGATCTTTTCCATCTATTGCCATTTTCAAAACAACTGATTTGTATTTCCTTTCTCCAAAGACTGGAATCGGGATGTGTACTGAGATGCGTTCTCAAAGTGTACTGACTTGATGACAAATGCGGGGGGGTATTATAGAAACATTGATGTCACAATCATCAAAGCAAACTTAGGCTCCACCCTTCAGCTAACTACATTCTATAACTGTTGCTAGACAACACCAAAGTGGTCTCCACCCCTCAGAAGATTCCATTAGATATTAGAACACCTGTTGGATGTTGCCTGGCAACGGCTGTAACTCAGTTTCTGCCTGCATGAAGCCAAAGTACTGCTGAGGATTTTTATCATAGGAGCACATCAGAAAATTTCTTGTAGCCATACAATTAAAACTCTACTGACTCAAACACCAAGTCTGAAGAAGATCAGGCAAACAGTTGTTGGTTTGGATGAAAAACAGACTAACAGAGATTCCTTGATCTAGTTGTGGACCTGGATTTTTTCCTATGCATGCATAAAAAAGTGTGACATGGATATTTTCAATAAAAAAAACACTTGAAACATTTGATTGTTTCTTTTTTTAAAAATATTATTTTTATTAGTTGCTTCCAGTGCAAATATTAATCATTTTTGTAACTTTATTAAGGAAATTAAACAGTAGCATAATCAACAAATTCCTGCTTATTTCATACTAGATGCAGAACTTTAGCTGCTTTGTATAATCTCTTTCAGAAGAATATCCTCTGCTGTCAGTGCTGTTTCTGTCTTTATGAATATTTCAGGCTTGATGAATTAATAAAAATTCATGCATGCAAACACATTTTAAAATTACTCAGAATCTTGACTTTGAGGAGCTCTTCTGTCTTTAGCAGTATCTTTTTATACAGAACTTTTGCCTCACTTGGGATGCAGCTTGAGTGTCAATGTAAAAGGTGTGTCTTGTGACCCGTGACCCCCACCCCCTGCAGAGGACTGTCAGCTGGATCAAGGCCATATGTGTAATACAGGTTAAAGGTCTGTATGTGATTCTTTTTTTTAAAGCTGTGCTGTACTTGGCTGCTCCGGCTGCTGCAACATTGTCTGATCTTGAAAGAAGTGGGAATTTTGAATGTGTTTACATCACTAACACCAAAGAACAGAGTACTACTTCTGTTTTTATGCAACTCCAAGAGATGTAAACAACTCTTAGTTTCCATTTGTGGCTGTTCTTGTAGCTCAGTGCGTAAACTTTTTCTAGCATTTATCAGGTATATAGAAATGGTTTACAGCTTCATCTTGCAGGATGAGTACTTTTAAGTTTGTTTTATTTCACACCTTATCTATATACTAAGAACATTACACTGTTTTTTTGTTCCAGTTACTGTTTTTGGCACATACACTTGAGCTCTTAAAAATACTAAACCTTGCAGATAGTCAACAAAATGTATGGGAAATAATGACTTATACTAGATCATGGGCCGCTGTTTATTGGGGACGCATGTGCAGCATATCCAATCAGATGAACATCAATATGTAGATATTGAATTCATTCATTGATTCATTATACCATCAGTCTATGATCAGTTTATGTTTTTGGAACTGAAAAACATTCTGTAGATCAGTGTTTCACTGATGTTTTGTACTTAGATCGCAGTTGGGACTTATGGAGAGGGTTTATGAATATCTTTTTCTTTATGATGGAATGTCACAGTCAAAAACAAGGTCACTGTCCCAAAAGCTTTCCGGTGCTATACAGCTGATACCAGTGTTGTTTTCGTCAGTGATGACAATGATGAATTTATTTAGTTGACAAAACTTTTTTTCATGAGTATAATGAGACAGTGACGAGCTAAATATGGCTCTCTGATGACGAAAACATGACGAGACATTGACGAGATGAGACGAAAATGTTCAAGGGCTGAGTGTTCGACATTGAAAATGCACATCATTTCAGTCTATTTTGAGCGCAATCGGTCAGTCAGCAACTGCTGCACCTTGGCCACGCCCACCACCAGACGTGCAGCGCACACACGGAAAGGTAGTTTATTCATTGATAGATGAATCATGACTTTTAAGTTAGGTGTGTCGGTGCAGGGATGCGTGTAAAATCTGCAGGATTGTGGCTCTCGAGGACCTACGTTGGCCACCCCTGCAGTAGGGCATCAATTCATTAAAAAAGTTGAAATATAGAAATAAAAGTTTTCTGCCCAACTGCAAGTAAGTATAGCACAGCAGCATTGCATCCTGTAGATGGGAAAGTCTTGGATAAAGCTATCAGTCTGGTAAAGGATCTGGGTATCATGCAAAAGCGTTAAGGTTAACTTATTTTATGAATTACAGTACTTAACCGATCCCACTTTTTTATATATATTATTGCTAAATTCATTTGTTAAAAGACCTTATTTATTTTTTAAATTTGACTAAAACTAGACTAAAACCTTTTGGAGTTTTTGTCAACTAAAACTGGACTAAAACTATCGAACTTAGAAATGACTAAAATGTGACTAAAACTAATAAGGATTTTCATCCTGAAGACTAAAACTAAGACTAAAACTGAGATGCCTGCCAAAAACAACACTGGCTGATACAGTCTGAAACATCCCATATACTGTAGGGACAACAAGTTCTTTTAACAGCCACAAAATGCAGCAATGGAGTGATCATTGCCTGAGCAGCTCCTGGCACAAGGCAAACACTGCTGCTGTCCATGGCGCTGAAAGAAATGAAAAGGCTCCCTTTCATTGTTCCGAAAATTTAATTAATTCATTCATTTAAAAAAATGCACACAACACTGACACATTAATGCTATCCATTTAAATATCAAAAGAATGTCTTTATGGGCTACCATGAACCACTGACTTATCCAGGGTGTACCCTGCCTGTTGTCTGCTAATTGCTGGGATAAGCTCCAGCTTCACTGTGATCCTGACTTGGACTTCCCTTGTCTTCCTCTTAATTCAAACCATGCCAGCAAGCATGTCACTGCTGTCCAGAAGCAAATTTAGAAAAATGCACCAGAGAAATGAAAGGTAATGATTAGAAATGAAATATTAGGCTAAAGTTGGTGAATTTTTTAACTGACTGAAGTACATTTTGCATACATGTTAAAATAACATTGACAATTAAATATTCTGGATACTCTCAAAGTCTTTATTTTGGTCTTTCATAATTTTTCCAGTCCAATTTAAAAACAATGTATTTGTTCAAGTAGCTTTTGTATGTTGATGAGGCTGGTTTTGAGCATAGCAGTGGTTCTGCATTTGTAATGCTGGTCTGTAATACTGTCTTGTGTAAGGATAAATGAGTTGATTCTTGAAAAATGCTTAGCGGCAGAGTGTAGAGGATCTTAAAATAAAAAAATCTCTCTGTACCCAAGAATTCCTATGAAAGAAATGTCATCATCAAAGATCAAGGACTTCTAAATAATAAGCCTAAATGGAAGAAAATTACTCAATGTTCTCTCTTTTCACATAGTATAGCATCTGACTGTTCTGTCTCTGTGGGAGTGAGTTTCTTTGCCAGCTTGCATCTGTATTCCTTTTTTTAAATGACTCACTGGCACATTTCTAAGTGGTGCTGCTGCCTACGCACTGGGAAATGGGCAAGTATCACAGGTAGTTATGATTCCAACAAGATGTGGATTCTAACTTCAGAACCATCGCAGCGCATATTAGTCACATCATAATAAGTTTAGCTGGATTTTTCATGTGTTTCTCTCTGCTTACCACGTGATCGCTATGCTTACAATACGTCTATATCTCATTTTCATTTGGCCTTCTTTTTCCTACCAGTTTTTTTTTTTTTTCTTTGCCCCTTGGATTTCTCAAACTGTTTGAATCTACTAAGCAAGTCTCCAGGCTGTTAAAAGAACAAATCGGTCTTGTCAGGGGTTTTTCTTTAACTTTCAGCTTCCTTGCTGAGGTTTCAAACAGTGCCTCATCTCTTTCAAGCTAAATGTTGCTATGTTCCTCTCCCAAAAGGTACAAGGATTAGTATCTGTATCTGTATTCTTGTTCCAGACATCAGTTCTTATTTAGTTGACTCCTCTATGCTGTAGGGTTTATTTTGCCTGTATGATTCAGGTCCACATGTCCCCTAGTTAAGGGTCAGAAAGTTGTTCTGGGTGATTACTTTATCCTGATAGAGTACTTGCTCCCAGAGTGTCCCTATACATAAGGCGAGAATGGTTGTTGTGTATGAAAATGTTGTAAATCATATTACATGACCACCTCAGTCCTCAAATCTCTACCTACTTTTACACATATAGAAGATTTTGGTCTGACTTCACTTGAAACTATTATCAAACCACATATGGGAATAAAGCTGTGGGGTAAAATGGTGCTCCATCCCTCCATAACACGTCAAGAGATTAATAGTACAAACTGATACCATATGCTGTGAGAAGGCAACATGTCTCTGTCTGTGGTGCAAAGCCCAACATCTGCTCTCTACAGCTACAGGTAAAGAGCCATAAACGCTACTTTTACAGCTTTGGTCTGGTCTGGTCTGTCTGTGTTGCTTTTTGAAGAGATGATTATTTTACTTTGTAATGAAATTATTCTTTAAGATAAAAATAAGTCAGAGGGGCAAAAGAAAATATGAGCATTTTTAAAATAAATGTTGTCCACTATGCATAAACACAACCCACTGTGATAAATGACCAAATGCCCCAAATGGTGGCCTCAAATAGAATGGGGCCACCAGAAAAGGGAATTCTTGCCATCTAAAGCAACTTAAACCTTATAAGTTTTATTCTATTTTAAATGAATGAAATATTGTGGATTTAATTTGTCACTGCAATTATGATGCAACACTGGCAGAAATTGAATGAAGTTGTTTTAGATGGCTGGATTTGCTTTTTTATCCTAGCTTAGCTCCTCACTCAGGAGTCTTTTTTTTTTTAAATAAGAGGACACTAACCACCATCTTCTGCATGTAGGATACTAATTAAGAATATTATTTGATATTTAAAAGTCAAAGTCTTGAGTTTTTCATCTTCTAACAATTGTATTTTATATTTAAAGATGTTACATCTGACTGTTTGCTGCCTTTTTTCCTTCTTTTGTTTTACAGCAGCAGAAATATATTCCTCATCTTGTGCTGTCAGGAGTTTTAGTTGATCAATTAGTGGTTCATCAAAAGCTATCAGATGATAATCATATTTGTTTCAAGAATTTAGCACCAGACGTCTTTCATAATATGCTTATATAGTGGCACACCATTATTATTATAGGAAAATTGGTTTCCAATAATTATCATCAGCTTAGATTAAAACATTTTCTTTATTATAGTCAGTCTCTGTGACATCCACTCTGTCAGGGGCATACACAATCAGTGCAGCTCACAGCTTCCAATCCTGTTAGTTTATACTTTCCCGTCGCACAGCCAGACTGAGGTCTACCTTAATTCCCTTGTTGAAAGTCTCCACACAGTGTCAGCCTTTAGCTTTGACAAAGCTACAAGACAAGATCACATCAAGATACACTGATGACTGTGATAATGAAACATTATTCCCATGAGAGGTTCGCGAGTTCTCCAGTCATCTCCATCATTGTCAATTCTTGCTGATTTTTTAACCGCACACCACCTTTCTTCCATGCAAAATGTGCTCACGGCTTCTGCCATGAATACAAGGGAGGGAGAATAAAGGCAACTTATATAAATCATACTTGGATGTCATTTGCTTTGAGGTACCCAAATGAGTTTCCCTACAAACAGACTCGTTTATATTCATTTTCCTTTTACAAAGTGCAAATGTGTGTGTATTGAAGCATAACATATGTTTTGAATACATTTTCTGCTAGTTAAAAGTGTAAAAGCTTTTTTTTTCATTCAATTAAAAGCTGCTTTTTTAATTGTTTGTGCAATAAATGCTGATTTCTTTCTTTCTTTGTTGCAGTCAAATTCCAAGTTTTTGTATTTAGGCCAATTTGAGTTTATGCATTAAAATAGTTTTTTTTCTTTTCTTCTTCCTCTTCTTCTTAAATTCTTTAGAACTTTTCAGCAAACTCAGAGCTTCTGTTTCCTGGAGTATGTGAATTAATTGTAAGATGTCACTGTTCCGGTCTGAAACAACTACTCTGGTTTATTTCTGCTTTGCACACTAAGCAGAACTTTAAAGTTATCTACCAAGTTCAGATGTCAGAGCTCCAACTTCATTTCCAAGTATGAAAGGAGAAGTGGAACAGGAGCGACATGGCTCCCAGCGGCACTCACCAGGCTGTAAAGATTACTGTTACCAATGTGAAATTTAATATCCATGTTAATCTGTACATAATACACTCTGAATTTTGACAAAGATTCTACTTTTTGAAAAAAAAAAAAAGTTTTCAGATTCCTTTCATATCATCTTAGTAAATGAGACCCTTGAAGCACTCTGCCTTTTATTTCAAGCATTTCATTTAAACATTTTTACAGACACATATGGACCATACTTCTATAATATTACTATATTTTGTCTAAGAAAAGGCAAACTTATTGGAAATAATTACTTTCTTTTTTTTTTTTTTTTAGTACCAACTATTTTCAAGCTAATAGGCCTTCTTAATCTGGGCCTACATATGCAGCGTGTCCAATCAGATCAGAACATCAAAACAGTTTATGTAAGTATTGGATATACTGCATTTCACCATATCCGACGCACACAATATTGGTTGATTTCTGGACTTCAACACACCCCTAGGATATACTTATGAAGTCAATTCTAAGAAGACGGCCGCGCTCTCTCAAGATGTGCTCGGAGTTTGTTTATATCTCGCAGCCAATGACAAAACCGATTGCTGGACAAGTCTGATTAAACCCCATATTTGAAAAAAAGGGAAAAATAATTTCAACCCTCAGGCATGTTTCTCTGATTTTTCACTAACTTATGAAACACAGTCATAGAAACTTTTAACCCCCACTTAACTATGAGTGTATTTATGAGTACAGATTTATAATCAGCGAGTGGTTATCAAATAAATGAAACTGTGTGAATATAATTGCCTGTGTAAATTATCTCTGTAAGGGCTAAAATGGTGAAATTATACTCATTATGTTTCAACCTGTTAATGTCTGTATATCTGAGTGCACAGTGAAGCACAAGTGTGTGTGTTTCCTGGACAGAGGTTGAGCACTGTGTTATTTTAAGTGTAGAATTCAATTTACTTTGAGAGGAATAGTTAGTCCCTTGTGTCAGTCAAAGCTCTGCTTTCTATTAGACCAGGGGTATGGACAAATCTCAGATAAGATCCATTGTTGAGAGGAGAAAGGAACTTTTTGTCTTACAAGTATCCAACTTAATTATGTTTAGTAAAAGGCTTTTGATTTGACAAGAATTAGTTGATCTCAATAACAGATTTCACAATACATTCTGATTCATACAGATTACTTAAAATGCAATAAGATATAAAGTAGTGTAGAAGAATTTTGTAATTTGTGTGCTACTGAAATATTTCCTTACATAAAAAAAAACATATCCCAGTCATCTTTTATTATATTAATAATATGTGTTTTGTATTTGTGGCACAGTTTGTTAAAGCTTGGCTTTGTAAACATGGACTCTACAAGTCAGTCTGAGTTGAAAAGATTCTGTGTCAGTTTATCTGACAAAATTTAAATGATGTGCAACATTCCTGAAATCTGTTCTTTTCCGAGAGAAAAATTTACACCAGTTATAGAAGGTTTTACATGACAAAAATTGTGTGTACACTAGATAAAAATTAATTTTAGTACTTATTGCATCTTTTTAGTTACTCTTTTATTCATGCTGTATGTGAAGGAGCAACATAATGGGGCCTCTGAAGCTTGCATGCTGTATCCTTACTGCTGCATTCACATAAATGGAGTCTGATTTACTAAAGAGAAGATGAGAAACACCCTGGGGTTATTTGGCTGTTTGGTCACAGTCATCTTCTCAATTATTATTTGTTCTTTGAAAAATTGATTTGTGTTTAAGGTAAGAAAATCACCCATTGTGAAGTCCCTGTGGGTATGGGTGCAAAAAATTATCTGGCCAGCGCAGTTGCCAGGGGCGTAAAACGGAATTCTGGGTCCTATGTACAAACCACTTTGGCGGGCCCCTATTTAGATTTAATCGATTGCTTTCACACATACTTTTCCAATGGTATAACACAAAGGTAATAAGTATGATCTTAGTTTCACTTCTAAATGGTAAAGTAGCTTCTCTGGTCAGAGGACTGGTTTATCTGGCAGACAATATTCTGCATTGCTCAGTCTCTTACTGTCTTCCTGTTCCTCAGCGTTCTTCTCCTCAACCTTCTCACTACCTTTAAAGCAACCTTCACTTGCATCTTCTGAATCTCATTTAGTCACAAGGACAAGCCCTACACAAGTTAGATGGATACAAAATAAACCTGCTTATAGCATAACATACAATAGAGTCAAACGGTGTGTTACTAATGCTGGGCTCACACCAAATGATTTTTACGGTCGCAGACTAAAAATGGAAGTCTTTAGGAAATCTTAGGAGTTTTACTGGAGTCACAGCATGTTCCCGTCATCTTGGTCGTTAGGTGTGAGCTGGTAATCTGCGCTGTTTAACGTCAATCTTTCCCTAGTCTTGGATCTGTGACATTATCAAACATGTTTGATATTATCGCAAGTTGCAGTGACGAAACACGATCAGCAACCAATAGATGAGCTCTGACAAAAGCAGAAACAGGAATCCCAACAGTCAGAAAACCGGCAAAAACGGACTCAAAAAAAGAAAAAAAGACAAACAAGAAGCTGTGATGAAACGTCGTCAGTGGACCATCCAGAAAGAGGAGCGGATGGTTATTAAGAAGTAAACGTGGGCGTATTTATGTATTACAGTATAATGATCTAACAAATGAGAGAAGAATAGAAACTCATTCATCCCTCCAGATTCTGATGAGTCGGTGTAACACCTGGTGGAGATGTAAAGCCACACTTAATAATGATGATGTGTAATTCCCTCCTGAAGTGAAATTCTCCCCTTGTTTGCTTTACTGTGGGCAGATCAGCCCTGTTTGATAACAACTGTCCAACATATCACAAAAAAAATGCTAAAACAATCTAGTTGTAGTCTTGTAAATAGTGACCCCAAAAGTTTCACAGTCTTTGTCAAATCTCAGTCTGAGACTAAACTGAGACTTAAAACTCTAAATATTTGTCTTTAGATGTGAGCTGGTAGTTTTCTAGAGTCTTTTGCAAATCTTTTAAAAGTCTTCTGGTGTAAGCCCAGCTTAAGATTCTTTTTTCTAAATCAGCTTCAGATGACTGTTTGTAAACTGAATAATTTAACAGCCTCCACAAGCTCATCTTGTCTCATCTTGACCATGTGGTTCATGATATTAAGCTTTGCTAATACTGATGTTTCAGTGGTACTGAAAGGTACATATGTTTGCTATGCAATACGCCATTTGCTAGGATACACCACCAAACCGAATCACATTTTCTTACTGTAAACTTTAACTCTATGTCTTACATATGCAGGCTGATGAACTTTCTGATATATGCCCCTTATTTTCTAGTTAATGCACTGAATGAAGTAATTTAGTAATAATTACAACAGAGCCCCTTTTCCATGTTAGATATATTTTAAAAGGTATTGACTCAAAAGCACCAACAGTGGGTGATATAATGATCAGATTATCAGTCATTGTTGCTTTAAAGTTGAAAAATTCTCATTCTGTTTTATTTTCTTACTTTAAAATGATAGGTCATTTGTTTTCTACATTACAGACTTCAGGGTCTGGTGCATTCAGTTCTTCAGAAAACACAATGCCAGTGGTATCTTCACAATCCTGAAATTACAAGGAACCCATTGATACCAAATATGTCATGATTGATCGTTGGGAAAGGGCGAACATATCGATACAAAGTGGAACTGAAAAGAGACGGAATTTCTGGGGTCAAAAGAAAGTCATAACCAATCAAATAACAATCCCTACCAAAGCTCAGAAGGCATCATATGAGGTGATGTCATATGCCACCTCATATGGACCATATCCCAGCACATCACCGACATGGCCCAGGACATCAAGTGTCAGTTGATTGACACAGATGTCTTAAACTCTTCCCAGCTGCTTGTTTTAATTAGGCACAGTTTTGATGGAAAACTTAACAAGGACACGCTGTTTTGCTTTCTGCTGAAAGTGAATGCACAGGTGAGTGCATTTTAACAACACTTGACAACAAACTAAAAGGAGAGGGGCTGTCTTGAGATCTGTGCATCAGTGTGTGCACTGACAGTGCTGAAGCCATGCTGGGGAAAAATAAAGGACTAAAGTCTTACAAGTTGTGTCCCACATAAACTTAACACACTGTATTATCAAGAGAGAATTTGTAAGTAAATCGCTCAATCCAGAGCTTAAAAGTGTTCTTGAGACTGCGATAAAAATTATGAACCACATAAAATCACTTCCTCCCACCACCAGGTTGTTTGCCATTTTTTGCAATGAACTAGGAACAGAGCATCAGGGCCTGCTATTCCACACAGAGGTCATGTGGCTTTTACAGGGAAAGGCAGGACGAGTTGCGCATATTTCCGCTGTAGCATGGGCGTCAGCTCGCTAACCACCTGACTGACCCTGACTGGTTTTCAAGGTTAGCGTATTTGTCTTGCATATTTGACAGGCTGAACAGACTTAACATGACATTGCAAGGTGATAATACAAGCATTATTTTGCTCAATGATAAAATCAGCACATTCAAACTGGATTGCTAGACTCCACAAGATGAAAGCAGGATGGATGTTGATATATTTGTTTCCCAAGCTGGAAGAATTCATGAAAGTGAATGGTCTGAGTATTAACACTGTGAAGAGGTCTATCACTACCCACCTTAAAGCCCTACTTGAAAACTTTTAACAAGTTCTTCCTTAAGGAAAAACTCTGAAATAATATGACTATTTACTGTAACACTGTAAGCACAGGTCATCTGTCATCCAACTTGGTTGAACTGTTAAGCGGCAATATGTAGAAAGCTTTTAATTCAGACACTTGCTGAGTTCTGGATTTTAATAGACTTTCTGTGCTCCGAGCATATTGCCCAACCATCTCACAAGGTGAAAATAACTGAAACATTCTCAAAATGTAAAATAGCGCCCTGGTTACTCTGTGTTTATGGTTGTTACTTTCATTGAGAGATTCTTCTGCTAAAGTGGAAATGAAGTTACTGTGTAAAAATTAAAACTGGCATTGACTACAATGTTCAGTGACATATTCAGCTTTATTCTGATAGTAACTTTAATAGTAAAATCATATCAAGTTTGTCAGGCTGTTCTGTTCTTTTATGTTGTCGTGCCTGTATTTGAGTGCACCTATTAGTTCACTAGTCCTATGCACATGTTTTCTCATGTTGGGGGTCGCCAACCTAGTAACAATTAATTTGGGGGTTGTGGGCTAAAAAGTTGGGAACCCCTGTTCTACAGTGGACACGTTAAAGATCTAATTAAAAAAAAGAAAGATTGGATGACATTTTTCTGTAGATAGACCAGTAAGTGTATCATGTAGTTCCAGTGTTTTTATGAGAAGTCAGGAATGTCTGGAATGGACCGTTGTATGAGGAAGGGATGTGGCACCAAAGCATCTCAGACCAGTTGAGACATGAACAAGAGCGTCTGGTGCCAGGATGTTTCCAATAGATCCTTAGGCTCTGTGGCCTCCGAGATGGATGAAGATGACATCATATCTGGAGGCTGGCTCTTTCTTATGCCTTTCCTAAACTTCTTTTGTGGGGCCCACTGCTGCACTGGTGGGGAAGGCTGTAGTTTTTTTAGCCATAAGGAATTGTTACTGCAAAAATGCTGAGGTGCGTAGCAAGTGTCAAAGTAACAATGAATGTGAGGATGCAGATCTTCCCTGCAGAATACTGAATGGCAACAAGATCAGCAGTCCATAGATTTCCCCAAAACCTGGTAATCCACACTAAAAAAGCTCACTGTCCCTTTCAAGTTTTGTCTTTTATAAAGACAAATCCGCTTAATTAAACCTGGCATAAGAAGACATTACAAGAAAGAAAGAAAGGAACATTAAATAGGCAAACATTTGCAAACAGTTTAGAGATAAAAACATCCCAACAAATAAGTCACAGTTTTACTATTCATACTATTAAACTTAAACACATTCAAATATTCTTTTTGAAAATGCCCTAACATAAAATATATACAACAGCACCTGGTTGAACCTGCAGTTCTCGTAAAGTTTTTCTCCTCCTCCTTGTATCCTGCTGAAGTGACCCATTAATCAGTTAAACCAACATGGGGACAAATTTATTTTTATCAAGGTTGTGCTTACATAAAAATAAGTGCCTCCCTCCAGAGTTAATTAGCATGTACTCTGATAAAATTCTTCTGCTCTGCCACAAAGATGTCTGGGGGGAGATATTTAATACTTTAAACTCCACTTGCCCAAATGTTTCTTTGTAGTAAAATTAGACTATTAAAATTACTTGTAGTATCCCTACCCTTACACTATGATGCTAATTGTAACAATTACCACCAAATGATAAATCCTTAGAAAAAGTTAGGGAATGACAGACAGAGATTTACAAGACAATCCTGACTGCTCATTGATAACTTGATGTATAAGAAATGTCTACTTTTCAACTAATGAAACAAATACAGAATGCTTTGCGTCCTGTGTCACTGAGTCATCAGTAGATTCAGAAGAAAAATCACAAAGAAAATTCCATTTGAACTGGTTGTACAAGTTTCATAGTCATTTATGCTGCTTTCCTGCCCATTTATTTGTTTGTTTGTTTTTCTTTGTACTCCCAAGAAATGATTAAACACATTTTGAGCTATTCCTTTAATTATGATGCTGTTGTCTTAGGCTGCTGTGGGACGTCCCACTTTTTCAATGCCTGCTGACCTCTTTTTCTGTCCTTTCCAACCAGGGCTGGGCACAGCCTTTATGGGGCCCTAAGCATAATTTGATTTGGGGGCCCCCTAACCATCACAGCATGACTGATTCTTAACCATGACTGGCCTTTGATAATTTTATATACTGCAAATGAAACACAGCCATTAATTTAAAGTGTATAAAATGATCAAATGATCCATTCAGTGTTCAGTGTCTCAGCTTAAAAAGACTACATCTGTAATTAAACTTTAGCCTAAACTAACCTTCACCTGGAGTCAGACTGGGTTCTCAAATAAAGCCTTAGTGCTGCTATATAACATTGCATAATATGTAGATAAATGCATATGATGATAACGAAATTATCAGAATGTGTATATTTCCTAGCAATATATTTTTTGTCTTTTAACATGCCAGTTAAATAAAAATAAAGGTAAACATCTACAGTAGTTGATGAATTCCAACTTTTACATCAGACACTAACTTCAAGCAATGCACATCATTTGCATGTGTGAATTACATGGAATAAAGCACAAAATGCCTGAGCGATTTGACTTTGTACTTTGGAGCCTGCAGCATAAAACTGCAGCAGATTATAAAAATCAATTTACTCTTAGTGGGGCTCCATATTTACTGTGATGTTTACAGATAAATGGATGGAAAAAGGGAGCACCAGGTCTGTACTAAGAGTGAATATAAATGGAGTTGTGTGGCATCAGAGCTGGAGGAATTTAAGAGTTTAGTTATGTGTATATAACTCTTCTGCCTAATAGAATGCTGTCAAAATTAGCTGCTTGATTATGCACATGCATGGACATACTTTTACTAACTCTGAACAGTTTGTGGGAAACTAAAATAGAACAAATGCTCAAAAAACAAAACAAACAAAAAAAAAACTTGATTAATTGTATTTGTGATCAGTTTATCACTTCACTTGTATGTGGTTTTTGAAGGAAAATGTCTAGCTGTTGCTCGTGATCCTGTAAATAGCATTTAACCAAAACTAAGCCTCCATTGTGAGAAAATTTGCCACTCAATCCCTCATATTTTACATAGCATTAGTTATTTGAAAATGAACTACACAAGGTACTTTAGATCCACCAGTTTTTTATGCGTTCTAAGGGGTCATGCACAAAAAGACACACATTACGACTGCAGATGAACAGCAAGGGTCCTAAATTGTGTTTTCATAATGAATAAACAATAGAGGACACAGGAATCAACCTTGTTTTTATTATATTCCAGAGGCTATTACAGCTAGAGTCAATTGTTGGTTTGTCAAAAGAGAGAGAGAGAGAGAGAGAGAGAGAGAGAGAGAGAGAGAGAGAGCTGGAGCTGACAGTTCAATCAAATTGTGGGTAATAGTTCATTTTATCTGTGTTTGCATTCCTAGGGTGGTATCATGACCAGACACCTGCAACCTAGAAAAAATGTGTGCACAGTAAGAGGGCATGCATCTTCAAATAGGGCCAGGATTTGAGTCAAAGATTTTAATCATTGCTGGAATTATCCTCGCCTGCAGGCATGGCTCTGTAAAGCCGTTCTATCCTTGGATGGACTCGGATCTCTGTAGCACAAGCTAGTAGCTTCTCGTAGCCGGGAAGATTTACTGTCAGGAATTTTATTGACACTGATTAAAGTTGTAAGTTCCTCACATGTAGTTTAGTATATAAGATAACTAGATAAGCAGTGGAGAGTAAAACAAGTGTTTCTTTTTCTCTTTTTTTGAAAAGGCATTTATTGAAACCATTCATCTGAACATCTAAGCGCATACAGAATATTATGTCTGCAGATAACACACACCAAAGCCTCCTTTACGTCAAAGCAGAAGTTGATCCTAGTTGACTCCAACCAGCTGACATAGTCGAGTGAACCCAGAACCCAGGTGGATTCTGGAAACCTAGAACATACAAGAAACAAATGAAAAGAAGAGGGACAAAAAAAGTTAAAATGGCATAAAGGAAGAGAGATAAATATGATGATTAGAAGGATGGATGAGGGAGAGAGGAGCATGTATGAAAATGATGGAGGAAGGACAGTTGGGGATGAAAGTTTGTCATGGTGAATGTGTGAGGAAGGGTTGATGAATACACAAGGGAAGGATGAACAAATGAAGGGTTAGGGTTAAAGAAAAAGATGAACACAAGTGGGTGAAACAGATACAAGAAGGCTCACCAAGTGATTACTTAATCTGTTAACCTAAGTTAACAGGTTAACATAATTTATTGAAACACTGAGGCTGATTCAAACTGAAAGGGGCTAAAAAGCTAAATAGAACTGGCAGATCTAAATCTCTCTAATACACAATCTATTTCATGATTCTCATTTTATTTATTTTTGTTGATCATCATTAAGGCCATCAAAATACAGGTAAAAGTTACAAGAAAACTGTCATTTAGAGCAGAGGTCCCCAACCCTGGTCCTCAAGGCTCACTATCCTGCAGGTCTTACATATGTCCCTGCTGCAACACACCTGATTCATATTAAATGGTTCTCTGACAAGCTCTGCACAAGTATGCTAATGAGATATTAATTTGAATCACATGTGTTGCAACAGGGAGACAACTAAGACCTGCAGGATAGTTAGCCTTGAGAACCATTGTTGGGGACCTTCGATGTAGAACATGAATGCTCTTGTTGTAATTCGCTGAGAGTATTTAAATGCAGTTTTGATGGAGCTGTTTTTAAAGTTTGTCTTGTAACAAGTATGCACGGACACAGACATCGGAGCATATTCAATTATAGCTACAGTTTCCACATACAGTAACAAACACAAGATTAATAGTACAACAACAATACAAGAGCAGCCTCCGGTATCATCATTTTATTCTCACTGGCCTAAAAGCATTTTGCCTGTAAACAATCACTAGAAAAGGACTGTCTGCAAAACAAGAAGAGCATTTTTCTACAGTTTGAAAATATACTTTTAGTCAGCTTTATGTCAGCATGTTTTGGGAGGAGGATGTATCAAAATTGCCTGAACTCAAGATGCAGGGTTATATAATGAAGAGCAAGCCTTCAAATATCACACCAAAACTTATAACTTATCATCACCTGGGCTGCCTGGGTGAAACTTTGTTCCAGTGTGAGAGGCAAGAGGGAGGAATCCTAAGTATTTAAGGAAAAAAAATCTTGAATCTAAATGCAAATTAGAAAACCACCTCCACATGAATGTATATTGGTGGTGATAGTTAGTTTGGGGCAAGTGTGTACTCCCATGTGTACTAACTGCGTAGGGAAAATTCTGCATTACGTGTTGAGCAAGCCTTGAAGGGGTGGCTGAAGCTTCCTGATAAGGGCAGTGCAGTGCAGATGTGTAGTCTATCGGGACACTGCATGAGGTGTGTGGTGTAGTTACTGGTTTGGCGCTGGTGTTCTCCCTTATTCTAGCTGTCACGGTGTTATCTGAAGAGACCAAGGGAGCTCCTTTGGGGTAAATGTAAGTGAAATCACAAAAAGGATCAAATTACACTGTCTCAAAGCCTGCAAAAGTTTTACTGCTATGGCGGGCTCTATAGGTTGATGATGCTCCCAAGCACAATGATTTTGATGTAGGTCTGTTATACTGTCAGCAGTACAGAAAAGTGCAGCCCATGAATGTGTTGAAATGAGATTGCTCATGAGTGGCGATCCTATCCTTGGGAATTTTGGACTGAATGAGTATGTTTTTTGTCTTTCTTGCAGCATTGAAGATTGTTATTGAGGACAGTGAACCTAGCATGAACGGTCTGCAGCAAAAGCCACAGACTTTGCAATGATTCCTTCTAGTTACAGGCAAAAATCTTCTACATAATGGAACATCTTTATGGCTAGTATAGAGATGACAGACTATGTAGCAACATTCCCACTGCAGATGGATTGACAGAAATGAACAAAAAGTGGAGTATTAAAACAAAAGAATGTCTATGAAGAGAGCTTTAAAAGGATGAGAAACAGAGTGAGGCTTGTTAGCGATCATTGTGCAGCAGAAAGTCAGATAACACATGTGATGTAAGTTTAACTTCTTTTTTTTTTTCCTTTGGCCTTGGAGCAGATGGCTACACAATCAGTGACTCATGCACTGTCATGCAGTTGCTGCTGTTTTTCTTAATTTCTTTCAGGTGTAGGAAATGTTGCTGCCGAATGTTTTAAAGCTGCATTTTTTCCACTCACTAGTGGGTTTACTTTAAGTGTGACGATAATTGTGAAACTGAAGCATTTGTCACTGAACCTCTG
Source organism: Melanotaenia boesemani (assembly GCF_017639745.1). Taxonomy (NCBI): domain Eukaryota; kingdom Metazoa; phylum Chordata; class Actinopteri; order Atheriniformes; family Melanotaeniidae; genus Melanotaenia; species Melanotaenia boesemani. Next base: position 22,190,952 of record NC_055700.1, on the reverse strand, counting down.
GCTAATATCTTAGGTTTCAGTGGTGTGTCAAAATGATCATGTATGCACTAAGAACATGTTTTTTAATGCTTTTCAGCCTATATTAGTTTGTTTTTTAATTTTGTTGTTTGGTAATACAGTAGATAAAAACTGAGATTTTAATGCATATGCTCAGATAGCCATGGAGCCCATTTCCCAGTACTTCATAACACTATACAACATAAATTGAGAAAACGTCAGAGGAGGTCATAAAAAGTGAATGTGATTTAGTTCATTTTGGGACTGTGAACTTAATTCTGCATTTCAGCGTGTGAAATGAAACCCTACCTTAGCCACGTATGTTGTGTTATGTGTCATGTTTTTGGACTGCATGATTTCAACCAGTACTAACCATCACACCACTGTGCAGTCTGTTAGAGACAATAAAACTAAAGCAAAAAAGTAATCTCAGTAAGTCTTTTTTTTCTTTTTTTATAATTTTATTGAGGTTTATTGGGACACACAGTGGATATAGACAACCGCTTCTCAGCTACCACTTTTAGTTACCGTAAAAAAAAAAAAAGTGTTAAAAAAAAAAAAAACTGGTAGTACACTATTTTTCATTTGTATAAATGCAAGTACAGATGATATAACTGAATGCATATTTTAGGCTTCACTTTTTATTATAAAGACTTCCAAATTTGGTTTTCAGTGACCAAAGCCTCATTTATGCTCTATGCTAGGGCTAATCAATTCAGTCCTTCACCAGGTTTTCTGTGTATCCCTGCAACACACCTGAGTCAAATTAATGAGTCATTGTGCAGAACCTAATAGGCAGCTGGATTGCAGCCCTTACAGAACTGAATTGAGTAGCCCTGCTCCATGCTAAATATGTATACAGAGCTTTCTGTATCTTGTATTTTGGTCCATTTGCAGAGAGCTTGCAGATGCGTAACGACATAGCAAAGTAGTCCCACCGAAAATCATGGGGGCAGTGTTGCGAGGTATACCTAACATGTGACCAGCGAAAGGAACAAAGTAGAAGCCACAATGTATTCAATGGCCACACAGACCACTAAGCTTCCCTTTTTATGACTGAGATTATACATTATCATGATCTCCTCCACTGTCACAATGTTGCTATTGTCTAAAACTGATTTCAGAACTCAGAGGTGAACCTCAAACTCAGTACTGCTTTCTAGTAGATGTATTGGCTAACAACCATGTCATTGTAAAGCAATGGTTCTCAAACTGGGGGACGGGCCACAGCAACATGAGGGGGGCATGAGATTGGGAAAATGTAGCAGACAAACTAATGTTTTGACATATATATATATATATATATATATATATATATATATATTCATGACCAATTCAAATAACTGATGACTTCTTGAGCCGAATTGGAATATATACGGAGTGAAGAAAAAATTTGATACTATGGTACTTCTTTTTGGAGGCCCTCCTGTATTTTCTGGAGCAGTGCAGGCTGAATTGAAGAAATCAATGAAGATAATCCTCACAGTGCTACTGGCTTTGTCCAGATGAGGGTGCATCAAGTGAACAGATGTAGATGATAATATCTTATCTGTATCCCTATGATGGCAAGTAAACTGTAGGGGGTTCATCAAAGCACTTATTTGCTTGTCTTGGTAAACCAATAAAAATCTCTCTAGGACTTTTATATTGGGGGTTGTTAGGGAAACTGCTCTGTAGCTGTTGAGGACAGTTGGATGACATTTTTAACTACCGGCCCAAAAGAAGTTGTCTCATACAGGACTGAAATGATCTCCTGGTTTAAGGCTAAAAAGAAATACTGCAAAATTCCACGTAGCTCGTTCATGCAGGCTTTCATGCAGCATGGAGCTGATACCGGGACTGACAGCGTCACAGTACTTGACTGTTGGAGCCAGATGGACAGGTGCCAGTTTAAAAACTGGTATATAATACGACTGACTCCTCCTTGAGACACAATTTCTCTCACTAATGACAATGCTCACTCAGAAGTGTAGATTTTACCAACAAATGATGAGTTTGCTACGTGATTAGCAACATTAAAAATAGAAAATGACATAAAAATGCTGCTGACAGCTGGCATGTGCCAAAGGCAAACATGCTTGTCTAACAGGAGGTACTCACACAATAATAAGCAAGAAGGGGTGCTATAACTCCATATCTGTTATAGAACATCATCTTAAATCCTTTGTTCAAATGCGACAATGGTGGTTAGAGCCATTATTATCACACAAGAACACCCTTCTTATGGGACTATATTTCCAGATAAATTGGATGAAGCACTGAAAAGGGAAAATTAATTGGCACCAAGAGCCCAAGAAAAAGGAGATGAAATGGATGGAAAACAGAGACAGAAAAGTATGAGTTGGCATGCCCTCGTAGTATTTTACATTTTACTTACTTTGTCTTTCGTTTATTCTCTACCAGTACTTTGGGATTTGTAATAAAGAAAATAAAAATAATTTTGTAAGGACTGCTGCTAATGCACGTTTTTCTTTTGCATTTTAGGCAAATAGAAACTGTTTCTTTGCAAACACTAAGTAAGGTTGTTTGACATGATAAAAAATATTTTCCTATGAATACAAACGTTTGCAAGTAAAAAACTTTTTCAAATGAAAGTCAATATTAACATGGCTACAAATAATTATTTAGAAGTGAAACGTGACCTTATCTTAGCCACTTCTGATTAACTTTGGATCGAGCTATAGATAATTATGGATACACCTTCTGTTGGGTTGTGAACAAAAGAACTGGCTATCAGTTTAGCCTTGGAACAACTAACATAGATTAAAAATAAAAAAAAAAAAAAAAAAAAAAACATCTCTGCTTGATGTTAAATTGGCTCCTTTGTTCCTCTTTCTCTTGACATTTTACACTGCTGTGATCTGATCTTATGATTCTACATTTTATCTCCATTTTATTTATTTCTTCTCTACCAGATTGGGGGGTTTGTTCTTTGTTTTGTATAAGTTTGAACTTTTTTTTTTTTTTAATCGATGAAATATAAAGCTCCTTAACGTGCTTTATTGAATGGCCATGACTATGCTTTTTACATCCTTTACCTTGCATGCTAAAAATCTGTTAGCTTCTTTGACCAAATTCATTTCAAAGTAAACTAATTTAGCAGAGGAGTTGTGATTATAAAAGCTTTGTAAATCTCTTCAAAACTGTCCCGGTGCCTGACAGGTCTGTGCCAAATCAGAGCAGTATTTCAGCCAAGAGAAAAAATGCCATATTTGACTTACAATAAAGAGCTTTGCAAAAGAAGCACCCAAGATTAGCTCACTTAAGTGATGAAGAAAAGGAAAGGATTTTGAGAATCAGAACAGTTATCAAATTAAACTGCATCTATCCTATCCTATCTATCTTCTGGGTCACCTTTAATGACGAAATATGTCCTGTCATCTCTCCAACAGCCCCACAGAACTGCATCAAAGAACTTGTGACTACTTGCCCAGTATCACCAGCCCCTCAGTAATGACCCAGAAACCAAGTTTAAAAGAAAAGAATTGGACTAAAGAGGTCATTTGAAGTTATTAAATATATAATATGTTTAATCTTAGCGTCAATCAGCTCAACCCTAATGCTTCAATCTACATGCAGTCTGTGTAGTTCTTTGAAAACAAGTATATTGTATCACATTAAGTCTGTGCTTGACATTCACAGTGCAATTTGACATTGCAATAGAACAATTATTCAAGTAAAAGGTTGATTTTTACTTGATAAGTTTCATGTAATAAGATGAATTTGAGCACATTGTATTCAGTCCATAAATTGTTGAACCCAAATGTAATTTTAGCTTTTCTTTGTCTTCCATTATGCATAAAAAGACATCTTGATAAGCATTACCTGATATAACAATGCCTATAGTCTTCTTTTTCACATGGAAAGAAAACACCTCTCAGCAGTTCTTCATGAAACAACATGGACATTATTTAAGGAACGAAACAAATGGGGAAAAACTCTTGATAGCTAAACAAGAAAGGTATATTCTATCAGAGTTGTACAAGTAAAACAACATGTTGGAGAATTTAAAGCTATTCCACTGATAGCTAATTAACTAAATGAACAGCACCCGCAGCAATATATCTCCACTTTTATTTTGTCCTCACACATCCATTATAGCCCAACCTCATTTCTGTGCACTGTGTTGCACAGAGGCAGAAAGGCTGTGTCTCTTTTCCCACTCCTTCATTTTTCACACCAGTGAAGATCCCTCTCTTTAAGTGAATGTGATAAACATGGCCGTGGGCCCCTTGAGGACTCAGTGCTGCCCTCTGGGTTAAAGTGCCACGGTCAATCATTAGATTATTGATCAAAGAGAGTAGCTGCATTCTGATTGCAGAGTGGCAAACTCTCCAGCATTAGATACCATAGGACAGAATTGCATGCATGCAGAGCACCTGCAGTTTGCACAGGTCTCCAAATGGAGATTGTGGTTTTTAGAGATTACAGTATTAATGACATTTAACACAGCAGGCATAACACCATTTCAAGCATTATACAAACTCATTTTATTTAAACTCTACTCTCATATGTGAAACATCTTCTGCCTTATTGTTTGATGCATTACAACAGGATTTTCATATCATCCCAAGATATTTACCTGCATGTGGCATTTTAAATTAAATTAGGGAATGCTTTTCATTTGTGTTGGCTCCACACTCCAGTGACAGACTGAGGAAGGCAGGAGGAAAACCAATATATGCACTGTGTGACTTTTACTTTAGCATGCTTTTTTTATCTCTACTTACTGTAAATACCAAGATTACAACATGCGAAGGTAAACCCAACCTTTCTCACCACCTTTCACATAAAGCAAGTCTAGATAGAAAGGCGATTAAATCCGGAGGTTAGTCTGTGTATAGAGGTGAACCAAGTATTTCTTGTCAGAAGGTCAGGGGTCTGTATACTTTCAGGCAGTTTTTTTTTCTTTTGAAAGAAAAAAGAAAAATGTATTTCTTATTTTTATTTTCTAAATCAAATCGAAAACTGGATAGTAAATTGCAATCAGTTTTTGAATTTGTGCTCAGAACCAAAATGGAAAATACAGATAAATGCATAGACTTGAGTTTTTTCATCTTAGAGTAGTCATGTGACTGCACATCAATAGCTGTGTCATTTGATCATAATGATGAATAGACAGAGAATGCAATATTTCTTGTCTTTGTTTAATCTGTGCATTAAGAAAATTAAATTGATTTTATGTGTTATGCAATGAAATTTGTTTCCACTGGTATCCCTACATACTGAGCAGTAAAACAAATAACTTATGATCCACCAACAATTTACACCACCGAAGGGTGCTCACTACTCTTTAATATGAGGTGTCTGTTGTTTAATTCTCTCTGCACACAACCCATCTCTACATTCACCAAAGAACAGTCGGCTGCCCTATTTCAGCCCCAGGGAGCAGTTTTTGGGGTTAAGGGCCTTGTTCAGAGGCCCACAGTGGTTAACCTACACAACCAGTCTGGGGACTTGAACCTGTGTCCTCCAGCCCCAAGTCTGCCTCTCTAACCACCGGGTCATGGTTAGTTAGTTCTGGTTTTTTTTAAGCTTGTGAGCGTCATCTTGATGTTGTAAAATTTAAACATTTAGCACTCAGTCCAATCTTATAGTCTTGTGCAGTGGCCCTGTTGGTAAGTAACTGGTAACAACGTCATCTGGTATTACTTCCTATTCCCTTCTGAGCCATACTCATGTAGTGAGGCATGTGGTTACTTATCTTATCCACTATGATGTCTAACAGAAGCTGCTATGTTGTACAGAGGCAGGTTATTAGCTATTAAACCAGCCCCCTTCAGAGGATCCCTCATGATCAGAACTGTCCAACCTTGGGATAGGTATCGGGGATAGGTCCCATCCATTAGCAGCTGCTTCATTTGTAATGCTAGGCTCCCATGAAGTGGAGTTAACCAGTATGTATCATATCAGGGCCTCAGGCATATTTGAGAATCCTTTTTGGATTTGTACTACTGTAATAGTTACTGGTCTTGTTCTGGGTGCCTGCTGTTGTCAGCTCATGAATCCACTAGCCATGGTGCACTGGTCTGTTGCTTCTCTTTCATAAAACTGTTCCAGTATTGCTCAGTCTCAGCCCTGGGTGGATCCATTCTCATATGCTACCAAGAGCATACCTTGGATAGTTGAACAGAGAACATCCTTTTTATCCTCATGGCTTCGGGTTTGGCAGTTTCCAGCAGTAAGGGCATCTTGTTGCATTTTTTACCAGTCTTTCTGTTTGCACTTTTCTCCTGGCTGTTCTGACAAATATCTATGTGACCTTGATTTTAGCCTCAAACCTTCTCTATAGTGTAGAATAAACCCATAGGAATTGTATGTAGCGCTGCATTCTTATCTTCTATCAGATTCTATATTAACACATTAGGAATAAAAATATATTTATCAAATGATGTCAGAATTAAACGGGTTCCAAATTTAACAAAACCCCCTTTTACCAATTATCTGTAATCTGCTTAAACACATGAAGGTCTTAAATTAGCCCCAGGGTGCAATGAGTAAAATGCTAATTTTACAGTTTAAGTACAAAATAATCACTGAAATCATGAAAGAAAATGGGAAGACAAGTACAATAATTAATCAAAAGCTATTTCAAAGACATGAATGTGCAAGACTGTGTTGCTGAGATCCCCACTGAAGTTAGCATGTTGAATTCCTAAAGGCACCCTATCACTTATTGTATTATCACTTTGTGTCTTGAAACATCCAATCGTTCCTTCAGTTCAACATAAGAACCAAAAGAAGAACCACTGCTGCATTTTTTCTTTTAACCTTTTTATGTTTTTGTTATTCAGTGATTTACAGCTTTTGTCAGTAAAGGTGAATGACAGGTTGTCCGAGAATCGAACTATAAGAGCAACAACGTGAATTAAAACATTTGCAGTAGCAAAAGCTGCATTGTTGTGGTAATAAAGAGTGTCAGAAACCCTAAGATGTTTAAATTCATCTGTGCTTGCAGTCACTGTTTGTACACAATAGTTCTCTCCCTGAAAAGCTTATAAGAAGTGATATAGAACTGCATAGCATCTTTCATATTAGAAATGTTAAAGTGCTATGTAATACAGACACAGAGTTCATGCTTTAAGTGGAAGAGTTAGTAATTTGCCACAGAGGGTTTTGAAAAAGGGAATTTCACGCTGATTTGTTCTACCCATTTTAGAGAGGCTCAGATTGCTGCAGCTACTGTTTTGCATTTCAGAAAGGAATTATAAACTTATTGACATTGCTGTCTACCTTGGTGTCTTTTGTTTTTCTACTGGTGATGAAATTTAATGCTTCAAATGAAAAGGTCACCATAGAAATAAAAATGTGTGGATCTTTTCGAATGCTCCAGAATGCCAGAGGAATCCCTCTCTGAGGAGATTCGTGATGTGAAAGCTTTTAGAACAACTGCTGATACAGAATATATAAAAAGGAAAAAAGTGCTTGTGATTTTCTTGGAGAGTGGAAGAAAACATATGGTTATAAATAAAACAGTGGAATTGAGTTGATGATCTGCTACAATGGACTCTTTGTATGTGAGGCAAAAATCAATAATCAGAGTACTTTTTCTGTACTCTCAAGTAACTTTTTAATAATTCCTGAGCAAGTGCAGCTTCCCCACATTTGTACAGAATAGAACCAGAAGAACAAATTGAGTCAAAATATATATAAAGGCAAAGAGGTTGTAACACTTTTAATAAATTCAGACAACTGTTTTCTTTCAGTGATTGAATACAGACATTTATGCATCCATGAACATCCCTACAGCAATAGATGTGACTTTTCCAGCTCATACTTAGGTTAGGTACCTATGCAGCTGTACTGTAGATGATCATTTCTAACAGCTATACTGAAAATGTAAGCTGAGTTATATTGATATTGAAACAGTATTGCTATGGCCAATCAATAGGCACTGCTAGAATATTCCAGGCAACTTTTGCACTTATGATCTTTGGCTCTACTTTATATCCATTATTTTGTCCAAACAACACTCTACACCGGACTTTATTTTCTGTCAGTCATGATGGTTCTTGGTGAAAACACCTTTTTACTTTTGGTGAAAATGTGTTATTGTTTGTGGAGCATGTTAACTTGAATTATTAACCATAGCAAACTGACTGAAATATCCCTTGAGTTGTGGTGTAGATTGGACTAAATGTGGACCAACCAACAAGCCTTATTGGCTGTCATTATGGTTGGTAACAAACAATTAATTTTCCACATTCTCATTTAGGATCAGAAAAAAAGTCAACAACTATCCTACGTAGCTTTTAAATAGCTCTAAAAATGGCTCCCTAGTAATATTCCCTTCCCAGTTTTCCAAACTGAGAGCACCCTGACAGCTAAGACACTCTTAAAAAACAAATATTGTGTATAGTTCAGGTTTTATATTGTGCCATGTTATGTGAGAGAAGCCACATCCAATGGGGAAGCATTAGCAGTAGTTTTCTACTGTTTTTGTAACTAGTAAACCCACCGTATACATTAATTCTGATTCTGATGATTTGTGGGTGGCAAAGAAGTAAAAATGTAAGTAGTAGCAAGAAAAGAGTAAGGACTATGGAAAAATGTGATTTAAACTGTAAATATTTACTTGAGAATCAGAGGCCTTACAGTGGAGAACTGAGCAATTTACATTTTGAAGGGTTTATTATGGAAGTACAACTATTGTGTTATGGACCAATGTAGGTTCACAAACTCAATACACCACATTGGTACAGTATAAGATATACTGCATGCCATACTTAGTTTGACTTAGCCGTAAGCAGTGATATAGAATTCATACTAGAGCTTCATGATATTTAACAGAAAAGGCAAAACTATATTAGGTGTTTAACTTTCAGTTTAAGTAAACAAGACAGCTTAAAGGCAAGAGGATTTAGTTTAATCCTCACACCTCCACACTTTCTGTTTGGAAAAGCTCAGTTTACAATTAATAATCCTATTCCTGTCTCCAGGGCAGTGGTGTGACTGTTTCACCAGCTCTTCAGCTCACAGTACAGCACAATGAGCTGCTTCCACTTGGGTGAGCAGCTGATAGTCCAAGTATGAAAGGTTTATGGAGTCATTAGTAAGGTTTTCATATGTCTTGCCACTTTTAATCACTTCACAGCTAACAATTACATCTCCTGCCAAAGAGGTAGGAGGAGGACACACGAGATGTCCTTCAATTAATACATAAAAGGGCCGTGCTTCTTTTTTATTTCTGTCTTCCCAAACTGATGATGTGGATAGCAGTGCAACACATCCAGCTATTCACTGAACGGGACAAAGTTTACATTTACTTTAAAAAGGCCAAGTTATGGAAACTGAGAAATTTAGACAGAGGCTCTTCAAGGTCCCATATTATGCAAAATTCACTTTCTAAAGGTTTTCTAACAGTCACATGTGTCCTCATTGTCTGTGTATGATTTACGTCCATTTATGTACAGCACTTTGTTTCAACTGTGGTTGTTTTAAAGGGCTTTATAAATAAAGTTGAGTTAAGTGTATGAGGCCGAAGAATGAGAAAGTTCTGTCACATCACTAACATGTTTAACTTTTTAGTGAATGTGTGCTCAAATGAGTGAGTCTGAGATCTTTCCCTTTGTGACCTCATGAAGGGAAATAGCCACTCACCTTGGTAGTGGATATTGCCATTGACCCGTTTCCATGGCTATCTGAGCCTTCCCTCTAAAATCACAGAGTGGCCGCTGGCAAAAGCCAGATCCTCTCCATGGAGCGGGCGTGGACAGGCACCACTCATGAACATTTAAAAGTTCAGACACAGAAACTGCCCATTCTTAGTAGAGCTCACTATACTAGAGCCATATAGAGGCCACACAATATATATATATATATATATATATATATATATATATATATATATATATAGCAAACCGTCTATTGAACAGCCAGAACAGGAATTTCTCAGGGTAACAAAACCTCATCAAAACAATCTAAAGTGTCCACTGACACCAAACCACACACAAGTCACAAAGTGTTCTCTTAGCAAAACAGTTCACAAAACACAGTTTTCTCCACTAACAACTGTTAAGCAATTCAGCTAATACATGCTGAGCGAACCAAACAAGAGGTGCACTGTGTCCTACTAACACAGCTGCCATGATCAATGACAGGTCCTCCTATTTAAGGGCGAGGCATCACTCAATGATTTCCAGCTGGGGAGTGTGGGAGCAGTAAGTAAGTAGATAAGTAAATGTTTATTTATATAGCACCTTTCAAGATAAAATCACAAAGTGCTTAACAACAAGATAAAACACCGAATAACAGTAATACAGAGATAATAAAAACAAATAAAACTAAGTAAAAGCAAGTTTAAAAAGATGTGTTTTTAGCTGCTTTTTAAAAGAGGTCATGGAGTCCACAGATCTCAGGCCTAGAGGAAGGGAGTTCCAGAGGACAGGGGCCACTGCTGCAAAGGTAGCGACCAATCGGCGATGCAGAGGGGAGGAACTGCAGCTTCTGGTCCACAGCAAATCCCGAGGCAGCACTGGCACAGCAGCATTTGCATATTTTCTCCACTCCAGTGTTTTCCTCATAGGTGTTCTCTGCATTGGGAGCCATGACTGCTCTGGCCACATGGTTGTTGCCACGGGGATTGTACTTTTCGGCACGGCAGCTTTATCGTTGTAGTATCAGCCTGTTCTGCCCTGATCAGGGTCATTCCCATGGTGACAGCCTTTGTGGTTGCAGAATGGGTGTGCTCTTGGTTTGGATGGAACCCTAGGATATAATTTCCTCACCTGGTGCCAGGACAAACATTTGTTTATACTGTCATTGTTAATTAAATATTATTAGTTTTTTTGTTTTTTTGTTTTTTTTATGAGGATATAAATAATGCAGACCTTTAATTCAGACAAGTAAATTTGAGTGAGCAAGAAAATTGTAAGAGCTACTTGTGATCAATTCACTCTATGAGTGTCACCCATTCTCATGAAACCCTTGATGCTGTCATTAAACAGACCTTTAAGATCAGACCCATTTTAAGACATTGTTTGGTAAGACTTCAAGTACTTATTTAAAACTCATGCAGAATGAAGAAGTTATAAACCCTCGTATCCTGTTTCCATTACAAGGTCTGAGTACTGGGCTGACATTAAGTATGCTATAAGCGCAACCTGTGTTTTTTTTCTTTTCTTTTTTTTTTTTTTCCAGCTGTAGAGCTCTGCGTTCAGACCAAGTAATTAAATTCTTGTCTCAGAAGACCAATGAATGTTTACTCCCCATGCTGTTGGAGTCCTTTAGGTGCCATTTGGCAGACTCTAGGCAAGCTGTCAAATGCCCTTTATTCAGCAGTGACTTCCATCTAGCAACTGTACCATGGGGACATGATGGATGAAGTCCTGTGGAGGGGGCTGTCTTTCTCCAAAGCCCAGCCACCTTTGCAGAGAAATAGAAAAATTGTGACTCCTATCGACTTGTCTTTCAGTTACATTTCTCACAAAGTCCTTTCATGCACAGGTCATGACATGTTGTCTCAATGCAATTTAGTTTGATGGATTGTTGACTGAGCATGACGCACCTTAGTACAGTTTTTCAGATCTTTAAATAAGATTTTATTTCGCAGAACATATTATTTACAGCCCAGTTCACATGGTAAAAGTAACAGGAGCCATATAAATTAATTTAGTTTATTACAGTCTTACACCACCCTGTATTTGTGTCTATGGGACCCAGAGTTAATTATTCTAATTGTGGTGTGATTAAGCCTGATGAAAATAATTGCCGGATTTATTTAAGTATTTTCACCTTCATCTCAACTGGTGTAACACAGTTTGGCACCCACAATTGGACAATATTCTAAATTAGATAACTGCAATTTAATAAAAAAGAATAATAGAATGTCACATATACCTCTTATTCTATTTTTAGCATTTAAAGGGTTCAATATTTAAACACTAATGTACAACACAATCGAAATCATTACATATCAGTAAATAAAAAATTGTAAACTAAATCAAATAATTTGTTCACATTGAAGAGAAAACCAGTTAAAACAACATATTCCTCTTCTTAAGTTGTTGACGTCCTCTTTGTCCTGCTTATGGACATTAGTCCACTTTAAAAACACAGTTGCGTTTTACACTTTGGTCAACACACACACACACACACACACAAACTGCAACTCCATGCAAAGCTATAACCATTTACAACTCAAAGCATGCTTGTCTCGCTGTGGTCGTCACCTTAATGATGAGTGTCAGTGCTGAGGAAAAAAAAACTATTTACACTGGAGGAACAGCAATAAAAGAGGTCATGTACAGGAATTTATTTTATCATTCCAATGCCTCCCATTGGGACACAAATTGGATTATTAGCCCCGAAAGAGAAGTGTGTCATGATTGTAGTTATAAATGGAACCCTAGAATTTTATTTAACAGGTCTGATTACCCTTTCTTAATGCATTTAATTAAAATGTGGAAGAAGAGACAATGAGATCATGGTTGAAAAATATGACTCACCAAAAAAGTACCTCTATGAGAAAATGAACTCATAACTGTTACGACCTGGATCATATAGCGCTACATAAAAAAGGAAACTGATGAAAGAGCTCAGAAAAAATAGGGTTTTTATCTAAAGGTAAAAGATGTATAAAGAACCAGTGATAATAGTCTTGGGAAAGTAATAAGTACTCACTGAATATTTTCACTCAAATGTTGTTCATATTCACATTTTGTAAGTTGACCAAATAATTCAACATAATTGATCATCTGGATGTAAGCCATGCCACAGCATTTCAGCCACAGTCAAATGGATTATTCTGCACTTCTGCACTATTGTTACTGCACAAATGGCTAAATGAAAAGCAGTTCCATTATGCAAGTTAAAAGAGCTACCAGTTTCTGTGAAGCAAACACTAATGTGAATATCCCCTGTAGAAAGACGTCATGTTGATTGTTCTGGATCATCGGTTCAGTCAGCAAAGGTGACAGGTCGGTTTGATGAAGCCGCAGTAGATGTAAAGCTCGTATTGAAGGGGCCACTAAAAGATTACAATTGGCAAATTTTATTTATTTACTTTTGTTGTAATTTAATCTGAAACAAGTTTCTCTTGAATAAGCTTAAAAAGGTAAATAAAGATTCAATAAAAATGCATATTTGATAGATAGATAGATAGATAGATAGATAGATAGATCATCAGTAACACTTACATCCTTCAAATACAAATTTAATTTTACAAGCAGTGCAAATGGTGTATAATACAAAAATCTGCTGGTAACAAGAATGACAGAAGTATTGTCTCATTCACAGCTTTTTCTTGACCCTTTTTTCAAATAAATATGATAGCATTTGGGGCTCAAAAGCAGATGGGCTAGCAAGGTGAAGGAATTTGGGTTTTCATTGAAGGTCATGTGGACAGAATCTTTTCAATCATGTAAACAGCAACATGCTTAATCTCCCTGCATGGCTGAATTGAAAGGCAGCCATTATCAGTGCTTCTGTTTATTACTGTTCTTCATCACTGCTGACAGACACTTAACAGTCTGGCATAATTTGAATTTCAATGTAATAATGTTGTGCTTTTCATCCCCAAATTTAAACTAATGTAAGAATATCCACATTGTAAATGCTGTCATCTCTGACATCTTGCTAGCTGAATGAGCATCATTAGCAGAACAGAAGAGACTAAGAAAACTTTAAATGGTGACACATTTCTTAACTATGTAGTAAACAGTTATTTGAACTCTAAAACAAACACATGATTAGTAGGAAAAAAACCGAGCACTCTAATCATATTTTTGTTTAACCATTACTGGAACAATGTCCATCTTTTACTAAGTAACTTTACACATTAAAGGAATATAATTGGTCTGTGGCTGGTTTTTCGGGGGAAAAACAAGACAAATCACAAGATAAACGTCAAAGTACTGAAGTACTATTAGTAAGACTTAAATTTATCTTTTGATGGCTGAATACTGTATTTATTGAATTTACATGAGAAGTACAAATTGAGAAGAGGAAAACACAAAACAAAAGTCGGCCACCAGAGATGCACAAATGCTAAGAGACAGAAATAATTAGCCAAAAGCTAAACTCTGGATAAAAGGGACTATGCTCAGCAGCAGCATGAGCAATTATCTCCCAAAATCCTTATTAACTAGGTTTAATACCCACAGTGGTTTGAAGATATTGTTTAAAACTTTTAAAGGCATTGTTTGATTTTGTACTGATAAGACAAAACTGAACACAATGATGTAAGCAACATTAGCCGTGTTCCTGTTACTTTACAGCTTTTAGATATTTCCCAAAAACTGCAGCTTTGGCCGGCCTCACAAATTGCTCTATTTTAATTATATTTTGAGTTAGAAATAAATCAAAAAGCATTTGTTTTGAGTCTGTCTTTGTTTTTGTTTTTTTGTTTCATCTCTTGCAAGAAAATCCAAGTTCAGTATTGTTGTGAAATCCTTGTGCTTTTTTTGAGTCCATCACAACGGTGTGAGCAGATGGAATCCGAAGAATGTAGATGCACATCTCCTCGTGTATATTCATCCTCAAACCTGTCCATTTTTGTATTTGTTTTTATCCAGCTAGGCACTTTAAATCCAGTGTTCAGCCAGAGAAGACAATGAGAAAAGCAGACCATATGTCAACAGTAATATTGGCACATTTTAGGTTGTAGATATAAATAAATAAACACGAAGGAACAGACGATTAATGGAATACAGATGAGTGTTTGCTCAATGCTTTGTGTAAAATTTCTTTACAAAGAACAGGTTTAAGACATACAGATGGATTAAATGCAGCAGTGTCTTTTTGTTTGTTTTGTTTTGTTTTGTTTTTTTGTTTTTTTTTGCCAAAAGCCTGTTGGGTAAATAAAGAATTCTTCTTTTTATTTCTGCTCAACTTCACTCTGCACTAGGTGTCCACAGAGGAGTCTGTGCTTGAGGATGCTATTGAACATGAAAAGCAGCATTGACAGAAAAAAGGAGGAAAGAAAGAATAAATGTATGAACATGTAGGTTGATAAAAAGGTGAAGGTGTCATGGCCTGTGGGTTTAGTTTGGGTTTTAGGTAGTTTTGCTGTTGCATTCATTTCTGTCCTGTTTTATTTGGTAGAGTTTCCCCTTCTGTTTGCTTCACTTCCTGTTCTACTTTGTTAGTTCACCCCAGCATATAAATACCCATTGGTTTATTTTGTTTTATGCAATCATAATAGTTTAACCAGAATTGTGCTTTTAGTGAGTCTAATCTTTTTTAGTCTTCCTGCCCTGTTAACACGTTTTTTTTTATTAAACCTAGAATCCCTGCATCTCCTCCCTCTTGCCTCTCAGTCCTGCATCTCCACATCCTCCACATGTCGTGACAGAGGTGTCTGACTCAATATAGCAATTAACAGCTCAAAGATGTAAAGATTTAGCAGCTGAATGGTATTCCTACCGTGTATAGGTCACTCACTACTACTATATGTGCCATGTCCATCTATATATCAGCTTCTCTAACCCACTGGTTAGAGAAAACATACTAACTACATAATAAATAGAGAGGCAGTCTCTTTTTCCATAGTGGTTTGTGCTGCCTGACTTTAAAATTAAAGATGTTTATTTAAAATCATTAGATGGATGTCTTTGCCTGACAAATTAAAAGTTTGATTACACTGAAGATTAAACTGGATACAAAAATTGCACATTGTACTTTGGAAAGTTTTGCAGTAAATCATTTTTAAACACGTTTTTGCTTTGTAATTATTTGTAGACTACACTAGAAATAAGGTCTGTAACTTTAGCAGTGAGGAAGGCCATAAATCCACAACATTCCTGTTGAGTTATGAACTTTCTCCTGTGTGAGAGCCATTGTAATGCATAGTGTGTGGGGTTGTAAATGTTATATCTTGTGATCCTTATTGCTTGCCCTTTCCAGAGTCAAGCACCAGTGAGCTTATTCAGCTGTGTTATGACTCCCTGTGATGCTGCAGGAGTGCCACTCTATGTCCAGGCCCCTTCTAAAGGTGAAAACTTTCACGGTACTTAAAAATGAATGTGAACACATATCAGATCAGCAGGATGGTGCAGTGAGTAGGTATCAGCAGCTAAAATAACAGAAAATCCTTTTTCATAAACCATCTAGGTATCTTGGAGGCAACAGCTGCAGATGTTCTGCTGTAGTTCTGAATCTTACAAGCACAGGAGGTGGCATATCTATAAAATATGCTTTGTGTGGTATTTTATTTCTTACTTGCTGAACTGGTCCCAGTATTTCTGTATCAGTCTACTGAAATGTACAGATAAATAAACTATGGCTATAAATGAATTACAAAACACAGGCAAATAGATGTGGTTTGAAGAGATACTGGTAGTAGACACTTAAATTCAAAGTCCTCTGATGCATGCACAACTCTCCATCGATCAAAGGTATTAGGGTCCAAAGGCATGGAGAGTCAAAGTGATGCATTTACCCCCATTGATGTGTTCTTCTTGATCAGCTGCACAGATCTAACACGACCGCTTGAAAAGCCCCTGACATGAATGATGTTTCCTTTGATTAGTGCATTGGCTTGAAAAGCTTGTGACTTGAAAGAAACAATGAGGGCATAGCTTCCCTACACGTCAAAGGTAGTACTTCATTTCAAAGGCTCCAGTAGGTCCGTTTCACTAGTTTCAAGTGCAGCAGAAGGCTTTTTATATCTGGCTTCCTGATTTTGATTTTCTAAACATCCTTCAGTGGCCTCTGAAGCAGCCATAAAAAGTCTCTATCAAAACTGCTTGCTGTGACAGACTGGACTGACTCACCAAGTTATTTTACCACAGGGAGCAACAGTTTCCCATATACATCTTTGTAAGCGTTTCATCCAAACAGCTGCCCAAGCTGCTGCAAAGCTTCCCTGTTTTTGTGTTCTTACAGTGCCTTAGAGCAGGGCTGTTCATACTAGTCCTTAAGGACCACTGCCCTGCGGGTTTTAGATTTTACTTACCTGCCTTAGATTATTGTATCACAAAAGGCTTATAGAGAATTTGAGGACAACTTGCTGAGGATATCCAATTAAATTGAATCAGGTGTGTAAGGGTAGGAAAACATCTAAAACCTGCAGGGCAGTGGCCCTTAAGAATCGGATTTGGACAACACAGCAATTGAGTTTTTTACCTCTCATTGAGTTATGTGTTATTAAAAAAAGAACAGAGCTCAGACACTGACTACATTCTGTTGGTAGTACTACCAACAGATAACTATGACAAACTCTGCTCTCCTGAGCCGTGTGCCGATTTAAATTCTATATGCAGCACATAAAAGGTTCTACTTCCAGTTTCTGAACTGTAATGTAAATATGAACATGATTTATTTTTTGCAAATATTAAAATATCTCTAAAAACCATTAAATATAGTTGATAAACCATGATGTTGGCATTAGAAATATGTCTATGCACGTGGATATCAACTATTCGCGAATACATGCAAAGATCATAGTTGCATGAAGTTTCAGTTCTAATTATGACCTCTTCCTAACCTTAAATAAGTAACTTTTATTTTTAACGTTCACCAAGTGATGTCAAAACCCTAAAAGCAACCAGAAAAAGACAAAGTTTCGTCCAAGCTGTTGGTTGCAACCTGTTAATTGGTATTTATAATGATAGCATTTTAGAATAATTAAGCTCAAATGAGGACTGTTTTCTAATTTCATTAAAGTAAAGTTTTTTGTCACATCTATGCAGTATGTGATAAAAGCCACTAATGGAACATTATCTAGACTGGACTTGATCTTGTGTCTCACAAAGCCCCAGCGTTGTAAACATAGAAGTAGGTTCCTCCATCCAAAACCACCTCTCCACCTGCCTTATGACTACTTGATGATAGAATTAACAATAACATCAGCTTTGAGAAGGAAATTCTACATGAGGTGTATTTCCCTCATGCCACTTGAAGAGCTGGTATACTGGATGATGGGTATGAACAATCAACAACTTTGACTGTTTCCGTTGAAAGATTTGTTGGCTTTAGTATAAATTTCATGGAGTTAAAGACCTACATCAGCGTGATAGCTGATAACAATGCTAGTATGATGATGGTTAGCATGCAAAATTATATATCTACCAAAATTTTTACCAGTGCATTTAGGACATTCCACAGCTGTACAAAACATAAAAATATAAAAATAAAATAAAAATCAAATACTGGAAAAAAGAACTACAAAAGTACAACTAGAGTTTAAACCATCACAGCTAAAATATAACTTGACCTTTTATATGCAAAATAACTTGCTAACGAGGCACCCTGTGTGGAAAACCAGCTTTTGTCTTTATACTATTGCTGCTGTCTGCAGACAATTCCTCCACTTTCTTAAGTTAAACAGTGACAATTTTGGCAGTAACTCTTTAACCATTACAGTGATCAAATTTTTTGGGATACAGCCACCTCACAGACCTCTGTTTTAACCCTTATGTGGCTGGTCAAACACGACCCAGTAAGGCTGTTTTCTTGTAATAACTATGTAATGAAAACTTACCATTTTATATTCCAGCCACTCCAGCCATGCATGTGTGTTTATTCATATAGCTACATATTAATTTACAGGTTTGCTTGTCATTCAAAGCATGCACCTCCTTTCATGTTCCCTCATTCAATTTGTCATGACCCATAGATATACAGTACGTTAAATCAATAGAGAGAGATAGATAGAGATAATCTTTGAATCAATCGATTGAATTAATATCATTGAAGCAATGAGAAGGTGGGGGGGTACAAAAGCCACGGCTCAGCCACAGAAAGAAGCAAATAACTAAAGTGAAATGTGTCAGATCTGCCAGCAAAGATACAAAACTCTAAAACAAAGATAGTAAAGTCTACCACTGGCGCGGGAAACAAAATGGTCATACACACAGGTAGCTTCTGGTTGGTACCACAGACAGCTCTCTCACACACACTCACACACATACAAGCATGCAAGCACACACAAAATGGATGTTTATCTGTTGTAATTGTGTCATCTTATCTTTTAAAAATGAATACTGTCATAGACACAGTCACACACACAAAATGTGTGTTGATGTTGTTCTATTGCTGTAATCTCCTTTACCAATTTTCGAAATGTGTTTTAAAAGCTAAATAATAATGAAACTTAAAATATTTATTTATCAAATCATTCTTGTAAATAAAAAAATATATAATACAGATGATTAATCTTAATACAAAAAAACAAAACAAAAAATTGATTCTGACATGAGTCATTTTGACCCACTTATAGAAGAACATGGTCCAGTCACTCATGCATCTAAGGGTTAATGTCTTTTCAATATATAATGTTATATATTTAACAAATGAGCGTGTTAAAAATTAAATATCTACATTTAGTGATCCAGTGACTGATTCCCTATAATGTAAGAGTTATAACAATATTGTTTGACTTTGATTGGTTTACAGATGAGGGGAAAACAAGATGCCAGGAAAAGTTGACTTTTAGTTTGCTGTTGAGGGTTCAGATAGAGGGTGCTGGAATATAATTATTGATTTAATCACATAGTCCTCTGCACCTGATTTAACAACTCATTATTTTCAAGTCTGAACCCTAAGGATAGATAAAGTATTGTTTGACTGGTCCAGTGCATTGGTTGATTAGCACTCTGATTAAGACTAGAGGTGGAGTGTGTGAACCTGTGGAGAGAGAGAACAATGTGGGCAGGTGTAAAAACAGAATGTGTGGTTGTTACACACTTTGTCTAACTTTTAGCATTACTTCAACCTTCATTTACCTTTTTCTTTCTTTTGATAGTTGGTCATGTTTGTCTCAAAATAATACCCAGAGACCAATCTGACCTGACAAAAATGTCAGGAATACACGTCAGTACAGTGACAAGGGATGTCAAATCCTTCCTACAGCCTTCAGTGCTCACTCAGCTGACAGTGCTGATATGAATTAAGATTTGGGCTTTTTGATAGTCCCACATAGGTCACAGGCTTCAAGGAAAGGCTCACATTTTGAACAAAACGAGTAAATATTCCCTGTCACAGAAATAGTGATGAAAATTTAAAACACTGAATGACTGATTTCTATCTGTCATGCAGTGAAATGTCACTCAACTCTAAATGGAGGCTTTTAACAACGAAGGTTACCACACAACTTGTTTAACTCTGCAGAAAAGACTAATTGACCTTTTTAGCAATAGAACAGTGTCGATCAATAATGTTTTCCAGCCAGAATCACGTGTGAAACTTCATTAAAGTGTAGGGTTGATTACCATTGATTCAGAATTATCTGATTACACAGACGCGTCATCATGTCTTTTGAAGTGATAATAAAAATGAAGAATGTAAAAAAAATGAAATCCTGAAAATGAATGTGGTATTGAGACATGTTTGTTATGTAGGTCATTTGTTTTCAATTATGGGCAGGAGTATGCTTGTGGTTACAGAGGTGGGCTTGGGTCTAGAGACCCTGTGTTAGAGTCCCCAGGCTGGCAACTAAGGAAAACCACTGTGGGCCCCTGAGCAAGGGCCTTATCCCCTAACTGCTCCCCAGGTTCTGCAATCTGGCAGGCAAATCCTTCTAGCAACTAGGATGGGTTAAATGCAGAGAAAGAATTTCCCAGCTGGGATTAATAAAGTAAAAAAAAAAAAAAAACTATACTGGCTGTTAAATTGTTACGGTAAATATGGAAAATGATATCTGTTTGATCATTTCCCATAAGTCATATTTGTGTTTTGATTGAAATGAAAGAATTTTCTGTAACCAAGTCTCAACAACCAAAATTAAGAATAAATGGGAACAGGAATTGGGGATGCCTAATACAGAGGAAATTTGGAAGGAAAATTTGGAAAATGTGAACACTTGTTCAATTAATTCCAGACATGGTTTAATTCAATTCAAGGTGCTACATAGACTAATTTATTCAAAGGCTACACTGCATAAAATGTTTTTTGAAATATCATTTGCATGTGACAAGTGTGGGAAAAATTATACCAATTTAATTTATTCTTGTGTTTTGTGTCCAAAATGACACAACTACTGGGAAATTATATTGGCTTGACTGTTAAATGTTTGTATGGTATATAGTATATGTCAGGGCTACTCAATTCGGTCCTACGAGGGCCGCAATCCAGCAGGTTTTCCATGTATCCCTGCACCAACACACCTGAGTCAAATTAGGTGGCTCTAACAGCCAATCAGGTTCTACACAATGACTCATTAATTTGACTCAGGTGTGTTGGTGCAGGGATGCATGGAAAACCTGCAGGATTGCGGCCCTCGTAGGACCGAATTGAGTAGCCTTGGTATAATAACGCTTTAATTTATTTAATTAATTACATTTATATTTTTAATGCAATTAATGCATGCGCGGCATGACAAGTCCAATACATATGTGATTTCTCTGTTATGACAGCAGGACATGGAGAGGCAAGATGGAAAAGATGAGGCACACACACAATTTTCCTGCAGTCTTTTTGAAACTTATCCTGCGTTTTGCACCAACGTGTCTGCTCTAGTGGATCTCTGGTCATCTTTGTTTGGAGCACAGTTGCTTCCTCCCTCTTCTCTCATGCTGTTCCGTGAATCATAATGTCTGTCGGTGATCAACTGATCAGCTTTTCTCTCTTGCTGCCTTTTTTGTGGTTCAGCTGAAAGGAAGGAAACTAGCGGTTCATGGTTCAAACATATTTACCACACAATAATGAATACATACAAACTAATGTGTAATGTTTGCATTTGTAAACCATAAAAAATGTCAACTGCATTATGACAGCTTCTCATGGTGGTATGTGTGATTTAAATAATTAAAGATTTTTCAATTTTTATTTTTTTCTACCTTGTATCATAAGTTAGAAAGTTCAGTTAGACCTACTCACAGTAAGTCTAATTGAACTTTCTAACTTATTGATCTTAACTGATCATATAATGGACCAAACCTACTGTATGTGGCAAAGTAAAACTGCTTGTAATGTGCATCTGATAAATTCAGCTTATTAATGAAAGAGAAGTCTCACTGTAGGGAAATTCTGTGGGAAATCACAAAGGAGGTGAGTTATTGCTAAAAGAGAACAGGCTGCTTGTGAGCAGTAGGCAAATCCCCTGGAAGGAGTAACATTACACAAGTAGAATATGAAATAAAGTTGATTTTTTCTATTCTATTGACAGTGATTCCTGTTTGCAGTTTTCTGATCTTCAGCAACAAAATGTTTGTGAAGCTTGATCCCTACCTTTGGGGGGTTTAGAAACACTTAAATTATGGCTATTTGTGCTATAAAATTGTGTGAACATGCCTGTCACATTACCCTATGTATGTTATACCATAATACTTGCCTGAATTTTTTAGGAAGGAAGAATTCTCTCAGTCAGAGAGGGGGAAAAAAACACCACCGTGTTTAAAGAGCAGAGAAACCAGCACAGGATGATCAGTGGATATAAATTTCTATATTTTGGCTCCAAATCATTGAAGAAAAAAGTTTTCACCTCCAGCATGTAGAAAAAATTTAATGTTTCCATTTTATTTATACCTGAGGCTATGTTTACAAACCCAAATGGTCAGGTGTGATTCGGTAAGATGTCGTCTTTTGTATCTCATGACATGGCCCTATGTACAAATAACTGGGGGCCTATAAGGAAGGGCATATTTGAAATTGTATGTTTGTGTTGTTTCTGTTCTTTTTTTTTCTTCCTGAAATACCCTTTACATTATGTTGTCAGACATTTACAACACCATCCAGAGCCTGCTGCGTAAAGTACTGTTATATTACATTTTGGCTTTTTAAGAGTAGTTGGTCATGGTATTCTTGCTCATCTTGGGCCAAATTTTTTTTAAAAAGAAAAAGAAAAAAAAAAGAAAAAATAAATCCATGAAATTAGCTTAATTTAGCAATGAGTTGAATTATTCTACAAAAAGCATTGCATCAAAAACAAAACAAAGATTTTTATCGTGCTTTCAGATTGTGTCCCTCAAAGCTTCCGCTTGTCTCCAGTCTTGTTCATAATTTTTATTAACATGATCTTAAAATGTAGCTGAGATAAGTAGTGTGTCCAGCCATGAAACATCAGAGGCTGAACCCCTGAAATTTGTGGATGACGTGGTTCTGTTGGGGTTGGTGATGGCCTAGAAGCAGCCAGGATAGGCTCCAGCCTCCCATGGCCCTGCATTGGAATAAGTGTGTATAAATATTGGATTAATGGATAGTTGCGTTAGTCCTGTTAACTTCTAACATACAATAAAGAGAGTTGAAATGGAGTCAAAAGCAGCAGTAATAAGAATCAGGACTTCAAAGAGAGGGCATGGTTGTCTGCAAGAAAATCTTAGTGAGAGTGGAACAAGACATAAAAAGGCAGAAAGCTGGTGAACCTGCTGTAATGCAGGCATTGCACTGGATCGTGTTGGTCACACAATTTTGATGGTGGTACCAGGAAGTGGGTAAAACAAGTTTTTTTTTTCATGGTTTAGCTTCCCTGAAACAGCAGTGTTTCTGGGACTCAGGCTAAACCTAAAAGTCTCAGCTTCAGTAGATCAGACTTTCGGGTTCAGCCTCTTTGCCTTTGTGTCAAAAGAAGATAGTTAAGCTGGTTCAAACATTTGACCAGGATGCCTCCTGGGCATCGTCCTTGAAAATTGACTGTGCATACTTTTTGAGGGATTATATATGTCAGGTTCCCTCAGAAAGAACTGGGAATTGTTGCTGGCCAGAGGAACATCTGCAATATCCTGCTTGGCCTCTTGAATCTTTGACTAAGGCTCAGATAAGCCAAAGGGTGTAGTAAATGGATTTAAGCATGGTAGTATGGAGATATCAAAGCGTATATCATTTATTAAGGTGGGTTCTGTCATAAACATGACACAATCTATGTTAGAGTGCAGATACAAAAATATTATGATGGCATAAGTACACTAGGTGTAATGTTAACACTTAAAATAACAGAATAAAACCTCAGGTGCACCACTCTCACTTACAAGGAAATAAACTATATATTTAAATTATTCAGTCTCACAGTGTCATTCTACTGTCATTTGGCAGACGCTTCTCCCCAAAGCAACTTACATTCTTACACTTGTAGAGTTTGAACTGACTTTAGGACCACAGAAATAAACCACAATGACCACTTAAAATAAGATATAGTTATTATCATTCTAAGGACTACTAAAGGTAAAATATGAAGCTTTAAAGCATAAACAGAAAATATGTAAATAGGATGTTTAATCAAAGTTTATATTGTGAAGATGTAGGAAATATTAACCACCAATGAGTTTAACTGTGAAGTTGATTAATATTCGTGACAATGAAAAAAGGATTAGATGTCTTTGTTTAATAGATATATTTGTGCCTACTGAAGAAACAGTGGTTCACTATCCCCAGTCTTTGTGACACCAATAAGCCGCAACATGAGGGGGAACGTTTCCTGGTCAGATGGTACTGACTCTTGACTGAGGTTGATACTCTCATGTCGCAGTTGGACTTTTCCTGTATCCTGTAGGATGAAACAAAGTTGAGTTGGATGGTACCAAAGACGCTACCAGAAGCTGGAAGTCGTCTGTCATTTTTAGAGGAATTTCTGATGATGCATGTATGACTCTTGTTTTTTCTATCCTTTTAATCCTGAACAGCTTGAAACAGCAGTGTTTCTGGTGTTTAAACCTAAAAGTCTCAGCTTCAGACTTTCGGGTTCAGTCTCTTTGCTTTTGTGTCAAAAGAAGCTAGTTAAGCTGGTTCAAACATTTGACCAGGATGCCTCCTGGGCATCGTTCTTGAAAATTGACTGTGCATACTTTTTGAGGGATTATATATGTCAGGTTCCCTCAGAAAGAACTGGGAATTGTTGCTGGCCAGAGGAACATCTGGAATATCCTGCTTGGCCTGTTGAATCTTTGACTAAGGCTCAGATAAGCCATTTTCTCCTAAGTTGCCTCAAAACTCCCATACTCAAAGCCAGAATTTAGCTGCAGGGCGTTCTCCTCCAGGCACAGCTAATCCTCAGGTTACCTGTTTAACTTCTAATTGTGAAAATTCCAAAGCATGGCCTTTTAGGAGTGTGTCATTACTTGCTGAATTCTAGTCCCACCAGATTGTTATACTGGTGTAAGTAAAGGGATTGTAAAGTGAGGAAAGGCATTGAAATGCTGCACAGTCCACATGTTTTGGTTTGGGATTGAGTTCAAATATGGTGAAATGATGAAAGGCAAACTTCTACTTAGCTGGAACTACTTTGATGTTCTCCTGTGACCTGCTTCTGCTCTGAACTCTGCTCTCTCTGTTAAAACATCCATCATGCACAGCAGCAGGTTGAGGACGGGTCAGTTTTCCCTCACCTGCACAAATCTGGAACACCTGCTTTGTTGCCAGAGACAGGTGGAGCCGGAAACGGGGCAGGCGATGTTTCATGATATCAAGGACCTTTCTAGAGAAGTCTTTCTACTGTCCATTTAGACGATTTATACTGAAAAGTGCAAACTCATCCCACTTTAGCCCAACAAATGATTCTAACATGGACTGTATAGTTCATATCCAAATATTAGCTTATTCCAATTTTCTCTTGTTAATCAACGTGCGGTTTTAGTGCCATATTGTGTACTGCTGGGAGGGATGACAGCACACTTAGAAGCAGTAAGCTGAGTTTGAGCTTACAAGCCTCAGGCTGTTTGATTTGATTCACAATCCGATTTAATTTGCTCATAACTTCAGACTTCAGATAGCAAGTCTTTCCCTCTGCTTCATGTAACATTGTAATATTGACTGAAGAGTGAAACATTGTTGTTCAGTCTTGCATTATTAAAAGTTTCTACTTTCAGACAAAGGTTCCTTTTTTTCTTTTTTACATTGTTTACTTTGACATGTTTTGACCAGCAACTGCAGTCTACCTCAGAAGCATCAGCTGACAGCTGTGACATGTCTATCAGCTGTTATTCCTAGGCGTGGCCAACCTGACGGACGTGACTGAACCACCAGGATGGCCACATCCCCTGCCGTTTGATGGTCTCTGGAGGAGAGTCTCAGGTGTGCGAGAGCATACTTCCTTCCTTTACCTCAGCCAGGGACACCATCAACCAGGACTCTGATAAAATGTTTCATCTTGATGTTTACCAAGATTCATTTTATAGTCATTCCACTCTTATATGGCCTTTAAAAAGAATAGAATATGTTGCATCTTAAATATTTAAAAAGTTGTATTAAATATTCTTATTGAAATATTACTGGGTGATAATATTTCTCTGTCAAAACTGTTTACAGTTCATGAAGATGATGTGAAAGTAATGAAACCACCAGATGTAACAACAGCAAGCAGGACAGCCAATATTATTAAACTCTGATGTGAACCTGACTATAAAAATGTTTTTCTTGTTATCAGTGACATACGTTCTTCTGCAGCAGTAATTAAAGCGATTGTCCTCAGTGAAAAACTTGTTGAGAATATATCATTGCCTTTTTGATATTACAAAACTGAGTTCACTTTTGACATTAGATAGTCACTTTAGTTTTAATAATCAGTTCATTATTGCACAAACGTGGCCCAATGAGCCACATGGCATGACAAGTCTGCATTGGACTCTCTGAAAGCAGGCTCAGCTGCTCACCCCTCGCTCAACTCAGTTGTTAAGAATATTGTTTTAATTATTTAGAACCAAAAATTATGACAGAGGTTTATTTCCCATGATGAAGCGCCAGTTTATGTACCCGGCTCATGTGCCAGCATTAGCTTTGAGGAAACAAACGAAACGAAAAAAACAATGGATGTGACTATGGTCTATCTAATATGACTCAGCTTTAGTTTTAAATCTCTATCAAATCACTGGTTTTAGTACAAACAGTTAAGGTAAGAACTCACAAATGGCCGTTTCAGCATAGTTTGGCACAGTTTGACCATTGCTCTCAACATCGCCCCATTGGGGGACATTAGGTTTTAAAAGTTAGAGTTGTTGTAACTAGTGCCATAGTGTTCAGGTAGAGGTTGTTCTGCAGACAAATGATAGTGCTGTCTTTAATTTATACATTCGAAAGTAAATCACTCTTTTTAGCTTAATGAACCTTGATGAAAATATCTAGCTGCTTAGCTGTTAAGTTCTTCACATGTTCACCAGGTAAACATTGATTTTGCTTGATGTTTGGTGCTAGACAGGTAGGATGTGAGGATGTTTGATATGTTATCTCCAAAATCATGCCCTGTATGATGATTAGCTAGAATGTACTTCACTCCTAACATCTCACATGCTTGTTTTCAGAAACGGAACCAAACAAAACCAAAATTAATAAAATAATAATTAAAAAAATAGTAGTAGTTATAAGGGACATAAACTCTAATCCAAAGAATTTAGAGCATGTTCTACCATAAACCTTCATTTGGACAGAAAGTATTTAAACCCAACAACTTCCCATGCTGACACAGAACATCTGCCATCAAAGCAGATTCTGTTAGTTTTCATCTCTGGATAGTTTCTCAGATCTGCCATGTACACACACACAGATCATGAAGTGTAATCATGCCATTTTTTGCCTCTCCATCCAGAGATGAAGGTTTTTATTGATTTTGAATGCCAGTTTAGTAATTCGACAAACCTGTACAAGTGAAGCTGAAAATCTGTTTAGATTTCAGCTTCCTAGCCCCCCTCCCCATCTCTGTCCTGCAGAAAAACACACATCCCCGGCATTTTTAGAGTTGTTTCATCAGAAGAAAAAGCCGACATTCAGATTCTCACCAAGGCCAAGATAAAGACGATCCTTTAGATTGTCAACCAAACCTAGGATCTTTATTGACCAAGACATTAATCCCTTTCTGAATCTTCCTACTTCGTCAACCTCACTCACAGTCCAGATAAATCAGTGTAGGTCATTCTTTTAATGAGGGAACTAATGCTGGTCTCCCTCCGAACACCATTAACCTGTCTGTGTAAAAAGGACACTGGAGGCAGGCCATTGATTATGCTTTAATCTCTCACTTGCAACCTCTTTTCTTGCAGTTGCTGTAATGGAACCGATTGGTTTCCAATGGTTCCGATATTAATCCAGTTGTCAAAAACAAGCTATAGTTTCTCCATGTGACTTGATAATGATATATATATATAAACTGTGACAGTGGGAGAGCATCCTTTTGCAAATACAGTAATTATGAACTACAACAGATGGTCAGTTTGCCAATCAGCACATAAACTTTGGTGCTGACTGCATCTGTTCTGCAAACGGAATTGAAATGTTTCCTCAAAGATAATGCTGGATAATGATGGGGACAAGCTGAATATGAATAAAAAGAATCTGTTCATTTTCTGCCCTCCTGGTGCTTGCTTTGTAACTCTGCAGCCTACAAAACTCTGATCATATGAACCTTTAACCTATTACTTTAATGTAAAGCACAGCTGAAGATGTTAGAAATAGTAGAAAAGCAAGAAATCAAAGAATACAGGCATCATTTAGTCGTCTTCTCTGCTGATCTGCTCATGATTAAATTTTGACTAATGAATAATTTTCTCATTTGAGAATAGACTCACTTGGGCTTTATCAAGCCAGTCTGGGGTCAGGTTGTTATGTGGTCACCTTTCTGATCTTTGTTGCCTCACAAAACAGGGTAGTTGGATATATATGTGGGGGAGTCTTCCCATACAAAAAGATAATGACCATGATTTCTGCAGGTGTCGTCCTGTAGCACTGCATGAAGAAATAATTTTCCATAAACTGGCCTCAGGTTTGGAGGTTGATTTTCTAGTTTTTCTTGACACAGTTTTGATCCTTATACATTAGGAATCTTATTCACTGGTGTTTCCACCTTTGTCATCTCAGCAATGTATGTGAAACTCTGAGAAGGTTGGAAATTTGAAACATAGAGTCTCAGGAAGAGAAAAGGCTCCTTGTAGCTTCATGTTTGCAGTCATTTTGTGCCAACTTGTCTTTGTCCCATTTTACAAACCCTGCTTCATATTTGCAAGGCAGCATTTGATTGAAGTGTGGCAGCGCTTCAATCAAACTCTGCATTGAGCTGGCAGCCTTCACACAGTTTTTGCCTTTTGTCCATTTGTCCTTTTTTTGGGGGGGGGGTTCTACTTATTTTAACCATGTAAAATATTTATTTGCCCACTAACAAGATACACTTTGATATAATGTCTTAATCTCCACATTCACGGTGAGACATTTTCCCTGAAAATGAGCAGATCCAGTCAGCATTAAAGCTTGTACGCCTCACAGCTGTAGATGTGCACAGAATATTTATTTGCCAAACTTTAGAAATGTGGACAGAGAAAGTTCTTCTCTGATCTACTCACTCTTTAAGACAAAACAAGAGAGCCATCTAGGGATGGGAACTGATAAGATTTATTGATATCAATGCCATTATCAATTCTGCCCATCAATCCATTTCTTTATCAATTCCCTTATCAGTTCTAAGAAGAAACAACACAGATTCAGTGTCAAAGAATTTGTCTGACTATTTAATATTTAAAAAGTGTCAACTTTGAGTTTAGAATTTTGTCATCACACAAATAATGATACAGATTAATATTTTTAAACTGATATTGATGTCAAAACTACAGATTTTGTCTGAAAAGGGGAAAATAATACAGCACTTTATTTATATATATATATATATATATATATATATATATATAAACTGTAGATTTTTAAATGAAGTCAACCAAGAATTCAATAAATTAAACACTGACCACTGTATTGTGATGCTCATTAATGCAATACTGCCACTTTAACCCAAAACAGATTCACCAGGTGAATAAATGAGTGATGCACAGTTCCAATATCTGGCATCTGAATGCTTCTCATTAGCATTTCTCTACAATTATATTAGGATTCAGCACACTTTTATACCTTATCCTTTTAATAAAATACTGATCAGTATGAGGCTATTTGCCTTATTTACACAACTGTATGTCATTTTTTCTCTGCTCTCTGAGGCACACACAGAAGGCACTTCACAAAATATTCCCCAGATAACTGTTTCAACATTTCACTCTCAGAATGGATTTTATTAACAATGTGCCTGACTATAGATAAAGCAAGTTTATTTGTCTTATTAAGTAAATTCAGTGTTTTACATAAAACATTAAAAGCATTACAAATGGTGCAAAGAAAGCATTAAAAAATAGTTAAAGGCAGCAACAAATAGTAAAAATCACAATAAAACCATAAATTAAATAAAAATGATTAAAAGCAAGTTATAGCCTGCTAAAGTCTCCATGAAGCACATACACACCTGTGGCTACAGCTGAGCTATCTGCTAAATTAACAAGCTGCTAACAACCTCCAGACAGAAACAGCAGGAATATTTTCACCAGTAGGAGGAAAACTCACAGTTTGTCAGTGATGAATTCTCCAGCATCCAGAGAAAACAGGAAGTTATTCCAGTAATTTCTAACGGGACTGAATTAAAATAAGATGCATATCAGGCAGACATCCGACAAGTACTGTACTCCACTCACGTAAGAAGCAGAGTAGTGGTTAGGCTGTGCACTCCTCCGCCAAGAATATAGGTCTGTCCTATGATCTTTTACTATTACTGGTCCTTCCAGTACAAACATTAGAGCTCGTGCCATTGTCATGTCTGTTAATGAGTGTTACGTCCCCCCCGCTAGGGATCAGGGAAAACACAGCAAAAAAATAAAGATCCGATATAAAAGGAAAACAGTTCTTTTATTCCTACACAAAATAAATCCAAAAACCAGTCTCTAAACACACACCGGGAGCCTTAAAGATAACAGAAAATATCCTATTAAAGAAAACCCGGAAATATCTACAGTTTCAATAAACAAACGAAAAGTGTCCTTTTTCCAGGTATTAAATTTAAACAATAACCCAACAAAATCAACTCAAAACCAACCAGAAACCCTGGGAGTAATACAAAAAAAACCAAAAAAAAAACACACAGCTAATAAACTCAAGGCGTCTCTTTAACGAAAGTCAAATAGTCAAACAATTTAACATAAATGTTTATCAAAAGCAAAAAGTTCATCAAAAGCACAAATTTAACTGAGAGAGTCTTTTCACCACTTTACAAACAATCCAGAAAGCTCAGTATCCACAATTCCACCATCTAACAGTTAAACCATCCAATTCAACACAATCTAAATCTCAGACCAAAGGCACCCTTGGCGCACTGGTGTTACCCAACCACACAGCCGCCCTGACAGGTTGTCTTTGTCTGGCTTTTATGGGTGATTAGTCCATCTGGGCGGTCTTCTGGGGATGAGTGGGAGGGTCAGCGTCCAATCTGGACTTCGAAAGGAGGGAACCTGGAGTGAGTCAGCAGCCAATCCTTGGAGTTCTGCAGCACAGCATACTCTGCACAGGAGGCCTTGGCCTGGGGCCGCAACAATGAGCACGGTTACATGGCGTTTTTAAATTCAGATTTATTTATTCAGAATTAAACAATTCAGAGTTAAAGTATTATCCTTCACGTTTACATGGAAATAGTAATTCCAAATTCAGATTTGCATGGACAACACATTCAACTCATCAGGTGTTTACAAGGTCATTTTTAATCTTTTTAAATAGGATTTAATTTTTATTCTGAACTGAAGGTAGGTTGTAAATCTAGGCGTTCTCATGCTCTTGATTGCCTCTTGCGGCAAACAACAATCGCACATGCCTGACGTTGTTTACTTGTAGTCAGTGAGCTGGCCAGCACCTGTTGGCTCCGGTAACATCAAGAACCCTGCGGCTTCTGTAGGGAAACAGTTTTCGATTCTCATCCCCAGAGTGAGTGAACCTTGAAGATAAGGATCTAGTAGAG
Organism: Melanotaenia boesemani; assembly: GCF_017639745.1. Lineage (NCBI taxonomy): Eukaryota > Metazoa > Chordata > Actinopteri > Atheriniformes > Melanotaeniidae > Melanotaenia > Melanotaenia boesemani. The sequence goes on along the minus strand of NC_055700.1, from coordinate 22,159,346 downwards.
GCCAAACTTATAAGTGCTGGAATATGGCTGCTGTTTCAGTCATAATCTGATACAGAAAAAACAGACATGCCTCAACTAAATTTTATCATCTCTTCATTCTCAGGTTAAAATCTTTCTGGTAAAGGGGAAACTCTGAAACAGGCATTTAATTAAGACTGGAAAGATTTTTTTTGCACAAACACTCTGGATTCATTTGCTAAAGTAGCATTCGTTGCATTGTTTTGTCTCATAGTTTTAAATTGGTCCACGTTACATGACAGGCAGCCTCTGTCCTGAGGGTCTGAGGTGGGTGGATGGTGGGGGTGTGCTCTGAATAATGAGAAGATGCCAGATGGTCCATGTCAGGCAGTCTTTTTCCTGTGGGTCTGGACAGGAAGTTGCCCTGTACAACATCATCAGCCTGTCACAACAAACTAATAAACATGGAAATAAGATGGACGGACAGCAAATAATAACACACACGATGCATAGCTGCATTGCTTCATACTGTGCCTCTTTGTGCTTTGGTTTGACCTTGTTGCTGTTGTATCATAGGTGTCCGTTTGTCCCTTTCTGCTTCACATCTGTCAAGTACAAACCAGTAGAGCCGCATGGGGCTGTAGGCATACCTACAAAACCAAGATTGAAAACTTTGTTTTGGTCTTGAATCAGTTTGATGAGTGCCGGACGGCTTCACATTTGCATAAAACTAAATTTAGTAATTATTTCATGCAAATTTGTTCTGACTTAAGACATCAGAGGTGATAAATTCATCAACTGTGTTAATAGATTTTGACAACTCAAATAGAATAGCATCCATGCAGTGCAAGTATGTTTTGGCAAAGAGTTAATATGAGGCCCATTGTGTATCTCTTGAGATGCAGCTCACTTCTGTTTTTTTTTATTTATTCCTTGAACCTAATTTAATCTAGAAATGATTCTGGTTTGCCATTGTGAGGACTGGTGAAGATTCAAGGGAGAAATCTGAGCCCTGAGCAACATAACACAAGACCTATGAAGTCTCTTGAAAACCTGACACACTCCTATATTTAAAAAGGGAACTTTTTTCACTCAGTAAAATTACATTTATTACATATCAAACAGTCTTTGGAAACTATCATTTTTTTTTTTAATTCTGTCACCTAGTAGTTTTTTTGAACACAAGACATTGTTTAGATATCAAACAAAACAGAAATGTGAGCAGTAATTCATGGAAAATCAACAGAGACAAACTATTGATGTAATTTATTCCCAGATAAAAGGATTGTTCACATACAGTAGCTTCTTCATGGGCATCCTGCAGTGCTGCCATTTATGATAAAAATCAGTCACTGGGCAGTCAACTGCAGTGCAGATGACAGGGGAAGGTGATAAGGTTTGTTGGCATTCCCAGCCAGGAAGAGCAGCCCATGGGAGGCCAAAAATGACAAGGCCACTGCAGAATAATGCCCCCACACGTGGCTTGGATGGTGAGTGAGATATATCTCTCCCAGAGGTACCAACACATTGTCCACATACCTGCCTCTGATGACAGAAGAGGTAGTGAAAACAGAGAGCGGCTAAAAGAAAAATGGAAAGCAACTGACATGTAAAGTCTCACATGAATGTGATTTAGTAGCGTGTTCATCTTCCACACTGGTCTAAACACTATCAATAAATTACTGATTGTCATTAACAAAACAAAACAAAACAAAACAAAAAGACTGATGTACTGGAGAATGGAATAATGATCTACGGTAAACAAACACCAAGTGGCTAAATCTCATATAATCATCTGTAAAAGTCTTACTTTTGCTGTTCAGTTAATCATCCTGCACCACATACTACTCCATGCAAAGATTATGAATATTTAGAATTTCAGTGCTGAAGAGTAATCTATTAAAGTCATCTCTATGAACTTGACAATAACAATTAAGCGTGCAGTCAAGAATGTCATGATGTTTTGTTGTTTTCTTTTCTGTAACATCACACCAGCTGTAGCTGTGATTACAGTAAATTTGAAAAAAAAGCAGCACAAAAACATCATCAACATAATTTAGAAAAAGTTACCAGATAGTAGGTCGGTTGTGTTGTTCCAAACAGATTGCTTTTTTAACCAACCTTAAGACCTGCAATTAAACACACATGACTTCAGTATGCACTCAGAAATGCCGAATTCTTCAATGCTTTTAATTATGTACTACATTCCTTATTTTGTATGTAAAACTGTAATACAGAAAAAGGAATAAAGATAATTTATTCTCTATACACATGCATGAAAAAAAACAAAACAAAACAAACAAAAAAGAAAAAAAGATGGGTGGACACATGTACCAAAGTAAAGAAAAATGCTACATGCTAACATATCCCATGTTCTAACCAGCACAACAGGGTAACAGCCAGCTTCCACCAATTAAGTACAAACCATATTTTCTCTGTCTTTTCTCTCTTTATCTGATGTAAGTGTACGGATTTGTTGACATGATTTCTTTACTTTTAAATCAGGAGTGTGTGCAATGCAAACTGAACAAATTTCTTCAACAAGACTTCTTGTAGATACAATCATGTTTGGAGCTGCATCAGTGACAAGACACTTTACTTTATTAGTTATGGCCCAGTCATCCGTCATGCCCCTTTTGACTTGTGCCAAATTGTCAGCAGTGTGACTTTGTGGAAAGTGTTGCAATCACAACACAGATGTACACAACTGCATATTCTCATTAATGCAGTGACAGGTAAGAGCCAAGTAAGCCTCCGTGTTCACTGATGTCCACGTCAGCTGTTATACTCACTGCCACAGCTTGCTGTAATTCTATTTTCTCTCTTTCTCGGTCCTCCTCGTATTTTTTGTCCAACATATCTTTGGCAGTCTGAAGAGTACATAAAGTTAAACCAAAAGCCACTCAAAATATTTAAATTAAATATTAAATTAATTAACTATATCATGTACTTCTCTAGACGTTTTCAGTATAAACCTTTCTGGTTGGCAAAATATATGATGGCTTAAGGACCTGAAGCAGTTCCCTGAACTCCTCACTCTCAACAATGCTCAGGGGTTGGCAGTCCTTGATAATAAAATTCAATTGCCTGGTCCAATGCCTTCTTTCTGGAAGGCTGATAGTCAAAAGTGAAATAATAATAAATAATATGTATTCATTTTAAAGAAAACGACCATGAGGTAGTTCTAAAAATTCCATATACCTGTGTTTATTTTAGGTGTATTTTTGTGACCTCCACATTTTCCTGCCTTGCTCTGTGATGCCTGAGCATTGAGGAGGAGCTTTTATTTATGCACGATAGTTCAGTTGTGCACATGCAACATTTAACCTGCAGGAAGGCGCCTCATTGACAGGCAAAACAGCAGCTGTATCGGTCATTGACATGGGGTTTCGCTCTACGGGCTTCACATGCAACAGTGCTACTAAGTTCTTCGTTTTTATTAAACCTTCATTCCTGCATTCCATCTGCCTCCTGCTTGGTCAGCCTACACATCCATGCTACGTGACAAACCATGTATATTTAAACTGAAATTATGGGTTTTAAAAAGGAATACTGGTGCTATTGTTACAGATATACTCTTGATAAAAGTAATTAGTAAGTATAATAACATGTCTTTAACCAATAACCAATTTAAATTATTATGCACTATAATAACATTAGCAATTACATTCAAGTATTGCAAGTGCTGCTCGTTTTTTTAGTACATCGTACAAGAGAGGCTGACCAGGAACAAGATGACAACTGAAAAGATGTATGAGGCATTTATGATAACATTTAAATGTTAAGCGATTTATTAAATATTAATGATTAAATGTTGAAAAACAAGCTGTTTTACGATCAACTAAAAATTTGTACTTCATAAAAGTACAAATCTATCCATCCATCCATCCATCCATCCATCCATCCATCCATCCATCCATCCATCCATCCATCCATCCACATGCCAACTGTGCTGAGTTAATATCATGTTTCCTCTGATTCTACAACTTGTGAAAGAACACACCAATGTGGGATTAGTCCAGCTTGTTTGGCTCATTTGTGGCATTAAGGGGGGATTAGTGTTGTAGCTATATGACTGAAATTATGTGTGTAAGGGATTTTAGAAACAAAAAATGCTAATGCTATTTGAGATTGTCATGTATCTGAGACTGTTCAGGCTTTCAAAACAAAGAATGCATAAGAGTGAAATTTAAAAGATAGAGAGTTATAAAGAGAAAAAAAAAATTAAGACACACAATCTTTGCCTATTTAAAGCATTGCCTAAATTTTGATGCATACCCGAGTACAGTTCATGACAAGAACAGGCTTAGCAGATGCTCTTTTCTACAGTATTGCTCTTCAGCTCCTCTTGGGACATAAAAAAAAGTGGCCCCGGCCAGACATTTCCTGCAGCTTGTTCTGTGTCTGCCCTGAGGTTTATTCCCAAGTGAAAATGCCTGAAATACCTCTATAGGAATGCATCCAGGAGGTATCACAAGCCACCTCATCTGTCTCTTCTCAACACAAAGGAACTGTGGTTCAGTTAGAGCTCCCTCTGGATATCTAAACCTTTCACCTGAGGGTGAAGCTTTTGCCAACTTTTGGCTGGTACAAAAAAAACCTGCTTAAAAAAGCCTTACTTTTGGGCTTAATTTCATGTATTGATCACGTTGCAAGTTATAGTCTAATTAAAAATATACATAAACAATGAGTTTACCATGATTTGCAGGCATTATGCAAATTTAAATAACCCATTAGATTAATCTAGAAAATTTGCTAGATTGGAGCACAATAATGCACCCCCAATGAAAACACAAACATGAAATGCATTCAAATCAGCCAGTTTAAGAAACAAACTGCCATCTGTTTAAGTGGTAATTCAGGGAATATTTATTGTATTCAAGTTCAAAGAACTGATTTTCTGAGAACAGATTAACTTGAAGAACAACAGATGTTCTCTTAAAGCTCTGAGCATGGAGGCCGACAAAGCTGGCCCAGTTACAAGGCCTGGTTTCCACAGAGGCTTTGTTTTAAAATCACTGAGTCAGGAAGTATCTGCTTTTAGTTTGTGAGAACAGTGAATAAGGAGGAAGCTTGTGATTTTGGTCTGTTAAACAGACTGTTCTGTACTCAACAATGTTAAAGCAGCAAGCATCACATCTTATTAATTCCTCGATTAGTTTCTCAATTCAGGCTGTCATGGGTATAATGTCTCAGCAGTAAGCTGGAAAATTAATGTCTAGACATTGTCAATAAGTTATAATAAGTGTCTCTCAAATAGTTTACAGATAAAACAGACAAGATCTTCTCTGCAAAGAGTAAGTTACTAAAATGATGGTTTCTTCTGATGGATTATTTAAACCAGATTGTTCTGAATCACATGCTTAAACTAATTAAACTTTCCTCATGATAGGAAACATGAGGTAATTACTTGAAAAACCCCTGATCCTACTAACGGTAAAACAATCTGCAGCTTTATTTGTCTTTACTTTATTCAAAAACTTCAGTTTGACTTTTATTTTAACATATTTTTCTTGTCCTCTGTCTTTGTAAATGTGGAAGATATTTATTTCTGCTGTACCAACTTTAAAAAAAAAAAAACACTATGTTTTTACTTATTTACAGAAAGTTTGTGGAAGCATGATTGAATTTAATTTGCAATAAATCATGTAATTGTATAGCCACAATATTCAACACAAAACAACAACAGATAGTTGTTTTAGTTAAAAAAAACAAACAAAAAAAAAAAGAACTGCATTTTAAGAATAGTGAAGAAAACACAAATTGTGCTGTTAAATGAAAAGCCTACATAACTGAAAATCTGTCAGATTTGCCACATCAAGGAAATATTTATTGTATATTAATATTTTGTTTGGAAGACCAACTGAGTACCGTGCCTTTCTTTTATCCCCACTTTATACCCATAATAAAAGTATACATCAGCAACTATAATTTCTATTTAAATACTTTTGGAGTCACAGAAAAACACTTGTGAGATTTATTAAAATGTGTAAATATGTGGTAAAGAATAAATGAAGATCACACATAAAAAAACAAACAACAAAAAACAAACAAAGACCACCAACATTACATGTAAAAAGAAAGTCTTTGCTTCTAAACTTTCCCTGAAAAAAGCAGCTAGTAAAGGGGTAGGACTTTTGAGATTTACCTGAATTCTTGAGGGTCAGGGCTGTGTGTGGAGAAACTATGATTCCTGGCAGATACTTGAGGTGTTCCATGCTACCGCATATAAGCAGTTGTATAGCTGCAAAATGTTTGTTTTACTTCAGCAAACTTAACTTCAAGTTTTTATCATTTGAAAAAAAACAAAACCAAAACAAAACAAAAAAAACAAGGTTTGGACTCCTTTCAACATATTTGCTGGGGACAACACTCAAAATGAAAATGTATGGCAAAATAGTGGACAAGTCTGTAGACCTGAAGGTAAGGCACACGCAAAAATAAATAAATAAATAAATAAATAAAAAATTGTAAAAAAAAAAAAAAAAACATTAAACCAAATTAAAGAAGCTGAAAGACAAAAGTGGGCCATGGACAGTTCAACTGGGGTCTGCAAAATAGCCATTTTGACTCAGTTTAGCACCATCTGTTCTTAAAGTCCCAAATTGGGGGACCTCAGGATTTAAAAGGTTATAGTTGTTGTAAAATGCAATAGTTTTAAGGTAGTGGTTGTCCAGCAGGCAAAGGCTCATTCTGTCATTAATTTATATTCATAGCTAGGTTAATGATGAAAGTCAATGGACTTGCATTCCCACTTGGGACGATAGTGAGGATCAGACCCCCCCGCAGAAGGATTACTACTTTACAAAAATGATTGTCATTAAACAGATTTTAGTATTGTTCATTACTAAATGTGACCTTTTATTGGTTTAAAGTTGTATTACTACTAGTGTAATACTTCCTACTAAAGTCATAAATGCATCAGGAGGAGCAGAGGCCAATAAAGCAAACAAAACCCCTCTACCTGAAAATGAAAAGACTTACCTGACCACAGAAGCAAAAGAATACACACCTACTTCTAAACTGCCCTAAGTGAAACATAAACAGGAGAAAATGACCCACAAGTAAAACAAAATGGCAGCTGTCCCCTACAAGACCAATCTGGAAAACTAAAGATAATTAACTATAGTCCTACAACCAGACACAACCAAAACCTAGGCTTACACAACAGAGACGGTGCAATGGCAAGTGGCCAAAAAGGCCCAGACATGCAGATCCTCAGTCCTTTTATAAGCCACTCCCAGGCATGGATTAGCTGGAGGCAGCTACCACCTAACGGGAGGAGGAGCACCTAGAGAGTCAGTTCAAAATTAATCACAGGGATCATCCACATTCATGTAACAGTCAGCTAAAATAACTGAGTGTGTTAAAGGTGACTAATGACTTTGCGATATCCACCCTATTGGTTTAGTCAGTCTTACTTTGAGAAATGCATCTAAAAAGTTTTTATCCAAAACCAAAACTATTGCCATGAATTGTCACTGATCAAATGAATGAAAACCTTTTAAACATTCATATGTTCACCCACAGAAAAAAAACACAAAAAATAACAACAAAAAAACAAACAAACAAACAAACAAAAAAATGAGATAGTGGTAAGGGTATGAACCTCAGGATGATTTTCCTTTTGAACCATCAAGCAACATTTTCAAGCTGTGTCAGGTCAAAATGATTGTAAATGAACTTGTGTTTAGACACACAAACTGCTCTGTGCCAGACTGAGATTAGCCAACTAAATAATTTAAATTAGGTTAGATTATCATGTAGGTCTGTGATGGGACTCCAGCCACTCACACCTATGTAACTCCCAGCCCACCAAATATTTACTGCCCATTGTCTGTGCAAAGGGCAAGCTACTGAAGCATAAATATTATACTGGACGTGACCTGCAAAAATCATCTGCTTCTCAGATAGTGGACTGGATTTCTCTACATAGCATGATTTGTGGTGCTTTATTTTCCATCACTTCACACTTTGCAGGTTTGTCAGAACAGAAGGCATAGAATTGCTTCCTCTCTTTCACATACATATAAACACACACACACCAAGTAAATGGATTTATGCACAGCATTAAAGAGCTAATAAGTCAAACAAAGCTGTACGTCAGTGCACATGGCTGCACAAAGAGACTCATTTGAAGTGGCTAATATTCAATCATTTCCTGTCATTTTGATAGGTTTGGAAAATACTGATGTAATAGCCTTTTCAACATATTTCTTCACACCATTTGCACAAGCAATCTCTAGAATTAATAGAGTAACAGGCACAGCTGTTCTTTATTTCCTTAGTGGTTGGGCTTTAAATATTAAACTTGCAAACAATATTAGTCATAGTGACTTGTTCTTTCACCTCCGATAAGTAATATCAGCTTGAAAAGCAACAAAATACAATGAAGTTATCAAATTTCTGTGAAATGTAGAGATCATACTGGGCAGTTAAATACTGTCATTTCAAAATAATGCAAATTAAAGGGGGAGATATTTCATCACAGCAATATATGGCATCTTCGCTTAGTCAAACTGTTAGATTGTTTAACTATTAACAGTGTTTTTTTCTATTCTTTTTCAGTATAATAATGGCTTAATGGCATAGGTTAAGAATCAGCATTCAGTAGATTTCCATTAAAAGATGAAGGCTGCAGAAGTGAGTAGTTATTTTTAGACGGGCTGAGTAGCAGACAAAACAAGGAATACCAGTCATGCTTACACACTCACACCCATGAGAAGTGACCTTGGGCTGCTTACACTCTAGTTGTGGGTGGTACATAGAGTATAAGAAATCACAGCATTAATGAAATAGAGTCAGACTCTGATTGTCGCAGTGCTTAGTGGAGTCTCCAGATATATATCTGCGGGGAATTGCTTGTGTAATCTCTTTGCTTCTAAATAAATATCCTGAAATTGGAATTAATCTCAAGTGGTTTTCTCCATCAACTGACTCAGGGGAATCAGGGAGATTCCAAGAATTTGGGGGCTCGTCCGGGATGAACATAAGCCTGTTTATTTAAATTTGCATCAAATAGAAAGCAGGGACTGATGCATTGACTCTCCTGGCCGGCTACCACAGAAAGGTAAGCAGAAAGCTCTTGAGATCTGAATTCTGCATGTTGAATAAACTAAATTAGGGAAGTCAATGGTATTAGTTCCTATTTCTGTACATTTACATGGAGCACTTCCAGTAAAATACAATACCATACGCAGGGGAGGTAACATCAGCAGTGTCTCAGGGAGGATGGACATGGTGTCTTAATTCTGGGAGGTGTGAAAAGAATTAATTGGCCTTGGTGCCATACAACCTGAGTGGCCACAGAAAACCTCACTGATTGGGCTTGTTGCTCGGGTGTTTTGCCATACAAACCAGCTGGCCACTGAGGGGAGACTGGGAAACTGTAAGGGTTAACTAAAATAGTGAATTAAAAGAGATTTTGGAAATTAGAAAATCTCCCCAGATTTCTCAGGTAAAATAGTGAATTGAAAGAGGTTTAGGAGGTTAGAAAATCTCCCCAGATTTCTCCAGTTTCTGTTAAGAGGGATGAGGAGTGCATTTGAAAGGGCTGGTATTGATAGCCTGAGTCAGTCTGCTTACATTGCAAAAGGTGGGGGCAGCAATGGGGAATGGTTTAGGAAGGCCGTGTTGGAAGGTTTCCTTTGAGGTTAAGACAGCCATGGAGATTAATCCAGACCTTCCTGGAAGTGAAACACCTTCTTGGGAGAGACATTTGTTACATCATCTCAAACAAACCTGTGATGCGGAGGAGGTAGAGGAAGCAAAGGTCAAAGAGTTGGAGGTGGAGCTCCTTAGAATTCAGTTGGGGGAAGCTAGACAGAAAGCTACAGAAAAGAAATGGGACAAAAAAAAAGAGATGGTCAGCAAATGGTGGTCCAGGCTCCTGGTCCTGAGCTGGCCCCAGCTCCTCCCCAGTGGGAAGAAGGAGGCCAGGGCTCCACGGAGTGGTCCTGTGGGAGAGGATGTGGTGGTGGTTATCATGGAGGTAGGGGTATCACAGAAGAGGTGGTCCCTGGGGACAAGGGGATGGGGCCTGTTATGTGTGTGGTGGATATGGACATTGGGCCAGGGAATGCAGGCAGGGGTGTAGAGGCCAGGGCAGAGGACCTGTCTGAGGAAGCCAAATGAGAGGTGGATATCATACTCCAAATCCACAGGCTGCCCCAGGTGGCCAGTACCCATGAGGGGAAGCTGACCCAGGCTGGGAACAGCACCAATACTGGCACACCCCACAGAGGAACCTGGTCAGCAGGGGAGAGGCAGACCCCATGCTTGACATACAAGTGGAAAATAAGAGTCTGCCATTTTTAGTGGATACAGGAGCCACTTATTCTACCATGCATGATGCTCCTTTTCATGCCTGGAAACTACCTCCTCAAACCATATGTTCCTCCTCCCGATCCACCTCATGTCACCATGTTTTATGACAGGGATAAGGATGAATGCTATGCTGACCACTTTGATAGAGACCTGGCTGGGCATAAATGGACAATCACCTCCGGTGATATTATTGTGGGGCCCCAGGGCATTGCTTCTACCACCTTGCCTACCTTGGAACAGTTGGCCTGGAAGAAAATGTACCACATGTTTCTTTGGCGCTCCATCCGCAGCACCAGGGTAAAGATCTAGGACCTATGGTGAAATTGGCCACTTCTCTCATGGATTGGCTCCCTACACAGGTTGCTAATCTCTCCTTCTCTACCTCAACTAAAATGTACTGCATCAGTGTGAAGGCCACAGACACAGCCATACTGGCCCATGACACTGTGTCTAGATATCATGACAGGGAAGGAGTGAATCATCCCAAGCACTGGCTTTGCTGGATGCTTTACCATCTTCCTTGTGGGCCACTGGTCCTACAGATGTGGGTTTCTGCCCCACTGTACCTCCTCTTAGTTTTGACTTAATGTCGGGACCCCCGGTTTGGCATTCCCAGTACCCCTATAAGAGAGATGCAAATGAAGGGATAGCAGACAATATCACAAGACTAAAAGCTTTAGGGATGTTGAAACCCTCAGCTTCTGTGTGGAATACACCCATCTTGTCGGTAGAAAAAGCCAAAGCCGGAAAAATATACGATGGCACATGACCTCAGACTCATCAATGACAGCTGATACCTGACCCTGACCTAACTCTCTTCACAGATGGGAGCTGTCACAGGAACCCGACTGGAGGACTGAAAGCAGGGTATGCAGTGGTCAGACAGACTGGGGAAACTTTTGAAATGGTAGAAGCTAAACCTCTGGAGGGACCCCAGTCTGCTCAGAGAGCAGAGATAATGGGGCTGATAGCGACTCTCAGGATGGGAGCAGGGAAAAAGGTAAACATCTACACTGAATCAGCATATGCAGTGAGTGCAGCACACATAGAGCTGGGTCAGTGGCTAAGGGCAGGGTTCTTGACAGCAGGAGGAAAAGCTATTAAACATCAGGAAGAAATGAGACAGTTGGCAGATGCTTAGCAGCTTCCAGAAAAGGTAGCCATTATTAAATGCAAGGGGCATGAAAATGCGAGCACAGTAACAGCAAGAGGTAATCAGGCTGCAGATCAAGCAGCCAAAAAAGTTTCAGGCTACCAGACATACCTCCAAATGGTCACTGCTGAGGAAGAGATGAGTATGAGAATACGAGAGTTATATCGGATGAGGCATTTGTTTAATCACAAAAGGGGGCCTCCCCTCAGGAAGTAACAGCGTGGCAACAAAGGGGAGCCCTCAAGGTAGGTGACATGTGGAGAGATCCGGATCAGACAACAGGTCTTAGCAGAAGCCCATGGGATGTGACATGTGGGGCACTGATGTACAGAAATCTGTATCATTGGTGGCACCTGTTCTTGCAGGATATGACAAAATACTTTGTGAAAAGCTATCAGATATGCACCCACTATAATCCCAAACCAATCGTTAAACCAGAGATGGGTATGTTTACCTTACATCCAGTACCGGGCTCAGATACAGTACTGGACTTCACTGACATGGGGGAACAGTAAGGGGTTTCAGGTATTTGTTGGTGTCTACAGATGTCCATACTGGATGGCCAGAGGCCTGGCCAGCTAAAGCAGAGGTCGGCAAAACAGTGGTAAAATGTTTGGTAAACCATTACATTCCAAGGCATGGGTTTCCTGAAAAGTTCCGGTCAGACGATGGGACATACTTTAAAAATAAGGATTTACAAGCTGTGGAAAAAATTTTGGGGTTACAACATGCCTTTGATACAGTGTGTCATCCACAATCCCTGGGGAAGGTGGAAAGGATGAATTTAATCTGAAACAGAAGCTGGCTAAGGTGTGTACCCAGACTGGCACCAACTATGTGGATGCTCTGCCCATGGCCCTGATGAGTGTAAGGGCATCTGTGAATTCAGGTACAGGTTTTACCCCTATGAGCTCCTCACAGGTCACCAATTTCCAGGACCAAGTGCCAGGCTGAAATTGATTCCCCAGCCACAGGAAGTGGGTAAGTATCAAGATCAATATAACAATCTCAGAGCTCTGGTTACAGGGTTTGGATGCCAGGTGAGAGACCGGACAACAACTACGGAAGGAACCGAACCCTTTACTGCAGAGTGGGTGTTACGGGTCATCAAAAGATCTTATAATCTTATTTTATCTTGCCATTAGTTTTCATTTTACATGAATAAATTTTATTATCTCTGAAGATTTCATATAATCTAACAAATTTTTGGAGTAAAATAGAAAATTAACTGTACTGTGTACTTCATTTTGAACTAACACATAACTTAGACTAGTATTAAATTATTATTATAATTATTGCCATGATTATTTCATTTATTTTTCTCCTAATACAAGCCAACTGAATTGAATCACTGCTCAGTAGCCAGAGTCAGGCATTTTTTTCCTTTTTTTCCCCCTTTCAAATTTATTTTGTACAAAATGAAATTACAGTGTATAAAGTGCGTGCATACACAGTGCAATTGTGGAGTGTCCAATTGTTCTAAAAGAACAAAATATGAAAAAAAATTAAATAAATAAATAAAGTAAAAAAAAAATCTAAGTTCTGATGGCAAAAATAAATGTAATTTTTTTGCATTTCTGTATGATTAAAAAAAAGAAAGAAAAGAAAACCTGTGTTTTGGTGCATCTGCTCCACATACATTATGACAATATCAAATAAGATATAGAGCAATAACAATAATAATGACAATAAAAAGAATTATATAAAAACATTAAAGGCAAAAACAAAAGGACAATTACAGAGGAGTAGGGCCACTGAAGAAAGAAAAAAGTTGAATTCTGAGAAAAAGGTCAGAATTCTGAGAATAAAGTCAGAATTCTCACTTTTTTCCTCATAATTCTATATTTTTTTTTTCTTCAGTGGCCCTAATCCTCTTTTGAAGAAAATGAACAAATAAATAAGACAAAAGAAGGAGGAACAGGAAAAGTCTAAAGGAGACCTTGTGTAAAAACAAAACAAAACAAATGAAAACAAAAACCAACAAACTGTCAGTAACAGAACTGAACATGGATGCAAGCAGTAAAGCTACTGCAAGGCACAAGCAAAAATCTCACACAGCAATAGTATTTTTTCTAATTACAAGGCCATCATAGATTTCTAGAAAAAAAACATATTGCAGATATATTTATTTTACTTTTCTCCTTTTTAATCTTGGATCTCCTGTTTGTGTTCTGCACAAGAAGTGCTTTTCAAAAAGGAATCCAGACTGAGTTGTTTCCATGGAGGTGGTGCATTATAAAAAAGGCCCTGAATGACAGACACTTAACTTAAAAATTGAGTAAAATAATGTAGCAGATGGGCACCCACACACACACACACACACACCCACACACATAAAATCTGCAGAAACAGGCAGGCAAACTAAATTATACAAAGATCAATAACTTTTTATGAACCTGTTTTTTATGAACACATTTTCACTTAATTTTAGTATTTAAAAAAACTCAGAATTGGAGCCAAGCAGACAAGTAAAAAGTAAGTATCCTCAGATGCCTTTAAAAGATTTGTACACCACTAAATAAATAAATAACTTTGTTAATGTTTATTACATAAAGCATTGCAAATTAACACTGGTTAAATGTAAAAAAAAACAAACAAAAAAAAAACAAAAAATGTCTGAGTTGGTCAAATGGTTCTCAAACTCCCTAAATACTAATCTAATTGGATGAGATGGCCTGTTCATGGAGCCATGGCCAATCCATGAAAACTGTATGTATTTCAAATATTTCTAAAATGCACAAATAAACAAAATAGTTTCTATATATATATATATATATATATATATATATATATATATATATATATATATTTTTTTTTTTTTTTAACAAACTAAGTAAAAGTGCAGGGGCAGTGCCTGGAAAACTAAATTAAATCTAATGGGAAATTTAATGTCTCAACTAATATAAAAACTAATATAAAAACTTTTGAGTAGAGTACGTCAGTAGTGTACTTCATGAATAAGTACATTCAGTCTGTACTTTAATTTAAATCAAATATTAGGTAAACAAATGTTCCCTGTAGCTGCAGATTGTTACAGTGGTACAGCTAAGTTGCTCCTCATACAAGAAGAAATGAAAACATACTAGTCTGGTGGGGATCTCCTTAGCCTGGCAGTCCACCAACTGTATAGGAAATACTGATTTTAACTCTGTTCATGGCTGTTAACATTCTGAAGCTACTTCACTGGGTATTTTGTTTCAGTACTAACATTAATGAATGTAGTCATCATAAAACGGGCTGATGGACAGAATGAGGGTAGTCTTGATGATGCAAAAAAACAGAAAAAAAAAGTTTCTGGAAAAAGAAAGGCCACCAGAGGAAAAAAAAAAAAATAGCCTTGGGAGTCCTAAAGGATTCAGCCAGAACCACAGGGAAAACAGAGTAACAGACAGCATCACTTTGCCAAAACCAAACAGCCAGGGAGCTGCAGATATGAGCAATCTGGACATGCAGGGAAGGACTGTGCAGGAGTAACAGTGGACTACAAAGTCTGTAGCAGAATCTCAGCCCATGGCAATACAGTCCAAGTAAAGCCTTGAAGATGTTCTCTTCCTCAATGAAACATGTCTATATTTAGGTTTACTGTTTGATTTTGTGATGGTTGAAAAGTTTATTAATCCAGAATTACTTTTAAATACAATAAAAGTTGAAAAAATAAGATTAAATGATATAAAGCATCCTTTCATAGTTTTGAAGATCTAGTAAATGCAGATATTAATCCAGTGTCTGCAGGCAGGTCTGATGCCTGTGGGCATGTTTGCCCAGCGGTGCCATTTCCACAGACTAGTATTTTGCAGAAATAATGCTGTCTTGGTATTGGTGAGAATTCTTTTTGATGCATCATGTTTTCTCTGGGCTGTAGCTATACAGGCAAAATGGGAAAAATACTGTGTGTTATAAACTATAAAAAATGACTGCTGTAATAAGTGACTTTAATTTAGTTGGTAAATTAGTTGTCTTTATTTCTGTAATGATGCACCCCATTGAGCACTGAGGGTCTATTTATTCTGAACACAAAAAGCAAATTAACCTAAGTGTTGATTTTATTTGTTTTAAAGGATCCTCCATTAGCTGTTGCCAGGGCAGCAAATGGGATCTACACATAAGCAACAATACAGAAGATTACATCCAACTGTCATCAATCATGATATGATGATACACCTATGATTGAAACTGCTTTCCTACCTGCATTACCTTCATTTAGAAAAATTATTTTGATTTCTTTGTTAATATTCTTTACATTTGGATGGCAGCCAAATGATTGGTTAAACCTTTTAATGATTAACATATTGCTGATTTACTCACAAAATGGGCAACTTTAGCTTTTTTTTAGTTATTGTAGAATATATTTTACAATATTTGTATTTATTGTATTTATTTTTTAGGACTATAACTTTCCACAGTCTTCATTTCTTTTCTTTTGCATTTATGTCAAGACTATCCCTTTGATAAAACAAACAGAAACACCCACACAGTTCTGTAAGCAATGACCCTGACCATTGTCTTGCTTTCCTGTGACAGTGCTCTGTAGTGGCTGCATGCTGGGTGCAAAAGGTAGAAATGGGATTTTGGAGGATGGAAATGTTGGTAAAACATTTTTATACAAGAAAGTGACATTTATACCTTGGTTTAAACAAACATATTAAATTCACTACATGTCCTCTGACTGTTGTTTTGTCCATACCCTTAACTATGTCACATAAATCCATACCGTAAAGTCCCACTCCTTCAAGTGACATTAGGGAAACTGACCTCAAATAAGTGTTTCGATATTAGACCAGAGGTCTTACTCAGGTTCATGATTTAACAAGTCACAAAGTCCAAATGATAAGGCTTGAGTGGTTGTTGGATAAACAACTATGCTTTCAATCATGGGTGTTTGGTTGGGTCATACCTTGCGTGTCACCTTCATTGATGCTATTTTTACCTTCACATGCAGTTGTTCTCATGACCACAAGAGGTTGCGTATTCTTTGAATGCAATTGTATTTCATATCAGGCCATATTTTGGGTAAGACATTTTAGAAATTTACTGTTATTTTAATTTGATCCTAAGACTGCACAGTGGTATGGTGGTTAGAACTGTCGTTATACATCAAGAAGCGTCTTAGTTTTCAACCTTGGCTGGGGCCTTGTAGAGTTTACATGTCCTCACAGTAAATGCCTGGGCATTCTCCAAGACCAAAAATATGCATGTTAGGTTAACTTTTATTTCTAAATTCTATCTAGGAATGAGAGTATAGGTGTGAGTGGCTGTTTTCCTCTCTGAGTTGGTGCTGTGATAGACTGCTGGCCTGCCCAAGGTACCCTGCTTTTAATAGCAGCTGGGATAGGGTCCAGCCCCTTCACACTACTACAATGTAATAATTAGGTATAGATGGATAAATAATGTAAAATTCTCCATTTTAACCCAAATCCTGATTTTTCCCAGAATTTACCAAGCTGTTATCTTTTTGTTCTAGGAGGTGGAGCTAGAGGGGTGTCCATGGTGGCATTCGCCACATCTAAAATCTAGCTGAACAATCCAGCTGGAACTACAGGTGATTGACAAGTAATTAATGAAGGAGGAAAGAAACACAATCGATCACCAGTCTAAAGTAAATTTTAAAGTGGTGTCCTAATTAGTTGTGTTTTAAAATATTTATATGTGGTTGCACATTTCCAGAAAAAAACTTCCCTGTCTGAGCATAGCTATAATATTAGAAAAAGGCTATTAAGCAAGCTACAACACATAAATGTGGAGAAATATAGCTTGTAACAAGTCTCATTTTCTGCTGGAAGGTATAAGAATGAAGAAATAGCAAGGACACAGATCAGGCTGAGAGAGACCCCAACATAGAGCTAGCTATACAAGTCATTGTGATCAGACACAAGTATCCAGTCTACCACAAAGCCTGACCTGCTAGAGGGAGAAGCAACTGATTCCCCTATTCTGCACCCCTAAACAACCAAAATACCGCTCTGTGGACATGTTTTAACTTATTGCAAATATTTTCACATTGTGATCCAGATTATTAATGTAAAAATGTAATATTTATCATGTCTCTGTAGTGTAACCACAGTTACAGCAGTGTATGTGAGTAACACAATACTTTCTTTCTTAGTATATGATCCCCTTGATAAAGTCTTCTGCCCCCTCTAGTCACCTAGTGTATAAAAGTCTAGCTCATCCACTGTTTTGTTTCCTAAAACTTCTAAAGTAGTAGTGAAAACAAGCCCTGAATAAGTGCATGAATATAAATCATAATACTCCACGGAATTCCATTTCTGTCTTTGCCCAGTAGAATTTGCCATTGTGCCTCAACACAAGTGGCAACATTTCCACAACAATGGTTTTTGTTCTTATAGATTTTGGAAAAAAAGAGAAAAACTTTTGTACAGAGTCAAAATATGCAGGATGTATCATTCACAGAACACCTGTGAGGCCTTTGTGTTAATTTCTACAGCTGCAATGACAAAAGCATCTGTGAGCAAGCTCCAAACTTCAGATCTGTCTTCTTATTCCAATTCTTTGAAGATACAGTGTATCTGCTTCTGAGAATTGGTGTTTTAATGAAAGACTGAATGTTGGCCAATCAGAGAAATGAGTTGGTGCATAACACAGAATGCTCACAGCCTTTTAGTGTACTGCAGACCATAGAGTTAACATTTACAGTGAGCAGAGCAGTTTTTATCCTTCCTTTCAGCGACTAGTTTTAAATGAGAAGAGCAAAGAGTTTTACTTGAAAAAAAATAAAAAATAAAATAAAAACTAAATTCACTTTGCCATGGGATTCAATAGGGAAGTAACCCCAAACTTTTGAACTGTAGTGTATATATATACACAGACAGACAGACAGAGAGAGAGAGATAGTGGGAGTTAAAATCCAGGTTAGATGATGGAATAAAACTTTAATGCAATGTAATCTGCATGTTGTTATGGAAACACTGGCAGATGCAGCAAAATGGTATGTAAATGAGGGTCTTGGGGAGAGATGACTGACAACAAGTAGCACTGCATGTTGGAAGTGGAAAAGTCATGGCTTCATTTTCATCTTTCCTGCACAGATTGTGTCTAGAAGGCCTGCATGCTCATCCTTGTATTGGTTGATCTTTTGTTTGAACATTTACGTGATGGACATATGGAAATATTGTTCTTAAAACCTAAAACAGACAACGGTCAAAAGAAAGCCCTTGTCACACTGTCAATAAACATAAGAAACACCTGCTCACATTTGACCTTTGAGTACAACAAGAAAATATTCAATTGGCTTTCATCTTTTTCATTAAATGGTTCTGGCATTGCATGAGCTCAGTCCCAGCTCCACTCGACACTGATGGTAACATACAGTAATACCTGTGTGCAAGGGTTGGCACAGGTTATAGAGCATATGAAGACTGTAAAACTGACAGTAACAACTCACAAGATTATAGTTTTTTGTTTATTGTAGCAAAAATTGTTACTGGTGAGAGCAATGTACAACATTTATTAGCTTAAATAGGTCGAGCTAAATAAAATAAACGCTTATAAATATATATACATATTCTGCCAGTATTAGATTTGCATGAGTTGTGAGTTTAGGTTCAGATAACAGTATTTTTTAAGGCAACTAAAGCAACATTGAAGCCATTATTTATTTACACACTGGTGGTGGTAAACTACATGTGTAGCCACAGCTACCTTGCACCTCTTCAGCCATCATCAAACATTTATACTCCAGCCATGCTGACCAGGGAGACAAGGGGAGGAAAGTCAACAAAACAACTGATTAACTGGGATTGATGCAGGATTTGAACTACCAACCTTCTGGTTATTGGACGATCTGCACTGCCTTAGCCACTGCTACACAGGTTATATTGTATTCTTGTTGCTAGGTTACCCTCTTCAGATACTGAGTGCACTAACAAATTGATTTGAAACACTGAGCAGATAAATTTGAATGGAACTGTTCAGCAGGCATCATGAGTTACTAAATTCCATCTTGCTGTCCAAAATGTGTAATGACATTGTTTAAATAGAAGGAAAAAAAAAACATGTTAGTGACAATAAGGTGCTAACATGACATGTAAAATCACAAACTCACTATATACATATTATTGTTGTTACTATACAGGTTTGCTTGACTGGATAGTTAAAAGTGCAATATATCCCTAATTTATCTCCTGCCCAAAAATCAGGCAAAAGAAGAAGAAAAAAAAAAAAAAACAATTTAACACCCAAATTTACTTCTCTTGTAATCAGCATTACACCTAATTTAGTTGGCACTGAGCAGCCAATCAGAAAATTCCAACCAGACTAAGATCTATAGAGGAATCTGTCCAATCTTAACCAAGAAAGCATAGTTAAAAGGACCTATGTATCTAAAAGTCTCATCATTCCAGCCAAGGTGGAGACCTTTGACAGGCCTATGTGGTTCACATTACCCTTCAAGTCCCTAGCTCACAGTTCATTGTGTTTATTGTCTGCAGGCTGTCTAGGAGGAAGCAACTGCATCAAATATTTTCCACTTTACAAAACTACATGGAATGGATTCTGTCACAGTGAGTGCCAACTTCATTTTTCACACAGAATAGTCAAGTGGCACAAGGAGGATGTAACAAACAAGTGCCTGAGCCCCTGTTTATCAGAGCTGTCTGGGTAAGTCGACATAATCACAGTGCAATTTTATTGGTGCCACAGTTGCATCAGTGGTTAATGCTTTCCACAGTATGTTTTAGATTTGTAGTGGTCAGGCTTTAGGGGGCAACTCTGAGGAATGCTGCTGTCCTGCAGCTGTTCTATCATATCAGAGACTCTCTAATTGCAACCATTTTTTGCTGGACATGTTCCCATTTCTGTCTCGTCTGATAGAGCAAGCAAGTGTTGAACTTCTCTTTGGCCTAAGATGAATTCCCGGGTGAAGCCATTGTTAGTGTGAAGGATGATAAAGAAAGAACACAGTGAGATAAAAAGAGGGAAGAGAAGTTGGGCTACAGAGAAAAAACATACCCTTAAAATGTCCAGTGATGAGAAGTCAGAAACTGGTTTCACACTTATTATTTTTTTTTCATAGTATATATCTTGTTTTTCGTAAGAATTTTCTTCAGTTTTAAAGAGCCACTATAAAACCTCTGTGATGCACACATTAACAATGGCTAATTTGGC
Source organism: Melanotaenia boesemani (assembly GCF_017639745.1). Lineage (NCBI taxonomy): Eukaryota > Metazoa > Chordata > Actinopteri > Atheriniformes > Melanotaeniidae > Melanotaenia > Melanotaenia boesemani. The sequence continues at coordinate 22,138,786 of NC_055700.1, read as the reverse complement.
ATCTGTCTTACATCCTACCAGAGCTCGCAGTCAGTCCTGTGTTGACTCTTATCTATTGCTCTGTCTCTTTTTACTTTTCCTTTCTTCCTTTGATATTGTCCTCTTATGTTTATGTACTGAATCTCCCACTGTGTTCATTCAAAATGGCCTGTTGTGTTGATATCCAGTTGTTAGCATGTGACCTGCTGCATCGTGCAAAACTCGGCTGCAACCCCACACTTAGTCCTGGAAGCAAAAGTTGTAAATTTTTCAGCCTTAGGACGCTGTTGTGCAACAATGTCTCCAGAAATGTACATAATGAATATCACTGTGCTATCAAATGAGTCAGGAATGTGGAGATTTAGGTTTGGGGAGTTATATAGTGCAACTTAAAAGTTATATTTATGAGAAGTTATAGATCAAAACATACATGGAAAGTTTGGCCTCAGTCAGCCAAATAACAGGACCTCATTTTGAGCCAGTGATATTATAAGAAATAAAATATTATTTAACCCATCAATTTTGCTGATGAAACCAAATATTCCTATTCAGTCTCTTTAGTACCAAAGTCAAAAAAGTACATTTTTAAATAAATAATAATTTCAGTAATGATATTGATAATTTTGGTAGTGATCTGATACCAAGCAAGTATGCCTGATACCGATATGATACTGATACTTTTTTGCTTGAAATTTCACAATCATTTAATGACTTTACCTTCCTTCAATTATTGATCATGATTATGATCATGTCTTTGGTCCAAAGACATGCATGTCATGTTAATTGTTCACTCTAAATTCTTCCTAGGAGTGACTGAGAATGGTTGTTTGTCTCTCTGTGTTAGCACTACGATGGACTGTTAATCTGTCCAGGGTGTACCCTGCCTGTCACCTGCTAAATGCTAGGCTCCAGCTCTCCTGTGACCCTTAATGGACGAAGCTGTATAGATAATGGATGGGAAGATGATTATGATCATAATAAAACAGTACAAAGATCTTTTTTTTTTTTTGTTTAGTCCAAACATTTTTTAGTAAACAAAGGAAGAACTAAGAAATTTAAAATGAAGCCTTTTGTGTTTGTAACCAACCAAAAAATTCAACATATAATAACTCATAATTTACTAAACAAAAGCAAAACCTGGTATTGGTTGGCTCTCCTTCACATTCTTTGGCTTTTGTGACTCTGAAGCCCTTTGCAAGAAAACTATCAATTTCATAATGCTGGTATTGAAATATACCAATAATGGCCTTGGTATCAACATTATCAATATTTGGAATAATCTGGGGGCTGCAAGGTTGTGTGGTGGTTAGCTCTGCAGCCTCACAGCAAGAAGGTCACTGGTTCAAGCCTTGGCTGGCTGAGAGGAAGGTTCAAACAGTGACCTTTCTGTACGGAGTTTGCATGTTCTCCCTGTGTATTCATGGGTTCTCTCCAGGTACTCCAGCTTCCTCCCACCATCCAAAGACATGCATGTTAGGTTAATTGATCATGGTAAATTTTCCCAAAGAGTGTGTGCGAGTGTGAATGGTTGTTTGTCTTTGTCTTGGCTCTGCGATTGACTGGTGACCTGTCCAGGGTGTACCCTGCATCTCGCCTGCTAAATGCTGGGTGAGGCTCCAGCTGCCCCGTGATGCTTCATCGGATGAGGCCTTATAGGTAATGGATGGATCAATCTGCCCAACCCTAGTAGTGGAATTAATGAAAACACATATAGGATAGAGTGGTCATAACGTTTAAATCCCAGCAACAGCCAGAATGTACCAGTTTAAATGTTCTTCAGAAAAGCATTGAAATCTTTGATACCTGTATTCGTTTTTTTTAAAGATAGGTACATATTGCCTGTCATTAAAGATTAAATCTGTCAAAGTACCAAATTCTGATTATACACTTTGACCTTTATTGATGCTCACAAAGTCCTCCAAATTATCCACCTCCTTGTGAAGAAATCTTGCCTCTCAGAACTCAGCATGATTTAAATTATTCAATATGGTTAACTGAGGGCAAGAAATCCTCAAAGTCTGTTTATGATCCAGGGCTTAGTGTAAGGTGGCCATGGCTAAATGCAGACATCAAAGCACAATCCCCTTTAAAATAGAAAAGCAGCTGTTTGTTGTAATTTGATCTGCATATTTGGTGGCTTTCTTCTCCACAGTTTTCATCCTGTGGGTTGAATTATGTGGGCCCATATACTCCGTATTGTAAATTTAATCTCACAATGCAGTCCAATTCTCTCTCTTTGTACGAGATAATGATTTTCTCTGAGTTCACCTGAAAACAAATCTCCTTTTCACCTCTGTGCCTATTGAGGTATTTGGCAATGTGATGAACCCCATGAGCCAGCCTTTTTGATCTTGGGAAGATGCTGGCATGTGAGCATGCCTAACAGAGCAGCATGTAAAGTCACAAAAAAGCAGCCTAATGCTTTAGGGAACAATAACTGTGCGTGCCTATGCTAATCTCAGTTTTTGTTCCTCTACACACTTATTTATTTGGATTTTAAGACATGTCTCTCCTCATTTAAAAGTAAGCAGTAAGAAGGAAAACCACAAATTTCTTTTCAACAGGGGTGAGATTCTTCAAGGGCCTCCAGATTTGATTACCATTCAGAAGGCTGCAAAGTGATAACATTCATGTTTTTATGATAAATAAGTTTTTTCCTCATTGTGTGACCACTTCAATAAAGTATCTGCAACAATTCATAATTGATTTACATCAAACATATTTTATTACAGTAGTTAAACAAAAAGAACAGATATGATTGGTTTACGGGGATGCTACATTTACCATATGTCTTAGCTCTGGAAAAGAATAAACAGGAAAAGTGGTCTTGTAGCAATGTACTTTCATTAAATTAATACATGTCGGTATGTTAGAAGAAAATAAAACTCTAAATCAACATCATTCTGTTATGTTCAATGAACAAAATAAGCACTCATTGCTCTGGTTTAGAGCACATAAGAGCACATCTCACAGTTATCTGTGTTAAAATGTGCAGCAATGGTGATAAAATTCTATTCCAAAGAAGTTTAGAACTTCTTAGAAGTGTCAAGCTTTCTTAAATGATCCTATGAGTTCAATAATAATAATAATAATAATAATAATAAAAATTCATCAGATTTATATAGCACATTTTTGGACACTCAAAGCTGTTTTACATACAAAAAATAAAAACAACTTAATTAAGAACTATGGTAAGACAGTTTGTACAAGTGAGTTTTGAGGCTTAATTTGAAATAATTTGTGTTGTGGGAATGAGTTCCAGAGGGGCTTGGGGCAACAAAGGCTTACTCTCCCAAGGTTTGGTGCTTAGTGAGGGGCGCAAGAAGGTTGGTGATGGCAGAGTGGAGGTGGCAGGTGCTACGGTGTTGTTATAGAAGGTCAGGGGGCAAGCCCCAAACCTTGGGGAACATTGTGGGTGATGTGGGGCGTGTTGAACTTAAAGTTGTTGAAGTGCTATGACAGAAATGCCAATTGATTGTTAACAGCGGAAGAGGATGGTGTGATCAATGGTGTTAAATGCAGCAGAAAGGTCAAGGAGGAGGATGGAAAACGATGGTAAGGAGGAGATGGTTGGTGACTTTAAGTAGAGCAGTCTCTGTACTGTGATGAAAATGGAATCTGGATTGAGATGTTTCGAACAGCTGAGAGGAATGAAAATCATGCTGCAGTTGAGTTATGACAGAGCGTTCCAGTTGGAGTGGGGATGGGACAGAGCCAGAAGAAAGGGAGGAGTTGATGATGCTGGATGAGGGATGAGAGTAGAAATCCAGGTTTTTAAGATCAGAGATGGAATAGGGTCAAGATGGCAGCTGGAGAATTTCATAGTTCATAGAGACACTTGGTGGTGTCGGAGGGAGGCAGAGGTAAGGAGGAGGTAAAACTTTTGGATGTTATTTCAGGTCCTGAGGGAAGAGAAGTTGAGTGAGTTGAAAGTAAGTTATGTATCGTTTGGATTTTTTTTTTTAATGAAGGGATGACAAAGTTGTTACATTTGTCAGTTGTGAATGTGGAGGTGATATTGTCCTTGAGTTTGGCTAGTTTTGTAAATAACAGAATGCAGTACAAGGGTTAGAGCAATTGGAGTGGATGAGTTAAGAGTAAAAACTGGAGTGGTTGTTACGGCCTGGCTCTGCTAAGGAATGAGGAAATAACCTGAAATAAAGATGCCCAGATGTAAAATGGAGTAACAGGGAACTTATTGTCCTGTGGCAGGTGGAAATGTAACAGAAAACAGAAGGGACAGGTGGGTGGTGCTGCTCAAATCAAAGAAATAAATAAAACAGAACAGACTAAATAAACAACAGCCAGGCTAACTAATTAACATCAAAACCAACACAAACAAAATCCCAACTGACTGCTCTACATACAAAACACAACCAGAAACAGCACCAATAACTAGAGTTTAACACAAGAAAGTGTAGCATATTCTGTCACTTCAAGAAGGAACAGATGGGACACATCAAGAACTTTGCTTTAATTTTCTATTAACTTACATCTCTGATGCATTTCCTTACAGACAAGAGAAACATCTCTCCAAGGACGGGGGAGTGTTTGGCTTGTGAGCCCACACTCAGATATTTATGGCCTGGTTTGCTGTCCACAGGTTAGACAGTTAATTTCTTTTCAGCATGGAGTAAGAGTTGGAAATTCTTTAAACTGAATTGGTATTGGTACTGAATGATTTGGTATTTGGAAAGTTTCAGACAAAATGCCAGTAAATCCACAATTCTGTCATTGGGATGATAAACTATCATGCAAAACGTACTAATGTTTGTCTGTTCCAGATATAGATCCTGTGGGACCCCTCTTTGCTTTCAACCTTTTGAGTTTTCTCAAGCTGATAAGCTAACACCACCCACAGGTTTTAATCTCTCAAATGGGACACAGACCAGACCATCCTGGGACCTCTGCAGATTTATAACATAGACTTTGTTTAACTAACATTCCAACATTCCAGATGGGAAATGAAACTCTGAGAACAGGTTTTCTACACTTCATCAGAATAGCCCTTTCTTTATCTGTGATATAAGAAAAAGGTTTTGTTTTGCCAGTAATGTTCATTACATAATATGCCGTTGATAATATATTTGTACTCAGGAGCAGACCATTCAAGTCATCAGGGTTGGTATAATGTCATTGGGAGTTGATGCACTCATGATCTGAATCTTAAGGCAGATTTATACTCGATTGGTGTCTTTGTCATTGCTGTGGGCGCTGCGTAGCTCCATGGAGACCCGGCGTGCACCTCTTCCAGGCTTGATGTGCACCCCTGCTACACAGACAGTTACAAGGATGTACTCCCTTATGATTGGTCATTTTAGAACTAAAAGTTTCCAGATTTCTGAAAAGTCGTAATTTCTCACTGAATTTGTGTAGTAACCGCCAATTTTGAAAACAACACCCAATGGATCAAGTTGATTATAGGCTGATCAAATTATTTCTTTGTTCTCTTCTACAAGCTAATAAAGACACTGAACCATACTGGACGCCATTGTTGTTTTAAACAGAAAAAAAAAAACTTACAGGAACTGAAGTGAACCATCAAAAGAACTCCAACCTAGTGAGTTTACTGGCCGATACCACCCCTGCTGCCACCTTCAGATTAGGAGGAGAAACTGCAACACAACACCAAAATGACGTGTACCCCCTATGCTCAAGTGCAAGACCACACTCATCCGCCTTTACTCATCACTCTTCCTGGTTCTTTAATGTTTTATAACATTGTTGATGTAATCCTTATTCTTGTTTTACTTATTGTGCTTTGAATGGTTTATCAATGTTCCCTCCATTACAATGTGCAACATTTTAACGTTTTAACAACAGCTGTGTCCTAATTTAGGGTCTGCACACCACAATATCGATTATTTCTGAGTTTCATTTGTTGTGATCCTTGAGGAGTTAAGTAAGTAATTTGGTGATCAAGCTTCCCTGAAGATAAGGACACATTTGACCATATAGTGTGCCAATCTAGAGCCGAAGAGATGTTAATATCCGTCTTCCAGAGTTTAAGTGATAGAAGTCTGTATGAAGCTTTAGTAATGAATTTATATAAGTCAGAGACAATACATTGTTTTTCATTTTGATGTAAAAAATAACTTGAAGTGGAAGATTTTCTAACTCTGTTCCCCTCTTCAGTTTTTTTCGCTAGCTTCAAAATGAACCACATCTCAGCTCTGAAGTGTGCAACACAGTCGCAATTCAAAGATTGATTGTGGATGGAAAAAAATAGTCATTTACTTAGTCTTTTCTGAGTTGGATTGAAGCTACAACATCCTTCCCTGGACGGGCACATGTGGTTTCTCATATTTCTGGTACTTCCAAAATATTTTAGTTAATCTTCATGGAAGCCCATGTGTTTCCAAACGCTAGCTCTAATGTAAAGTTTTGCTCAGATTTCATGCTCAGCATTCTCGTGCAAGCTGTAGACTGACTGGGCTTGTTTCCATTAAATTTAGAGTCCTCTCTCATGGTCTACAGATTTTTGCGTCATCCTACTCTAGTTTCCTGGATTTTGGTGTTATGCTTTACGATGATTCCTGGGTTTACCTGGACATACCAGACCCTTGTATTTTAGTCTTTGCTGTGCCTGTACACCTTGACCCTATCTGACAATTAGCACCACCTGTCATGTGGTTAGCTTTTTCTCAATAAAAATACTCCCTGGTTTCCTTTGTTTATTCCAGATCTGTCTAGATCTTGTTAGTATTCCTGTGTTGGCACCTTCCTATTCTCTGTCAGGATTACCACAATCAAAATAGTCCAATGCCACATATAATCATGAATGGTTTTCTTTTTTAAGTAATTCATCTCCTTCTCTGATATTCTTTGCTTAAAGTGCTTAGAGTATTTGTTTGTGTGCCAGTCTGTTTTAGTTTATAAACTGTTTATTGAAGTTAGTTTTCTTCTCTTTTCACTTAGAAATAAAATACTACCCAGTCCACCTTAGCTATTCTAGCACAATATGTCTATTTAATGACAAGTAGTTCTGGGTGGTATTTGATACAGTGAAAATTTGGATACAATTGAATAATAAGGTAACCTAAATTAGATTTAATGAATGTTAACTTTTTGCGGAAAAAAAAAAAATAGCTAAAAACCTCTCTGACCTACAAATCATCCTTAAAATCAGTCTTTTTTCTTCTTTTTTTTTAAGAACCTCAGGTAGCCTGTAAGTGTTTGACAGATGAATAATGTTGTCTCTAGCTAGCTGAGATCTCCTCTGCTCCGTTTCTAAGTGATGGCAGTTAACTCACCAAATGCCTCAAAGAAATTCTGTACAGATCTGACACGGTTACTTGTTCAAGATCCTTTTCCTGCAGTAACTCTACATACCTGCTGTTATTTCCCTGTCGTCCCTGAAACTGACAAAATGTAACTGATGAATGATAGTGTTTAACTCACTAGAGGGGAAGTAAATCAGCAGAGTGCTTTATAATCTTTGATCAGAGAGCAGTAATTATTTAAATTTGTATACTTGTACTTTTATACTCATCTTAATTCTTGTGGTATTCAGGACAGCAAAGTAAGATTTTTTTTGTACAGGGGAACCTGTTTCCTTTCTATACAAATGACAAATGCTTTTAAATTTGAATCCGACCTCTGACAGACATGACCTCTTGCTATCTGACTCTTCACTGCAAAAAATGAATTACGGAGATTTATTTTTTTAATCGTTAAAATATATGTTTATTAAAAAAATCATGACACCTTCTATGTTTAAGATAACATGTGAACACCAGCTTAAGTGTTGGTGGCAGAGCCCTGACAGCCCTGGCCCAACAACACTTGCTTGTGTCACAGAGTGCAAAATATTGCCTTGAGTTTTTACAGTATAGTCAGGTAACCTCATATTTTAATCGTATTGCTGTGCATTTTATTGTGTGTTGTGAGACTTGGAAGGTTACTTAATCAAGAACTCTAAACGAAGGACACACTGCACAGGGACATACCTGAGCAAAATTGCATTTGATTGCAATCACTGGTTGTCTCTTCCATAAGTAAGACACCAGATACCAAGCAGGGAGGCAGAAGGGAAAGGACATGGACGGAAGATGGGCACACACCCAGAATAACCCAAACGGCTCCGGTCTACCTTCACTCCTTAATCCAGAGCTACACTCCCTCTCGACAGTTACGCTCTGCCAGTGAAAGACGCCTAGTGCTCCCACCACAACGCGGCGCAAAATCAGTAGCTAGACTCTTCTCCTCTGTTGTTCCCCGGTGGTGGAACGATCTACCAAACTCCGTCCGAGCTGCAGAGTCCGTATCCACTTTTAAGACTAAGCTAAAGACTCAGTTGTTTAAGGAGCATTTCCACATTTAGCTTAACTAAATAAGCTAGAAAGATTTGTCCAGCTTTTTGGCTCAACCAAGCACTGAAGAAGCTGCGTGCACTTATGCCCAAGATGATATTGTGTGATGAAATCATGCACTTATGCCCAAGTTGATATTACGTGATGAAATCATGCACTTATGACCATGTTGATATTGTTTGATGAATGAATCGTGATCCTGTATTTACTTCACTGCAAAATTAATTCACTGCACTAGCACTACATGACAGCACCTAGGTCCAACTGGACTCAAAAGTGGTCTGACACTTAATTATGACGTCCCATCTTGTTTGAATTCATGCTTGTGTTGTTCTTGCTCTCAAATGTAAGTCGCTTTGGATAAAAGCGTCTGCTAAATGACTGTAGAATAGAATAGAAGACCTGAGAGGGTTGTGGCTGCCCCTGCTTGCCGTGGCTGCTGTCTCTAGGGGCCACGGCAAGACTGGCGCCCTCAACACCGATCTTCCCCTGGCTTCAGTGGTGTTGTGACATCTGGACTCTGTTGAATCAGTGCTCACTATTTCATCTATTTCATACAGGAAGGAAAGTGCTCGTGCCTCACTTGAAATGTGGGTGTGTGGTCTCCCCACATGACCCGAGTGTCTGCTGACTTTATTCTTTTTCTGTATGTTAAGGGTATCCGGCCTGAGCGACAATGGAGAGACTAATGGGCTCTCATGTTGTCACTTGATGCAGCAACAGCGGTGGCGGCAGCAGTGGTGGTGCTGCCACAGAAGTCCTGGCACGGGGAGTATGGATGGGATTGCAGTGGGAAGACTCCTGCAGGTTGAAAATTGGACTGTCTCCAACGTCATGGTCAGGGATTCACTTAATCAGAGACTACATCAAATGAAGTGTCAAATGTTTCTGAAGTTATAAAGCCAAATTTCTAAGAAAAAAACTCATCGTCATTATTTTCCATTTTTATCAGTAGAAAAACTGATTAAAATGAGGCCTGAGACTGCATGTTCAATCTCTCTTCCCTGTCATTTCTTTTGCTTCGCAGTCATAAAATCCTGCTGTCATTGTCAAAATTGTTGAGTGAATTAGTTAAACAGTGTCTGTCTGTGCAATGATTCTGGCAATATCATGTGTACAATGGTCTTCCAAGAAGTGATAGAATGCCTGCAGTGTTTTCTCACAGTCAGCTTCCTGCATAAGAACAACAGTGCACAAGTGCAAACGACTCACAGGTGTTGCTAACTTTAATGGAGCTACAGGGAAGAGGCTGAAAGGTGTGCTTATTGCAGGGTAGAGACCTCACTCTTACTGAGCACGAATTTGCCAAATTGGAAAATGTAAGAGTCAGTTTTTACAGCCCTGTTGTGAATTTGTTTTTCACTGTTTGAGAAAATGGATGTGCAGTGTGAGAATGAAAAGCATGAATTGAGTGACTCATGCTAAAGCATGAGACCTCCAAATTGTGAATGCGAGTTACGTTAACATGATTATGCTAGCAACCTAACAATCCATGTTAAACACTGTTTTTTTGTTTTGTTTTTTTTTTCAGATTGGTGCACGGCCCATAGCTATGCCATTGCAAGCATTTATCATACCTGTGGGACAGAGTCCTGGCTTGTCTCTTATTGGCAGGTTGTATTTTCTTCAGTCTGCAACTGATAATTAAAGTTAGTAAAGTAAAAGAATACATTTACAATACATTAAGCAGATGAACTTTGAATTAATAAAAAATTCATTACATATCGTTTCAACCTTAAAACTCTGTGTTCCAGGCTTGTTTAATGGCACCAGTGTTGCCAGATCTTACGAGAGAAACAAGTGACCAACTCAATGAAAACAAGCCAAAAAAGAATCAGCTGCTAAGGCTCTATTCACTGCGGCAGAATTCAGATTTTTTGTCCATATGTGACTCATATCATATTTTTTTAATGACAATCCTAATGACGCTAATCCGATTTTTTTATATCTGACTCAGGCCACTTTCACATGTCCTAGATCAGTGTCGAAGCAACCTCAGTCTGAACAGTCATGCCACATTAATCCAAAGTCAAACATCACAATTCTGCCATTTCACAATATTTACTCTTTTCTTTGTTTTTAATTGTGAATGAAAATGACAAAACACTATCACTAAATATATATGAACAAATTAAGAAAAGTAATGCAATGAAGAGCAGGATGGGGGGTGTATTTACAATTGCAATGTGTTAATGTGTGGGTCGGGTCACCTTTTATATTCTACATCATCGAGCCGGGTCCAGATTTCATAAATCCTAACAGCTTCAGGCAGGTACAGGTTTGTAAAATTGGACCCGTGAAGGACTCTGGACAGATGAACTCAGCTGCATTGTCTGTACATGCCTCGGTAAAGAAGTAGGAGCCGCTGCTCCACAAAACGCCATTGTTAACATTTGTGCTCTCCTTTCACTCAGTGTCCTTCTTTCATTCATCAATTGGGCATAATTTTAATGGTTCAGTATACAAGAACTCCTGCATATTAATAAACAGACATGAAGCATCCATTACATCTGTAAATACTGCGCACTACGTGACGTCATGTTATCCTCTGCACATGCTTGTCACTTCAGGGCCACATACCGTACACACTTCAACATGATGAAAGTTGTATTGAAATTATAATGTGAATGACTACACAAAAAATGGGATTTCACAAAAAAATCTGATTTGAGCATTTTGATCTGCAGTGTGAACATGTCCATGTGTTTAGCTCATTTAATATTTGTGTTAAATAATAACATCTCAGCAAATCAATGCATTTAGGTGGACATGATCAAGATAATTTGCTGGAGTTCAAAAAAGGCATCAGAATAGAGTGACTATGCACGTAACATAGTTGTTGGATGTAGACAGGTGTAGCGTAATTATGTTTTCATCAATTAATAAATCCCCCAGGGCACTACCCTCGCTCCCAAGGAAACAAAATCTAGATCATTAAAAACAAATCAGTTTCTTAATGCTACTAAAGATTTCTTGGTTAAGTTGACCTTAATTTTGCTAAGGAAATGCCCAAAGACCAAAATGTTCATTGAACATTTGAAACAAACTAGAGCATAAAACCAGGCACACATCATCAAATATCAATGGAAAATATATGTAATGTATGTATAAGGAAAGATAACCTAAATACATTTTGTGTAATGTGAAAGGCAGAATTAAGGTGATTAGGTAGATAAGAAATTAACTGTAAGGCTGAATCCCATTTCTACCCCTACTCCCTCTCTCTCTCTCTCCTTCTTTACAAATGTATCACTGACAGAAATGCCCACAGCAGCCCTCAGTTAAGTCACTGTACTACACTTTTTTTTCCATCTATACTGTTTGCCAGGCATGTGCCTGTTTGTCCTGTGCACTACGTTTTGAATGTCATTCCATTAGTTTTACATAGCTAATGTAAAACCGGATATAGTCTTCCAGCCATAGCCGGTATTCCTTTTCTCCTATTTCCTATTTCAACTTGGGCACAATAGCATTCTGAATTTCACTTAACACACTCATCCGAGTGTATGTAATTCCATCCAACATGCAGTAGACAGTTAAAATTGTAGTTGGATTGTTATACTTGCTGCACTGAATTGGAAGGTGATATTCTTTTTTTTCTCTCTTTTTTAAAGTTTCAAGACAATCTTGTAGGATCAGATGACACAAGTGGAGGTAATGGAAAAAAAGCATATTCAAAAGAATTATTTCTGGAAAAAAAGCCAAACACAAAAATTACATAGACTAAGAGTGAAGCAAGTCTTCCAGCCAAAGCCGGTGTGAAGTATTGAAACAAGTCAAGCTTCCTCCCAGAGAGGAGCTGATGATAACATAGATGAAATGGCACCACTTGAATGAGAAGCATCCATCTATGTTAATCAGTTGTGAAAAAGGATGATGGTTCAAGATACCATATCAAAAAAACATTGTATGTATTTGTGGGCAAAGGAAAAAAATCTAAACATCTGCAACATGAACACAAAATGTTTGTTGCAGAACTTGCTATGGACTGTTCACAGAGAGAGATGTGGCATCACTGAAATCTGCAAATTCAAGCCTCAAGATAAGCCACGTAAACATGGTAAATCAATAGATCAAGCATGTGCTTTTGCTGAAACTGCTTCATCAGGATTCAGTAAGTTCTTGAGTTACAGTATATGAATTAAGACTAGAATTCAGTTGTGACTGAAAGACTTCTGCATTCTTGAGTATGGTTTCAGGTTGTTCAGCAAGAACAAGAAGGTCATTAGCCAAAACCAGTATATTTGACAAAAGCTAAGAGAACTTTTAGACTACAACTAAAAGCCAAAAATGTTGCACCTGTGAAGATCATCAATGATCTTAAATAACAGAAAAGTGGAGTCAGATTATTATTGCTGTACCTGACCGGATTCATGGATTAAACTTGCAAATATGGATGTCCATAGCTTTGGCCATGTTTATCAAATCCAAAGGATTGAAGATCAAAGACATTCTAAATGTCCAAAATGCTGAGGAAATTGCACAGCTACATCAAAAAAGTTGAAAATTTGACATTGCAAACAAAGCACCAACTCAGTTTGACCAGCCCAAGTGGAACTCTCTTCTACTTTTAACCTTTCACACAGGATTCATCTTCATTACTTTTGTCTGATAAACAGCAGCAAAACACGAATGCTCTGAATAAAGAACCATTTGTGCCTTTTGGCAAGTTATGTATATTCTTCAAACACCAGAGAGCTGGAGAGGTACATAGAATGCCTTCATTGTTTTATTTATCAAAGGATACTATTAAAACACACAAAGACATTAGCATGGCCCTCACAGCACTTGAGAAGAAGCTTTGCAAGATGACAATAGTAGAAAAAAGAGGAAAAATTCCTGTTCTCCTCACTCCACTCAGGAAGCAGTCACTCAATGCTTTAATTGAAAAGTGAAAAGAGTATGGAGAGCTAAACAAAAAATAACATTTGTTTGCTTTGCCACACACTATACATTACTTCAGGGGATCAGACTGCATAAGGCAGTTTGTATGTGAGTGTGATTGCATAAAAAACAACCCTAAAGCTCTCAACTCAACACAGCTCTGCAAGCACATAGCAACTGTGTCCATTATTCTGAATCTTTTATTTAATTATTATTTTTATTTCATTTATTTATTTATTTCAGGCAGTTGCATTCACAATAAGAAACACAAAAGAGAAACAGGTGAGACATGCAAGTCTGTCGATATTCAAATAACCCAAAAATAGAAACAGAAAAATGCAAAAAAAAAAAAAAAAAAAAAAAAAAAAAAAAGTGCCTGAAAGGGTGTGGGAATAAGAAAATCTATGTACACCCACCCACTTTGCATTCCAAATTGCAGCTACAACGACTATGCTACACTCACAGACAAGTAATAAATTCTAACAATAGATACAGTAGACAACAGTTGTCATTACACTGCACAGTCATTTAACCAACAGTAATAAAAAAGGAAAACACATATATTCACGTGATAGGCACACGATAACCCAGGCAGGACAGCAATCTTATACACATTAAGGTAACCTTTCATGTGATGCTTATATAACATTTTGAATATGTGGACATTTCGACATTGTTTCTGGTGTGAGCTCAGACTGTTCCAAAGGTTCACCCCGCGTACAGACACACAAAAACTTTTCTGAGTAGTTCAGAATTTAGATCACTTATTCGAACTATAAAAAGCTGTTGCAGGTTTATTGGCAATATTTTATTGAATGCTTTGAATAAAATTATAGATGTGTTATAATTTACAAGATCAGAAAACTTTAACAATTTAGACTGCAACAACATATTATCTATGGTCCAAAAATCCGACCTTATGCATAATCCTCACTGCACGTTTCTGTAATACAACCAGTGGATTTAAAGGCAAAATAAGTAGCATTGACACCTTGTGTTTCAAATCAGAACTACAGTCGAAAGAGAAAAACACGGCGAGTGTTCTCCCCCCCTCCCCCTCAAAGAGTTTCACGTAGGTTGCCGGTTTGTGAGAGGACGGTTCTTTTATAGTTGTTGGAGAAAACCTTAAAAATGCACAAGTAATAAAGAACAGGTACTTCTTCCCAGCAGACACAATTAATCAGCCCCTCACATGTTCTTCTCACTCACTCCATATGAATAGTCTCATTGTTGCTTAAGCACACTAGCATGCTGTTAGTAAGTATATGAGCTTAATTATTTAATGAGTATCCCAAAAAATTTATTTACACAGTCTATGAAGGACGGAGAACATGGCGCCAGCAAACATCATGATGAGGAGCGAAGACGATTATTACACACAGTAAGTTGCTATGCTTTGCAATGCTAGCGCAAATTTCATGCGCTAATTTACGTTAGCATAAAATAGAGCATAAACAAACGCTGCATTAATCAACAAAAGCCACGCAGCGGCAGTTTTCCCTTAGTCTCACTTAATAAATTAATTTGATAGTAATTTCATAAGTTTATAAGGACAAACACAGTATTCACTTGGCCCAAACATCATTGCATTTGTTGTTGTAAACTAACAGGCCACCAATTTACTCCACTAATACATCCATACGATCACACAAATTATTTTAATGAGTGCCGAGAAATAAATTAGATTAAAATCTTTGTAAATCAAGATAAACTTTTAGGTTAATTTAAGCAAAATTCCGGTGCTTACTTGGAGAAACTTTGCCAGCTCAGACTTCTACACCTTGCGAAAGATTCTCCAATTTTGATCCTCATTTTTATTCCGTTTTTGGTCATTTGCTTTTTTAGCAGGATGCAGAGGCTTTTTAGGTTTTTCTGAAACTATTTCTGGTCCGCTTCTTCTACTAGCTTCTATACCTGCATCCTGCTGCTCTTTTGCCGACATAAAATACCAAACGCAGCCTTGTTGTTGTTAGGCAACCGTGGGGAGTCACATATGATTGGTTAAGGAACCAGGAAGTTGGAAAGAGCTACACAGTGCACCAAAGTTATTACCGCACGGAACTCTTATTTTGAAGGAGAAAAACTTGACAAAGACATTGTTGATGTAAGAGAGAGATTGTTTATAGGGAAGCTTCCTTTTATCCCTCGCAGCAAATGAGAACATTTTAAATTATTTTTAAGGAAAAAATCCTAATTATTTAGCCTTTAATGTTGTCCAATAAGTGTTCCCCCACACTTCAACACGATGTGTGAGATATGGGAGGATCAAGGCGGAAAATAAGATACGGAGTGAGTTCTTATCAAAGTATGGTTTAACTTTATTTAAAATTGAGAGGTTTTTAGAGACTTTTGTTTGTATGTGTCTAACGTGGGGCATTCATGATAATTTGTTATCAATTATAATTCCTAAAGATTTACTCTCATTTACATATACAATATACATACCATCAATGGTGATAGGTAATTCTGACATCTTATTTTGACTATTGAACATTATTCCTTTAGTTTTATCTATATTTATTTATTTATTCATATCCATCTACTTTTTTATTTTTTTCAGTTCAATATTCAGTTTATATAAGCTCATTATAATTTGCACTAAGAAAGATGTTTGTATCATTTGTGAAGAGAACCAGTTTAAGTACTTTGCATACATTGAAAATATCATATATATATATATATATATATATATATATATATATATATATATATATATATATACATGTGCATACATATATTAAACAGTATAGGCCCTAATACAGAGCCCTGGGGGCCACCACAAACAATACTAAGTTTATTAGATGTTAACTGCCCTGATTTTACGTACTGTACTCTTCCTGTTAGGTAACATTCCAGCAAGTCTCTGGCTATCCACCGAAATCCATAGTTTTGCAGTTTATTGAGTAAGATTGAATGATTAATGGTATTGAAAGCTTTTTTAAGATCAACAAAAATACCCACAGCATACTTTCTATTATCTAAGGCAGTAGTGATTTCTTCGATTGCTTAAATTATAACCATTGAGGTATTTCTCTGAGGTCTAAATTGGTCTTCATGTAATAATTGATGTTTCTCGAGAAACCTTTCAAGTTGAGAATTGAAAAGCTTCTCCAGAATTTTTGCAAATTGAGGCAATATAGATATTGGTCTTTAATTTGTGAATCTATGTTTGTTATAATTTTTGAATAAAGGTATTGCTTTTGCAATTTAAATTTTTTGGGGAAAACAACCAGACTGAAATGATTGATTATAGAAACGCTTTAGGGGCTTAACAATGTTTAGGATAACATTTTAAACCAGTGTTAATATCATGCATCATTGCTAATATCATGACATTTTAGATAATTTGCTCTTACACTTTAGCACAGTATTTATCACCTCATCTGTTGCTGAGAGGAAAAATGACACTGGATTATTTGTGATAGTTTACTTACTTTTTTCAATATCATGATCTAAGATTTCCGCAGCTAATTCAGGGTAGACTTTTACGGAAAACTAATTAAAACTATTTACTATATTATCCATATTATAAATCTCCCTATCACCATTAATAAAATAGTGAGGATAAGTTGATCGGGGGGCTCTTTGTTTAATTAAGGTATTTAAAACATCCCATGTTCCTTTAAAATTATTTTTATTTTCATATAACTTACTTTTATAATAAAGCTGCTTACTTGTTCTTATCACGACTAAACTTTAAAACTAAATTTTTAACTCTTAAAAAGAGAGAACTTCACCAGTTGGCAGATTTCCTTGGGCCTAACACTGAAGTGCACAGAATGCACTATGGCTTTCCAGAGGAGACCCTCCAGCATGCAAAAATATGCAAAGTTCTGTTGGCCATGGAGCAGGGATGGCTATGAGAATACTCAGGGTAAAGTCTGGATGGAATTCATCTTGATGTGAATGGCATGAAATCTTTAAATTCTTTTCAGATGTTTTCTGTCATTACAATATATCATTCTACCAATCATGCTCTTCATTAGAATAGTATATTACTTTAACAAGCTGATGGAGAGGGCAAGGTTTATAATGTTTTTTTAACATAACCAATTTGAGATTTCCAACTCTGTCAATTGTCACTGTAGAGACTGTTGGAGCAGATGGGTCTTCCCACAAAGACATGAAAAGTATGGTGTTTTTTTTATTTATTTATTTATTTTATTTTTATTTTTATTTACTTCATTGGTACATGTTTTATTCATTATTTTCATTTACAGGTTGAATGACCCATTATTGATTCTAAATACTTTTGAGAGTACATGTGGATTTTGTTTTGGCTATTCATGGTTTTCCTTCCTTCAGGATTAAATGATGGGATTTAACAATAATTCTGGCATTTTTCAAAGGAGGATCTATTTTACATAGGTACATATTTTTATTGATTTATTTGTTTGACTGGGCTGTACTTTGTTTTCAAAAATGGTCAACAGTGGAAATCCAATTATCATTTGGCTTCAGTTTTCCAATGATTAAAAATTTCAATATTCCAGTGAGGATTGTCAAAAGCAGTTCCTGTCAGATGAAGCAGAGTTTCAGACATCAATGTACCAATGACTAATATGACGAACAATAACTTTGATAACGCCAGATAAGATGCCCTCGTCCGTGACGGTGGACCACTGTCATCAGTCCAGATATCTACAGCGTTATCCTTGTTGGCAGATACAAGATAATTCGGGCTTGCAATAAAGGTGGGGCAGCAACACAAAAAATGTGTGGGGGCTACATCTATAGCTCCTTCTAGTTGTACTGTTAGTGGCAGCAGAAATCAAACATGAATCACCTCGCAGTTGGCACAAGTATTCAATAGTAGCATACCTGTGTTGGTAGTGGATAGTGGATCTCCCTTTTAACCAACGTAGTTCGAAATAGCCAACGTGCTTTTCTGTTTAGCCACAAGTTCTTCTGCATTCACATTTTCCTCGCTCCTCTTCCACCATCACAATGCTCACCCCATGTGCTCTGGTGTCGTGGGCTTTAGCTTCTGCATGGAGCAGGTATCCAGGACAATAACAGTCCAGTTGATTAGCCAATGACACGCACAGAGCATGAATGTGTTTGTAACTGCATCACATCACTTTACTTAAAATATGAAAATAGGGATTACTAATGCAGTTTAGCCAGTTTTTGTAATATGTACAGACATGGACAAAATTGTTGGTACCCTTTGGTTAATGAAAGAAAAACTCACAATGGTCACAGAAATAACTTGAATCTGACAAAAGTAATAATAAAAAAAAAATTCTATGAAATTTAACCAATGAAAGTCAGACATTGCTTTTGAACTATGCTTCAACAGAATTATTTAAAAAAATAAACTCATGAAACAAGCCGAAAGGTACCAATAATTTTGTCCACGTGTTTATATAGCAAAGGATAATATTGCCATAAAGGTAAACTTTTAAATTATTGTGTAGCCTACACACATTAACGAAAACCAACTATTTTTTCAAATCTGAATCACAAAGGTGTAAAAAGTGAGATGACCCAATTTTATACCAATATAATAAACTGTACAATAAATTTGTTCGCAGACATAGTCAAAAACAGGACTAATGTGGCATCTTTATACCAGTATAGCCATCTTCTTGTACATTTTAACCTATGCCTTCAAGAGGCTTTTCTTTTCTTTCTTTTTTTTTTTTTTTTTTTTGACTTGATGTGTTCTACATGTGTACATAGTTTCATTAGGATCCAAGCATTCTTGCGACTGTGCTGTCAAAAAAGGAAAGTTTTAGTGTTTTTAGAGACACCTCAGAATGCCATGGATACATTTGGCAACATATTTTTGTGGCTTGGAGAAAGAAGTAAGAATGATCTGACAAAGTTTCAAGTAAATCAGATAAATTGGTAAGTAGGAAGGCATAGAGTATAAAAGAAAACAACAACAACAACAAAAAAAAACACTGTCACCATTTGGTAGCACTTACAGGAATGGCTGTACAGTTGTGCGCAGGATGTTGCATTGATTAATTGGTGTAAGTTTGATGGTGACTAGATTAAATTTGAAGAGTTTAAATTGATTTATGATGTCATGGCATCTTATCAAAGTTCGTCATGGTGCCACAGTCACAACTTGCAGCATAGAGCAACAGTTTTCAACAGCTATGATCACCAACTTGTTTTCTGCTCTCTGATCTAATTTGGACCCGGTTGTGTCCAAAAGGTCTGAGAATTGGGTCTTTGAGTAAAACACTTGACTTCCTGGCGCCAGGGGGTGTGGCTAATATGTAATCCAATTATTGATACATAGATGTGTTCAGGATAGGACTGGCATCATACCTGTGAAATTTTGCAGTTATCTTCTTTTATGTGGGAGTTCTCAATTTTGTTCTTTGTGGCGAGGCCCCACCTCCGCTACTCTTTTGAGAAAGTTTTGAATAACTTTTAGTCAAAACATTTTAACCAATTTTAATGGCAGTCCGATAAAATCTCTTGGAAATCGTTTAAATGCAACATCAGTAAAATGGCAAAACGGCGACTTTGACCCAAAATGGCAGATGTCCTGATGGGTTGCTAAGATGCAAGTGGCTCTCTGGACTTTCCACTATGGCTCTTAATACATGGCTAAGAAAATGCTAAGAACTAAATAATGTTTTGAAATATAGATCAAACAGTTCTTTTTTTTTTTTTTTTTTTTAGCAATTTATTTTGCTTTTAGTTTCTTTTCATGGAATAACTGCATTGAATTTCCAGAAGATAATGACAGAAAAAGTAAGAGTGGCAATATATATATAATATATATATATTATATATAATATATATAGTTTTTTAATCTATTTTTCATGTCATTAGGTTTGAAACTGGTGTTTTTTTGTTTGTTTTACATTTTCTACAAATATATACATCCCATAGAAATGTGTCTATCCTCTTCTTTTTTTTGTAAACCTGAAAATAAAAATAAAATTGTGGTTCTTCTTATTTTCTTATTTCTTTTCTTATTTCTTATAGGCTAGCAGATATTTATAAAAAAAATATATCAGTTGCCTTCTTTCAAAAGGTCTTGTAATATTTGCAACTCTAAATAAGTTTTATGTCATCATTTCATGAGGCTTTTTGTTCGAATGTTGGTACTAAATTTCATAAAGATTGATGATCGGGTCCCCAAAAAGGCACTGTAATAGTAATCCATTAAACTTCTGAGTGCATGCAGATCCAAATTAGATTAATTTCTTTACATACTTATCAGCTAAATCTAATTTTGTAAGATAAACTTGTGTCACATTATTCTTGATTGGCTCTTTACTAAATTTACAGGATAATTTTTTTCAAACTTTCCCATCTTTTAAACCTTATTAGCATAACGGTACCAATTGCCAACAAAGCCTTCATTTAGTTGTTTCATAATGTTTTTTGTATAGTTACTATGGAAGATAAATGTTTATTCAAATAAGAACTCACTAATTGTATTGTTTAGAAGCTGATACATTAAATATCTATTGGCTTATATAGATATTAATTCACTGCCTTCTCTTTTTGCCGTGTAATAAGTATAAGTAGGGGGGGTGCCCCAGAGGCTTGAATTTTATTAATATAAATCATTATTATTGTTAATAAAGTTAATTCATTTTGAATACTAATATTTTAGACTAATACTGAGTTGCTATAATGCTAAGTATGGCTACACCTGCCAGAGTCGTGGTTGAGAAAGAACCAAAAAGCCAGCTGGAGCACCTCAAGGCCCAGATACACCTGAGCAGCGATGGCGTGACGTGAAGGAGGATAAAGTTGAGCCTCCTCAGCTGAGCTTCAGGTCAATGAAGAACCCTGGACTACAGTGCACAACCAGAGTGGCAACCAGGTGTCAATGAATTATTTTGGCCCAGTAGTTTTCAGCTTTGAAATTTGGTAATGTTAATTGACAGAAATTAATACAGGATTAGGTAGGAATGTAGAGGTTAAACTTACAACACATAACAAAAACAAAAAAAAAGAACAAAAAAAAAAAAAACACTTGTATGGAGGACATAAATAAGTTCTTACACATTTTGCAATGTTTTCGCACATACATGCACAAACTTGGCTAAAAGATTAAAAAAGAATAAAACCAAATTCTGCTTGTCTCACATGATGTTATCTCAGCTTTAAACCAAAGCATCTGGATATCATACAAGTGTAAACCGTACTACAAACAAAATACCAAATTATTACAATAAATGTCCTTAAAATGATTACACGTTAGTTAGGCTCAGAGAAGCATTTATGATTTAAAATGGTCATTATTTAACCATGATGTGTTAAATGATAGTGTGAGTGGGTAATTAAAGACAGCAGCCTCGTTATCACCAGGTTACTGTGTTGCATAACACAGACACAGTGTGGAGCCAAAGCAGTAACACAGTAATAATAGTCTGTAATGTTATATATATATATATATATATATGTTTTGTTTAGTAAGAAAAAAAAAAAAAAAAAAGGTTTTGTCTTATGAATATATAATTTTAGTCCAACGATCAGTTGGTCAGAAATAAATTTGGCCCCAGGCCAAATGTAGTTACCAACCCCTGTGACAGAGCATGTTTGGGATGTGGAGGCTCTTATCATGGAGGTGCAGCTGGCAATCTGCAGTAATTTTGCAATGATATGATTTCAATATGAAACTTAATCTTTGTGGTGAAGATTCAGCAAGATGTTGGAAACATTCCTCTAAGAATTAAGGCAGATCTGAAGGGAAAATTAGCAAGGTGTATCTAATAAAATGACTGTGTTGATGTCTGATGAGGCTGAGAATAGAAATTAATAGAGGCACTTGTTCATACTTGACATCTTTTTGCTACTTTTTCTTTTTGGACACAGTCATAATGCAAAAATTGTATTAAAAATTAAACAGTTTAAATGCTCCATGCATTGATAAAAAAACAAAGCTAAACCATTGTGGAATTAAATTAGCACATTTAAATTTGGATTCAGAAAGACATCAAATAAAGGAAGTACACCAGTTATTGGTAAAAAGAATTGTGTGAAATTGTTCTCACTCAGATTTTTTGTCCTTTAGAATGAATCCACATACCTCTGAAAAACAGCACATGAAAGGCCAACACATTTGAGTTCTTAATGCTTCTTTTTCCTGTAGAAGTAAAATTGTACCTTGGATGGGAAAAAAAGCAAAGCAGACAGATTGATTCATGAAAAAATGGGTAAACAACCATGTGGCTTTACAGAGATAGACCTTTTAAAACCACAAAGGCAAGACTGAACAGAATCTTTGAACTGTAAACTTCTGGTGGAGGTGACATGGAGGGGGTAAGTCCTTTAATGACACAAGACTGTGTAAGATGCTTAACTGCAGTTTCTCTGACTTGAGAGTAGTGTTCTTGTTGAATCCCCCTGCCAAGGCTTATGTTTTTTCAACTTACAATTATATTTTGGTTCTAGACTTTGTTACAGTGCATCTGCATCAGCAGTGAAATGTTTGCTACTATAACAAGGAGCCACATTTAGTTAAAAAATGTAGAAATGCACATGGTTTTAGAATAAATGATAGTTTCAAACAGAATAATTTACATTCTGCAGAGCTCACCTGGTCATCTTTTGAATGGCTTGACAGGTTTAAAAACCCGAGTGATATGGGAAGCATTACATTTAACAGTTGTACAATTTTGTAAGACCAGGACCTAGATTTCCAATATCTAATAGAAAATATTTAGGCATTAGGCCAACAGTGTCATGGATCACAGTTGTAAACCTGCAGGTGAACAGTCAGTGTTCATTGTCACAAACTGACGTTATTGTGGATGATAAAAATAAAAATTTGAACACTGTTTTATTCCAATCCATTCATGACTGAAAGCAGTTTGTGACTTGACCAGACATGTAACCTTGTCTGCCATTAGAACTACAGGAGACAATTCTTTACAGCAGATGGGCCAGCATCTGCAGAAACTGTTTCAAGTTTCAAGACATCCTATGACCACCAGGCAAAATCCAGGTACCTGCAAAAAGGTAAAAGGTAAGGGTTAGTAAAAGATAAGTGCTGAAATGGTTAAAGTGCTAAAATTATAAATAAGTTCTAAAAAAATTAGCACATCAATCATAATAATTAGTTTAAAAAAAAGTAAGATAAATAATTGTAAAAAATTCAATTATAATATACCTTAAGACCAATCTGCCATTACACAAAAGTTATTATTCAAATGCTTATTTTTAAGTCTTACCAATAATAATAATAAAAAAAAAAAAATTAAAAAGCAGGGCATCCCCCCACCAGCTCGGGAGTCCAATCTTAGTCTCCCATGTTGCAGGTGAATGGCTCGACCCTCTTGCCATTTAGGCTGATATTTTTTGAGGGATCCACACAGACATAAGTGAAGGGCTAGGGTCGGGACCAACGCAGGAGGAGGCTATACTGTTAGTTTGGGATTAATCAGTCATTTAGTCCTCCTGGCGCGGCGGTGCCAACCCTGTGGATCCAAATCCTCTCCGCTCTCTTCCTCTGCCCACAGGTTCAGCGGTCATTATTTTCCAAACCAGAGATAATGAAGTGAGTATATGGATGTGACTGAAAGTGTTGGACCAGACAGATGGTAAGTAGATCCATCCATAGATATAAGTAGATTGTAAAGATGTTGAGATAGACGAATGTGGATGTGGTGTTAGGTTTCTCCTATGCAGTGTTTATGGCAGAGGGTGCGGGTGATGATATATATGATGTTTGTTGTGGTAATGAACAAGGAGCCTATTATGGGGAAGGTGGTATCAGTATGGGGGGGGATTATGAATAAACTTTTTGTGCTTGTAGCGGTGATTGTATGGAAGTTGGGAAGTGGGTCAGTTGTCTTTAAATTGTGATCTGATGAGGATGAACTGAAGGCACTTGTGTTCCCTGTATGCTGATAAAATTTTATGATTGTGGAAGGCCAGGTCGTGAATCTATAAAGTTGTAAAATTGTTCCTGATAATGAAATGTTATTTTGTGTGAAAAGATAGAGACAAAGGGAATGAGCTGAGGTAGGGAGAAGGAAACCAGAGTTGTGGTTATGTGTGTGGGATCTGGGCCACCTAAATTCTGAGGTTGAGGACGTAGACCTTGGCTTGGGTAGAGTAAAAAGTGGGTAGGTAGGGGATGACAAGGAAGAAGTGGGGAGTTAGGATTAGAGGGAAGGTTGGGTGGGGGGTTAGAGTTAGAGAGGGGCCCGGGATGGGGATACAGACTCTTGTTAAAGTAGAAAAAAGGAATAGGTTGGGGTTGGAAAGAGGGTGTTGGTTGGGATTCAGTTTGGGGAATGGAAAGTTTGATTGGTTAGGTTTAGGAGATGGAGCAAGGTTAGGCTAAGGAGACGGAAAAGGGAAAAGGTAAGTGCTCTGGGGAGGGAGTATCCCCTTGTTCTTAGGGCCTTGAGGAGAATGTGTGTGGAATCATGAAAGTCTGAGAGCTTGAAAGGGATGGGTAAAATATGATGATTTGGGATTTAATAATGCCTCTGAATGTGTGCTTGGGGTGATAACTGGATTTGTGTAAAAGGGCGTGAGTCTGTGACCTTGAAAAATACTTTAATTAACCAGCGTTCATTTGTGGAATTGAGAGGCTAAATAGCGTTCAACAATGTTCACTGAACGTTACCTTAGTCTACAGATAAGAGTTTGGTTCAAAACTAGTTTGGTTAAATGGCGCTAATGTTGATCTAACATAACATTGGGCTTTATTGACAAGGGGGCCCTGCAAAAAAAGTTTGGGAACCACTGATTTAAGACATCAGAAATACACACTGAACATGCAACTTCAGGCTTTTCGAGGAAGTGGAGTCAAAAACCAGATGCAGGGCTCATAAATGAATGAATGAATTTATTTATTTGACAGGGATGTGCACTACAATACTGTATATTAACCCCAAAATTAAACATTGGTGCCAGGCTGTAGCAAAGATGCTAATCTTTAACTCGTTGTCTCTGGACAGGTACTCGTCGATACAAGCACTAACATTTAAAAACAATTAAAAAACTAATAACTGGGCTGCATGGTGGTGTGGTTAGCACCGCAGCCTCACAGCAAGAAGGTTGCTTGTTCGAGCCTCAGCTGGGGGGAGGTTAACAACCAGCTAATTAGTCTGATATGTAGAAATGGTCATGGCAAATTGTAAGCTTCAGAGGAAGACAAGGGATTTCAGTGACTTTAAATACAGAATGTTTTTTTGGTGCCAGACAGTCTATTTCAGAAACTACTGATCTACTGAGATTTTTATGCCCAAACCATCTCTAGGGTATATAGAAAGTGATTTGAAAAAAGTGTGATCTAAAATCTGAATGGTATGACTGTAAATTATCTGGACTAAAATGCTTTGAAGTCAAAGGAGAATGGACAGCTTTGACATTCAAAAGAGTAGCATCCAAATTTGGTTTAAACATTAAAGTACAAGAGTTCACTGTTCTCCATGGTGGTACAACCCAGTACTAGCAAAGTCTGCCTATTAAAATGGCAGATGACTGTTCATCAGCTGCATCAGTGTTTAAACCAGCAATGAAAAATACAGTTTAGTTGCATTCTTAATGGTATTCAAGAGTTTATCTTAAGCCAAAACTTATCATCTAGGCACATAGTTAGGGAGAGTGTTTTTTTGTTATTGGGTTACTCTAATTTTCCACATTCAAGTTATCTGGAATTCTGTTGGAAATGCACAATCAAGTCAGTGGGGAGAAAGACGAGGAGAAAAAAAATGTGGATTATTATTCTGTCTGTAAGATGATAGTGACCTAATCATTATTCCAGAGCCAGGTTTTTGTTTGAGAGAGAAGTCCATTACACTCATTGTCATGAAGTTCCCCAGAGTTGGCCTGGAGCTATATTAATACTATAAATTAGAAATGAAAGCATAGCAGCAGGTACAATCGAGCTGTTACATTTTATTCTGGGTGGATGAACACTTAGTGACAGAGGCTGAATATCGCTCCCTTGGTTGCAGCAATTATGCTATTCAACAGGCACACACAATGTAATGAGCAGAACTTCACTACATATTTTTGTGTCACCGTGATATACCTCTGTTGTAGAGTGTTGTTGTTATGCTTGGAAGGAGCAATATGGCATCTGTATTAAAATAAAGCTTTAAAATCCTAGATCCAGTTCATTGTACTGTAAAGTTTCAAATGAAAAGATGAACGTTCCAAACATGTCTGATCCCAAATGTCTCTCTGTAATCAGGCCACGCATAAAAGAATCCACAGTGTATCCACAATTATATGGTCACTTGTAATCATATTAGGCGTCATTCACCAATATCTTCTTAAATTTGTTCATAAGTTCTACTTATGTTTTTTTTTTTTTTTTTTACATAAAACCTATGTCAGATTCATGATTGAGTTCGTAGACCTTAAACTGTTTGAATCTTTTCTCTTTGACTGGTGAATGCCAAGCTTTCATAAGTTAAAAAGGACATGCCTCCTAGCCCTGTTATGCAAACACCCAGAAATTGCCCTTAAAAGGTCAAGACTTACAGGCCTGTGCAAACAGACAGTGGTGAGACAGTGACAAGGAAAGTTACCAAAGATTAAATGAAAACAAAAACTGATACTAAAGATGTGCGCTGAAACCTGATTGTCCTTATTTTTAAAGGGACAATGACCACACATTGAGATTCAGATAATATAAAAGCAGTTTTATGTACAAACAGGTTTGTATTATTATTCTAGAACTTAGACACCAGCCTGCCATCTGGTCCCATAAACACAGACGCACATCCTCATGATGTCATGGTTAATGGGGGAAAAGGTACACCTAGGATACATTTTCATTACATAGCCTACTGTACCTTCTAAACTTTGTAAAGTAATTTACCACCAACTGTGGTCTTTTAGGATGTGGTGGACCAATGGGGTCATTGTTGCATCTAATGAAATGAAACCTCCAGGTGAGTAAATCATAATCAAACTGGTGAACCTTGAATTCCTTATAAAACCAATCATTCTAAATCATCATCATGACACCAAAAAGACACTGTTGTAGTAATTTTAATTAATAAAGACCACATTCAGCAAGTGGATCTGGGATCTTTATAAAAAGTTAGTAAGAATTCGTAGTGAATGAGGCCCAATGATATTACGAGCATATTAAAAGTTATTACCCATGAATATCTAAGAACAAAGAATAAACAAAGAAAATAAGTCTATTTGTCTGAGGATCTAACTAAAAACACTTTCTTGTGTGCAAAAAAACCATACCTTAGTTCATGCACACTTTATTGGGTACAATCTTTGCTCATCTTTGCTTTTATTTTCAGTTGCAACATACAGGTAGAACTAGTAAGTTGTGGTCACGTCATTTAGAGCCATAATGCACATTCAATGCCCCACACAGATGTAAAAGTATTTAAGGTTTACTAAAAAGGAAGACATGGAATCTTATCGACCTTAAATTAAAACACACTGACTTTAGTTTTCTGTCATTATTATTTATCTTAACTTCTTTTAACTGTACTAAGGATAACATTATGCTTTGAGTGATGCATAAGAACAGATGGACCACAGCTCAGTGGGTGTGCATCATGGTCTTGGGTTCTCAGTCAGCTCTGTCCCTTCAATGTCATCTCTGGCTCTTAAAAATACAGATGGTAGAAACTGCACTACATATCTAAGACCTCAAAATAACAGTCAAACTAAATGGCGATGGCACAGTTTAACACATTCTATGGTGTGGGAATAAGTGTCACTGATGCAAAGCTTCAAGACAAACTTCCTGTACTTAAAAATACAGGGTGCAATACTCCATCTTTTACCATCTTAATTATTCTAAACTAAGTATGGAGACAAAAACCATTAAAAATAATGTAAGAATACTCTATATGTACAAAGTGATTGAGAATTTAAGAAAATAAAAGCTCTGGTTTCGCAACTGACAGCTCCAGATTCATATGTGACCAAAGGGAAAGAAAATTTTTGGATGTTTGTTCCTATGCAGCTGTAGATAGCATTCCCTTAGAAAACATTGCAAACCAGACAAAATTATTTATGTGTACAAGCTGATAAGATGCAGTTGAATTTTCCATATGAAGTACACAATGAAGTAGAAATTTTCAAGTGTGGTACCAACAAGCTCCATACATGCAGCTAAAGTTTCTTTGCTCACTTGGCAGCAGATAGTGACCTCAAGGAAACTTCAAGAGAGGCACACTGTTTTAGGGAGTTAGTTTTTCTTTCTTTGACCCTGTAGGATTATCAAAGTTCATTTTGTCAAACTAAAATAATATTGTTTTCAGCTGAGCTTCAAAAAGTCAGCAACTCAGAGGGGAAAAGGAACCTGGGTGTGCTGATTAATATATAATATGATGAATATGCCTGCGAGAAGAAAATTCAAGAAAGATGAATGGCCACACATGGGGGAAAAAAACAAACAAACAAACAAAAAACTAAATAAATACAATAAAATAAAATAGAACTCTGCATTTTAATGCCAAAGTTTGCCCCTGTGAGATTATGTTTGTGTAGTTTTATAATATTCTGTTTTCAAATGTCACTATAAATAAATTAAGTGCAGAAAGATTGGAAAATACATTTGCTGGACAGTTGTAGCTTTTCCTCACTTTACAGCTTACCCATTACACCACATTGTGTTATGTAATATTCTCATATCTGTCAAAAAAAAAAAAAAAAAGTAGTGGGTTAATCTTTGTAATCACAACAGGTCTTTGTAAAGATTTGCCTTGAAATTGTCTATGCACATAGAACATTTTTCTTAACAAATTTATATACAAACCCATTGTGAAAAATGTCTTACACATCGACATTTAAAATTGCACGTAATCTACAACTAATCAATAAGAAAACTCACACGAAACTATTTCCTTTCCTTCAAGGCTCTGTGCAGGCTTGGAGTGAATAAATGTATATTAGAGGGAAATATAACTGCATGCAAGACTAACTGGTGACATTTCACCAAGTCTCTACATTAGGAATATGCATTGAATAAAAAGAGAAACCTAAGAGTGGATGGTTGATGAAGCATGGTCTAAATATTGTGACAATGTGTTGTTTAGAAGTCCGTGTAGCACAGCTTTTCAATGGAGGAGTTTAATTATGTGCAGTGCAACTATGGAAATGGTGATAGGTGTTCCCAGCAGTGATGCAGTGATATAAACCTTAATACCTTTTTTTTTTTACTATTAGGTTTATAGTTTATAAGTTTATTAAATTTATAGGGTTTCTTTCCTTTTTTTCTTTAATTTCCATTCGCTATGTAATATTGTGTCATGCTGTTAATTAAATTGTATATTTTGCAAATTCTAACTTTATCGCAGTAGTGTGAAGTAATGTCCATGTCTAGGTGATGTCTGTAGGAGACTGGTTGTTTTAAATCAAGGTGTAAGGTATCTAGTCATCTTGTGTCTGTAAGGAAAATAAGAGGTCATATGTCGAGCTGTTCATCATGTACACAGTTGTGCTTTCTCAGTAGCATGACAGCCAATTTCCACCAGGTCCATGTACGCTCCATTCTGGCTGCACTGCAGTTTGGTACGACCTCTGCAGCGCATCAACTCACACCAGGAGCATGTGAGACGCTAAGCGCTCACAAGTGCAGTCTGCATAACTGGGTTTGCAAGATCACGCGTGATGTCATCACGTCACACAATAACAACCATGGATAAATGGGATTGCATGTAAACAAAAGGTGACTCTGCCTGTCTGACCCCTGACCGATTTGACTTCTGACCTGCTGTCACCGGTAGTGACGTAATGTTTACATTCAGTAGTTCAGCCATCACAAATCTGCAGGGAAGCTTTTATTTTGAAATTTACTGGATGCTTTACGCTGCTCCTGTGTCTGATTTCCTTTCTGGGCAGTATTTCATCTTATATTTTTTTCAGTGAGTTGTGTACTCAGCTGCAGCAGTGGCTTTGTGATCAGTGGACAAAAAGGAAATTAACCAGCATATTTTCACCCTGTATCCTTCTATTAGTCAGTGCAGTGATAAACACATCACAAAGAACAGTGGGCTTCTGAAGAAACTTTTCCAAGTTATGTTTCCAAGTAGGTTTTGACTGACCATGGTTTGGATATAAAGAACAGTTTGAGCTTTATGTGTGCAGAATTAAGTTTGTGGAATTTACAAAAAAGTGTCAGCTACGAGTGGGATGATGAACGAACAAGTGAGGTGGTAGCTTACACCTGAGAATTCATGTGTAATGGGTTACTGGCTACAGACGCAGTAAGTATGTGATTTTAAATTAAACTATTCTGATCTAGATCAAATTCCCATATGCACATGAGTACATTGCTTTCCTCCACTAAAATGTGATTGTTTGTTGTTCTCTGATTAATATTACTTCCAGTGTTGTCCTGTCAGACATTCAGTCACAACATTCAGGACTGTTCACTCTTTTCAGATGTTTCAGAGTAGATTTGCTATCAGATCCAGTAAAGTTTTCTTTTTTTTTCTTTCTTTTTTTTTTGTACATTTGATTGTTTTTGTAATAAATAAAAATATACTTCCTTTTATTTTTGATTACTTGTGTTCCGCGAAGAGACTGTAGGGGGAGCCAGCGCACCGTGGATGTAAACACATCGGCCGGAGAACCAAAGGAGAAGAAGAAGGACAGAAGTGAAAAAACCGTCAGTTTGGAGCCGAACAAAGAAAAAGGGAAAAAGAGGTTACGTTAAACCAGAGCTATAAAACGGCAAAGTTGGAGGTAAGAGACTCTGTTTCAGACCACACCCCAGGTTGTATCTTCACTGTGTTCGCGACTGTTGAAACAATAAACCTGTTGAAACAGAAGAATGGCTACGTCTTTTGCTGTCAGCCTGTCGGAAAAGCCAGAGCTGAGCGGACTCAAGCTACTAGCACACAAGCCTAACTGCACTAAAGCCGACGCCTCCGTACCATGGTTAGGAGCGGTGAGTCGGAAGTTAACACTTGCTTATTTTTACTGCTCCATGTATATTCAGACATCAGTTTTTTTTTTCTTTTTATAATGTCCAGGATACATTAATTTCCCAGAAATGTATCCCAGATAAATAAATAATATATTTGATTTAATAATCAAAATGTCAGAACACTAAATATTTAATTAACATGGGAACTTTCTATATGATGGTATAGTTGCAGCCACCCATTTGTAGACTCGCAGATTTTAATCCATCAAGTTGTATCAAGTCCATTCTCTGCTTCAACAGAACAACTCAGGATCCAAAGTCTTTTTTTTCTTTTCTGGCCTGTTTACTGTAGGTCTTTATTGAAACAGCCACAGTAATTTGCTTTTGATATGTCCAGATTATGACTGAGGAATTCATGGTCATGCAGGTTCACCTTATATTTTAACATTACATAAATCAAAGTCATGAATCAAGGAAGCTCATGGATCTCTGCATGTGCAAAACAGACTGTCAATGAACCTGTTCTGTTGTATCCTACTGCGATTTACTTGCCAGCATCAGTCATCCTAAATCATCCATGGTTAATAAAGCAAAACCCATTCTACGGTCACTGTCTTCAAGTGTGCTTGATCAGCATCTTCTCTCTACACTGTTACCTGTACAATCTTCAAAAATCAGCTTAAGCTTTCTTCTCATGTCTTTTAAAAGAGGTATGAACAGAAAACTGTGATCTCTGACAATAGTTTAAACAATTTGCAGAACAATTAAAGGTTATCTGTGGGAAGCCATACTAAATGGATACCAGCAAAATGCATATATCCTTTCACAACCTGATCTCATGACAAAGTTTATTTATATAGCACTTCTCACAGGTTAAACGGCACAAAATGCTTTACAATAGTCAAATAATACAAGAAAAAGAACTAGAAGCACTCAGAAAGGGCAGACCTCTGCCAAACTATTGTAATTTTTTTTTTTTTTCAATGATTGTGGGCATTAGTTTTTAAATAAATCTCTCCATGGGCAGGCGCAAACCTATGTCACAAACCGGTGGTCTTGGGACCATGACCAGTTTGCTGGTGGAAAAACTCTGCATCATACTAGTGTCCATGTTTAAGTGTGCAACTTTTTCTTATAGTTTTAGGTTTTTGTCATTGGTTTATGATAGAATATCATCTTTAATGTCATGCAGTTATATTGATACCGTTAGTGTTAAGGATAGAAAAAAAATATGAGATGAAACTAGTGGTAGTAGGACTGAACGAATGCCCTTATTTCTATCCACCATCACATGGTAAAAGAGCTGCTAACAAGAAACTTGATGAGGCTTAGCTAGACAGACAGACCTAATTTATCAAGATGTTTCTTAATGTCAAGAAGGCAGCTGTCAGAGGAAACAATTATGATTACAGTTTTTTCTGCATCTAGCTGTAAATGGTTGTTACATACACTGATCAATGCTTGCCAAGCATTTCATTAGACATGATACCTTGAAACAGTCATTGGGCTTGAAAGAATAATACAGTTGTACATCATCAGCATAGAGATGATATGAAATGTCAGGGTGTACTACTGGATTATCCAACCTACATGCAGAATGTATACAAGGAAAAGGATCATTCCTAGGACTGAACCATTGGGCTACCTGACATGTCAGGTTATTAGCTTTCCTTCAAAATTTCCTTTGGGATTAATAAAGTACATCTTATCTTATCTTATCTTATCGTATCTTTGACTGATTTGATTTGTACACTACATTTTCTGCCAGAAAGTGTGAATGGAATAAATTTATAACTAGGTCAGATAAATACCAAACACATCACAAAGCATGGTATCAAAATATTATGGTTTGTGGGGTCAAAGGCAGATGTTAAGTCTGATATAACTAGAACAGTGATTTCCCTGGAGTGGGTTGACATAATGTCACATAAGACCTTAAGCGGGTCTGTCTCTGTGGAATATTGTTAACAGAAACCTGACTGAATCCTTTCAAAATTAAGTGTGTTTCTAAAGGGATTTGCTCCGCTATGGGTCTATGGTGGAGAAGATTGTCTGTGTTTGCCTGACTCACATAAATGCACTTTGTTTTTTTCAGCATGTTGATGTTATTCTTCTCTAAATCTGATGACTTCACCACATTTCACTATTGCTCATCTGGCCAGACATGCTAGTAAGGATGAAAGGAGGGATAGTGGAAGGTGCCAAACAGTACGCTTTTTGACACCTTGAATGTGTTCTTGCATGAGATCATTTATTTAAGACTCCTACACAAAATCCTGCGCAGTGTTTTTAACAGTCCTGCCCTTTTTTTTTTTTACTTTTCTCCCACTTGTAATGTTTAATTTTCTACTGGACTTTCACTTGTTTGTATTGTTTAGCCATAAAATTACGTGGTTAGGGTTGGAATAAATGTACATAGTTAGCCTACTTGTTACAAAACACATGGTTACATCTTATAGATTTAGGTAATAATGTGTCTCAATTCCTAGTCATCTCAAACCCAAGATAAATCTCAAACTTTTCAGTAATGGATTGCAAAACTAAAACTTTTTGGACAATTGTACAGATGTTTGTATTGTATATTTTTATGGGACTAGACTGCCATGGAATATTTTTAAAGATGCTTTTTTAGTTGTATTTACCATATTCATCGTATTATATCATGCATTTGTTATACTGCCTTTCAAACTTGCCATGCTGGGTAAAAATGTAAGTATCTGGGTAGATAAAAGCCCTATTTTCTGGATGAAGGCAGGGAAATATTCAGCTGTCAGGAGCAGCCCCCTACTGTGATAAGAAGGGTCTGAACTCTTCATATCAGAACACTATGACAGTAATCAGAAGTTTTTAATCCAATTTTATGCCCACATATTTTTTTTTACCCAGTTTCTTGTAGAAGTGCTTTTTTCCTCAGTCCAGTTACTAAGAAAAAATTATGGGACTTTATGCTTGAAAAAGAAAAAAAAATCATAATTACCAATAGACATCTTAGCTCAGGTTTGCTGTTAGATTATGTTAGATTATGGTTGATGGTAGGGTTCTAACATCTGTTTGCCCATTCTTGCACCTTGATGTCTCTCTTTATAAAGTCATGATAATCTTGTCATTGATGGATTTGGACCTACTAGTTTTGGTTTCTTTATGTTTCAGAAATAAAGGAACATGGTTAGTTAATAAAAACAAACAAACAAACAAAAAAGAAAAACTTAAATGCTTGGTAAAGGTTAACCTTCTAAAATATGAGGTTATCATTTGTAGATGTTAAGAACAGATGGCCAAACTGTGTCAAAATTGCCATTTTGGAAACCTCGCCTGAATTGTCTGTACTAAAAATACTCTAATTTTGTTTTGCTTTACTTTATCAGAGTTGACCTTGCATATATAATATTCACAAATTTAACTATGGTTTGACAGTTAAAAATGAAAAAAAGAAAAACTAAGAATATACTCAAAACTGAGACCACACATGGAAAGCAATCAAATCTTAAACAGCTGCCCTGAAGGATTGTCTGGAGCATGCTTAAATAGTGGAGCACCAGCTGGACGGCAGATTATCTGACCATTTACAGATGAGTAATGGACCAGCCAGCCAATCACAGACAGGTGAAGACACACCTAGTCACTTATATCTGATGGAACCAAACACAACAATGAAATGATCAAAATAAAGAACTTAACAAAACACGCAATCATGACAAAACATCTAGCAAATGAACTGGATACTTTACCTTACACTGTACACAAACACAAGATATAAAAAATAATATTGATCCAGAGAAAACCTGCTCAGCAATGTCACCAACACCTGTAGTTATTACACAGACAATACGTACAATGCAAAAATTAAATTCAAACATAAGATATCAATTGTTCACATCAATAGCAGAAGCCAGTACGCCAACTTCCATAGAATCAGAGTATCTCAGTCAGTTCAGTTCACCATTTAGTATAATAACTGTATCAGAAACTTAGATCAACAACAAGAAGGTAGTACATTTTTTAAATATATGGTTATGAATTTAATTATATCAACAGGAAAAAAATGGAGGAGAGGTGGCAATATACATGGAAAATGGTTTGAAATATAAAATTATTGAAAACATGACTGCAGCTGTGAATGACTTAAGTGCATTACAGTAGAAATTTCTTCCTCTTTTATAAACAAATTTCTATTGTAGTGTACTTAAGTAAGTCATCGACAAGACAAACAAAACAACAAAAGACAACAAAAAGGTGTGTACATCTGTGCTGATTTTAATATCGACCTATTGAATCCAAAAAAACAAAGTGTCAGAGTTTTAAAACTCAATGTTCAGCATGGGCTTATATCCAACAATCACCAAACCATGCAGAGTCAAATCCCACTCTGCAACTCAAAAATATGAATATACAAAAAAATGACAAGGCCTGGGGCCATAATAATATATCCCCAAATGTATTCAATAGACCTTGTGGTTGCAGAGTAATACTAATTTCGTTATGGGCATGCCATTTTTGAGCATAAGCCCAAAATTACATTACTTGACTTAAAACACACTACGGAACTTTGGCATATTTTCTCTGTATCTCAGTATTTTCTCATTTACGCCTCCTATCGACGGCTAATCATAGCATCCATATTGCAACTGGAAGTAAATGTGGTAAAGTATGGTTTTTCAGCCTCGGGACCCCGCTGGGCAGCTCCAGAAATGTACATAATAAAAATCTCACTGTGCCATTAAACGTTTCAGAAGTAGTTACATAGTGTGTCTTTAAAAGGAAAAAATATGTTTTGTAAAACCAAGATTTTTATGGTGAATGGACTAGAACAGTACTGGTACAGTACTAGAACAGTGGAACTGGCAGAACAGGATCTATCATTCCTAGGAAATTTGACTGTAGCTTCAGTGTTATTTTCTGTGGTTTCTTTTGTATTCTACCTGTTTGTGTTTGTTTCTGATGGTTCTCTTATGATAGAATTATCACATCATTGACATAACAGAGGAAAAGTCATGGAAACTGATTTAAAACAAATAATTTCCCTGAATATTCTCGATGTAAAGTTAATGAATGGTTATAACTGTATTAGCCAATTTCCACTGCATTGTCTTACCTGATCTCATAAGTTTGCTTAGATAAAATATCTACAAGAAATTTGCTGTTTAAACAAGGAAAATTAGACTTGTGTCCTTTCATATTGCTGGTATTCTTATCTCTTAATAACTACTATTATGTATTTTGTGAATCAGGAAATGTGGTGCTTATCACTTTGGTATATGTTTCAAGTTAAACCGGAGCCATAAAGAAGTTAAAGATCAAATCAAAGAAAATAAATAGAAATTCTGATGGACTTGTTGCGGTATGTTTAATGCTTAAATAGACTTTGATCAAATAAGATATGTGTTTGGTCTGTTTTCTGACCATTTCTCCCTCCTACTGAGATTAATTCAAAACAGGCTTAAATATGCAGTGTGTAACAAAATCAAAGGTCAGTGACAGAAAAATTTAATATATCATTAAAAACTTGCTTTTGGTATCTAATCACTTTTCTATAAAAATTATTTCTCTCTCTCTCTCTCTTAGAATGAGACATTAATATCCGCTTGCCATGGCTTTGTTTGATAGGTGATTGGAATAAGTAATGTCTTACGAGGCACATAGAAGAAAACGTCACTCATACACAACTTTAAAGTAGTCACCTGTATTGCAGTCATTGTTGCACCTGAGACCACTGGATTCACTTGCAGATGAAAACATGTTTATGTCTGCAAGAATTGTGGTCCCTAACTAATTACTTGAAGTAATTTCTATGTCCATCTTTAGATGTCAGTAATTTTTACACACTGTACCTTCAAGATTTGTAGGTTTGAGTCTATTCAAATGTTGTTTGAATAGCAAGCTAATGGAGGGAGGGAGGGATGAAAGTGAACTAAACCAACTGGAAATTAGATAAAAATAGAAGGTTAATAGAAATGCTATTACAAGATTTAAATGATCTCTAAACTTAATTTAGTGTTGCAAATTTTCATGTTGTGCCACAACAATCCACTGATTTAACAAAAAACATGGGCGAGGTTATAGATGATTGGAAAGTTATCTGATTGGCTCAACTTGGGGGTCTCATGATTGAGGATCTGGAGGAGGACACTCAGGATTGGGGGTTGTGTGTGGATGTCAGTAACCCAGGCTGACCTAGGACACCCCAACTGGCACCAAAAGAAAGAAATGAATGCAATGAAAATGGAGTGAAGGATGGCAGATAAAAAATGATGGATGGATGGATGGATGGATTAGGGACAGAGGAGGATCAGTGGATAAATAAATGGATGAAGGAGGGAGGGGAGGAAAGGTAGGTAAAGCAGGAAGGGAGGATGAAAAGAATGAGTGTTCATGCATCAATGCACATTCAAGAACAGGACAAAAGCTCACATGAGGAGAGGATGATTAAATCAGCTTTATCTGTAATTCTAGTTAAAAGGCCAGTTCAACAGTGTGTGATCTGTGTTCAAAGAAACGGGTTCAACCAAGGATTCCTTCTAAGGAAAAATCCACTTGCTTTGCTACAGCTCAACAGCAGAATAATTAATCTGTGAAACATAATCGGCAAAAAAGAAACCACAAAACAAAGAATACCAAATAAAACTTCAAGTTCACAAATGAATACATTTATGGTTAAAGTTGTCCTCTGTGTTTACCCCAATCCCTGCCACAGGTTTCTCTGATGTTTCTCATAGTGATTAACGAGGCTAATGTTCCAATAAGTAAGTCTTTGTTGTGTGGGATGGTTTTGGTCTGAGGAAATGGGTCTGTGCTGTCTTTGAAAGTTCCAGTCAGCGTTAAATTGGGGGCTTTGCTTTATTTCGAAATGGGTTGTTACACTTGTAGTAATGTGTGGTCAGCTAACGAGGCGCTCTCAAGGAGGCTCTCTTTGTTGCTGTATGAGATTACATTTGGTGGCTAGACTAGAAGAGAGCTAAAAAATAATAAATATTGCTTCTTCAGGAGAAAAAGAGACAGCTGAATAGTATAATAGTGAATAGTGAGAAAGTATTCAGCCAAAAAATTTAAGCGTGGAGAACCGTCAAGCTGTCGGTTTGCTTATCCCTCTAACTTTGACAGGTTAAAGGAAGTGAGTCGAGAGCAGATGAACTACTGACTTTTAGTCCAGTATGTCTCACACAAGTGAGCAAAAGGCAGGGAGTTTATTTAATTTAGTTTAGTCAACTTTTGCATGTGTATTCTTTTAAAATATATGCTATACCCTGAGGGTTTTACTGTTTCACAGAGGACATAAGGCACAGTCTTGTCTTGTCTTCATTAATAAATTGGAAAACAGTAAAAGCGTGGTAGCAGTTTATTGAAACATGAGAAAACATCAATGTTTGACATTTTCATGTAAGAAACTAGACTTTTTTTTTTTTTTTGTAAGGCTCTAATTGCAATTGCCCCATGTTGATGTTTAAACAATGTCATTTGATCTAATGTACAAATATTAGCTAGAGGCAAATATTATCTGCACTCCCCTGGCATGCCATAATTAAGACCTCATTGCAAGGTCTGGTTAAACCAGTGGTATCTGGTTTGTCTTTAATAAGGCAACTGTAGTGACTTGGTGGAGGCAAGGAAGTTTACCAGTAGCATTTAATGATATATATATTTTTTTTCAAGTGATATAATTAAAATAACTGCTTTAATGCAGTTGCATACAAATAAATATTAAATAAAATATGATTAATGTATTGTATTTCTGCCTAAATATTTCATAGATAGAACTACAACTCATGTTGCCTAGCAGGAGATTTAACAGATTTGTGGTATTAACAGAGTTGACTTAAAAAGACGAAACAATTCAAGATAAAGTAAATCTCCAATTTAAGGTATTCTTTAAAGCAGGAGTGTAGAAGGTAAGCAGGATAGTAGATCTCGAGGACAGGAGTTGGGCACCCCTGTTTTAAATCCCCCCCCCAAAAAAAAACCCATAAAATGTTGGAAAAGTCCAACCATTTAAAACTAGCTCAGATTATAATGGTGCATTGTTCATGAGGTAATAAAGACAAAGAAGAAATAGACATGAAAACGAGTTGTTTGTATTTATAATGGCCTGCATTTTTTTCTTATTGAAAAGATGCAGGAAAACCTTCATAATAAGTCTTATTTTAAATTTTAGTGTTTTTTTTTGTGTTTTTTTTTGGCAACTGGAATTTATAAATCTACTTGTTTGACGAACAAAGACACCAAAGCATTTGAGGGTGTCAAATCTCTGGAGCACCACAGTTGCTCTCGAAGGGCTCGTTACAATATCTTGGCCAGTTGTTGTCCACAGGGAACACAATTAGTGCCCTCTCTCTTAATTAAAACAACAGATATTCCCCAAGCAC
Source organism: Melanotaenia boesemani (assembly GCF_017639745.1). Lineage (NCBI taxonomy): Eukaryota > Metazoa > Chordata > Actinopteri > Atheriniformes > Melanotaeniidae > Melanotaenia > Melanotaenia boesemani. Next base: position 22,099,454 of record NC_055700.1, on the reverse strand, counting down.
AAACGACACATTGATAGCACATTTGCTGGTACATAGAGTAATAAATTGTGTCATTAGAGTCCATTTTGTATTTCAAAGGAAAGACTCATTTATTGCACTCCTAAGGGACTATATCCATACGATGTAGGACCACACCAAATCTGTTTTTGTTGTTCGCTGGCTATATAGTTATAAACAGTGCGAGGCCATGCATAGCTAATTAAATGCAATTCTGCTTGGGAGCTTATCAGAATTCACTCGATGCCTCAATATTTGAGGAACGAATGACATCAGGACATTAGAGAGCTATGCCTGATCGCACCACTGGATCTTGCTTTGTTTATTTAGCCTTTTGTTAAAAAAAAAAAAAGAAAAAAGTGTTCTCACTGTGATAAATCATACTGGGGTGGTCTCTCAATGATTATTGTTCTGTGAGACATACCATTGTCTCCCGTGCTTGAGTTTCAACCAGCTGTTTAATGAGTTCCAGCTATCGAAACATGAGTCATTCCAAGAAAAAAATATATTTGATGCATTAAAATGTTATTTAAATTAACAGGGGCAAACGTTTTTATTACCATTATTATGGTGATTGTCATTAGACTTACCTGCTTGCCTCACATGGACACAATTTTTCTCCCCTTCATTCATGTTTCAATTTGATGGCTACAAATTGAAAGCAGCTAAGTACAAACTGTATTACTTCCATTACTCTGATGAGAGTATACTTACATGAACTGCAAAATTTTGGGTGAGATGTTGCTTTAAATCCAACAAATATTATTTTGCCAACAAATCAAGTGAGTGCGTTATTTACGAGCTTGGTGTATTAGAACAGGCCAAGTTAACCCCTGGAAAGAAAGGTTGAGAGATACTACTTTGCATCTCATGATTATCGCCCATAACTATGCTGAAATGCTTGTTGTTTTAGACATTTTACCTCTGACAAATATAGCCTCCTCCTGTGTATTATACATGGATATTTATGCTAATAAAAGGCTCTACACATCCATGAAATACTGCGGGTCATGTTCCATTATGGGGCTTTGCAGTTATGGTAAAATCTTCCAAACATTATATTAAAAAGGAAAAAAGACTGAATGTTATTTATGGTAAGTTGAACTCATCCCTTTTAAATAGTGCATTCTAGTGTTTTCCTTCCTATATACAACAAAATTGCTGTATTTTATTTTAGATGCAACAAGCAAGTCTTGTGAAGCAGTGCATCCTGTGACATGAGGGGAAAAACACTTCCAGCCGTATAGATGTGTTACACATGTTGACTGGTGATGCAGAAATCCCACGAGATTCGAGTCAACAGTAAGCAGAAATTTAACTATAGAGAATGAAGTTACATGTATGACAGTTTGTTGGCTATATTAAAAAGACAAGAAGAAAATAACCTCAACACTCTGCCTGCATGTGGGTGGTTACCCTTTCAGCTCAGCTCCTCTACAAAATGCCTGGGAGTTTCATGGTTATGTGCAATATAATAATAATACAATATTTAGTTTCTCAGCCAAGATCAGCTTATCACTTTAGATCTGAAAGTCCTATGTAACGCTGTCGACTTGTCCATGGTAAACTTCACCTCCTGCCTGATAGTAGCTCAGGTAGGTTCCAGTTACACCATGAATCTGCATTGAAGTTTGTGGGTATTGACAATGGATGAATAGATGAAGGTCCCACATGGTCTTGGCTCTGTTATTCATCACCACCTCAAGAGGTATATTCCACTCTGACTTTGAGACTTACAACCCAAATTGGGTCCAGATGTTCTTAAACACTATTCCAGCCACTTGGTTTTGGAAATCCATGTATGTCATGTTGCCTGCAGCCTTATGGAACTTTTGATAGCTCTGGGAGTTCTAGAGTTATAGTTACACCATTGTCATATTTATTCCACCTAGTGTCTATAGTGCATTAAGATCTATTAAGATGCACTAATTCAAATGAATTTTAATATAAGCATTTTCTGAAGCATTAAGTTTTACTTTCGACTATTCTTGGTACAATGACAATAAAGTTGCTGCTGCTGCTGGTGAAGAGGGAGCAAAGACGTAGTCAACAACTGTTTTAACACATTTGCCAGCCTCTGTTGAAAGGCTTGTCTCTTTTAACTTTATTTATTTCTTTGTCTCTCTTCTGTTTTTTAATTTTTTAATTTATTTATTTTTTGTTCTTCCTTCCCAGTGTATGATTGATTGATTGACAGCCGGGGCCTAAGAGGGAAGGGGCATCGGCCCTCGGCTGTAATTGGTCCAGCCCAGAAAAAATCATGATTAATGGGCTGATCCACCACCTTTGTGTACCAATAGGTATCTTAACTAATACCAATATGAATAGAAGTAGAAATAGTTAAAAAAAAGAAAAAGAAAGAAAGAAAAAGAAAATAAGGTCCAGCCAAAAATCATCATCAGCCTATCGGGCAAGTGCCCAGTGTGCACAATGGCAAGTCCAACCTTGATACCAGTCAGGGGATTGCTCCAGCAACCTCAGAATTAATGAGTGAGAGATTGAAAACATAAAACATTTTCTAGATTAACAAGGTTAACGTGATCGAGACAAGGACATACTGATGTGAATTTTGCTTCATGAAAAACACTTTCATTGACTAGATTAAAACATAATTGGAAGTTTTCTTGCATGTATCTTTATGGAGTTAATATGAGACTTGATTAAAAAAAAGAAAGAACTTGATATAATTACTGTCATAATACTGTTACAGCATGTTATTCAAACTCAATCACTAGCCATGGAGGAAACTTAGATTTACTGGGTGGCTGGCTGCTTTTTGTGTGATCCAGACCCCCTCTGTGCAAATCTGAAAAGTAAAGTTCATCTTTATGAGGTGCACTTGCCTGTGGCAAGACACTGTTATAGCAAGGTCGGCTCTGAGAAAATACATTACAGTACAACCTTCCTTCAGGGTAATCGATATGCTGTAGCATTTAGGTGAGACTATGGTTAATTTTCAACTTTTCACTGGACATTAGCTGAGCACAGGAAAGGACAAGGGAATGTTCTCACAAGATTAATCAATGTTTGTCATTCGTTCCCTCCTCCTATCAGTATCTCTTAAGTGAATGTCACTCTTTAGATCATCTCCACCTAAGGCCAACCCCCCTATTTAGCATCATCTAATCTGGTCATTCAAGCAATTTCATTCTCTTTTACATTTTAAAGTAAACTGTCATGATGATAGATTTATCATTCAAGCATCTTTAGATAACAAGACAACCTGAAACAATTAAAAAGCAATGTTTCCAACGAAAATATATCAAATAAAAACTCAAAAATCTTTTTTGCTCAATGATTACACTAACAACTATCTAACATTAAAAAGATGCACAGTAATATTTTAATCTCTAATTATAAGCTACCTGATAAATAAGTCATTTTCTTTTAATCATATATTGTTGCAACCAATTTATGAAAAATCCAGGGAATCTCAAGTTCTGTTTTGAATTCAGAGAGGAAGTTGCTGTTTTTTACTTGGAAGATGTCTGACAGCACTGTGACTGGCCCAAAACTATAAATCTAAAAATAAAATAATAATAATAAACCAAAAAGAGAGAAAAAAAAAAGTTCCATAAAAAGTAAATTCACTGAAGTATGGGTTGAGTGGGCTGTGATAGAGTAGAATTATAATGTTTTAGTTTCTAATGTTTTTATTGTCAAGATTTTTACTATAAAGAGCTGAGCTGACGAAGGAAGAATATACAAAACTCTACAGCACACAGACACACATACTATATAAATAAGTGTTTCCCCTCCATCAACATAAAAACTCTCCCCCTATTTTAAGCCTGAACTGTGGAATCAGTCACTAATGAAGCACTGCTTTCATCCTCCCTCATTGCTTAGACATCTTCCCTCTCTCCGTTCTACTATATGTTAATTTTATGCAGCCAACCATGCATGGAGACGAACTCTTTATGAAATACAAGGGAGAAATGCCAAAAATAACATGGAGTCCAATTCCAGGAGCTCATTTATATACTTTAAACAAGACCATAATTTGACATCAGTGGACTCACTTTATTTGAAATGGATGCCAGAGTTGTAGCTACAGTAGAGAAACTAAGTAAAAACAACTACCAAAGTGATCCACTACAACTGCAGAATGTTGTAATTAATTCACACATCATAGGCTATTTTATGTTGCCTCTATTTTTTATCACATGGCAGCCTGAGGCTAAAAATGTTATTTTGTTAGTGTACCTAATACTATGTATGACCAGCTTTCTGATAAATCTAATGACATTATTATAATCCAAAGTTGTTTTTTTTACCCTTCAAGGCTTATTTTCAACTGTATAAATGTATTTATTATAAGGAAAACAAAGACTGTGAACATTGGAGGCTAAACATTGCACCTTCTTAGCAAAGCACTGCTAATATATTAGTGTGCTAACAAAGGTGTGCATGCTAACAAGGTGGCAGACTGCCTCTTTACATGGGTAAAGCAGATTGTATGTCGACATTATACATTAACACTCAGTGGTGACCAGCCTGACAGTTACAGCTGTGGCAAGATATGATACACCATTTGTCAGCCACTTTGGCTGGGAAATTGGCTGGAAAAATAAAATTTCTTTCCTTAACTATTCACTTTAAGCCATGCCTTCAAAGTGATCATCTCATTCAAAGTGAATAAAAGCAAGATCATTGATGTTTGGGGAACATGCAACATATGTGTCTGCCGTATGTGAATCTAGACTAAGCATCGCATTCCCATTCTCACTCTCATCCCATCTTTAATGATGTGAGAGAGCTTGATGTTTTTCCCTACTAAATATGACATTTACATGAGCTACCTAAATACAACTAGACAGCATGTGAAAAGAAAAATAATTTTAAAATAAAAAGTGGTTTAACAAAGAACTCCGAAGGGAGTTGAAACACATTATGCAAAGTAGATGATAAATTGGCATTATTTCATATCCCATGAGAATGTGAACGTGTTGCTGTTTGAGACAATTTCTATGTAAATATCCAATTAGAAGTAAATTTGCCCAAGACGGTATGCAGTTAATGCTGAGATGCCTACACAAGCAGCTGGTTGGTTAAATATGAGGAAATTTGTGGTGATAAAAAAAGAAAAATATAATAAATATAGATACCGAAACAGAAGAATTCATATAGATTTCAGTATTAACACCCACAGATATGTTTCTAAAGTGTTTGCTCCTTTATGATAAAAATAGTTCCAACTTGTCTGAGTTGTAAGTAGGCTATAACTTAAGTGAACCATTGAAACTGGTTCATAAAGTACTTTCCAATGGGAAGTACTGGAATATGGAGACGGCAGAAATGTTTGGTGGTGTGTGACTTAAGACCTGCTGCTGCTTCTCTCAGGGGAGTTACTGGATATGCATACAGCTGCTAAAAAAAGTATACATGCAATGATGATTTATCTTGTATACTAGTCTCTGTGTAAACACTAAGACAGTGGAAGAGAGTTTGCTCCAAGCACTTCAGGATGGCATTCAATGAAGCTGAACATCTATAACATCCTTGGCGCATATGAGGCTTTATTAAGAGACTGATCCTCCAGCTTCTGGGTCAGCACAATTTTTCCTTACTTTTCTTGCAGTGGAGAGGGTTCACGGAATTTCAGTCACCCGCAACAAGACTGGAGACCCCAACCAATATCCTGTGCACACCTGAAAACCTTGTGCATTGTGAGGGTGACTCCAGATGCAAAAGCAAACGTTTATTTTCAACTTAACTGACCCTTTGTTACATAAATTGTATTATAGTTTACGTTTAAAATAAACTACATATAATAGCACTCCTTTGAACTTTGTAAAGTTTTGAGTATTTGTGAGGTTCTTTAAAACCTGGGCAAGGATAGAAACTGTAATGAATAGTAATGGTTTTATTGTTATCTGATCTCTTGAATGTGAATGTGTTTATAAGGAGTTTTGCACTGATCCTTCTACATACAGTACATGTAGGAATGCATGACCACATTCAGTTTAGTCATTACCTTTTATTTATTAATCTATTGTGTCTTCAGAAAACAAGTATTGTAGGACGTGGCTCTGAATTATGTTTATAATATAAATATTAAACATATTCTGCTTTACATTCTTTCATGAGGTGACCTTTTTTCCTCTAATTCTTGCCAGGTATTTTGCTTATTTTTTAGTTTAACAAGAGCAGGAAACATGAGTTACAACATGTTACCACACGGAAATGTCCAAGGTAGAACAGAGAATACTAATGATACCACTGATTTCCTAGGTTAGTATCAACAGTACTGCTCTGATACCAATACTTTGCACAATTATTCAATATGTTTGAAAATCTGTATTTTAAATTATGGCTTCATAACAGTGTTACCCACAGCTCAACATGTATCCTCTCTGGACGTATGCGTGCAGCACCACAGGACTCTGACAATGATGACCATCATCCCTAGCAGCACCTGCCCGTCTTCTCTCCTCCTTTTTGGACTGTCTTGTCATATTCTGTGTTAGAAGTAGTTTCTTCTGACTGGGTATTATGTAAATGTCATCCTGACAATATAAGTTCTGTCCACATCGTTTAATGAAAAACTACATATTTAGTCCAAATGACTTAAATAATAATATTTTAATATGAGAATCAATTTTAGAACATAAATATTTGTTATAAGAGCTATCAGTATTTCAGTTTGGACATCACCGGAGAATGGTAGCTTTTCTGATTTAGGTATTCCTGGTGACAGCAAATGTTTCAGAGCCACCTAACAAGCTCGTGTATTCTGATCAATGAAGCCAATGACGTTGGTAATGCATGTATGTAATGTATAAAAAAAATACTCAAATTGCTACATAAGAAATGCAGACATTCTATGTATGTATGTAAAATGCAATAGGCACCCTTTTTTATAACATGTGAGAAAAATAATTCAAATAAATTTGCACGCAGATAAGGTTATGATTGCATTTTACTCCTAATGTAAAGATATACAAGTGTTGTCATTTTGTTACGGCATCCATTAATGTTACGGCATCCAGCAGGTCAAATTGGATACAAAATAAAGCAAAAAAAAAAAACACTAATCATTAACAGATTAATCCTACTGGTTGAAATTCATGTATTGCATGGTAAATTACAGTAATTGACCTTTGGATTTTTAATTGCTGGTTCAAATTGTGACTTCTTCAATATTTTCCACAGTCTGTTTTTAATCTTCTACTTAGCCACACATGGTTAAATAGCTGTTAACTAAGTACCTTTAATATTCTTTACCCCAAAACGGCAATCACAAAATATTGTATTAATATTCTAAAACACTGAAAACAGTACATTTGGCACTAAAAAAATCTTCTAATGCTAGTTACATGTAATCCAGCCTTTAATTTAGTACTTATTCATAATTAAATAAAAAGCAATTGTTCATTCTGTCCTTTTCAAATGGAACTTACTCTGTAAAAAATGTCTTAATTTTCAGTCTAAGTCTCTAACATGGTATGGAAGTAGAATTTGTTTTGCTTTACTTTGCCTAATATTGTTTAGAATAGCTTAGCTTTCCTTTATACTTTCTTTTTTTTAATGAAAAACAAGAATGAAAATTGGAGTGAAAATTGAAACCTCTTACTTAAGTAAGAGGTAAGAAATGGATTAAAATTAACATCCCAGAATCCTGATTGAATGTTGAAGAAAAAGCAATTATACTCTGAGCAGTTTAATCATTTTTTCTGTTCTTAAAATAAGAAAGATTAAGTGGAAATAGCTTTTTTCTTTTAATATCAAGAATAATTCATTCACGTTTGACTTTACTTAGTAGCCTCAAGTGTAGCTTGAAGATGCCAATCCGGTTGTAGTATAAAACCAATCAAGAGACATACTTTCTGCTATCCTTAGACAAATAAAACGGCTGAAATTAACTGTGATAAACCAACATTCTAGGGCTCTCTATGGGGTTATGACTCCCTGAAATAGATTCAGCTATTATCCTTCAAGGTGTAATTTTCATCAAAAAGCACTTACTTTATAATGGTGGACCCTGAAGTCTGAATCCAGTTAATTGGATTTCACCCTCATTTGAAATTAACTGAGGGTCAGAAGGAAGACCGGATCACTGGGGTGATGTAATTCAGTGTTGTGCCTTTTACTGTATTCATTCAGACTCCATTTAAAGGTGAATAGGAATGAAAAATAACATTCTAAAGGGACAGAGTGAAGATGAAATGGTAGTGACCTCAAATGGTTAGAACTTTCCTAAGGAACTTATATCCTTTTCTGCTTTGTTAACTCAAATGCTATATATCTAGGCTGCTGAAGCAAATTAGAAAGGAAAAAGTAAAGCCCATCATTACCAGTTCAAAAGTTCCATATTATGTAATAAGCCTTTAGTGTGAAACCAAATTTATGTAGTTCCACAGATTATATTTTTACAAATCTTAAAAGACTGGACTATATAGCTTTGAAGTCGCTGTAAACGTTACAATACAAAGATCATACAATATGGTTAAGACATTTGTAATCTTGTTTTCTTTACCTTGATGCTCACTGCAACAAATTATCATGTTATATTCCTAACTACTATAAGGGCATTCTTAAAAATAAAAAAAATTCTACATTTTAAAGCAGGAAAAATGCCTAGCATCCTCTTTCTTTTTAGGGCTCTGCTTCCATTTGTGTTGCATTAAAACATACTATTCTTGATCTGCATAACATTTTCATCTTAAATGTGCATAATGCATGGCATTTTTAAACTAAATCTCTCAAAGTGCATATACGCTCCAGTACACCCATTCAGTTTGTGATATTAGGTGTAAAGGATAAATAGCAACTCTGCCAAGTGTAATATAAGTGCTGTATTCAGAATACTTGGTAAATTTGTATAAAAATGGACTGAAAAGAGACCCTAAGAACACAGTTGACTTTAAAGTCCAATCTTCACATCACTGAAGCTGTACATGATATAAACTGGCTGCAAATAGGTTGTAATGACCATAATTTGTATTAAAAACATCAGTTTGTGTTTCGGTTATAGCCTAAAAGTTCTTCTCAAACAATAAATTGAAGGAGCATTTCTAGTTTTTTAAAAAGGCCTTAGGTTTAAGACGAATAAACCGGTGTGTTTTACTTCAGAGATTTAATTAACTGTAAGCACCAACTTTCAGTACAGCATAAAGCAAGTATTAAATGTCTAATTAGATGATCAAGAACAAGTGGGATGGTGCAGAATCAGCAAAGTATCACAATAAAACATATAATTGTTTAGGACAGTGGTCAAATGTCATGAATCATGACCCATGAATAGGGAAATCTAACCATATTGAGCATTTGGTTTTATTTCCTGATGTTTCCAGAGATAACTACAGAAGAACTAATGGCAAAATTATAAACCAAACCAGATCTAATCTAACCTATCCATTTGAAAATGAAAGACAAAACTGGAGGCAAAACATTTGTGGCGGTGACTGAGGAAATTTCCTACTCAAAAATGTTAACAGCTTGAAAAAAAGACAATGCCACCTAGGGCCCTAGGACTCTGCAACCCGCAAAGTTCTTTCAACCGGGGTGAGCGGAGTTAAAGCCATGCTAAAAGTCAGCTTTTAAAACAGTTTATTTTAGAAAGCATATAAAAACCTTCCATTTACAGTCCTTAAAATGTTTCCTAAAAGTATCTTTGGATGAGACCTCTGTCGGTGGTCGTTTAACCAGCACACTTCCTCCTCAGTCCGGCCACCTCTTTTCCGCCGTGGTGCCACGCTCTCCAACAGCCTGTAGAGATAAGCATACACGTGGCAGTCCACTGCTTCTTTAGAGGATTCTCCACCCTTTCTGCCTGACCCCACAGCCAATGTTTTACTCCGTAATCCATAATGTTTTCTGGTAAATGTATTCATGCTTATCCCGGGCGGACACAGGGCTGACATAGCTAAGGGCTGAGTAGCTGAACCCACGAATCCCGGGACGGCTGTTGTACAGACTCATGATTCGGCCTCTACTTTCTCGAGGTCCCGTGGTGTGCTTCGTGCTTCAGTCCCAGCAGCGTCTGCTACCACTCCATTGGCTCCACCTAAATCCTGTCAAAAAAAACTCACATCTGTCTATTCTCCCTGTCTCTGGGGTCATTTACTAAGGGTCTGTTTGGGCTTTCAGAAGGTGTCGATAAAACCATTACGTAACACTCACAATAAAACCCAAGGTTTCACATACAATATAAAATGACATGCTGTTAAAATCCAAATACATCATGCAATAAATAAATAAGTCATACTCTCTTTGGCCCCGTCACACATGTCTAACTTATAAATGAGCAAAAATAGGAGAAGAGCGGGTAATAAAAAGTTGCTCATTGAATCTACACTTGGGTTAATATCTCAAGAGCAGTCTCTTTGCAACACTGTAGACTTTCAACCTGTAAAACTGGGAGATTGAAACCATTCAGCCTCCAACAACAAACACTCACTCATACATTTTACTTTACTTTGCCTATAAGCTAACACATTAACATGCCACAACATGTTCACCGCAGAAAAAAAGAATGTAAACTAAATAAAATCTGCAAGAACTTAAAGCATCCATCTACACAACATCAGGCGACTTCAGTTTTGTAATACATGTACTTAATATGAACATTATTTCTGACAATAACCATGTACTGCTACCTCCTTACCCTAAACATTTATTGTCAACAGTGGGAAAGAAGGAATTCTTAATTTAAGAGGCAGTAGATAATTGCATTGACTGTGGGAATTGTTATGCAGGACAAGTCTGAAGCTTGCATTCTCTTGCACAATGCCCTGTTGATTAGCAGATTTGTGGACCATGCAAGAGATTGCTAGTTCGAGATGCATATTGTACAAACTTTCCTTGCTTCACAGTCTCTGGATTAGTGTTTTTTTTTTTTTTTTTTTTCTCCTTATAAGTGTTTTTGGCTATCATCATGATGTAGGGACACATAAACATTTTTGTTGATTTTGATTTTGGCCAATAAAGCAATTTCTTTTTTTTTTTTTTTTTTTTGGTCATGATCCAAAATGCAGATAAGTGTGGGTCAGGAATTTTTTTAATTTCAGATGTTTTCTCTGAAAAGATAAAGCTTCAAGGCATTCTTGAAGGTTGAGACGTTACAAGGTAGTGGGTCGGACCCACGGAACTGATTGGAACTGGAATGCAGATTTTAAAAAGAGGTTAACTTTAATGGTTAGACAAGTGGGGGGAAAAAAAATCATCGGGAAGCAAACTGAGTATCCTAGGTAAGGACTTTGGTTGAGTTGCTTCAGGGGGGTTCGGGAAGGACCGTAGAGGACCGGTGAATTATCCGAATCAACAACCAGAAAAGTGAGCAGAAAGTTGATTGTCAGAGAGTAAATGCAGATCTGCAGGATTTCAGTCAACAGCAACTTAACAGGGTATTTCTTAAGACCAGAGAAAAACTTGGTTAGACAGGAGTTCAGAATAAAGACTGGAACCTTGACTAGTGATGTTCTGCTTGAGCCTGTCTGCTTTACTCTGTATCGACCTTATATCGACCATATCGAACAGAAGTGTTGCGGATGCTTTTTGATGTGTTGTTTCACATGCTAAAAAGTCATGTGACCACACTAACTGTGGCTTTGTTATGTCAGACATGTGTCGAGCTGCTTCTCAAGAATTTGAAAGCCCTGGTCATTTCAATGTCTCAGTGCTTTATAAGAGGTTTCAATCCTTATGAATGTAACTTTATAAGTAAAGGATAATGCCCGACGAGGTGTCCGTTACCATAAATTAATGGATGACGCGGAGGCATGAACCGCAAAGCCTATTAACTTATGATAACGGACACCTCGAAGGGCATTATTCTGCTTATACCATGGTCCCTTACAAAAGAAATAAGTATTAAATCAATTATTATTATGTTAATATTGTTTTTCACCTTTAAAATCCTATGTTATTCATAAGAAGCGGCTGAGCGGACTGTTTCGTTATGACGCGTTGCCAAGGTAACCGACACACAGAACCTGCAGCTCGGTCTGCCCCGGCTGTTGTATTAGACCTGATCAGTGGAGAGAAGGGAGATGATTGCTTAACGTTATGTTATGTGACTCAAAGTATCATTTCAGAGGGCGGGTGCAGCTCTTACAGCTTGTGTGTGTCTAAAGAATGATGCGACATTTTGTTTCAAACAGTCAAAGTCCACAGATAGTTTCATACATCGTTTTTATTGCAAGGAATAGTATCCACCATTCACTCTGATCATTAAATGTGTATCAAGCAAGTAAGGTAATCAAGAAAGAAAGACAGGCGATGGACTATTTAAAATTAAATGCAACAATTATCATGTTTCCTAAATCAAAGTAAACTAACAGCAACTTCTTGATTTAGATTAATTACCGTTTAAACATTACATGTTTTTATGTCCATTTTAAACACTGAGTCGAAGATGAGGCAAAGAAATCAACTTTTCTCCTCATGTTCCCACGTGCAGCTAGTTGATTGCGATGTTAGACTGGAACGATTGTTTTGAAGCAGTGAGTCAATTTCAGGGCAGATGTGTCAAAGTGGTTTAGTGCTTCACAAGGCTTTGGTTTTATGATCCCTAACGTGATGCAGTCAGTTGTACCACTTAGTTGTAGGCATTACAAATTACGTCAGGGATGACACTCAAGAGTTGATTCCGAAGAATAAAAGCAGCAAGGTTAAGGAGTCTGATTAATTACAAATGTACCAAGAGGACCTGCTGGAGAAGTAGGTCAGTCATACCCACATAACACTGAACACACACATGGGAAAGGAAAAAGACACAAGAGGGAGAACACCAGATGCCAAAGACCCATGACAAGAGAGAGAGACACCCCTACTCTGATGGCATTAGGTAAGTTGCACCATCATGAAACTACAGACAGCAAGAGTCTAGATTGAGACCGCTGGTGTAAGCAAGGCAGTAGAGGATGACTTTCTCCAGAGGACAGCTGTAGTTAAGAAGGATTAAAAATCTATATGTGTTAAGATAGCTCAGTGCAGACCCTGGAGACGTGATGAAGGCATGCATTACTGACTCAGCTGCAATGTTATTAGTTGCATGACTGCCCGAATTTGATTTGGGCAGACGTGGGTTACCAGTAGGGTTCAATGAGTACTTGAAACAGTTGTATCCATTTAATAGATGCCATTTTTCCAGGTTCTACCTTTATGTGCTGAATTCTCATCCAATTGTTTTATTTTTCCTGTGTCCATGGATTAATCATGCATTTTAAGTAGCTATTGTATTAATGTTAGCTACACTGAGCCAGAAATGCAAACTGGGAAAAAAAGGTTGATTATTGTAAAACCAGCTTTTCCCTCTTTGATACATATTATGTTTGTTTTTTTGTTTTTTGTTTTTTTTTTTTTGGTTTTGTTTTGTTTTTTTTTTTTTTTTGGTTTTGTTTTTCATAATTGATAAGGGAAATAGGCTTGAATAAATCTAAGCTAAACAAAAGTAATTTGTATATACAATTACAATATGATATACATAAATAAGAGATGTATGTGGATGTACCCTATTTCTCTCTGGGATTTTGCAATTTCTCTCCGGTATAAATAAAGTATTTTTCCATTTCACTTAATTTCCTAAGGCTTTCATTGAACATCTCATCTTCAGTCAGTATCTCTATTGTCTTTGGCTTTGCACGGTAATTATTATTCTACCAAGCAATCCTTCCCATCCCCACTGCTTCTTCTCATACAATTGAACTGTTAATGAGATCTGATGGACAGATGGATAGCCACAGTGAGGGCAGTACTTTGTCCTTTCCAAATCACCAGGAGAGGTGAGCCAGACACATTTGTTCTAAAATACACTTTAAAACCCCATAATTTCAGTCAAATTACCTTCATGGGGTTTTAGTTCCAGTGAGCAAGTGCCTTCAAATGTCTTTCTTTTTCTTTTCCAAAAGCTGTGTTCTAGCCTTAATTAGTGAAAAATCAGCACTCTGAAAGCAAGATTTGGCAACTTATGTTAAATGTTTGTTTTTTCCATACATGTTACAGGTTAAAAGTTAGTCATTTTTCAGGGTCCACCACCAGGGTCATTTTATACCATGCTTTTTTTCCGTCCTTGTTGATAAGTTAGCAGCTTTCTTCCTCACTTCCTATAGTTTGACATTGCTGATGGGTAGTTAGGGAAAAGTAAATTTTAGGAGGTATAGGCAGTAAGCAAACAATAAATATTACCATGTCAGAACGTTCTCCTGAGTGATCTCCTCTCAGACCTGGATCAGGACATCTGCCAACTCCTGGACAGTCTGTAGTGTAATGTGGTGGTGAGGGATGGAATGAGACATGGTGTCCCAGATGTGCTTGATTGGATTTTAGTCTGGTGAGTGGGTAGGCTAGTTCAAAGAATCAATACCTTCATCTTGAAAGAAGTGCTGACACACTCCAGCAACATGAGGCCGAGCATTGTCATGCATCCGAAGGAACCCAGGTCCCACTGCAGCAGCATAAAGCCTGACAATGGACCCATTCCGGTGCCTAATGACAGTCAGCCCTCTAAGGATATGCCTCCTCAGACCATCACTGACCCACTGTCAAACTGGTCCTGCTGGAGAACCTTGCAGGCAGCACAATGTTCTCCATGACGTCTCCAGACTCTTTCACAACTGTCACATGTGCTCATTGTGAACCTGCTCCCATCCATGAAGAGCACAGACCAATCTGCCAATCCTGGTGTACTCAGGCAAATGCCTTTCGGGCTGCACGGTGTTGGGCTGTTAGCACATGCCCCACTTATAGATGTCTGGCCCTCATACCACCCTCACAGAGTCTGTTTCTGACAGTTTGACCAGAAATATGCACATTAGTGACCTGCTGTAGGTCATTTTGTAGTGCTCTGGCAGTGCTCCCCATGTTCCCCTTGCACACCGGAGCTGAATGCAATCCTGCTGCTGGGTTGTTGTCCTGCTATGGCCTCCTCCACGTCTCCTGGTTACTCCTCTATGCTCTTGACATTGTGCTAGGAGACACAACAAACCATTTTGCCACAGTGTACATTGGTGTGCTATCCTGGATGAGCTGCACTACCTGAACAACTTCTGTGGATTGCAGACACTGCCTTATTTTACCTCTAATTGTGAGGGCAGTGGCAAAATGCAAACATGAAGGATGAAGACAGGGACATGCTCCGTGGCCACCACCTGCAGGACTTTTCCTTTATAAAGGGTTATCTTGCTAATTGCCTCTCATTTCCAACTGTTGTCTCTTCCATTTGTACCACAACACGTAAAATTGATTCACAATTTGTGTTACTTCCTAACTGGACAGATTGATATTCCAGAAGTGTGACTGATTTTGACTGACATGGTAATGATTGTGACCATGCTGTGACCACTGCTGATACATGAATGCCAACATCACCACTTTCTGGTATGTTCTATACATGAATGTTTTTTCAAGTGTCATTATCCCAGTGGAATCCACTGATTGGATTCCTAAACTGTCATGGGAAGAACAATCCTATTTTCTACCCATATGCTTTACCATTAGATACAGTATAATGTCAATACATGATGACAGTGTTTCTGCCAAACTGAGAAGAAAATCATATCCCCTGAGTATGTTACATCAGATGGACATATATTTACCATGTGGGGAAATGAAGTCATTTGCATGAGGGCTATAGCAGTAAAAATTAAGCAGTTTTATCAGTGGTTCATCACAATGGCAGTAAGCTCTAGAGACAGTTGGCCCAGGCAGTGTGTATCATGGAAACACGCTCTGTCGGTTCTCCTTCTTGAAGACTGTCCTGGGATTTAGACTGTCCAAGTCCATCTCTAATGAGGACTGTAATCACTCTATTCACCGGACCAGACAATCCTGCTAATGACGATCTGAGAAGTAAAACACACTTCTCAGATGCTCCTCTAGGTTTTTTTGTTGCAGTCTTAATCGCAGAGCTTGAAAACATGATTGTCATTTGCCGGCTTTGAAAATGATCAAATCTTGCATGTCTGTGTCAGACTGTTTATTTTTTTATTTTCTTTTTACAGATACAAGCGGCCTCACCACAATTCACCCGGAATACTTCTTTTATAGATTTACATTGCCCATAGCAGTTTTCTTGAATGTAGTAGAGAAAAGGTTTCTGTGGCTTAATATGAAAGAATGTTTGTCACCACCAAAAGTGCTCCTCTGTGCTTTCCACCAACTGTACAGAGGTAGAAAATGTGACATTGTGACAGATGCTGATTTAATAGCTGTCTTGAGGGATAAATGATGCTTCCAGTCCTCCATGTCTCTAGTAACTCTGTTTCCTTC
Organism: Melanotaenia boesemani; assembly: GCF_017639745.1. Classification (NCBI taxonomy): domain Eukaryota; kingdom Metazoa; phylum Chordata; class Actinopteri; order Atheriniformes; family Melanotaeniidae; genus Melanotaenia; species Melanotaenia boesemani. The sequence goes on along the minus strand of NC_055700.1, from coordinate 22,083,245 downwards.
TTGTCAAACTATGAGTCATAGAAAGAATAAGTCAAGTAACTCAACAAACCCTCTAAATACTAACTGATGTAAGAGGTAGTTTGTTCATGCCATCTGAAGCAATTCTAATGCATGTTGCAAGAGTAGACAAGATGTCAGCTTCATGACTAATCGCTTGCACATTTTATTACTAAGTCCCTGTTTACGCCACAAAAAAAAATAAATAAATAAATAAAAAAAAATGTTTTGCTGCATTCTGGCTTCTTTTTTACATGGTTACAGAATAAGCCACAAAGATTTGACAACACCCTCCAGAGTGAAAATGTTTTTGCAAGGTGAGTCCCGTCAGTGTAAACTGGAAGTAGAATCTTTTAGTTGTGATGACATCTTTCACGTCATCTTGCACTTGCACGCTCAGACTCTGCTTAACCCATGAAAAGCACAACATCGATGCCAGTTTTCTTTCATTATTTATTTATTCTCTTAATAACTTTTGTTAAAAGTTACCTCACAAGGTTAAGGCACCCATTTTCTTGAGTTTCTTACAAAGCATGACTATTTGACAAAATGTAAACGATATCAGTTGATAGATGTTGACATGTTCTGTTGCAAAAACATTGAGGTTATTTCTATTGCTGGTTTCTGCAGACACAAAAAGACATTTATATTCTTTGTAGTGGTGATTTGAGATGATAAATTGTGTACAGAAGTGAATGCTATATCTAAGGTGATTAAAGATTTAACTGTGTTAGATACTTGCAAGAACAAGAAAACAAGAAATAAACACGAAATAAGTTTGTTGTGGTTTGGTCAATTCATACTCCACGAGAAGCTTTGTCTGTGACGGGGTGGGGATGTTTACGCAAAGGTGTCCTTGTCTTATTTCTCATTTGTTGTATTCATTTTTTAACTTGTTTACCACCTTGATCAGATGTTAATTAAAACTATCAGTTCAAAAATGCGGAAGTGACAACTTTCCATTCTATGCCACACCTACTTCAAATGTCTGACCAATCACACAATACTTCTCGAAGAAGGTTCTGTTCGATTGATGTGTTGCCTCGAGAACAGAAAAGTTATTTCAAAGTATGTAATAGGCTTTAAGCTAGTAATAATATTTTTATTTTGGAGAGTTTAAACACATTCTACACTGAAAAAAAAAGTTCTTTGAATTTACTTGATTTTAATGTGTACATTGGTCCCACACAATTAAAATAAGTCAGACCAACATAATTTTGCCCTTTCTTTTAAATTAATAATTTCTTGTTAAGCCAACTCATTTCAATCATGTTACATTTTTTAACAGAATCATGTTGATTTAATGTATTAAATGTTCAAAATGTAAACCTAGTTATTGTGTTATGTTAATATGATTTCATCATCTCCAGGAAACCCAATTCTTAACTGTAATCCAAACTTGATTTTAAATGCAATTATAAAAAAAAAAAATATTGGTTAACTTTATAGGATTTCCATTATGTCCTATGAATTCAAAAAGACTTGTTGAAGCTCACTATCAAAATTGCATTTCTAAACCAGTGATTTCATGTCAAGGTGTGCTGATGTTAAATGTTAAAACTGTCTGGCATTCACACAAAGACACAGGTGTCACCAAACAATACTGTATTCAGAATATGCTCTTGCCAATAACTGACACATTGTACAGTTGTACCCAGCATCAAATACAGGTATGGGGACATAATGACATACTACCCATAACAAGTGTCAAGGTTCAACAGGGATTGTAAAACAACAAGTTTTTAAGGGTAACAGACATAGATACAATTCTCTGTGAATCATCACAGAAACAACTTTTCCAAAAGTAGGATTTACCAAATCCTAGTCTATAGAAACATAGACTACACATGTATCTTCAGAGTATATCAGGAACATGAAGATGTATATATTTTAACAGAGTGCAAACAAAATATTTTTATATTGTTATGCCTGGTGCTCTGACCTTTCAACTGTTTCAACAGTTGATTGTAAAACAAGAAATGTTTAAAGGTAACAGATATAGATACAATTCTCTGTGAATATCACAGTAAGCAACTTTTCCCAAACATAGGATTTACCAAATCCTAGTCTATAGAAACAGACTAAACATCAGAGTATATCAAGAACATGAAGATAAATCCTACATATATTCTAACATGGTACAAACAAAATATTTCTGTTACTTCTGGTGCTCTGACCTTTCAGTGAAGGAGTCTGTTTTTCAAGGCAAGTGCCTTGTTAGAAAGTTTATCTCCATTGAGTTCCATTATAATTTTTTGGAGTACCTCAAAGGTGTAGCGGAGGTTTGGAGGATAGCTCAGGTTGAGCGCATACATGAGGCCAAATAGCATGGCCACAGCCAATGCCACATTATCCAGATCCTGCAACACCTTGATACCTTCAAGGACAATTCCAATGTCCTCTGCCTCAGCACTTGAAGCTTCTTTCTGGATATATATCCCTACTGTAGTGTCTTCAATGGCGTCATTCAGTGACTCTTCATCCATGCCCTGTACCAAAATACAGGGGTGGACAAGGCAAGTGAGGCAAGAAAAGTAACAGTTGATAGCCATGACTCACATACACATGTATACATACCACATATTCCTGGAGCAGGTTTTCTGGATCTTCACCCATGTAGATGCAGACTCCTTTAATAATGCACTCACGGATGGCATCTACATCGTCGCTCTAAAAATGATTTTTTTTTTATTGTCATCTGAATTCAGCCCTTCCAGTACTCATAATACTACACAATTATAGGTAAAATGTAAATCAATCAAAAATTCTCAAATTTAAGGCTCACATTAGCAGAACAAGATTACTTACTTTTCACAAATTCAATAAATTATTCTTAAACTAAAAAAAAAAAAAAAGAAAAGAAAAAAAACTGACTGAAGTCCAAATAGCATTGTCAAAATTAGTTGTGACCAGCACAAATATTTACCACTTACCATTTTTACAATTACTGCTTTGAGCCTTTGTCCTACTTGACCTCCTCTTTTTTGAAACAGCCTTGAAAGGTTCTCCGAGTAGATGTCCAGCTGAGACATAAACTTGGACTGTAGTGGGACGGTGGTGATTCTTTTGAATTCAGCGTTGATCTGTGAAAATATACAAAATAAATTAGGTTAAACTAGTCAGGAAAGAAGCCATAAAAACCTTAGACAGAAACTTGACTTAAGCCTTACCTCAATGACATCAAAGAGAGCAGGCCACCTTGCCATAAAATCTTCTACCATCGGTACATCACGGACAACCTCGTGTCTTCGGAGGGCAAAGGTCTTTTCCATCTTGAGTTTCACTATCTCTCGATTGTTCTTCTTCTTTATCTCTGAAAGCAGAGATTTCTGCATGGCCTCCAGGCTTTCCTCAGTTTCTGCTGATGGGTATGTTGGGCAGAAATTCACTTCTGCTCTTTTAGCCTTTTTGACACCAAAAGCTGCACTGCGCTTCCCTGCAGGTTTATTCTTTAGAGAGTTCACCATCACCTCTGGGCAACCCAGCTTTCTCAGGTGAGTACGGTAGTTGGATAGTTTATATTTTAAACTGGTCTTCCACCCACCACATCCAGTTGAGGATCCTTTCTCAGTCAAACACGGATGTGTCTTGATAAGACTCTGGGCTACCTGTTCCATCTCTTTATCACTGACGTAGACCTTGTACTGCACAATTTCCTGTACTAAACCATCAAGGATGGCTGATTTTAATTTTGGATCTGGAATTAGAACAGTGCCATTTTGGAGATAAGCTAGGGCTGCCTGCTGAAGTTTTATTTCAGCATCGTAAGAAAACTTTGGCACATGAAAAACAGCAGGCCAAGAAGACCGTGAGCTTGAAGACTCACTTGATGACAAGATTTCTGTATCCACAGATCCACATGACAGGAATGAATAATTTCCAGTTTCATCATTGTGCATTGTGGTGGGCTCTGACATGTCAATGACTTTAAGAGTACCTTTGTCCTCTACTTCTGAAATTGAAGTTAGGTTGAAGAACTCATTTCCAAACAGGGAATCCATGAACTGAAGTTTAAAGTTGCTCTCAAGTCCACACTGTTTCTTTACTTCAGCCATCAGGTCATCAATGGATGCAGGGAGTCCTTGGGAAAGAGTCAGTCTTTGGCAGCTGCCATCAATCAAAATGATCTTGAGAATCACAGTCCTTGGGAGTGTAGCCATCTTCAAAGATTTTTAATCTGCACAGATACAAAATGAAAAAAAATATACATCACAGTTTCATGATTTGAATTTCATAATTAGTAGTAAAAAACATAATTGCAAATTTGTAATAAATATTTTATGGAGTAGAAAAATAAAATGACTAAGAAGAAAATTAAGATATACGAGAGAAATATACACATTGGCCCTTAGGAAAAGTAAATTCCATATTTTAGAAATAAAAATGAAACCAACTCTGAATACTAAAACTTTAATATCTAATAGAATAAAAAATGTCATGGATTAAAGGCAGACCTTTTATTTCAATATGCCTTTTCAAAGCCACCATGCGTGTTGATCCAACACTGTAGTCAACTAGTGGATACACATCAAGCACTTCACAGAGTTCCACAAGAGTGAATGTTCTTGTGGGTGATGGGCTGAGTTCGAAGGCTCTATAATGCTCCCTGTACCAACCACAGAGCTCTTTGACAATGTAGAATACACACTCACGTACAATGCAGATCTGGTCAATTTCACTAAATTCAGGCAAGCCACCTGCTACTCTATGAGCCAGTATCATCCCTTTTCTATAGGTTATCCCCTTGGTTGTTACACACTGTGCAAGGTGAACCTCACATATGTCAGGGAACTTTTGCTGGATGGCTTGTGCTATATCTCTGTTAAGCAAGTCCACTGTTAGAGTAGATACGGTTGAAACCTCAAGGTCAGGCTTACTCAGACTTGGAGCACTCAGATGGTAAGCAATCATCTTCTGATGCTTCAAGGCTAATGAAAGAGGGACATTTTTGAAACAGTTAGTGTGTCTGATAACGTGCTTGAAAAAGCTATGCTTAGCTTCAAAGCGCATTGTCCATTGCCCAACAATTGGACCAAACAGCCTGATCATCTGGGGGTAGTGCTCCAAATAATGGTGTTTTGGTAGCAACTTCAAGTCAGGGAAAAGTTCTTTAAGTCTCTGCCTGTGCTCAATGATTTTACTTTCTAAATATGCCAGCGAGTCATCACTGTGAACAGGTGCAACAACAAGCTCTGTGATGTCTTTGAGGTCCATAAGAACAAGCCATGCAGGCTCGTGTTCAGGTATACGTGACCCAACCAAAAAGGGCAAGAAGCGGAGCAAGCTCCAATTTTCGTGTGCATTCCCTCCCACTGTATTACTGCTGGAGAAACTTTGTGACACAACATGAGGTTTGTTTGTCCTGTCAGTCCATTTGTAGGGAAATGTCAGAATAGCATTGTTCAGGTCAGCTAATGTGAGAAACCTCTTGGAAATAAGCACACGCAAACAATGAGCTAACTCCACTGGGATTATCCCCTCTAAAACATCGTGGGCAAGATCAGGAGGATATCCAAAAATAACATGAAAGTGAGACAGCTTTTTTGTGAAGACACATGTGTTTTTCACTCCATAACAACTTGTCCCTGTATCTTGGGCCTGTTTCACATGAGCCTGATGAAGTTCCTTGCTTCTAAGATTAAAAGCACCAGACGCAACAGAATGCACTTGAATATCACTGTTCTTCCCTGTGCAAAATCTGCAGTAGTATTCCACTGAAAAGCTCTGCATAAATCCTGCAACACTGTGTGCTCCCAGGTTATCAGCCACTACACTGAATACTGTGCCTTTAACTGACTCACCTAGGAGGGGTACATAAATGCCAAGCTCCTCCAGCGTTTTCAAATCTTGTAAAAGAGGTTCAAAAATTTTGTCATAACCATAGGTTTTAATATCATCAGTTTTGCACAAAATCGACAAATATATAGATGACAAAGAAGAATGAGACCCTGGAGGCAAGTTAGCCAATATCCAATAAACAGCACAAAGTTTGTGTTTCTTTCGCGAGGTACCTAGTGGGTTACAGACCTCAAAGTCATCCACATATAAATTTAGAACAACCCTTAACTTTTCAGTAAGGAAACAGTTTTCCTTAAACAGGGAACCATCTTTTGCGGATCTGTACACTCCAGTACACGTGCTACCCTGACTTTGATAGCCCTCAACAACTTTATCAATGATTTCTTTTCTACCTAATAGCTGCTGTAATGCTTTAAGTATTGGGACATATTGGAAACTGCGTTTGTTTTTAGCGTCAAGAATGTATTCCACTGGATCAACAACACTGAAGTTCTTCTTGTAATACTGCTTACGTAGATAGACAGTACTTAGAGGACCACCTTTTTGTATGGATCGTTGGACAGGATTGCTAGAGCAAACTGCATTAACAGTTTCTCTGATTATAATCTCATCTAAAGGAAGGTTTCTCTGATGAAAAAGGTCTCTCAGCACATCACAAGATAATGGAACAGTTGCAGAACCAATCAAACTGTGGAGTTCACCTAGAAACTCATCAACAGCTGTGCTTGGCACATGGACCAAATGTTCCAACTTAAGCAAAGCAGCAGCAAATCTTTGCTCTATTACCTTCTCTAAATCCTCAGTATGAGGACTAGTTGAACTAGTTGAAGAAATGCCATCATCTGTTTCATCCAGCAATTCCTGACATTCTGTCTCCAACTCATTAACAGAGGATATCCTGCTTGAAACTACACCTGGTTTAAAATCAACCAATGTATGATGGCTGTGTTTACGGTTCTTGTGTGACTTAAAAGTACAGTAAATGTTTGTTTTAAAGTCACAGCCCACAAACATACATACTACAGTCTCATTTCTTTTGAGATGAGCATTTACATGAGCAAAATAATCTCTTTCTGATACTAAATTACTACAAGCACAATGCTGGCAACTAAATATTGCTCCCTTTCGAGAGGCTGCTGTGGAGTGGATTTTACTTTGGTGAACAATAAGGGCGTTCCATGTTTTAAATGTGCATGGACATTGCTGGTATGTGCATGGAAACCGACAACTATGTCCAAAATGTGGATGTTTTAGCTTATAGTGCCGTAAAAGCTCAGACCTACTTGTTACAGTTTCTATGCACCCCTTACACCTCCACATGAATGTCACCACCTAAACCTGTAACACACATTAAGATGACAGTTAACCACATTTGCAGTCTTTAGCATGTGATAGCATGAATACATCTGTAACTCAAATAAAAAAGTCACAATAAGCTTATGAAGCAACAGCAGAAGGCAATATAACAGCACTTACCATTACAGATCTCTGTGAATAAGCACATAAAATGAGGGACCTATAGAGAAAAACATTATAAAAACAGAACTGAGCTTAACATGGATGCACTTAATTGAAACACATAATAAACAGATCAGTATAATGAATCCTGCTTAGTACAGTTGAGTGCTGTAAATCTTTTAAACAGTAACTCACAAGCTGTCTTAAATTGCCCACTTAGTTTTCTATACAAATGCCTCTGCAGACATGCTAATCTCTGAGTGAACCTCCAATGACTAGAAAAGCACTCGGATAGAATTTTTGCTATTTATACCAATCTAATCAAGTGTTACTCTTATTTTCCTGGACATTCTGAGAAAATTTCATCAAAATCCGTCCATAACTTTTTGAGTTATGTTGCTAACTAACACGCGCGCGCGAGCGCACACACACACACACACTCACACACCCCCTTACGATTGCATAACCTCCACTGGTGGAGGTAATAACGGTCTCTTTTTAAGTAGTATATTTTGGCACCGTTATCAGCGACAGCGTCGTGTGTTGTGACAAAATACCATCACATATTCACTGGTTAAATCTAGACAAGCTAGCAAACGGTTTTGTTGCCGTTAGCAAGCAAATTAGCAAGCTAAAATGCCTGGATGATACGTGAACACTAACGCAGCGACAGGCTGTTGCATCACACGCCGTTCAAACATTGCAGCGCTGAAGAAATGTCGCGCATTTCATTGTCAACATGAATAAACTTACCGTTTCTCTAATGGGATCTTGGGATAGAGCCACTGGAGACCGCTGAATGTTCCCGCTCGACAAACAATTTCTGCTGCTGCTGCTGAAGTGAAGTTGGTTTTGGGCGCAGTTTTTGAATGCACTCCATTTCCGGTTATGACAAGACTTGATTACGTTAATTGATTCGTTCAATTGGATCACTTTCAATCAACACAAAAGAAACTAGAACGTTTAACAATCTCTACAAACACATGGGGTGTACTTGTTTGAATAATGTTCAAAGAGGAAATATGATTTTTTTGCGTTGCATATACTAGCATCATTCTTGTAAATTCAAAGACCCTGTGTTCCCAGTTTTTCAGTGTAGCAGAAAAATGTGAATCATGTAAGTTCTTTAATTGAAATGTAATGTCTGTATATTTTTATTACCTAAATACAAGTCGCATTTTCGCTCTCTAAAGTACACAGCCTAAAAGTCATATTCTGATAATAAGTTGTTTTTTTTTTTATTTTAGAGCTTATGTCAATCGTTAAAAAAGCCACAAAGAACTGTCAGCCATGGGTCTTGATTGAGGCAATACACTTCACTAAAACACTTTCCTTACTTCCTGGGTGGGTTCAGACAAAAAGAATACCTTGTCAGAAATAAAAGGTAATCACCACCACAACCATGTAAGAAACGTTTGCAAAGCTACCTTAATCATCAGAGATTCAGCTCATAGATTTTAACCCTTCATGAGCAGTTCTTCTCACAACCAATAGGGAGTGCATATTCTTTGCACATGATTATAATTAAGTAAAAGTTCATACTTGGGACAAGTTTAGGGGATGTGGGCAGTCCCATTTATTAGGAGCATGCCTTGAAAGATGTAGTTAGTTTACATTTGGAGGTTCAAAGAGTTGAAGGGTGGAGCTACACAAAAGACTAAATTTTGGAACCCTTCCGCTGTTGTTTTTAAATGACTTTACTTCACAAATGTCTTTTTAGGATTGAGATAATGATTCCAACATGTTTAGTCTTTGTTTCTTTACAGTTTTACATACTGCAAAATATTTGTTTAATGTTATACATGTCAATATAATACGTTGAAGTGATGCATGAAGCAACCATTTGTGTAATAATACATACCAATAACATAATGGTTTTGGCCATTTCAGATGTAATAAAGCCAATAACATCACAAGTTTCGAAAAATTAAAAAAAATTTTTTGAGACAATATTAACATTTTTGAGCCAATAATGTTATACACTATTAAGCTTTTAGTTGTGTAACGCATGGACCCCTCGGAGACAGGAACAGGTTACCAGATCTTTATTGGAAAGAACACAGATAAAGAATCTTACTGGATCTGACCAAGGCAGAGCAGACGTGGGTCACCTGGGAGCCTGGAAGGGACTGGGAGAGCGTCCATATGGTGCGTAGGACAAGATCAGACAAGGACTGAGGGCAGAACAGGGATTATAAGGACTGGAGGACAGGTGTGACAGATTGGACTTGATGATGATGAGCAGATCAGGACCAGGTGTGGAGAGTCTTAGGAGAGCTGCCGGAGGACTACCAGCCCTGGCCAGGTGAGGTCGTAACAAGTTGGTTATTAGCATGAATAAATCCTATAAAAATGTAATAACTTTTTTAAGAAAAACATATTTTTAGTAGTTTTTTTGTGTAGCTTATCAAAATAGATAAATTTTTTTTCAAGTTATTACCTTATTGACTTTATGACATTTAGAATTCCCAGATTATTTTGTTATTGGCTGGCATGATGTTATAAGCTGTTATCACATTAGTAGTTGCTACAAGTTATAACAACTACAAATAGCTTTAATTAAAATAGATGCTGTTATATGTGGCAACAAAATATCTTTTTCCTGGATTACTTGCTCCTTTCGTTGTACAAGAAAAACACAGACAAAACCATAAAAAATAATACAGGCATGCTATTGAAATTATTAAATTAAAAGTCTTGCTGTCTGACATAAAAAAAATAAGAAAAAAAAATTCTCCAAACTAGTTGTATGTATCCCTGAGGTCTATTAATTCAGCTGTATGTATTTCTAACCTTGTCTTTATTTGAAAGCAGAGCACAGCAAACAGCTGGTCGAAACATATCATGTATGATTTTAAAATTAAAATGCCACAGTGCTTAGTGGTGAGGGCTCTATTCAGAGGTAATTCCAAATGTTTTTTCCATCTCCTTCACAAAAACAGCTTTAGCAGTGAGTGTGACTGAATTGTACAGTTATCATTACACTCAGTGGGTGAAACAACAGCTTTTATGTCTCTTCTGTGTGATTTTTTTGCAGGCCCACTGTGAAGCTGATTGCACCTCAGTCCCCTCTGTGCTATTCTCTAACATGCTTGAATCTAAAATACAAGAACACATCAGTGGAAATAACTAATAGTCACATGGACACAAAGGAGGGATGAGTGAAGGTGATGTTTTCCCCGCTGTCAGGAAGACAAAAAAACTGCCTCCAACACTGGCCTTGGTCACATTTTACTTAATGAGAATGGAAATAGTTCCCTGTATTCTGCCCACATTAATGCAGGTATGTATATCAAAACCTTATCTGTCCTTTTCTTTTAATGGCAGAGCAATTCCTTTTCTGCCACACCAGCTGCAGGTTGGTCCCCCATTGCAATCCCAATATTTCCTGATCTGCCTCAGCTTCTTGTTAAATTAGCTGGAAAAGTCATCATGAGGAGTGGAGTAATTGAAATATAGCCATGCTGCATCTGTGCACTGTTGTTGGTCTGAATTTCTTCTGTTGATATTCTTTAAGGCCTTTAGTACCCTGACATTTTGACCTCTACTCTTTCATTAGAGGTTATACATGCCTGGGACAGTGATAATCACCATACAGTTCACACTATTGCTGCACATTGTATTCTGTTCCTCTGTTCCCAATATGTGGCTTGTTTTTGTTTATGTAATTAGTCGCCTATTGTGATTTACAAACTAATGAGTTCATTTTACATCACTACAGCTTTGAATGGGCGATGTTTGATCAAAACTATTCACTATTCTTAATGGAGAAGAGCCACTTAAATAAATGTGGCCTTGATTAGTTTCCTTTCAATAAATACATTTCTTGGTGAAATGCAGTCTAATTAGTACCTTTTATCATAGTCAGTATGACGCCAGCAAAGCTTTCACTCTCAACCACACTGCAATGTTGTGAATCTTAGCGGTTGTGAGGTTTAACAACAAATCAGGCAATGTTTCAATTGCTCCTCAGACCTTTTATAAAAAACATCAGATTTAACAATGAATCACAGAGTTGGTCATGTGACACATATTTATATTTAAATGGCAATAAATCACTGTTGCCACTTGATGCACTGTGATGTGTGCCAGCTTAAAAATGGTGTGGACTCATTTTCCCTGACAATTGTGTTGAGGTTTTGCTTTGATCTGCAAAAAAAAAAAAAAAAAAAAATAAATTAAAATAAAATAAAAAAAATAATAGTAGAATTGGAACATTGATGAAGTTTACAGCACAACTTTTTCAATCCAGGAATCTGCATAAAGATTTGATGACATTTCTAATGTTAAACATCAGGTTCTGGTTTGTTCTGGTTAATATTTATACCCTAGGACTAAAGTTTTGTCCTACAACGTCATTATTTTAAATCCAGTGGAATCTTTTCTTCAGCCCTCCAATATTTTTTGGCATATTACTTCAGCTAAGATTATAGTTAATGCATCAGAAATATTACTGTTGTAAGCAGCTGTGGTTACAGTACATATACAATTATGTATCTTGTAAAGACGAAGCAATACGTTTATGTTTTTGTGCATGAGGTAGTTTCCCTCTGTTATCTGCCTGAGCAGTTCCCAAAATGTAATAAGTGCATGAGAAGTTAGGGTTGCTATCTCCCTCTTGCTTTTGTGCTGCATGTCGGGCTTTTCTCCACTGTGAGGCTTTCTTCTGGCAGCTCAGCTCACTGGACCTTGACAGCATTTCATTAGACAGGAGGTCCTCAGGGTTCTCGAGGCAGAGAGGTCTTTTTTCTTCTGCAGGCACTTTTGCTACCGCTTGTATTCTGTTCTGGCCTGCTAAGACATCTGCTAAAATATCTGCTAATGACCTACGAAATATGGCTGCACTCTCTCCGCAGGGGAACTTTTGCTCAGCAGTAAGTCAAGAGTGTTTGAGTATTTTTGTTTGGATTTGAGTGAATTCACTGATCTGTTGATCTATATACACTTTTGACCCCAGTCTCTATAAAGCAACACTGCAGAAAAAGTTAATGTTTTTGTGTTTTCTCTATGAAACCACAGCTTGGTTCCCTGCTGTGCACACAGCTTCATTAGTGAATTGTGGGATATAATTACAAATAATGCAGTCATTTAATTCCATAAATATCTCTCAGTATGAGTCATTTATTTCACATCCCTTTCTCTACATTGCTCTATAGCGATGGATTTGCTGCAGCAAATATTGTTTATGCATGTGAGTTTGCTTAACATCCACATTTCAGCACCTTTACCCTGTGGATCAAATTTCTAATCCTGGCATTTAGCTCAAGGTTCCAAAAAGATCCAGCGATGCACTCAACAACATCCATATTAATGAAAAAAGATGCAAATTACGGTGTAAGTGATGCATGAGCTCACATTATCATCCGAGTAAGAAAAGCCCAGAGAAACACGTCAAGTACATAATGTAGAGCAAAATATTCCAGCATTTGAGTCCTTTTAACCTGGAACAAGTCAGGATTACAACCTGGCACAGAAGCAGATCAGATTAGAAATACTTGAGCCACTAAAGACAGCAGAGTGGAGAGGGTAAAAAGATGTAGTCTCATCCTGATACCTTTGAGCAATCATGGCATCTTCCTGCTGAGATAACGGACTCATTTTGTCAGATGTTATTTGAGATTTGGCCCTTGAAATGCACTGAGGGCCATTAAACAGAAGAAAAAAAAAACAACAAAACAAAAAAACAGTACACTCCTGTTTCTATTCATTAGCAAGTAGTGAATAAGTTCAGCATGACTGGTTTATATAATTAAACCAAAACAAGGTGTTTTTACTTACAAGAAAACCATTTTAATCTATGTTAGTGTAATAACTTGTTTTGTGGATGCAATAACTTGCAACTAAAAATAGCAACATTTACTTTCAGTGAACAGGAGGGTAGATAGATAGTGAGTTGGAAAATGAAAATGGGCCAATGGAAATCACTTTAAATGGTTTGGACATAATGCTGAACTCAGCAGAAATTCAACCTTGACACACATCTAATATGCTGATCATGTCTTTCCAAGACAAGTGATTTGAAAATAACAACAAATAAATAAATGAATAAATAAATAAAGGTTTTAGAATGACACAGACATATTAGACCTTTTATATTATACCTAATGTATTAAAATAAATAAATCAGTTCTGTACAGCATTTTGTGAATGGACTCATATTTCAAAGATGGATCATGAAAGAATGTTCATTAAAATGATAAATGTTCCCACATTATACAGGATGTAATGAATCACTTTAAGTGAATTATACAACACATTACCAGGAAAAGCAAATTAAGTCAAAATAAAGCAGTCGCTAATTCAAGGAATTATCCTGTTTTAACCTGTTCTCAGAGAAACATTAAGAAAACAAAAAAGTTAATATTGCATTGACTTTTTATTTACACAACAAAACTTAAAACAACATAATGATATTAGGAAAAAAGCAAAAAAACAAAACAGGAATCAGTAACTCGTGGAACCACTTTAAACTTGTTTTCCTTATGATGCTAATAGTCTATTGTACTTTGGAGAAATTTTATCCAGCTCTTCTTTACTTTGATGCTTTAGTTCAGTACAATTTAAATAACAGCTCTCTTAAAGTCTCACTACATCATTTCAATCAGGTTGAGGTCCAGACTTTAAAAAAGAAAAAAAAAATCAAGGCGTTATAATGACACAGTCAGTGTGTTGTTTGCAGCTATGCTTGGGATCGTTGTTCTGTTGAATGACTCAACTTTAGTCAAGCTTTGTCTGTCAGAAAAATGGCCTTATTTGACTCTAGAATATTGTGGTATACAGAAGATTTCCACTTAATGATAACAAGGGCTGTGTCCGAATGTCCACCCTACTCCCTAACCCCTAATTCACCACATAGGGCTGCACTATATAGCACACTACATAGTGACTCATTCTCTTGGCGATTCGGACACAAAGCTACCTATTTTTTCCTCACCTAAGACCACGTGACTATCAGCCGTCACCACAGCAACCACAACGTGCGTCAAGATGTAATTCCAAATCTAATCCAAACTTGTGTGTAAATATTTTTATTTTTATTCATTATGTTGTATTTTATTCTTTGTTGCATATCTATTCAATAAAGAAAGGTTTTTCGCCTCCTTGCAAAAGTTGAGCTTCTGCCCACAATGCATTGTGGTCTTGACCCGTCTAGTGACCATCGATGCTCACTGCTTTTTTTTAAGATGCATTGAGGGTAATTTTGAGTGCCCTACTTTCTTCTCTCTGGACATTCGGACATCCCTTCAAAATGGCGTGGCCCCTACATAGGGCACTATCTAGGTACTAGGGTGCATATTCGGACACAGTCAATGTGTCCAGAGGCTGTGGCTGCAGAAGTAACCCAACCCTTTTTTTAGGGTAGGCCTTGCACATTTCAGCAAGGCAATACTAAACCACATATTTAATCTATCACAACAGTAAAGAAGACTGTTAAGGAGCTGAAGTCCTAAATATCCAACAAGATCATAGCCGCTATTCTCTCCCAGCAACATGTCTCCTCAGTTCCCAGACTGTTATGGACTGTTTTTAAAGGAAGATTGGATGTCACATGGTGGTAGACATGGCTCTGTCCTAACCTTCTTTTTAGATAACTTGCTGCCATTAAAGTCAAGCTGAGCAAACGTTTCATAAAACATTGAAGTTCATCACTTTCTAAATTTTATGTTTGTTATCTTCTTCTCTGAGCTTTATAAATCATCGCATTCTGCATAACAGGGAAGTAATGAACATCTTTGAAATGACAGAGTTAGAGGTTGGTAAACAAGTAGCAACAATGAAATACTATTAACAACTGACTGTTGGAATGAGAAAGCATAAATAGGCACATAATTGTTCCTGAATGTGAACGCTTCTGACTGAGCTAAGCCTGACAGCGGGGTACTTTTCTTTCTTTCCACTGCATTTGGTATCTTTGTCTCAGACATGTAATGTAGCGTAATTTATTTATGTCAATCTTTTCACAGTTTGTCTCATATACAAATGTTTGTCGCATATATAAAGGCTGTCAAAAATAACACGTTAACGGTGGTAACTAATTTATGTAAAATCATTGCATGCATTTAACGCATGCGCAGCATCTGTCACCTGTGATGGCGAGACATGGAGGTGTCTGGAATCCCTTGCAAAAGGAAGCAAGGGATGCTTCTCTAAATCATTGCTGCTGTGCAGAGAGATACAGGTCTAATGAGCCATGATTGTGGTGAAGAAATTATGACCAGGATATAAAACACAAATTAGAGCAGAGCCCTTCTCTAACAAAATGGTTGACAGGTGGTAGAAATGATTTATACTTCAGCCATGCAGGGACGATTCTCAAAAAGTTTAGATGGGGGGCCAGGTAGGGGCACTGACCAGGAAAAGGTTGGCACAAATGAGATATATAATTTTAAGGTCCTGATTTTATGTAATATTGAACTGAATATTACAACAAAAGTGACTATCAAATGTAAAAAAGCAAAGAACAACCCAAGTGATATATATATATATATATATATATATATATATATTTGTCAAAGTATTTTTTTAAGAGTGACGTGTCTTTATCAGCTGATGGTGTCCTGGGGGAGAGACCAGCCCAGCAATCTAATAATTTTTGCCAGGTGTATCCAGGCCCTTCGTCAAAGGCATAGATGGGACACATCAAGAATTTTGCTTTAATTTTATATGAAATTAACATCTCTGATGGATTCTTCTTGCAGACAAGGAAACGTCTCCCAAATAGGTGTGGGATCTGATTTGTGAGCCCATCACTCAGGAATGTATGATTTGATTTGATGTCCACAGGTCGAACAAGTCAGCTCTGAAACCATGAGTATATAGTGTACACTTCTTAGGTCACATTCGATATCTGGGAAGTTTCTGAACGGAGTTTGCAGAGGAAAGAAGTTTAGTTATGATGTATAAAGATCCAGAGGAACTAAGTTGAGCCTGTATTTTAACATGCATGAAGGTTGAAGTAAGGAAAGCCACCCCCCACGATTTTTGTGTTAAGACTACATTTTTTACTTTTTCTTTTTATAACTAGTTAAACTCTGTTCAGTCCATTTTTTTTTTCTTCTATATATTGTAACTGGTTAAATCAAGCCTGCGTGCTTCAGTGCCAGTTTACTCAGTTTTTCCCTTTTCAGCTCATCAAAGCTGGACTTTTTGATCTTTTTGCCATAACGTGGCACACAATTTCACTATCCACCAGCTATCGACACTCACGACCAGCAGCAACTTAGGACGAGACTCAGTAAGCAGAGACAGAATCCTTCAGACCCAAGCCTGCAGACCACCATGAACGATGGACCTTTGGGGCCTTCATGGGAACTTAGTCGGGATTTAAACCACCCATTCAGGTTCCCTTTCTGTGCGCTGGAGTGTCACCAGAAACAGTCGTAAGTGGGTCGACAAGATCCTAATGTAACCAGACGAGTCCTACTAGTATCATCTCTGCTGATGACTAAGAAGTGGCTGGTTGTCTGATAGAACTGGTTACAGTGAAATAAATTGCTCTTCAGTTCTCTTGGTACACCCAAAAGACAAAATTGACTCAGACCAAAAAATCAGTGTAATATATGAAATCCCATGCAAAGGATGTGAAAAAATGTACATAGGAGAGACAGGGAGAAGATTTAACATAAGAAAAAACTGACACAAAAAAGAATATAAAAAAGACAACAGGACAACTCACAAGATCACATAAACAAAAAGCAGAACAGGTAAACCTAAAATCAGCTATATCAGACCACTGCAAAAGAAAAAAACATGATGGACTGGGACAATGCAAAAATCATTGGATTGGACAGCAACAAATTCAAACGCTGCATCAAGGAGGCCATAGAAATCAGGAGGCGAGCAAAAAACACCATCAACCATGATAAGAGGGCATTCATGCTATCCCATACATGGGATTCTCTTCTGCAAAGACCATTGGGTAAGAGGAGGCGTCATCAGCCAGGCAAAAATCTGTAAGACTCCTTGGCTGGTCTAGCCTCCTAGTGATGAGATGTTCGGCTCTTTTCAAACGGCTCTTAATTCCGCAAGTTTTTTTAGCCCCGAAATTTACTTTCTCAAAAATCTATGAATTGTGTTTTGAAAACCATTTTCTGTTCAACATTTTTATGAGAAGTCTTATATTTGCCTCCTTTTTTGCATTTATTCTGATACAAAACCACTTACATTTGTTTAATATTTCAACAAAAAATCTTATATTGCACAAATGAACAAAACACTGCAAACAAATCCACAAAACAGAACGAGAACCAAACTCAAGAAAGCAGCAATAATGTCGTCAGTGCAGGCTAGCATTCAGAAAAATAAGATGTCTCATCTTGGATGTGCTGATCCAGTTTCTCCTCTTTGTGAGTAGTGTTTTGATGACACGCACTCACTCATGTACTCTCCTCACGGCTGTCTGCAGTCTCACTCGCAGTGAAGCGCCGTTTACCCCCCCACACACACTTTCTGTTTTCACATTTTCACATAATGGTATGATCCTATATCCTCACATGTGATTGGCTGCCTGTCCATGTGGGTCAATCCAAACAAAGCTGTGTCATGGGCAGAGCTGGCAAAAGCATGCAGCAAAAGGAAAAAAACTGGGAGCCGCCTCTCACTCGATGGGAGCCAGCCCTTTTGACTCACTACCAAACATCGGCTCTCAGAACCGGCTCTTTCACGCATGGCACATCACTATAGCCTCTGGGATATGATCAGCTGATAAACATGTCACGACACACGTCGGGTGATGTTTTCTGAAGAAGGCTGAAGTTCCACTATAAACATGCCAAGGTAAAATTACAAAATTACAACTCCTTAAAAAACTCTTTGTCTGATCAAAATAATTCCTACAACTACAATTGGAATAGACAAAATGAACCTAGTCACGCTATATATATATAATATATATATATATATATTATTATATATTATATATATAATATATAATATAATATTTGCTGCAGAATTCTAGCCTTGGGCTATAATTAGACAAGTAAGAACTTTTGAAAATTATAATAAAGGCAAGAAAAACAAAAAAAAAAAAGATAAAATAAAAAAGGACAGTTATTTGAGGTAGGCTACATACCTTTCCAAACAAATACTTCGGAGGCTGCAAACAAATGAGACAACAGGGGATAGAGCCTGCTAAGAGCACTGCTGGAGTCACAGCTGTTCAAATGGGAAAGGGCGGTAAACAAAGCAGACACTTTTAATGATGCTGGGACACTTGCTCTGATTACATATCGGTGGTCCCCAACTGTCATCCTCAACAAAGATAAAGTAGTTGCCTGCTGCACTCAGAAAATGATAGATTTATGTCTAAAAAATTGGATACAACAATTCAAGGGGGGCTAAACAATTTTTCAAGCTTCATTGCACGCAAGGGTGTGAGTGTGTCTTGTGATGTTATTTTGACAACTTTCTGTCAACCTGCGGCCATCTTACCTTGAATCTGATATTGGAAGGGCAGTTTGACCCAGAAGACCTTTTGATTGATCAGAGCACTTAAGCCTGGAGGGTCCTGCTGTGTCCACAGTGAGGCTGCAGGCAACTATTACTTCCCCTTAAACCTAGGGAATCACTCTGCAGTGATGAATGAGGAAGACGCAGGGAGTTTTCAGGAACAAGGGTGACAAAGCCCCGTGTCACAGCAGCACACAGCTGGACAGAGGCAGAGGAATGGGACTCAGTTGGGCAGGCCTGCAGGGAGGAGGAGGCCTTATAAATGGCTCCTGCTATGGGCCAACTACTCAATTAGCTGATCTGACAAAGTGCTCTGTCTCCCTTCTACCACTGTTTTTCTGCCTTGGTGCAATGTTTGTCCTCAACTTACAAGTGGAAGAAAAAAAGGAGAGGGAGCTGGTGTGATCAGATCTCAAGGTCAGTTGTGATTATCAATTAAATGTAATGAGATGAGACTTCAGTAAAAGTAATTGTGTTTTTTACAACATGAGACTTAAGAGTTCTGGCTGTGATGATATTTTACTCAATAACTTTGATATGGGACTGCAGGGAGTCCAGCTTGTAAAATAGTTCTCATTTCAGAATTAATCCCCAAAGTAAAATTCAGGTCTTTATGTCTTGGGTGATGGCCAAAGCTATTTCCATAGTTCAGGATATAATTTCTGAAGTTGAGAAGGGCACACTGAAGAGTCCATGGGGCATTGCAATACTATTGATCACACAATTTAAAGAACTGTTGGTTTAAACCAAAATGCAAAATCACAGGTGAATTTTTAAATGAATATTTAGGCAGCTCCCTTGACCTATAACTTGTGGAGGAATACATACTGGTTCAGGTTTAACCAATACTGCAGCTTGGACAGTGTCCAACACTGCAGTCAAGGATTTTGAGTTTCAAAAAAATTCAATATAATAAATAGATTCATGAAGTTGAAAGGAACAGGAATTTTCAGTCACTCCTATTTAACAAAGGAATTCATTTAACAATTAAGTGACAAGCCTTCATTCATTATAACTGTAATAAACCCTTGAAGATGGTTGCAGAACAATTGTGGTCATGGTTAAAAAAATAAATACACATTCACTGTTGACAAGAAGCTGGAAACAAGCAGCTGTCTCTTGTGTTAATGTGTGAGTTGTTGACCCATGGGTGAAGCCCATCCTAGTTGTGGAGGCTGTCACTTTATAATAACATCATTTCACCCCCTTCTTTGCTCCTGTCATAACACATAATGAAATTGAATGAGTCATGTGTTTAAAATCTTTAAATAAAGTTACCTTTTTCATTTTAAAGTGGATTGACTACTGTATTGCTCCTGGGCATAAAACATAGACTGTATGTAAAAGATGGACGGAGCCCCTGTGACATCACCCGTAGGTTTCTGAAGAGCAAAATTAAAGCTCGTTGGGCGGTTCCTACCATCGCCATCTTGGCAACGTCCCACCTGCCATCGCTCCCGGAAAATACAAAAATCAGAATCAGAATCAGATTTATTGCCAAGTAACTTCCATTCCAAGGAATTTGTTGTGATTTGACGGTGCCTACATATAAATAAATAAATAAATAAATATGAACCATAAAGATATGAACAAGCCAACTGAACATATAACATTAAGACTGAAAAACTATATAAGAGTGGAAATAAAAAGTTATGTACATAAAAATAAGATAAAAGTAAAGTAGTGTATTTACATGAAATGTGCAGTCTGTAGTATAAAAATGTACAAGTTGAAGTGACCAATGGAGGGGGAGTGTGTTAATATAACTCCTGTGTGCTTGGATGTGCGTTAAGATAACGAACATCCAGATGTCGCTAATATAACGAATTGCGTTGTGTCAGTTAGTCAGGTAAGTCTTTAGGTGAGTTCCAAAGCCTGATGGCAGAGGGGAAGAAACTGTTTTTGTGGCGGGAGGTTCTGGTTCTGATAGACCGCAGCCTCCGGCCAGAGGGGAGAGGGTCAAACAGATGGTGTCCAGGGTGGGAGGGGTCAGCTGCTATCCTCCCTGCTCTCCTCAGGGTTCTGGAGGAGTAGAGTTCTGGGAGAGAAGGAAGGCTGCAGCCAATCACCTTTTCTGCAGAACGTATGATACGCTGCAGTCTGCACCTGTCCTTGGCAGAGGAAGCAGCGTACCAGACGGTGATGGAGGAGGTGAGGATGGACTCCATGATGGCAGAGTAGAAGTGGACCAGCATTGTCCGTGGTAGATTGAACTTCTTCAGCTGCCTCAGGAAGTACATCCTATGCTGAGCCTTCTTGATGAGGGAGCTGATGTTCAGCTCCCATCTGAGGTCCTGGGAGATGATGGTGCCCAGGAAGCGGAAGGACTCCACAGTGTCCACTGGGGAGCCACACAGGATGACAGGGGAGGGGGGGGCTGTGCTCTTCCTGAAGTCCATAATCATCTCTACTGTTTTGGAAGCATTGAGCTCCAGGCTGTTCTTGCTGCACCAAGCCGTCAGACGGTCAATCTCCCATCTATAAGCGGACTCATCCCCACCAGAGATGAGTCCAATGAGGGTGGTGTCGTCTGCAAACTTCAGGAGCTTGACAGACTGGTGACTGGAGGTGCAACTGTTCGTGTACAGAGAGAAGAGCAGGGGAGAAAGAACACAGCCTTGCAGGGAGCCGGTGCTGATCGTCCTGGAGTCCGAAGTGTGGCTTCCCAGTCTCACGCGCTGCTTCCTGTCCGACAGGAAGTCAGTGATCCACCTGCAAGTGGTGTCGGGCACGTTGAGTTGTGAAAGCTTGTCCTGCAGACGAGCCGGGACGATTGTGTTAAATGCGGAGCTGAAATCCACAAACAGGATCCTGACGTAGGATCCTGCAGAGTCCAGGTGCTGGAGGATGAAGTGAGTGGCCAGATTTACAGCATCGTCTACAGACCTGTTGGCTCTGTAGGCAAACTGTAGGGGGTCCAGGAGTGAGTCCGTGATGGATTTGAGGTGGGACAGAACCAGGCGCTCAAAGGATTTCATGACCACAGAGGTCAGGGCGACGGGTCTGTAGTCATTCAGTCCTGTGGGTCCCGGTTTCTTGGGGACTGGGATGATAGTGGATGCCTTGAAACATGCTGGTACATGGCATGTCTCCAGTGAGATGTTGAAGATGGCAAAGGGCAAAGGGGTGGAGCGGAGAGGGGGGCTGTGAGAGTGGGGGTGGATGATTGACATCTATCAAACTCCGAGCAACCTGTAGCTAAGAGCTAACTGAGCCAACTCGGACCTAACATAAGCTGACCGGCTAATGAAGATCGGTGGGCTTAAGCTAAGGCGCACCATTAGCCGGCTAAAAACCGCGTTTGTGCTACACTCTCCCTTCTTGCTGTGGATATTGGATGCATGTCAGTCAAAAGGACACAGCCCTAATTATACCGAATTTCATGATTAAATAACGTCCAAATGGATGAGTTAGAAATTTTTTTATCCCCCTTACAGCTGTCATGAAGGTAAACTTGACCTATTAATCCTAAAATGGATTTTTGTACCAGGCTTTAAACATGTTTATTTCTGCTGTGAAGTTGGTCTTTTTAACATGGAAGTCTATGGGGATTGATCTGTTTTGGAGTCAGCCCCTTGCGGATGAGGGGTGAACTGCAATATTTTGCACTTCTGCATAGGCTTCACATTTCACCACTGGAGGTTGCCGCTTGGTTCAGGCCAAAGACAAAACAGTCCATTTTCAAAAATTTCAGCTGAGATGGAGAATTGTACTGCTACGCTGGTTGGCAGCAGTGAAGAAGAACCCTTCGATGGGCCCTGACTCCAGGGTCTCTAGTGAGCATTTTCTGGAGGAAGATTACATAGACCAGAAGACTTTTGAGTCTGGCAAGATAACGGTGTCAAGCTGCTCCGAGCATCTTTAACTCACCACCTATAATCTCAAACAATCAGTCAGTCAGGTTATTCTTAATTGCGTGATCTCCCTCACCTTCAGGTTGTATTCTTGTAACGCGCAGCATTACATCTCCATGTGTAGAGGCAAAAAAAAAAAAAAGCCTAGCTATCACAAACCAACGTGTGGTGGACAGTCAGCTACTTTGAGAAAACACATCCTTTTTTAAACAGATAATAACTGTTGCCAGTTGTCATTAATTGATCAGTTGAGGGACATGGTGACTTTGACAATTGAACCCTGTGTTCAGCAAAGACCTGCGTTATTCTGCATCAGACTCAGACCCTCTGAAAGCCTTTGAAATGGACATGATGAATTCTTAGTATTCGAATCTCATTCATATATATATATACATATATATATATATATATATATATATATATATGATTCTATCATAATGCTAATCATAATCTCTCTCTCTCTCTCTCTCTCTTTCTATATATATATTTATATATAGGGCTAGCAATTTTCACCTAATTAAAAAAAACAAACAAAAACAAAAAATTGAAGAACAGACTAAAAACCATTAATAAAAAAATGTACATGATGTAGTACTGGACTAATCCCAAAAGCAAAATGTTATTAAAAAAGATGATTTAATGGAGATATAGGGATATGACTATAATACTATGTGCTGAGTATACAGTACATAATATTGTACTTCTAAAAGGCTTCGAAAAGGAATGTTATATTCACATCATTATGGTCAACATTTTTCAGAAGCAAAACATCCATCCTGTGATTGCGCATGTTTACCATATGATGACATAAAACAGCATAAGGGTCATTTTAGTGATTCAGCCAGCACTGGTTGGATCACTACACAAAAATTACCCCCAACCACCACAGTAACAAAATAAAGGAAACATTGGAGTTTTATTTTTTGTTTTTTATGTATTATTTTAATTAGTAAAAACACAACTATGTTTTAAGGTATATGATTTTTTATTTGTTTAATTCTTTACACCAATAATTAAGAGTACCAGTAGAGTAGGAAAAAATGATATGACCATATCTATTCTGGCAACTGACTACCTTCCATCAGTTCAGAAAATCATGCGTCACAAATATAAGTGCGTACAGCATGAATATGATCTCTGGCATCTTGTTCCTTTCAGCACCTGCAGCAGATAGAAATTTAGAAAACAACACACTAGGCATTCACACAGGGCAGCTAGAAAGTCTTCACTCCCTGTACACAAAATATGCCACAAAGAGAAAAAAAAATCCTGAGAGAGAGTTTTGAGACCCGTCTGCATTTTGCTGCACTGGATCACAACAGTAATGTGAACAGGGAGACAGAAAAAACACAGGAGGGTAAGGAGCAACATAAACACCAGTACTCCAAGGCAAAAATCAGAAAAAGCGCTGTCTGTTGCCAAGCACCTGAGCAGATTTGGATCCTCTCTGCCCCGTAACACCGCCCACTGAGGAAGCATGGAAAGAACATCATCACGTTACCGTACATCATCAGATTTGCTTTACATTTGCAAAATTAAATTTCATGATGTTCTATGAATATATATCATAATAAATTTTAAGAAAACAAATCAATTCCAAAGCCACTGATGTGTCCATGCATCTTTTTAACCGTGTAGGGTAAAAAATTCTAATATGGTCTATATGGTCTATAGATTTACGTTACTGTAGGAAACCTGTAGAATGTTCTTTTGATTGAACATTATTATTATTATTATTATTGTAAAAATCATTTGTATTTTCAGATTACATTTTGGCATTCTAATCCTGCCTCCATCCTCTGTTTGTGATTCAAATAACCTATGTATACATGTCTGAATGTCATATATTAAATAGTTCAGTTTTTCAATCCCACCTAGAATAAATCCTTGTTTAGGACACTATTAATATCATGTGTAGATCTCATATAATTTAAACAATTTAAATACTAGTGTTGTGAAGTATTATTTAATAGAAAACACTTGCATAATTAGCATACTCAAATCCATGATATTCCGGGGGAAGGGAAAACAGCCCTGATGGAGTGGATGATGCAGGCTGGAATAGGGATCCTCGTAAACTGTAAGCAGTCAAGAAAAAATGACTGATTAAAAAAATATATATGTGATAGTGGTAAGATTTAGTATTACCACATGTATTCACATTATCTACTCATGAAATGATAGTCATGCTGTCTGAAATGATTAGGTTCTTTACCTAGTTTGTAGTTGTGCAACAAGCTTGTATAAGGTTAACTTATGGGGTTTAAAACAGACTGTATATGAACGATGGACGGAGCCTCTGTCACAATTACTGTGTTCTTGTCTGTTGCAGTATAGCTACACTTTGCTAACAACTCCCATGGTAAAAAGGCTACTTTTCTCAAAGTAGCTGACTGTCCACCACGTTGGTTTGTGATAGCTAGGCTTTTTTTTTTTTTTTTTTTTTTTTACCTCTACACATGCGTTACAAGAATACAACCTGAAGGTCAGGGAGATCATGCAATTAAGAATAACCTGACTGACTGATTGTTTGAGATTATAGGTGGTGAAACAAAAACGCTCGGAGCAGCTTGAGACCTCCATATTGCCAGACTCAAAAGTCTTCTGCTCTATATAATCTTCCTCCAGAAAATGCTCACTAGAGACCCTGGAGTCAGGGCCCATCGAAGGGTTCTTCTTCTTCACTGCTGCCAACCAGCGTAGTAGTACAATTCTCCATCTCAGCTGAAATTTTTGAAAATGGACTGTTTTGTCTTTGGCCTGAACCAAGCGGCAACCTCCAGTGGTGAAATGTGAAGCCTATGCAGAAGTGCAAAATATTGCAGTTCACCCCTCATCCGCAAGGGGCTGATCAAATCCCCATAGACTTCCATGTGACAAATTAACCTAACCACCTGGCACTTTATATGAACTATATCTCAAACCACTTCTTTTTGTTTAGCTAAACAGTCAGCCGAATAGTGAGGATAATCAAAATGGCTGAAAACTGCATTTGCAAAATATTCTTTGTGAATGTATATTCTTCCATTTATTTATTTATTTTTTTCCATGCCATATTACTAGATTTGCAGAAATTTACAGAAGGGAGATCCAAATGATAAAGCTAATTTTAGCTTAGTAAAGACATATTTCCTTTTATACAAATAACAAGTAGCAAGTAAGTAGGAAATTATAAAGCAGACAACAGTGTATAGAAATGTCCATTAAATGGTTTCTGTTGTCCTGCTGTTCCATTTGCAAAGTGTGATCAGCAATTATCCTCACGACTATTGCTGCGACCTGGAGAGCTGAGCCTTAGGAGCATGCTGGGACCCTTCAGATAACACAGTGACACGAGAGGCTGTGGAGAACACTAATACTTAACCACTAACTACACAACACATAACAGCGCTTATCTGAAGGCTCCAGCCAGCTGACACGTCCCACTAAAAACATATTGAGGGATGCTCCCTGCAGAGCATAAGGCCTGTAAGAATAAGCTGAGATATTAAAGCACATACACACTTATAGTGTATATTTAAGCACACACTGGCTTTGGTTGAACTCTTCTTCACTTCCTTCCTTAGTCTGACACTCTTCAAAGTCACAGGAATCTTTTTATTTCCACATTTGCTTTTCTCACAGCACATCACCTCCAAGAAATGATGCTGTCTAACATATCCTAAACATTTACAGGAGCTGTTGAAACCAGATCATGAATAACTGACTTGTAATTTCATTCCTATACCCACTTTTCTCCCTTGACCTTACATCTTTGCCTCCTCAGTTTCCCCTGGTGTCAAGTTCTTCCTTTATTTGGTAGCTGAAGAGTAGTATCCATCTCTCTCTTTACTGGGGCATATGGGATTATGTGGATGTAAACTAGTGGCGGGTGGATTGATCCAAATCTGGATAATATCAATATCAGCATTGGTATCAATAATGATTGATACTAATATGTTAACATTGATACTTGAATGTAAGACTATATAAAAGTGTCAGTATCAACAATACTAGCCCTTTATTTACTTGGTATTAGATCAGTACCAAATCTTCCAGTATCTCCTACCTCCAATGTTCACCTTGGGATGTAGATTATTTAATCCCAGCCTACAGTCAGAAACACCCATACTTGTTTTCTTCGGGTGTATGGGCGTTCCATGTTTTCCTGTGACTGAAGTTGATTTATTATAATATATTTTTCATCCAATAATTAAAATATTAGTAGTATTGTTCACTGTAAAGCAACATGTGTCACTAATAGTTATTTTAATGGACACTAAACACATATAGTATGACTGCATTTCTGGATAAAATTAGGCATCTTTTCAGACTTGTTTTGGAAAAAGAAAAATACATTGTTTTTATCCATAAACCATTTAAATATCAAATTTAATATTATTTAATATTCTTTCAGGCATTTCCAGATGTTTTTTTTTTTTTTTTTTTTTTTATATTTATATGTTTACATTTTCACAGATCGATCCCATTTTGATCCTTTCTGAATTCATGATGTTGTTTGTTAAGATCTCTTACCAGTTGTTCTTTTTGGTAATTATTGTGTATAACATTATATATTGTTTCCCTAATTGAAAGTATGGAAATGCCAAAGTAAAACTGTGAAATTAGATGTTGAACAGTTTTCTAAGCACAAGTGGATATTAAGCGAAAGGACTGAATAGAATTCATACTGTACATACTATAATTCTACTGACGCATGCAACATATTTGCAATTTACCAAACATTTAATTAACAGTATATTTTTCATTATTTTGATAGAACAAATGATAAAACAAAATTCTTATTTACCCCAACATACTTTTGCTGTCACAAATTGATTTTCAGTAAACAATTTCTCAGACACTGTTACCTCTAAAACCACAGTACAGTAAATGATTCATGTAGTTCTTATGCTTGACCTTTTCAGCAACACATCTTTGTGGTACAATACTGATCATCTTCACTGTTTAACTGAGGGTTTTTTCAGTCTTTAAAAAAAACAATGTGTTTGTCTAACACACTGACAGTGAGGGACAGTTAGTACAGAGGTGGCACAGGAGCCGGGTTGTGTTGCAGCCAACTGTTAGACTCTTTGGGATGCAAGGCATTTTGGCAGCATTGGCAAGGATTACAACTGAAATCTCAGCAAATTGTTTGCCTCTGTTTTGGATCTACATCATCACCGTTATTTAGGCAGAGCACTTGCCAACACTTTATGCCTAATTAAGTATTCAGCTATGCTCTCACTGACTTTGAGGTCATTTTCACTCTGACTTACAATGCAGTTGTTTCATTTTGCTGAGTGTACATCACTGGCATATTGTTATGTATAGAAACTCTTGTAAAGTGAGACTTTCGGTGAGACGTCTTCAATTATAAAAATTAAACTATTCACATTATCTCAACTGTAATTTTGAAGTTAAATGTATTTGGGATGCTAAAAGCTTTTCCTTCTTCATCTTTATTAAAATAAACCTTAGAAAATTTTTGACAGATTACAACAGGATTGTGGTAAAATTATTTAAAAAATAAAATAAAAAACAAACAAAAAAACAAACATAACAAGAATAACACTGATAAAAGGCAGCCGTTCTTGATCTTACTAACTATAGCCCAACTATATTAATCCTTGTGTTTATTAGATCCTTCTCATTATGCCAAAAGAGCTTTGACAACATACATTTGTGGTCTAATGGATTCCTTGACTTCTCTCATAATTCCATTAACGGGTTAAAAAAAATATTATGGATTTTGACTCTAAAATCTGCTTGATATTTTGTGTTACAGTCAAATTATGTTGACGACACTTAACTTTTATTCACAATGCCAAGTGACTAAAATGAGTCCGTCTGATTGAATATTGTTGCTGTTGTTGATAACAATAATAATTTAATAATACCACTACTAACCTATGGGTTTTGACTTACTAAAAAAAGTTTAATCAGCTCAGCACTGGTTCAATTGAGCTACATTTTTGCACACATAAGCCTTAATCTCAAAGTACTGCAAACTGTGCAGACTTAAGTTTCAAGCATGGCTGTAGGCTTTCAGAGTTTTATTTTCAACATGTAAGCCCATGACAGAAATACAACAAAAAAACTGTATGTTTGTAATCCATGAACTTTGTTTTAATCTAAAAGTAAATATCTGATTTCAACCTGCAAAACATGTTATGCATATACTGCAAGCTATGGCTTATATAAAGTATATTTTTGTCAATTAATTACTATAAAGTAATTGATATTATTTCTACCAGTTGAAGCAAATAATTTAACTTAACGGTTATTTGTGTGTGTAAATGACTCTGTATTTTTTTTATTAAAAGAAACTTTAAATGGATCAGTTTTTATGATATATGTTATGTCTTGTTGCCGTCAAATACCGCTAATTTTAATAAACTGAAGGAGATGCTATATAAAGCTGCTTTGGACAACACAGTAAAAGTCCTTTACTGGTACTAATTTACAGATCGATATGGGGCACTTTACTGGCTTTACCTACTGGCTAGGGAGCATTATCCTGCCATTGCTGTGCATTTGCACCAAGCATTTAATTTGTTCTGTGAGGTAACTGCAGACTGATGCCAGACTGTAGTTTTGAGACATTTATTCTCATTCCAAAGTCTACTAACCTTTTTTTGCTCATATTTCTTTGTATAAGCCTCCCAACTGTTTTATTACCACCTGCAAACTGAACTCTAGAGTTGAGAGTAAAATACAACACAGATGAACAAAGTTAATTCCGAAGTAAGGAAGTAATCAAAGAATTACAGCGTAGTTTGTTGTTGCAGATTCATGAAAATATGGCCCCTAGTCTTATACTGCAACTCTTTTAAAGATTGCAGGTGTAAAAGGAATATGACCAAAGCCCTGGAGGTCTGCATACCATTAAAAAAATAAAGCCATGGCAGTGAAGCAGTAAATCAGAACAAAAACAACATGATAAACCAAACTGCTGAATTGTAGAGGACCCCCAAAGTGTGAACGCCAGTCATCTGATAAATTATCATGCATTTTAGGCATGGTGCAGTCTATTAACATTTTTTAAATGTCACAGATGAAAAACAACAACCGTAGCAACAATTATAATTAGACTGGAAGGCAAGACTTTTAAGAAAAAGGAAAAAATTAATCATGTCAGAAATCTTAAAAGCAGGTAAACTGTTGGATAATTTATTGTATAATCTATTTTAAAGATAAAGAATTTCTTAAAATCTGCAGAAACTTTGCATGTTTCAGTTGATTTTCTCATGAGTCACATTTGAAAGTAGTAATCATCTTGTCTTGTATGTGCACTATCTTTGATAAGTGTCTTTAAAGATAAGCATTAGAATGGGATATTCAAACTGCATTCAAGGAATAAAAAGACAAGGTTTCATATATTTAATAATTTCACATTTTCAAAAAATACAGACTAAAAATAAAGGTAAAGTTTACAGACCTATTGCCACATTTTATATCAAACTAGTAATAGTGTGACTTCTTATTGTATATATCCATCAATTAGCAGGGGTCAAAATGCCATTAAAGGCTGGTTTATAATATGGCTCAGCAAAAGTTTATTCTATAAAAATTCAAAGAGATACAAAGAGAGAAAAAAAGACATGGAAATAAAATAACTATAAATAGATGAGCTTATATGGTCACCACCATAACACTGATAGTAAAAATATCACTAGAAATCAGCACACTGTCTATTAAAGCTACAATCACATTATTATATATTATGTTGGTCACGGTCATGGCACCTGGAACCAGACACATAAAACTGTATATTTTCATCACTAAAACTGTGTGTATGAATAAAGATAGAAGTTTACAAGAACCATTTTTAGCCAAGTTTCAAAAGCCATGGTTCTTTATTATCAATGTCAAGTCATCATAAAACCATAGACATGTCCATAAACATCTTTTTTTTTATCTTCGTAAAAATCGTTGGACAGTAAACCAAAGACTAGATTCATAATGTCACTTACTCTACTGGAGGGTGTAACAGGATACAAACCTGATGTCCACTCCAAGTCCTAGCTAGAAATAGTAGATGGTCCCCTTAAGACAGCAACCGCAATAATGGCCCTTTCCCACTAGCACCCACTTAACCCAGCCTAACACCACCTCTCCCGATTTGTAGGTGTTCCCATCAGCATTTTCCTGTGGTGAGTACATACATTTTTAGCACTTAGTCCGTTGGGGTTCTGAAGGTGTGGTCATGGGAGATAACAGGCCACTTTTGGCCAGAATTTGATGCCATGGGATGACTCATGAGAGTAACTACACACCATGCCATCTTTAAAACCCCAAAGCCACGACTGTGGCTACCAACACTGGCGGTAGCTGCAGTTCACTGAGTGTCATGTCTTGCAGTCAACAGCTATCTCCGGATTTGCTCAATAAACAGTTTTTAAATTATGATCATTAAACGAAGCAGAACGTCAACCACGAGCATCTACGTCCTCCATTGTTTTTTAGTCTGTAGTTATTTATTGGAGTCATAATTACTGCAAAAGGATTATATTGCAAATAGTTTTTAAAAAAGAAAAAGCAAAACAATCAGAATCTTACTGATCTGGGGGTTAAATTGCTGTAACACCTATGCATGAATGTTATAAAGAATGTGTGAGGTGTCCACATTCGCTCAGAATATTCCTCCTCAAATGCCTATTTGTTTAAAGGAAAATGCATATTCATGGTTTTTGTGTTTGCACATCGTTTATGTATCAGTCCCCAGGACTGTTTGTACTCTTAACCAGCATTTTAACAAGGAAACCAAATGTAGAAAAATATTAAGAAAACACAGTAATGGATCTGTGAACTATAAAATCCAATCCAACTTTATTTATAAAACACTTTAAATCAACCGCAGTGGACCAAAGTGCTTTAAGTGCAGTAAAAAAAATTACTGAAAGCACTAACAAACAATAAAATCAAATAAATAAAACAAGTTAAAATCTAAAAACAAAAACAGTGTCGAAAAGCCAAAGAGAACAGGTGTGTTTTTATGAAGTGATTTAAAAACAGGAAGGGAGGAGGCCGGTCTGATTTTCCTAGCAGGTTGTTCTACAATCTGGGACCAGCAACAGCCAAGGCCCAATCTCCTCGGAGCATCTGCTTTTTTCTCAGCTGAATTACATGTTAATTCTGGACTTGAAATGGAAAGACATAAACAGCAGAGTGAAAAGAACATAAATGAAAAAAGTGAAGAGAAAAAAAAAGGAGGCAATGACATGAGATGGTAACCAACTTTTGAATTAAAACCCACACAGATAAACTTGGCAACCAGCTGCTACACCTGTAAAGAAATTTGGCAGTAAACATCTTATGGTCTCTGTAAGAAAACAAAGCACAGAATCATCAGGAGCACCTATGAAACAAAAGGTGAGAAAAACATGAACAAGAACAAGAAAAACATCAGCAAGGAGTATATGGAAACATAACTGAAGCCATTAGTGATTAAATCTAGAGGGTAGTAAAGTACCTCTAAAAACATGTGCATTAGTGAATATGTGTGTGTGTGTGTGTGTGTGTGTCAGTGCAAAATATAAGGAAAGAGTTGTGCTTAATGATAAAGTGCAATCACATAAATGCAACTAAGGATCAGAGGCAAAGAGGGCACATTTAGATGCCCTTTATTATCAATTATAACAAACTATAAAAGCACTCATACATCTTGCTTTTGGTTTTGTTGTTTTGTAGTTTCATATTTGTAGTTTCATTTTTTAACAACAACAAAAAAAAGAAAACTGAATAAGTTATTTCTTATTAGGACTGAAACAAGTCCTTGAGTAACTTGAATAATTTGATCAGAAAAAAAATACTTGATACAAATGATTTGCTTCGATGCTTTGTTTAATCCAAAGAAATATAATTTTTCTAGTTGCCATATTTCATACAATTATTACCATCTTACAATGAGCTTATGGCCATTTGTATCAGGCTTGATTTGGTGGCATGATGGAAAAAACAAAGAAAATAAGAAGCAAAATCAGAGGAAAATATGGCTTTAATTGCTATTCATCCTAAAGCTCTAACTTATTAAACGAATAAAAGAAAGGAGAAAAATCAGCATTTTTTTTTTTTTTCTTTTTAACAGAAATCCAGTTTTATTTGGCTTTGGAAAGGAAATAATGCAGAGTGTGTTTGTTTTCTCTGCTTGTATTTGTGAGGAATATTGTCCTCATGCTGGCTGTTAGAGGTCAGCAGGGTGTTGTAAATATTTGTTATCATAACCTCCAATAATAATGCTGTGCTGAGAGCCATTCTACATGATGGAGGGCCTCTGTAGAAGTCATGGCTCAGTTTCACGTTTAGTCACACTGCGGGCCTGAATTTTAATCACACTCTCTTTCCAAGCCATTAAAAGTAGAAAGTGACGTTTATTAGACGGAGGAGGAAAATAAACAAGCTCTAATTGGCTTGTGTTGAGAGTGCTCTGTTCTCCCCTTGGTCCTTTGTTAGAGAATAAACCTGCAGGAGAAGTGAGGTACAAAATTCAAGAGCAGACTGACCTTTGGGCACTCACCTTTTACTTTGAAGGGACAAACCAGACAAATAATGTCTCCAGCAAGGTCGGAGCCACTCTTCTATCTACAAATTTGTGACCAATATTAATACCTAAGCTCTTTGGCAGGTGTGAAATGCGCTATCTTGTGTAATAAATATAAATAAGCTGGCATCCTGTAGCAGCATTCTTTAATTGCCCAACTGACCTCGCAACTTATAGCTTTGCAATTTCATTAGAATAAGATTTCATACACTGATAGAGAACTCTCTAGAGATACCATTTTAAACATCCTTGGTTCTTGGGTGCATTAAAATCATCCCGTCAGTTGTGAAATAATCCTAACAGTTTGAAAGAGATGTGCAAAACATGCCTAAACATGCTAAGAGGGAGTGTGTGAAACACACCAAGCACTGTGACCATTTGATTGCACTGGAGTAAATTGCTGCAATTACCGTTTTGACTCAGATGGTTACAGCAGTTAGTTTTAATGTTGCATTATAAAAACTGATGTTTTTTTTTTGTTTGTTTGTTTTTGTTTTTTTTAAATAACATCTAATTCACAAAGAAAAAAAACCCCATTCAGTAACTCATCATTTTAAGTACAAACAGACCCTCACCATAGGATGTAGGTTCAGTTTTAGACGTTAGAGGGGCCTATGAAGATATTTGCTTGCAAAACAAAAGATACCTGTTAGTGCAAACATAAAAAAGAGATATTATGGACAATTTAAATCACATTTCCCTGAGTAAAATCATTAAAATATACATTTGAATGACATTTTTAAAGGAGACCCAATATTATTTTTGTAACAACAGATCATGGTGTTTTGGTGTGTCTTGGTCTTCGATCTCTTCAGTTCAATGTTTTCATGCATTCAACTTGATGTTTAGGTTAAACCCCACAGGCTGGATTCCTAGGGCTTTTTTGATGCATTTTCAGGGTAATGGCCTTTAGTGAACACATCAACTGAATGGACAGCAACATGAAGTTCACAAGGGAGGATGTGAAAGATCACAATCTGCCTTTTCTGGACTGTGCATTGCAAATGAAGTTGGATGGAAGATTCAAAGACCGATGAAAACGGCAAACCTACACCTGGTATTTGATTTAGACATCCACTGAAATGGACGAAAACTGGCCATCATAAGAAAAAGACTTGTGTACAAGCACATAAACTAAGACAAGGATGGTTGATTGAGCAATAAAAGTAGCTAAACTCAACTGTGCACACACCCAGCCACAATTACAAAGATTTATCCACCCGTATGATAAAACATCATACAAACATAAACTGTGCGGTGCTTCATAACAAAGATTAAACACACTAATACAGAGGAAAGTAAACAAACCTCTTCACAGGCAATTGGAACAAGATGGTGTTCATTAATCAAGCCTAGAAATCAATCATTCAATCAAGGTACCTCCTCTGATCAAGGCTCATCATCCACCTACATTTCAATGATAAGGAACATTTTAAAGACCATAATTACACCAACTTTAGATTTCACCTACTGAACACTTTCAGTCAGTCTGCCCAAAGATAGCTATGGCTACACATGTAGCTCACCACCAACATGTATAAATGTGGGATGAATGAAATAGGATTCATTGTAAAGTGCTTTGGTTGCTGTGTAAAGCTATATAAATTTAACCCATTATTAGCATTATCATTCAGCTTTGACTCTCTTCCACAGGAGGTTTCACTCCAATTGATACCTTGAATTTTGTACCCAAAAAAGCCAAAAAAAACATCATCAGGCAGTTAAAAAAACTGCCAAAAAGTTGCTGTGTAGTATGCAAAATATGCATCTGATATCCCTAATATCACCTCCCCAGTTAGCCATAAGTAGCACAGCATTACATATTTAGATGCATTAGTCCCATTCTCCTGCGTGCGATTCAATGCTTTTTGTTTATACTTTTAAATCTTGCAGCATGCTAGTAGCATACATCATGCATCACCACAGCTTCACACTCTCATGCCATAATAATGATAATAATGGATGAGATTTATATTGTGCTTTATTGCTGATGGTATTCAACACACTTATGTTGAATCTATTATTAATTCACTCCTTATTCATATTTGGTGATGGTAAGCTGCATGTGCAGCCATAGCTTTCCTGGGGCAGACTGACAGAAACAACAGCCTCTCAGACCACCCCGCAAACATTCATACACATTCATACACATTCATACACCAGCCGGACACTGGCCAAAAAAAGGTTGGCACAAATGAGATATATTTTTAAGGTCTTGAGTTTATGTACTATTGAAATGATTATTACAACTAAAGTGATCATCGAATGTGAAAGAGCAAAGAAAACCCCAAATAAGCATTAGCTTGCACTTTCTAAAAACCAGCATATTTCAGGTATAGTCACAAATGGTGATTAATCATGATTAATCATGATGAATTAATTTATAAGTATGATTAAAAGTTATAATCATTTGACAACTCTAGTAAAAACAAATATAAAACACACATAAGCACTCTTTGCTGGTTCAAAGGCATAGCAGAGATAGGTTAACGCTCATCCTGACTGGTCTAGCTGTTTCAGCAATCATACTAGTCACGAAGGCGCATCAGTACCAGCTTGAAAAGGTTTATCAAAAGTGTTAATGTTCCAACCACAGTTTAAGCACAGCTTAACAAGCCTTTTGGAGGAGAGCTGACATATTTTTAACAGCAAAGAAAAGAAGTCTGTCTTCTACTTAAAGTAATTTTAGATTTACAACATTAGCAACTGGATTGATGAACATTTAATATTTAAGATATCTGTCTTGTGAGTTGATGGAAAACAAAAGAGAACCATTAATTAAAAGGTAATATATACTTCTTTTATTAATTGGTACTGCATCAAATTTTCTGCATAGTTTGCAAAAGTCCTATTAAGCTCCACTTCTGAAATATGACCATATGTTTGAAAATAATTTGACTGCGAAGTCTTAGATTGAAATATTTTTTTGTAATTTTTAGTAGTCTTCTTTCTTTCACTGCAGTTTATACATTATGTGTTGAGGGGATTTTTTTTTTTTTTCTCATGTTGGTCTTCGGATGGTCTTTTATTGTGGTGGGAACACACCAGTGAAGCTGAGTGAACATTATCCAACATGAGCCCTATATGGCATGTTCATCTTCTGCACTTCCCTGCCCCCTGCTCATACAGGAAACTATCTCTGTGCCAATACATCAAAATGATAGGCAGTCCAGCAGTCGTAGCCTTAAGGAATAGAAGTATCATATCCTTATATCTTCTTCCTGGGCTTGAAACAAGACATGATGCATAGATCGGATTGCCACAGTTGACATAAAATTCAGTATATCAAATAAGCTCAGAGCAGCAGCCCAGCAGAGTGTCTCCAGGTAACAGTACTTCAAACGGGTGAAGATGTATCTTACTGATCCGCTGTAAGGGATGAGCAAAGATGAGAGAACATGACTGCTGTTCAGGTAAGTAAGTAAATGTATCACAACTGCCAAAGACTCCCATGAGAATAACAGGAGTTATTACTCATCAATCCTTGTAGACATTCAGTTTGTTAACAGACTTTTCTTTTTAATAGCTTTGAATCAATTGTTAGATAATATGTATGTGTGAATGCATGTCATCTAGACTGACATTTATTGATGCCATAATAAATCCTGACATGCTCTTTCTAACTCAAATAATACATTTACAGGATGAAACAAAACCTCAAAGGCTTTTGCTGAATACAGGCTTAAACATCTTTTGGAGATTCAAGTCAAATCCAAAGCTGATGTTTATTTCACTGTAGTCATTTTCTTGGTCTCACAACATATCTTTATTTTGTCAGTAGCTTTGGATGAGATGTTTGAAATATATATATGTAAAAAAAACATATATATATATATATATATATATAAATATATATATATATATATATATATATATATATATATATATATATATACACTACCATTCAAAAGTTTGGGGTCACTTCCCTATTGAATTCCAATGCAAAGTGACCCCAAACTTTTGAACGGTAGTGTATATATATATGTATTTTGTTTTTTGGGTACACAGGGGATCTGAACCCCCCATTCCATAAAAATCCATAAAAACCTTCCAAAACCCTTGTTGTGAACACAAATATTTATTTTAATAATAAAATAGTAATATTTAATGTAGCACAACACAAGCGGTGCAAATTATGAGCTTAAGACAATGACTGTGTCTCAAACCGCGCACTTACATGAGTGCACTGGAAGGTAGTGCGTAGTGCGCATTAAGCACTACCTTCTGTAGTGCACACTATCGTGGGTAAGTCCTAATCCAAATTGAGCACTAACGTTTTGCACTTACCGGTAGTGACGTACCAGCTTAGCAGCGCCGCTCCGTTAATATACCTTTTTTTTCTTCCAAAATCACGTTAACATACTTTTGCATGTCATCATACTTTTATGCTATTAAATGCCTTTTAAAAGGCCTCATTAGTGAAACAAAGAACCGTGGCCTCCACTGTATTCATCTATCTCAGTTGATAATAGAAACCATCAGCACACGTTCATGTGTCTTTGCAAGTCTCCCCCATACCTGTTAGTATAAAGTGCAATATAAAAAACTAAAAAACAGCTTTTAAATAAGCAAAGATATCTTCACTGAATTAAAGTACGTTACATTATACATCTGTTTTCATTGGTGTTTACACTGATACCATTCACGTCTGGCAACAGGAAACCGATTATACTAGAAATCATCATTTAAAATATGAAATGCAGTAATGAAGATGCTAAAACAGGGATGCAGAAAACATTTATTTTAAATTTTTATTAAATCATTTCTCTCTTGCCGCCTCCTCTTCTCCACAGCAGCGTCCTAGCCCGCAGGTGGTAAATGCCTCAGTGCCACTGCTGGCTCAGTAGTTTGATGCCACAGTGACCTACGGTGAACACAGAATGGCAGTTTATTTAAAAGCAAACATTATTATGTACTTTATGGGTACTTTGCAGACTCTTATCTAAAGTGATGTACAATCAGCTACGGCTTCGTCTGTGGTACCATGGAAATGGGCCGGTTCTCCAACCAGCAGTGTTACTTAATCAGTTTTCAGATCAAGGACCATTTCGTTTACGCCAGAGACCCCGCAGTGCTTAATCTGGAGGTTCAACAATCATGAATAAACATACGGAACCTATAGCATTAATCATTTTTAACACTTATAGCCCATCTAGATCTGCGAAATCAGCTATAAAACTGCTAACATTTACGTTGCTAACTCTACTGCAGCCTCCAACAAATGATCAGATCCATAACTGTCATCAGGGATAGAAGAGATAAGAAGCATGCTGCAGTTTATATTAGAATTATGATCAAATATCTTCATACTTACAACAGTTGAAAATACCCTCTGCCTGCATCGGTACCACCAGCAGTCGGTGGCTGCCAGCTCTGAAAAACTGGTTGAAAGTCCCTCCCCTTCCGCTACGTCAGCAAGATGGCGTCCGTTTAGTACGTGTAGTGTCCATCTTTTCGCACTAGATTTTTGGCCGAGTTTAGGGCAGCATCAGGGTACTTTCAGTGCACTGAGTTTTTACTGAAATTTCTGTGTCAGCGCAGTAAGCACTTAAATGTAGTGTTCGAAGTATAGAAGTGCGCGGTTTGGGACACACCCAATGTGTTTTTTTGTTTTTTAAACATTATGACCCCCATATTCCCCAGAGTGGTTTGGTCCACTTACCATTTTCCAACAACATGAGGAAACCACAGCAGTGTGTAAAAGCCAGTAAGTCATTTATTAAACGACTTTAACATGAAAAGTTTCTCCACTTTTGTCCAAAATCAGCTTCTTTTTGTTTTTCAATCAAGACTGGTTAAATCTAGATTTTTGAAGAGTAAGTTGATGTCATTAGATTACTCTAAAAGGTATTTCCTTTGTAGTTTTGGAACTTATCTTGAGCTTCAATTTCTTCTAAAGCTGCTTTGATGGACCATAAAATAAACTTTAGAGCAGGGTGCAAAGAAATTACAGTATATGTAGTCATAAAGGTGCATTGTTGCAGTCTCATTTACAAGAGACCTAACTTAACATGCATGTCTTTGTATGCCACTTTCCACCGAATACATTGTTGGTAGAAAAACATAGAAAACCCTGCATATACAATATATAATATGGAATAATACAGAACAATGCTATAACTACTAGTTTTAATAACATTATATAACATGCTGAGAGCTCGACCCTGCAAGGCAAGTTCCAAATGAGCAGGAAAGAGAAAGAGAGAGAGCGAGCATGTTTACATTCAAATTCAAATGAAAAATACTTTTAAGTTTGTGTTGCATATATCTTCAGTTAAATTTTCTACTAATAAGGACAAAACTCCTTTAATTTTAGATGGAAACAGAAAGTGCATACTGAAATTTCAAACTGTCCTAAAAAGTGAGAACATCTGGCAAATAAGCTTGACTGAGCTCTGATATACAGGCCAAAACATAACGTTTGTTTATTTATTTTTACAGAGCTGCACAGGGTTCACCAGGAAAAGGAGACAAAATTATGTTAAAACTAGAAGCACTTAGAGAGCCAAGAACCTTTTGTCAAGCCTTTGGATTTTCGTTTTATTTATTTATTTTTTTCTTTTCTTTCCTATTTTTTTTTTGGCAGATTGTGGGCATAATTTTGAGAAACTGTAATGACAAAATTATTCCTATCTCCCCAAAGCAAAGCATCTTTTAAATGTTCCTGGATCCAGGCGGTGATCCGGATCACCCCCAAAATTGAATCACTTGTTCATTGTTCCATTTATGAGATATCCTAAAAATATAGGAGTTTTATGAGATATGTTGCTAACAGACAGACAAACAAAGCGATACTGCCAAATACATGACCAATTCCCTAAATTCAGTGAAAAGAGACGAGTGGGTTACGTAACTTTGGGTATAATGCCATGGCCACATTGGCTTTGAGAATCTCATCTGCAGAGGGTTCAGCTCCAACAGCAACAAGAGTGCAGAGTAATTAATAACATTATGTTCAGTAATTACCTTCTATGCCCCCACCCTCCCCACCAACCCCCTCACATCCCCCTAACCCCACCCCGCCCCACCCCCTTCCCTCTCATGGCCCAGGGGAAAAGCAGCTAATGACAGTAATACCTCAGGTTTACAGAGCAGTCACAGTGACCAAGCGTCTAACACTGACCCAATTATGTTGCCGCTTTGAGAGGAAAGAAAACCTTACCCACAAACTATAACACATTTATTTATATAAAATCCAGAGAGAAACATGGGTGTACTGAGTGTTGCACATTTATTGTTCCTGAGAGTGGTAATTTAAATTTACTACTGTAGCTCTCAGATGCAGATAAAGTCCCACTGGAGGAAGATGCTTAACCCATCAGTTCTTCTCCCAAATGCATTTCTCTACTTCCTCCATCTTAATAAAAGGGACACAGATAGCTGTGGGAGTTTGCCTTGCCCAAGTCTCATCATTAGCACAGCAGTTCAGCCAAGCAGAACAATATGGATACCAAAGCTACATCACCTTCAAGTTTAAAGTTAACAGATTGTCATGCCTTGAAAAGCAGTAAATGAAGATTTTGCATTTTTATGTGATGCATAAAAATAAATGCAAGTAAATGTGTTCATGTTCTCTTTAAAAAAAAAGTTTCCTTTTTATTTCGAGCCGTGTTCACTCTCACAATTCACTACCAAAATTGAATGTGCTTTGAAAATGTTAAATCTGACTAATTAGCATTAATCACAATTGTGCTTGGGACTTATTGTCATTTTTAAGTTTCTAACCATTTTCAAAAGGTCAAAGTAATCACTATTTCCTATGTTGAATTAATTAGGCCTTTGAACTTCCCTGGTTCAGTTTCATCATGATGGTCTTTGGAAAAAAAAAAAAAACAAAAAAAAAAAACAACTTTAATATACACAACCAAGTTCTCTGTCTAAGCAAAGATAGCCGTTGACCAGAGTTGTATTTATGGATGTCAGATACAATTAACCCCAGAGCAAGTGCTTGGCTTTGGGGATCTTTTTCTCAGATTAAGAAGAAGACGCAGAGGCATCAGCAGAGCAAGGGTGGTCTGCCTTTGAACAAAATTTAATGCATTTAAAATTCTTTGGCTGGTATCATGACTCCAGAAGAATCTCCATTAGATCAATTTTAAAGGATAAGCTAATGCTTAAACGTCTATACACTAATACATTTTACACTTCTTGTCTGTAATCGGAGATGCTCAGTGTGCTGTAATGCTATGCTGTGGAGATTAACAATATACTGAAAACTAACAGATTTTCATTTTCTGACATTAGCTGCAAAATTGATGTTGGAATGCATTCAGTAAATATATAAAAAATTTCATGGGTTATGCACCACCAGTTATGTTTATAGAAACAGTATGTTTGTAGTTCCATTCATTGGTGTGTTCATGTTCCATTCGATTTAATGCTAATGTGTTAGCATAGAGGAAACCATCCATCTGCTTGACACTGGCAGGGATGAAGATAAAACAACACTTGATCTTTCATTTCCTTCTGATGTTTACAGAAGCAGTGATTGAGGCCTCACAGACCACCTGGGCTAAAGAGAGATGGATGAAAACTGATGATGCCACTGACAATAAAGCTTCTCAAAGGCAAAAGAATGGAGCCGTTTGAATGCACACAAGTACCCCTTAGCTGCTTTCATGTTGGTAGCCTCTTTATTTCTACACGGTGTCTCTTTTTTGGTTTATGTTTAAATAAGGAACTAACTGAATGGATCAGTCGCATTAAAATGGTTGAGGCAGGGGTGAGAAAGCTCAATAATTCTTATGAGCAGGTGACAGTCCTCATGTTATGGTGCTACAGATCATCAGAGGATCTCCAAGATTAGAATTCATTCTCTAGGGAACATGATGCTTCACAACCAATTACAGCAAAACCTAGTGTTGTGAAAAAATACTAATAAAAGTAAATTCTCAATGACCAAGTGTGTTACAGAGAATTTATTTCGATATTAGCATGCATATGAGGATCAGACGGTTTGTGCTAAGGAAGAGTAACCTCAAGCTCTGAGTAACGAGACAGAGCTTTGTCCATTAATAAAGCCAAATGTCTTTCCTTTAAATTGCATCTTATGGTTTTATCCTTCTTTGATGCTCAAGCTTAGAAATATGACAGCAAATTATAAGTAACTTTCTTGGCAAAAGATGGAATTTTAATCAAATGGTCTATGTGGTCCAAAGGCCTGCATGTATATACATACATGTACATATAATCTCTCTCTCTCTCTTTCTCTCTCTCTCTCCCTCTCTCTCTCTCTATATATATAGTGATACCTCGAGATATGAGTGCATTGACATACAAATTTTTTGAGATACAAGCTGTGATTTGACCAAATTTTTGCCTCGAGATACGAACAAATTTTTGAGATACAGGCATCCGAGCCGACGCCGTCGAACAAAGACCCACAACAACAACGTGTGCTCTGTTTCCCCTGTCTCAGCTTCTCACGTCTCACTCAATTAGTGTTTGTGTACCTCTCTTTGTTACCACTTGTGTAAAGCTGTGCTTTTATTTTGTGCTTTTATTTTGCGTACACTAAAACTTTATCGCATTTAAAACCATGGGTCCTAAGAAAGTGAGTGTAAAGGACAGTGCTGTGATTAAGAAGGAGATGATGTCTGTTGAATTAAAACGGGAAATCAACAACAACTGGAGTGGAACTTTGCGAGCTGGAATGGATTCTATTAGTTTCCAGTTTCAAGTCATTTAAATGGGGAAAATTGCTTTGAGATACAAACAAATTGAGATACGAGCAAGGTCACGGAACAAATTAAACTTGTATCTCAAGTTATTACTGGATACACACACACACACACACACACACACACATCTATATATATATATATATATATATATATATTAAGGTAAAAAATAACATGTTAATGGCGGTAACTACTTTCTAATTCATTGTAATATTTTATATTTTTAACATGCGCAGTTTCTAATAGACAAAGTCAACATCGCAACTCAGGGTTCACCTTGCTGGTACTAGGTTGAACCCCCCCTTTTGCCTTTAGAACTGCATTATTGCTTAGTGTTATAGATTAAACAATGTGTTAGAAACATTTCTCAGAGATTTTGCTCCATGTTGACATGATAGCATCACACAGTTGCTGCAAATTTGTCGGCTGCACATCCATGATGAGAATCTCCCGTTCCACCACATCGAAAAGCTGCTTTGCTGGATTGAGATCTGGTGACTGTGGAGGCTGTTGGAATACAGTCAACTCATTGTCATGTTCAAGAAAATGGTTATAGGTGATTTGAGCTTTGTGACATGGTGCATTATCCTGTAAGAAGAAGCCATCAGAAGATGCTACACTGTGGTCATAAAGGGATGGACATGGTCAGCAACAATACTTAGGTAGGCTGTGGTGTTTGAATAATGCTCAATTGGTACTAAAGGGCCAAAAGAAATTATCCCCCACACCATCATTTCTCCACCACCAGCCTGATGTGTTGATGCAAAGCAGGATGGATCCAGGCTTTCATGTTGTTTGTACCAAATTCTGATTTTACCATATGAATGTTGCAGCAAAGATGGAGACTTGTCCGACCAGACAACGTTTTTACAATCTTCTATTGTCCAGGTTTGGAGAGTCTGTGTGAATAGTAGCCTCAGTTTCCTGTTCTTATCTGACAGGAGTTCACCCAGTGTGGTCTTCTGCTGCTGTGGCTCATTCTGCTTTAAGGCTAGACATGTTGTGTCTTCAAAGATGGTATTCTGCGTACTTTTGCAATCTCCACTTACAATTGCAATTTCCCTCTGGGATTCATCAACTATTTTTCATTTCATTTGATTTTGTTGCAATGAGTGTATATTTATATTTGAGTTTCTAATGCATTTCTATCATCTCAAACCAGTCTGCTCATTCTCCTCTGACTCCTGACATTGCTTTTTTCTTCAGACAACTGCTACTTATTTAATATTTTCTCCTTTTTTTGCACCATTCTCTGGAAACCCTAGATACGGTTGTGTGTGAAAAGCCCAGCAGTTTCTAAAATACTCAGACCAGCCAATATGACGTTCAGTCAGTATGAACGTGTAAAGACC
Source organism: Melanotaenia boesemani (assembly GCF_017639745.1). Classification (NCBI taxonomy): domain Eukaryota; kingdom Metazoa; phylum Chordata; class Actinopteri; order Atheriniformes; family Melanotaeniidae; genus Melanotaenia; species Melanotaenia boesemani. The sequence continues at coordinate 22,039,135 of NC_055700.1, read as the reverse complement.
CAAATAGCTTCTAGAAGAAGTAGGTGAACTTAAAATGAAGGAATCAAGTTCAGTTTATTTATATGTCAGCATAACCATTCCAAGGTTTAGTGCACAGCAAGATATGGATGGACAGCTTTTATGCTTTACTAAATAAAGTAAACTAATAGATCAATCCCTCTAGACCTCATTTTAATTAAAGCAAACTGGTCAAGTGTGAATGTCTCCTAATTTTTAACCTTGGATTCTGTAACTTCAGTCTCATGTGACATGAGTGTTGTGCTACTTAATTGAAACTAAACCTTCAGAAAAAGGGAAGAAATCTAGGGTGAAATTCCCAAACTTTTTAACCTTTAACCCTCAAAATAAATCAATACATGGAACTGAATAACATAACAGTGGCATGCACTTACAGCCCCCAAATAACAACACAAACAAGCCAAGAATAATAAAGGTAAGTAAGCAGAGTACATGGTGCTGCCCATCTTGACACAGATGCTCACTGCTCAGATGTAGAACAAACCCTTTTTATTAAGCAATTTCCTGTGTTTTGTATTTAAGAATGTATGTATGAATTACTAATCGAGTGGTTTGCTGTTGTTGTGGGGACCTACTGCTGACATTAAAAAAATGTCCCTTGGTGGAGAATAAAGTTTACCTTGAAACTTCTAAGAAACTCTTTCCACCTGGAAAATCTGCTTTGATGGTACCTGAATGGCTCTTAAGTGATTCTAGATCATTGCATCACGTTATGTTCAGATGCTGTTTAGATAATCACCTGAAACATATGCATGCAATATATAGACCAAAATTATCATCAGAATAATTTGCAAATTTATAATAACCATGATGTAATCAAAGGCGAACTTATGGTTCAACACTACCTGGATTAGTATTGTTTCAGTAATTGCTGACAAGCCTCTGTACTTTTCCTCTTCTCCAAACACAATTCATGCCACCCACACTTCTCTTTCATTGTTTGAACACTTTCAGGAAGCATACTAGCAGTCTTCTTGGGCTTGTGCAGGATATGTAAGCATCTAATCTGTGCGTAAGTCATCATATTCATAGAGGAACGAAGGGTGACTAGGAACACTGCTTGCACACAGCAAGACAAATACATGCACTGTACCATTTATTTCAAGTACATTTTCAAGTAGCTATAGAACAGGGCAGAACTGAAATGGAGAACAACCTTGAAATGGGGCAGGTGGTACACAGGTACATCAATTTAGTACCGTCAGACTGGGAGCTGGGATTGCTTTGGAACAACTAGGATTACATAGCTTGGTTATATCACCTTGGAAATGAATCAGGTTGTCTGATTGTTCACTTAAATTTGGGGCATATTCATTGGAGAAAACAATGAGCCTCGCAGTCAGTATGTCTGCAACTCATTCCTGCTGCACATAGCCTTAAAAAACAAAATAAACTTGTGGCCAAAGCTTGTCTTTTAACCCACTCATTGCTGTTTTGCATCAGGGTTCCAGTCATGAAGTTCTTGGCATTGTTTTAAAAAATAGGTACAGAAACCCTGCCAATAACAATGTTTTTATTTGTATCACTAACTGTCTCTAGTGTGTATGGGGAAAGCAAATGGAGGAGAGAGACTGTGGACAGATTTTGCTGCAGAAGGATAAATGATACAGTTTATGCTTGTTTGGACACTCAGAATGCTTATTTGGATAGAGCCCAAATGAGAAAGTGCACTTCAGCCAATTTTTCTAAGTGATTGTTGAAGAAAGCAAGTACATAGTTGCTGATATAACACAGACCTGGCAACGCTGCACGAATAATATTGTTCTCATAGTTTTGTGTTTTCAGTCTAATGCTTACAAATAATTCCTCAGATTAACATAAAAATGATAATAATGATGTCAAAAATGGTGCAGATTACGAAACAGCACACAACCTATGTAAAAAAGAATGAGTTTAAACAACCACACTGACTGCCATACTTTTTTTTTTTTTTTTTTTTTTAGTTTCAAAGTTTGTGGGTAGATAGATAAAAACAAGAAAAGTGTCCTCTGCTCAGAGCTATTCCTTCCTTGAGACGCCCTTGTATCTGTCTTGTAACACTTGCTGACTGATAAATGACTACGGTGGAGCCGTTGGATCTAAGATAGAGAGGATGAGCTGAGTCGTGGGTGGACTTTAATGGCTCTACTGGTGACATTAAGGGGCGAGCATCTCAAAGGTAGTGGCTACAGTCACAGATCCTCATGGATTTGCTGCATTGAAACAATTTGTTGTTGTTAGAGCAAAGAATACAAAACTGTATCTGCTATTTTTGCATGAATGAACTGTGTAAAAAAAAAAGAAGAAAAAAAAGAGAGCAAAATATGTTTGCAGTATCAGTTAGCAGCACCCATCAAGCCTTGTAAAATATTGTGACTGTGTAGCTGTCCTGCAACAATAATCTCTGCACTATGTTACTCACTGCACTTGTACAAAAATGGCACAAGAAATGTACATTTTTACTTCAGCAGCATTAAATCATAAAACTTTACGTTTGCGGAGTTTAAGTTTGTGATGTAAAAAACGTAACTCGGTAAATTGCAAATGCTATTTCAACAAACCATTGTGAATCTTCAAAGGAGACTACAGAGACTACAGGAACCACAGTATGTCACAGAGCAATGAAACTACACTGAAACTAACCACTGAACCATAATAAAAACTGAAAGTTGTATGAAATTACCTGTCCTTTTTCTGTCTTTTCTCTAACTTAAGGTGATATGTTGGCCTGAGGCCTTAAAGAAAAATAAAAGTGGTGAAAATGACAGAGGGTCTGTAGCTTCAAAAGTGCTGATGGATTTGTGTCATTTCAAATCAAATAACCACCTTCTTCTTGCTCCAGGCACATGTCTGAACTTCCTTATCACAAAACTAGGCTACGTGTTATATAAAAAAAGGAGGAATAAAAGCAAAGGATCCAAACAGAGAAATAAATTGAAAACAGCTAAAACGTGTGTCAATTGCCAAAAATGGCATGTTTAATATGTTTTAATGTATTTCATGGTAACATCATAAAGGATATATATATACATATATATATATATATATACATATATCAAGGCATTTCAGGCATGCCATGTGCATCTTCAATGAGAGAGCACCATAATTTATTCTTCTTTAATGCTGTTTGTTGTGGAAATCAGCTTTTAAAACTCAAAAAGACATTTACATGAACAGCAAGTTAACAGAAGAAAAAGGGAAAAAAAATCAAAAGGTTTTATTTTTGGTGCAAGAAATTGGCAATTGGAAAAAGTGTTCTCTAAATGAAGGTGACTATTATTACACAAAATGAGAATGTACTTACTGTTTGAGCCATTTGAGGGTGGCAGAAGTTCATAGAGCCAGTTTAAAATCCTGTTTACAACCCTCGTACCTATTGTCCCAAGGGGCCTATATTCAACATGGATGTAAACTACTACATGACTGTAACCAATCATAATTAATCATACATCCTTAATAAAACAATGAAATTCTCAAGTTCAGTAAATAAACCTGCCGCAAATCAAAAATGCTAATTACGTTTAACCTGATAGCTAGATGTTTTATAAGCATTATTTAGAATATATCTTTTCAATTCAACTTTAAGCCACATTATGCCATATATATATATATATATATATATATACACTACCGTTCATAAGTTCGGGGTCACTTCCCTATTGAATCCCATAGCAAAGTGACCCCAAACTTTTGAACGGTAGTGTATATATAGTCTTTTTTTTGTAAAAAATTTAACTTTTGATAAGGTCAGAGCTTTGCCTTGGGGGAATAGATGATTATTATAGAATATTTCTGGTAAAAATCAAGCCGCTGCAGACTCTAATCAGAAAAAGAGAAGATTAAACTAACCTTAACTTAAATTAAAAATCACCACTTAAATTATTTATTTATTCATATTCCCAAGTGACATTTTGACTTAGCCAGAAGTTTAATTGCAAAATAGTCTTTAGGCCATGTGTGTCTATTACAGCCACCACAGCTAGCACCAAAAATAAAATTAGCATAATAACATAATAAGTTTTCTATATCAGACTTTACATTTCCTTTTCTTAGACTTTTAATATCTTTTCTTGCACTTCTGCAAAACTGAATTCTTTTAAATAATTTTCATCTTGGCCAAGCACCAGTTTTAATCCAGACAGCTGGCCTGGTGTTGAAATGCAGCCATCTCTTTTATTTACAATGCACTGCTCAGTTCTTCAGCCAGTTGTGCTTCCATGCACACTGTGTAGTGTCATTCAGGACATTTCATCTTGTCAAGAAATGCAGCTTTTGTTCTTTTTGAGCACAATTGGTGGATAAGCCTTTTTCCACTGCAGCGCCAGGGATTCAAAGCAAAACAGATGTCAATAAAACCTGTAGTTTGTTTGCTTTAGGGTACATATGGAAAGAAATTGACAGGCTAGACATGAGTCATGCACTCATTAACCTATGAAATTGAGATTTAACTGCTTACTTTTTAAAAAAGGACAGAAGCACAACAAGCCTCTCAGGAGAACAGCAGGTGGGTGCATTTCTGACTGTCAGGAAGCAAAGTCTGTTGGAAAACAGAACATATTCTCAAAAGACAGACAGGAAACCAGACGTTGGTATTTCTAAAACTGTTCATTTTTAAATATGCCCCTCAGTGCCTGAATATAGCTGGGACTATAACTGAAGGGTGAGGTATGAGGAACACCTACTGCTTGAATGGTGTCACTGACAATTACACTGACATTCCCAGTAAGTGGGATTCATTAATCCCAGCAGTCAATGGCTGCCTCATCTCCACAGAAAGGTTAGCCAGGTAAGGCCAGGTAAGGTGGGCTTGTAAATGTTGCCACACATGACTCTTGCCATACATTGTGTCTTATTGCTGGTGCTGAATTCCTGCACCCATTGAAGATGCTGTCTCACCCCAGAGGTGAGGGCGTTGATAGAATTATAAAGCGCCTTGCCCTGCTGACACCAGACAAACCGACATCAGATGGAGCCTCGGTTTCTGCCTCAGGGCCCCGCTGGGCTGAACAGCTGTCAGTCGAGCCGAGGACAAAGCAAGGCGAGCCCCAGGTTTGCAAACACACACAATGACAAACAAGCAATAAGCATCACACTGCTCTTGATGCTTACTTTGCTTAAAAACAAATACAAAAAAAAAACAAAACAAACAAAAAAAAACTCACATTTTGCCAACATTTGGGCTAAGAACATGCAAACAGGAATATTTAAAAAAAAATGTATGTCCTTCCTAAGACTCTACAGACAAAGTGGGGCACAAACTGTGGACAGACATCATCACAAGGTCTCACAGGACACCAGACTCCAATTCATTTGGATTTTTTAAATATTTGGAGCCTCCCTTTTAAAGTAAAGGTAACTTTATTGAAGGTGGATTGAATTTGCTGTAAATGCCCTGTAAACATGGATTTTTTTATATAAATATTTTAATTGTGATTATTTTATGTTCTCTATAAACTGTCTAAACCAAATAAGTTGTTTTGTAATTCTTTTCCACATTGAGCAGTGCAATAAGAAGGGTTTTCAAAGATAACTGAACATGTTATGTTTCTGTCAGAGGGGGTGGGGCTTTTTTTCAAAACTCAAAGTAATATCTGACGTCCTGTGTTCAGTACCAGCTGTGCAAAGAAAGACTCATAGGAAACTTCCATTCAGTAAAATTTAACCTTTTGTGATTACTGCCCTATACAGTAGTAGCGGTTTAAAAGTTCCCATCCAAGCTGAAAGCCAGCCGAATACCTGCCGGCTTCCAGCCCAGTTCCATTCCAGTTCCAGCCAGCTGCCTTCCAACTTCCAGCCGCCAGAGAGGCCCCCTCCTTCTCCTGGGAGTGTCGATGTTTTAATCAAACTCCACCCATTCCTTGTAATATAGGGTAGACCCAGAAGATGGCGCTTCTCTCACAGACTTCTCATCGCCCGTAGTCTGTCAGATTTTATCTGAATTTACACTGACCGGCAGAGGCGCCACTCAAAGCACCTCTGATGGCCAGTCACAATTCATAAAAATGCATAAAACTTAATACATAATCATCGTTTGACGTGGAATGTGAAATTGTAACATGCTTGTGCGCTGCCAATTGTTTTATTCAGAAATGAATGCTAGTAGGTTAATAAAACCTTTCAAATACTGGATCACAGCCCCTAGCTCTATTCTCAATAGGATGTATTTATCATACTGATTAATCTTTTAATATTAGCATTATTAACATAGACAAATCAGATTTGGATCAAGCAACACAGAATCTGTTTGAGGTAGCTAGGAAGGGTTATTTTATTCTCATATTATTTATTTCACCTCCATAAGAAGACAGGGCGACAGATAAAAGCCCCACGCAGGATCGGAGATAATTTCTTCCACTTCAATGTGTCTAATCGCGGGGGGACATCCAACACTCGCTGTGCTGCGACTTCCTGCTCGCCGGGAATCCCGATTACGTCACCCCTCCAGGTGGGCTATTCCCCGACACGCTCTGATTACCATTCCAAAAGGTACTGTATGCAGCCCCCAACTTGAACATGCGCCTTCTTCAACATTCGCACTTGCTCCAGAAAATTACCATCTCTTAGGCTCCTCCACCACCACTTTGACTGTGGATTGATACGTAAATGAGCCGCAATGAGGCAGCTGAACAAGTGACCCAGTTTTGTGATTGTTGCACATTGGGTAAGAGTGGTCAAACGAGTCCAGTTTGTGTTGTCATGCTACCAGAAATTCAGTAGGCTAGTCGGTCCTAATGCAGTGAATTTCCATGTTAATGTTGCCAAATTCAATAGCATAGCAAGAGATGAAAAAAGAAACAACGAAATTTCTTCAACATGTTAACCAAAATATTTACCTCTTAAAGCATAAACCAAGTATTTACAACAAGCAGTGTGCTTTTTAACGTTAACGTGTGCCATAGCCTACTGCACCGCTGTTCCTCCTTCCAAGTCTTCTTTTTTATTATATTGTTGTTTTATCATCTGAATATACTACAACAACACAGAGAAAATATATGAAAGTTTATTTTACGCTGGTATTTGCGCAGCAGAGTTTTCTGCCGCCGGATTTGTAGTCCAGGAACGGAGAACACAGCTGCTGCCAGGAAAGGTGGATTACATTTTGTTAAAGCACAGCAATCTCCGAGTAGCCTATTATAACCTCTCAGTGGCAAAATAAAACACACTGGTCTGGTTTAGTCTTCACTCTGAAATGGTTCAGTCAGAGGAATATAAAGCTGTTTTAAAAATGTTGAGCAAGCTTAAAATAAACATTCATAGGCTATCTATGTGTTTTAGATTAACACAATGATAAAACAACAATAGGCTATAATAATGGAAAAGAAGCGGTGCAGCATGGCAATGATGCGTTAATGGCTCGGGTCGCGGGTTAAACATCAGTCTGGTTCGGATTTAAATGGAATAAATACATTGGTGACGAGTCGGGTTCGGGAGTCATTCTAACGGGTTAGAGCAGGTATGCGTAGCAAAACGGAACCGTGCAGGACTCTGCTCTAAGCAGTTCGGACTTGGTTGACCTGGAACCATTTGACAATAAAATCTGGAGCCATCCTGCAACGCGCTCGCTTAGGCGTCCAGTTAAACCGTGTTTATTCAACCAGTCCCTACTTCCTTGCATTCATTCTTTCCTCATAGCCTACGTGCACATTTTTTTCAAGATTGTTTATGTCAGTTTTGTTTTGGAAAATGAAAAAGGAGTCTTTGCGCAGAACTTATAACATTATTCTAATCTTGCCACTTGCCTATTTTATTATTGTGTATTTTTGTAATAACATGTAAATTCACTGCATAGGAACCAACTAGTCTACTGAATTTTGTGTGACAACACTAACAGAACTGTTTTGACAATGCAACAGTTACAAAACTGCGGCTCATTTACTTATCAATCCATAGTCAAAGTGGTGGTGGAGGAGCCTTGGAGATGGTAATTTTATGGAGCAAGTGCGAATGTTGAGGAATTTAGCCTTTGTTCAAGTTGTGGGCTGCATATATGCAGCCCACAACTTGGTATACCTTTCAGAATGATAATAAACAGAACAAGACACACCAAACCAGGAGCTAAGACCACGAAGTTCAGCATCATGCTTATCTATCTTTGGCGTTTTTACACCAACATTTTTATACACTGGATAATGATAATAATTATCGATTAAAGTCACGGATAAAACTGCTGTTGTTAAAACACACCCATCTCTTACAAAATCCAAAATGTAAAACAAAAAAAACAACAAACAAAAAATCTGGATCACTGTAGAAATATCTTTATTCATTGCTGATCATCTGGCCATTGAAGCGTTTTTATTTGGAATTGGGAACAAATATTTTCCACCCTGTTATATTCTGTTCCACTCTGTTATGTTCCATTCCACCCTGTTAGTAAGGTGTTTTTTAATTTTTTTTTTTTTTTACTAAAAACATTGAGGACTGTGAATCTTGTTGCACCATATTAGGAAGTGAGGAACATTAAATTGATTTTGCTTTTCTGTTCCCAGGTCAAAAGGAATGTAATTATCTCTCATTTGAAATACTTGATTATGCTTTCCTTCTTGCCTTTGTGGAAACAGAAACGTGATAATCTCTCACTTGAAAGCAAGCTGGGCGTACAATAGTGTGATGACGATGAAAACTCACATGACCAATGCTCAATAAAGGGTACATGAAAATGTGAGAAATGGTCAAAAGCACAAATACCGTTTGTGGTGAGTGAAACTATACAGCACAGTCCACAAGGCTCTTTTCAAGCACACTCCTCCCCCCAAGGAGTATGCTTGAACAGCTAACGGCAGGTAATGGCTGTGTTTACAAATGTAAAGGTGCTAACTGTTGGCCATTGAATTGTTAATTTCAAACCGGGCAGCCTTTTGGTTGTACTCTGGGCATGGTAGAGGGATAAGAAATCTCTGGGTTTTCTAGTGTTAAACACTGGAAGCGTCGCCAGCGGTCTTTTGATGACCGCCAGTCATGCTATCATGCTTATAGTGTATTAAAAACTAAACGGCTGAACCTGGTATTTTAGGACTTTTATTATATAGTTGTTGTCTATAGTTTTACCTGCTTACTTGTTTGGAAAAGTAAACACATCAATATTTACGAGCAGTTTAGCACGTCTAAACTTCCACAGAGCCGCTCAGGGAGACTCTTTCTCAGCCAAACTGTCGTATATCACGGCTATGGAGTTGTAATAAATGGCCGCCCTACTCTGCTTCTGATTGGCTGTAAGATCACAAACCCTGTGTGCTGATAGGCTGCTGGTTCCTGTCATTCCTACCAGCCTTTGCGCATGTGCCTGCTTCAGACAGCGGGCAGGCAGCTGTCCCACCGCTGAGACACAGTTGTATGACGTTTTATCACGTTTTATCACTAGATCGCTATGAATAAAATCCAGGGACACTTCATTTCACAGTATAAACCATTTATTTACTTATCTACTTAGGATAATAGCACTTTGAGGCCTAATTCAGAATATAGGTTGGGCTGGGTCCGGACTTTTGTGATCCCTGCTTTACACATTATCAGTATTATGTTATTTTTACCTGCCGATATTACGTTATGATTTTGTCAATATTCAGTTATGCAGCAGCTGTATCAACCCCCACTGTGAATAACTTACGTTGCAGTCAAATGACCGCTGGCGGCGCTCCTCGGGATGTTTAGAAAGCTCGCTGCTAGTGACATTCACCACTTAGCCGACTTGAGGAGGTTGTGCTTTGCCTCATAACACCATTAGCTACACATGTCGGCTTTTTTGATACATTTATTTGACGCCATTTTCAAATCAAATCATTTTTTAAATGTTGGCAAAAATGCAACAAATGAGCGACACAGCTCATTATAAACTGTTTAGAGAGCAGCAAGATCAAATCACTGCTCCTCCTCGTGGACAAAAGAGGGATTGCAGCTGTTTTTTTACTTGGGCTGCTTAGGGGCAGAGCCTCGCTGACGACGTCATTGCGGGGGATTACATTACCCCCACAGACCTGTGAAGGATCGGCCAAGGATCAGTCAAGGACCAGTCAAGGACCAGTCAAGAACCAGTCAAGGACCCATCATGGAAACAGGGGAACTTTTAAACCGCTACTACTGTATACTCAAGTCATGTGCTTTACTGCTTGTATTGTGTTTAGATTTAGACAATGTTGTTGTAATAGTCTGTTCTGTTTGAATGATAAAGTTGGCACCATGGGTGTGAGGGGCATAATAGAGAGAGACTTCCACCACCACCCACCAACAGCAATGATCCATGTGTTGCTCTGAAAGGTGGAGCTAAGATAAATTTAATTATCCAGTGTATTTAAGCCATTGGTTTCAGTTCCTCCTTGGCCAGTTCATTGTTTGACCTCTGCTTTCTGTTAGTGCTGTAAGTTTAGTTTGTCCATGCCATGTCCACATTTTTGCCAGCCAAATGTTACATTCTGTGAGTTAGGTTCTACTTAATTAAAACTTTTAACTGCATCGGTCTGTAGCCTGCCTCATCAATCTGCAAGTGTGCCTCGCAGCTACGGCTGTCCTGACATAATTCATCTATTCTTCAATATGGAAGGATAATAACTAATCATTTATTTGCAAACACATGAACAGCCAGATTTGTTTGTTTTTATTAGATCCCAATTAGCTGCTGACCTTTCACAGCAGCTATTCCTGGGGTCTTGCCAATATCAACTCAATTGCAATATTATCGTTAATTAAAATACATACACATTCAAACTGGCAAATCACAAACAACAGACACAAGGATACAAAAAGCCATAACGTTGCGACCAGCACAATGGCATTGTAACTCTACATTCCCTCTTTTCAAACTATGGAATTACATCATATCATCACGCTCTCAAAATAATGTTAAGAAAGCACAACAAAATCATTAACTCATTTTTAAACAGTCAATGTTATCCTCGCTGACTAAAGAGAGATAATTTTAGCTTTTTAACGCTTACAATGCTATGTAAATCCAAAAAGTCCGGTATTGCTCTGTTTTAAGTTGGCTCTACATAAGGGCAGATAAAACGAGGTTAGCAAGGTGAGCACCAGTGTTGACGTTGTAAAGTCCACCATAGTAAGTTACGTAAAGGGGAGATAGACACATATTTGTGGCAGTAAACTAGAGAAAGCACAAACAATCTGTTAGCAGCAAAAACCCTGCATCCGTTAAACACATTCTTGTTACACGTATACATCCTGGAAGGTGTTTTCCTAAATGTTGTTGTTTTGATGCCCAAAAACTGTGAAAAGGTGCAAATGCATTGAAAAAAAAAAAGGTTATCAAAATACCCATGTGCATAACGGCTTAGTTTTTTACTTCAGTAAGAATGCTAGCTTGCAAATGAGCTGTGAAAAAAACAATCCCTTGTTGATGAAGATACAATGATTCCTCTCAGTGGAAGTCAGTAACTACATCTAATGTTCATTTCATGGGAATCCTCTCTTATAAGTAAACTTCTGTTGGGAACAGCAGCTGTTCCCAACAGAAGGGTCATTTGGGAGCCAGTGAGGAAACTGTAATAAAAAGCAGTGGGTGTAAATGCACTTGTAAAGGCTTTTCACGCAATCAAATCTGGAATATGATTTTCTGAGGATGTATTACTTTCATAAAGCTTAATATATTTCTTTCATCCCTCCTATCTCATGCTTGCCCTTTCTGTCTTTCAATTCATATTGGCTTTAGCAATTTTAAGGACATGGGGAGGATGAAATATGTCTTTTTACTTTTTTTCTTTCGTTTTTTGGATGTTCTGCCTATCCTCTCTCTAAAAAAGCAGTAACTGGGCCAAGCTGTGGGCAGTTTTTTCCAATCTGTATGATTATGATAAGTGTAAACTTCCCAATTTAGTAAGTAAAGATGAACCAGTTTTTATCTTAGAAAACCCTAGAAAAACTGTATTTATTTTTCGATCAACTGCATATTTGGTATATTTCCAATTATACTAATTACTCCCAAGACAGAGAGTAACACAGCACAGCTGTTTCACAGATGGGACATGTGTGCATCCCTTAAGCAATTTAAGAGGATGTGGGTTGAGACGCATCCTTTTTACACTCACGAGTTGATTATTTATTTATTTATTTATTTGGTAATTTGTCCTACATCACAGAGAGTTTCAGTCAAAAACTTCCTATTATTTGTTTTTATTTTCTGACGAGCAACTGAAAATGAAACATGTTTATGTTTATTAAACGGTTGAGGAATAATCTCTATGCTTCAGCATCTGACATTAACATGAGATGTATGAACCCTCATGTCCAAACATTGATTTTGAATGAAAAAACGAGAAATAAATTGTTGATCAGGGTATGGCATGGTATACTGATCGGAGGGTAAAACAGCTTAAATCCTATGTCCAATAATCCCTGTGTTTCTCACGCAGGTGTCTCAAAGTAACAAACATCACCAAAATTAATAAAAAAAAACCACTTTTAGCGAAATATAATAAGTGCAAACTAAAAGAGGTGTTGTTTAGCAGTAGCTGTCCAAGCTTTATGTTATTGCCTAACTTTTCATCTGGAAATTGGCTGTTCATTTTCAGTCCATTTCTTGTACTTTTTTTTTTTTTTTCTATTTAATCTTGTTTTTGTAAGCTCCTTTATTTCTCTGCCCTACCTGTTGCTTTATTTTGTCTTATTTTCTAACATCTTTAACTCCAGTGTTTTCCTCATGGGGATTATTCATGGTGGGGGCTTTGCCTGCTAGATCTGCAGGGTTGTTTCTATAGTGATTGCCCTTGTCTGAGTGGCTTAGGGTCCTGCACTGCAGCCCTATTGCTGTATTGTGGACCCTGACCTGTCCCGATCTAGGTGGTTTCCAGTGGTGGCAGACTCTGTGTGGTCCTGGTGTGAACGAATCCCAACAGCATCAAGCCAGATGTTTGTTTCCAGGCTTAGTTCTGTATTAATATTCATTTAAAGAGGAAGAAAATAGAGGTTCGAGTGCAAAATAAGATGAGTGCATGTAAGAAAGAGAAATATAAATGTTTGTATGTAGAGCATGTTATGCAATTTTTTTTATTAAAAGTACTTTATAAATGAAATGTTATGTGATATATTTGAAAAACTTTCATGAAAAATCATGAGTTAATAGTATCACATTTATTTTTAATAAAAGCCAGAAAGACAATTGTTTGTTTGACTTGAAACTCATTTACTTCAGCTTTACAGGGTAATGACAAATCATTTCCTCCACAGTTCTCTTTGTTTTACAGCAGGTTTTTTTTTAAATCATAAACCTTATCTTGGAAAAAAAAAAAGTAATTGCTATATCAAGTTCACAGCATGATTTATTCTATTATTTAGAGAAAACAATCCTTGTATACTTGAGATAACATTTTTAACTTATCTTGAGAACATTATGTTAACATTTTTTTAAGCATGACCACTCTTGGCTTCTGTACAGCCGACTTAGCAAAGACACATTTTTCTAGCAGTTGATCCAAAAATGAGACGTGACTGCAGTTTGAATAGTTCTCTATGAACAACATGTGCATGTGCTACCCTGAGGAAAAACATGAAAATATAAGATTATCTTTTTTTTTGTAAATATATAATTTTACCCATAGATGCAATAATGTTTCTGACAGACATTTTATCCTTAGTAATGATTCTTTATCTACTGCCAAAACATATGAATTATGAGCTTGTGCAAAGACAGAGTTTGGAGCCAAACATAATCAGCCCAGAAACACACATCTCAGTAAGCAGCAATAGCCCAATGTCTTTCCCCTTCTTGTCATGGCGAGCACACAAACGTAAATCAGTAGCTAGTGCAGCACTGCATCAGTCTCTAAATCTAAAGTTGTCAAAAACTTCTTAATTTGTGCTAGTTTGGAAACTAATTTTAAACTGATGATGTAGTTTTTCATTTGTGTTTGGGCCAAAAAGTACCTTAAATCAGCTTTAGTTTTAGGAACATGATTTAGATGTTTTGGATTTCTAATAATTATCTCCAGCAACTTTTGTAACGTGAAAGTCCAGGGCTCTTATTTATCAACCTTATTCCATCCTCCTACCAATGTTATTTAGATTAGTAAGTACAAAAAAAATCCAAATTTATCAAACATGTGGAGGCCAGTCATATGCAAGTTAGTAAAACAATCAGTCGTTGATAAATCCCACCTGCTTGTGCCCATCCATGTCGATTAGAAACACTTTCGATTAACCATGTATTGTGATACCACACATCTTTAAAAAAAAGCTTGTGTTTCTCCTCTGTGTGAAAGCACATGTAAGCATGTGTGATAAATAAGTGTCAGGAGGCGCATAATGCTTGGACATTTTCATTCCACCATGGTCAGTTCTTTGCTGTCTGTCTGGCCCATGAGGTCCAACACAGCTGGTCCCATTCTTTCTGCACAGTTCTTAGGGCAGCCCCTTCTTCTTTGGCACAGTCACTGTTTAGATTCTTACTCAGTGGCCGATTCAGGTCCATCTACTTTTCCTCACTTCATCAATAATCTTTGTTACAGCGATTCAGCTTTTACAATCACGTTGTTGGTTATGCTTTGTTGCCATAATGTTCTGAAGATCTTAAACGGACATTTGGTCTGGAAGGTGTCAAGCTTCTTTTCTTCTTTCTTTTTCAGCATGCAGGTTTCTCTAACAAGAGTTGTTCTATTGCATATATCAAGTGTTCCTCTACCATCTCTGGTCACATTTGCACCAAGGTATGTGAACTGATCTACTTCTTCCTGGGAAGAAAAAGAGATAAATGAGGGCAAAGAAGAGGACTGATTAGTACATTATATCAGTATAAATGTTGATTTAGCAGATAGAATAAGAAATACTTAATCTTGAAAAGAAACGAGAATCTAAAGGAGTTCATAACGCTTAAAACCTCATTGCATTATATCTGATAATATTTAGAATTGGTACCTGAATTATTAGGTTCTCCTTTATATAAAGACATTTCCTGCACATGGGCTGCAGAAAATAAACTGGTTGCTTCAAAATTTGCATGAAAGTGAATTCTTCAATACTCCGAACAATTGCCTGATTTCTGTGCTGCTTGTATAACACCATTACAACTGAATACTAACTTCACCAGAAAGGAAAATATAAAAGAATACACAGAGGAGAGGAACTGACTGTCAACAAAAACTGAATAGTATGCTTGTGTGGATGAGTGCACACCAGAGACAAATTGAGAGGAAAACTGCTGTGGCTGTGATTTCCCCTTTGAAATGTTCTGCTACGTTGAATGTCAGACTGGCTGCTTTGATTGATTATGTTGCCTTTTACCAGACTGTCCCAGTGCCTCATGACTACCCAGAAGTGGGGATGAATGGTAATATGAAGAGCTGGGTGGTCTGTGACATCTAAGGATTATCCCCGGTTGTTTGGTTCTGTTGTCTCTCTCTTCATCACAGCGTACCACTCTTAGCATAATAAAGGTTTGCATTTGCTCTTTTCCATCCTCCCTGCCTGCGTCCCCTGCTGACAGACACATGTTTATACAGGGTCCACCTGCTGAGATCAGACATGCTGAATGTTGCGTGGAGAATCCCTCTAAAGACCTCCATTTAGCACCCTTGGGAACACACCTACTGTAGGATGCTTCTGAACTTTTCTATAATACACCCCCACACTGCAGCAGTGGTGTCTCTGATGACTCACTCCTGGCCTGCTCACCTCTCTACTGGAGCCCATCTCGGGAGGTGATAATGCCCTAATAGTTACTCAGCAGGTGTCTCACAGAGGGCGATGTTCTGTGTTACTGTTTCTATTCCTGAGGTGAACTTCTTTTGGGTTGAACATTTGCTCAGGGTGATAAAACAAAAAATAACAAAAAAAAAGAAAAAAAAAAGGATATTTCTCCTTATGTCTTTGACCCTTTAGAGGTCAAAGACATAAAACTGCAAATTCACAAAATGTAATTATATATACATAATAAACAGCTAATTTAGGAGCTGTGTCACAACTGCTTTGATTGTTCCTATTGATTGTGCTGCAGCACATGAATAATTCCACACGGGTGCATTTTTGGTTCAATGACTTCCATGGAATAGCAGTGAAATAGTATGGGACAATGCACAATGGTGATTCATACAGTGGGTAGCTAATTATAGACCCAGGGCAGAAAGTTAAAGATACTTGTAGTCACAACATTGCATCTGCTGACTGAACTACTTCTCTTAGCAATGGCAATATTGTTATTAGCTGCTAAAGCATTGTAAAACCTCATTATTATGTCTCATTATACCTTCAGACACCCCTTAGGTTATTGTTTTAGTTTAAGAAAATGATTAGTGCATCAGCAATAAATTAAAACAGTCTAAACAAATCTTCTGAAGCTAAACGAATAAGCAGTCTTTACTCCTTGTTGGATTCAAATTTACCTTAATCATGGTTATTAAAAGTACCTACTTGAGGATTAGGTATTTAGTAATGCTCTGATTTTTTTTTTATTTGCTGTCTTTCCAAAAGCAGCTCTTGTTTCAGTAAGTCCCCACCAGGGTTTACACCAGGGTTGTCCAAGGGACTCAGTTTAATTGGGTGAGGGATGCAGAGAAATGATGCATTTTACTTGGGTTTGGTTTGCTTTTATACTGCAGAAGGGTGAATGTGCCCTAATGTTGTTGAAACGCACACAAGCATCACTCCACTATCCTTTATTTTTAGGTAACAAAATCAATTTGCATAATCTGGCTAAAACTTAGAAATACATCTGCTAAAGACTAATTATCATAATAATACATACATGCATACCCAGAGCTATTTCTCAGCAGCTGTGAATTTTTTTATCTCTTTAATAATACTCAACAGGTATTTTTCACTCATGAATAGACATCTGCAGCTCGCCAATTGTTGCTTGTGGCAGGCAGCGACATATTAGCCAATTAGACACACTAGCCTAGATTATATTATGTGATTGTGTGGGGTATAAAAGGTTATTAATATAATTGCAAATGCAGACATATTTCTTACATAAAGGAAACAGTTTGATCAGTGCAAGCAGCAAGCATGTGCACTAGAGCATGTATGCAGAAACATAAAACATTTACTGGATCATGAGGACAGTGTTGATGTTACACTTTTAGGTAATGATCTTGGTTGTGTGTTTTATGGAATTGTAGGAAATATAAGAGTTACTGAATGGGTGCTTCTTATAACTCAAGACTAACTGATACATTTTTGATGAAAACTGTGATTTGTGGATATTCACTCCACAATGAAAACAAGGGGAAGGAGTGTCCTGAATACCACAATATGAAGTGCAGAGATGGCCTCACTTAACAAACTGCAATGCAGATTTGGGGTATTTTAAAATGGGGAGACCCAACAATGTCTTTTTTCTGATGACACTGGGTGTGGGATTTTTAGGCACAGATTTTGTGCAACAATCCAAGTCTTGTTTTATTTATGTTGCTGCAAACTTGTCCAAAACATCATAAGTGTTGGAACTCCATATTTTCTTACAGTTGTGGAACACCTTGTTTGTAATACACCAATGCACATACTGAGTCAAAGAAATGTTAGACAGTAAAAGGGCATCCTCTTGCAGTCTGTTGCAACAAATCTAGCAAAAATTGACAGAGAACATGTTAACAATGAGGAAAAAAAAAAAAATATAAAGGATAAGCCATGATCCAGAAACATACTAGACAACTCATACCTGGCTGTAAGATATAAAATTTCATTAGTTTTCTGTTGCCAACAATGTTTCTGCGATTAAGCCTTCATTTTGCTCTTGCACATGCACATGCATGTGTCTATGCAGTCCTAGTGGAGAGGAGGGAAGCACAGTTGCATGAAATATATGAGTACAGAGTTTTAAGAACAAAGGTTGGTAACCACTGATCCAAATTACCCTCCCTAGGGTGAGGGAAATACAATTCATGAGTGTCTCTACATTGGAGTATGGCCATGTTTTCTCCAACAAGCCACTAACTCTTCAACATTTCAAACATGTGGCTTCCATACACAAGAACATTTTTTTTACACGATGCAACATATACTAACATATTACATGGTTTTAGTTAGAAAATCAAAACTTTTTAAATTTCACATTGATCTAAATGGACACCATTTTGCTGGTTAGATTAGTGACACTTATGTGTTATAATGACACTTTTTTGTGCATTAGTGTGGTTTAGGCAAAATTATATGGTGAGCTAAATCATAATAGTACTAAATCCTTTCTATGTGGTCTGACATCGTCATCTTTAAGAGATGCAGTTTCTCTAACAGGCCATACGTGTCACATTGTGTTCAAGTGTAATTTACAAGTTTTTTTCTGTATGTGCAAACCACCCACAGGGCAATTTTTGGAAGGAGGACAATCTTGCTGTTTGTGTTTTTTGCAGTGCGTGTGTGAGAAATTCTGTTTCAATGCACATCCATCCCAAGCTCTGTTTGAAGAGTATATTGTATAAGGTTAAAAAAGACTGCAAGCTAGCAAACATGGATGCATGCAGGTTTCAAATTTTCTAAATTTAATAATAATAATAAGGAACTGAAATGCATTCTTGTTCGCTGTTGAGCTTTCAAGGATTCACTGCACAATTTCATGAGGAACACTCTGTAGTCTGTTGACACAACCTTTTTTATGTACAAGAAAATGCTATAGCTTTGGACATTTCACGTTTTTATGGCATCCATTTTTCATTAATAAATATGCATGGACACATGATCTTATTAGTCATAGAAAAAAGTATTTCACTTGGTTCCCTCTGCTTTGTGTAGTATGTCCTGCACATTTAAAATGCCTCCATTTTAATGTACTGCAGATGGAAATGTGTTTGAAGGTTAAACTTAAGTAATTTTTCAATGTCCATTTATATGTTAAAAAAATCTTGAAACAAACATAATCTTGAGCCTAAATTTAATTTAAACACATATGAGCTGAAGATTAATCCAATGTGAGTGATATTTTAATATAAAGACAGATGTTGCTTTTATTTTTCTTGAACTGATGACAAATTATGAAAGTGGTTTGAATGTAATCTTAGCAAAAAAGGTTCTGGTAAGAAAGTGCTACTCATCTGGAATTTAGATTGTTGTTGTTGTTAGGTACTACATTATGTACTTTGACTTAAACAACAAGAATGAGGAAACTGAACCAGATATCAGGCAGCTTGATCAGACTTGGCAGGAGAGAAGGAGATATAAACAAAGTGAGCTGAAGAAAACAGCAGGCGAGCAGGCTAGGTTGACAGAGTAAGTTACGTTGGTAGCTGACTCAGACTTAAAGTGATTTCTCAATCTATAACTAAAACCCTGGTGTTTCTCTGATCCCAGGGTTAATAAACTCAGAGTTTTCACTTAAATAGTTCTTTGTTGAACAACTCTGGAGAAAAGAGCAACTACATTTCTCCTCATTGCTAACTTTGGACAGGTCTACATCTCCTACATATGATCGTGCACTTGTCTTTTTGTATAAGGCAATAAAAAATGGGCTGTTTTACCAAACCTGAAAGATAACAAAGGCTTTGTCCTGAGGGAGCTCTGTTCATGTCATTGTAAAGACTGTATTCTTGATTAATGATAGCCTGACCTGACATTTTAACTGTACCTTTTTTTATCATTCCATACTCTAAAATGACACTTAATTAGCTTAAAATGTTTATTCAAAAACATGAAAAGTGTAACTGAAGGAGCCTGCAATTTAAGCTCAATGCTATGATGTCAGATTTAAGTGTATTATTGCTGAAGTTTAGCTAATCTAATTAAGGGCAGCTTGCTACTTCACAAGTTTTACTTTCAAAGGTTTTTTTAACACTGCCTGAAGGTAATAGAGGTAATTGGGAAGTGGTGGATTGGGCACAACTGTAGGTCTAAAAGCATCAAAGGACCCGCTGGTCTGAAGAATGTGAGCAGAAACATCATTGGTCAGGCAGAGTGATGTGTATTGAATAGAATGTTTGAATGAGACTTCCACAGCGTGGGAAATCAAAAGTAATGCAGAAAGTTAGAATGCAGAATGTGTAGCCTTGGCTACACTGAAAAGTATTATTTTCTTTGAGTGGGTGCCGGGAACAATGCTGAATTTACCAACCAAGTGTGGAAGCCCGCATTTTTGGTCTTTACTATAAGATATATAATTGGAAAATTTTCTTTACCACCTGCCTTTTGATTTTTTCCATTAAATGTGCATAAATTCAGTCATCCCCCTACTGACTATAATTGCCCTTTCATTATGCATGTATATTTATTCAAATATTAATCCATTTTCTAAGAGAGATATGTAGGTCAAGAAGGGATGCTTATACCAATTTTACCCAATGGAGACAGTGTCTTGCAGTGTTTCAGGATATCCAAATGAATTCAACCCTATTTTAGCATCAGGTGACCTCTATCTTGGAGAATCATCCTCCAGAGGGAAATGTAATGGCTTAGGTCTGGCTCTAAGCATCATACAGAGAGCAAATACCAGTAATCTCAGTACATAATGTCTTATATTTGTCTGGCAATTATGTCCTCTTGGATCTACTGCCTCATGGTGAATGGGATACATTTAAATATAACTTCCCTCTTGCCCCTATTTAAGCCTTCAAGTTTACACTACTAGAGGCCTTGGAGCCTGAGGGTTTTACAGTGTCTAAGCCATACCTTTGACTATGCTCTTTTAGACAGAGACATCTGATTATGTTCTTGTAGTCTTTTGGAACCAAACTTCCAGCTTTGGGTCCACACACAGACACACACACACACACACACACACACACACATATATATATATATAAATAATTGTTCACTAACCACCGCTTAACCACCGTCTGTTTCTGTTGCTGTTGCTTAGTGTCTGTTAAGGCAAGACTTTTTCCTCCAACTGGTAATGCTTTTTTAGTTTCTTGGTGGTACATGCTGTGGAGAGGATAATTCTGCCATGATGGTTCATTTCCTTCACAGGTTTTCAGCTGACAGATGCATTAACTGATGCATGTTTTCCACTAATACCTACTCTACTCTACTTTGGTGGTACCTACTCTACCAAAGTTCCAAATGGGCTGAGTTGGGCTGAAAAGTGACGTCCACAGAGTGAAGGTCACTGAATGGCAAGGGAGTGGCTTTACTGAAAGAATCATCACAGCAACTCTGGGACCCCAACATTTTTACAAACCCGGCAACAGTGACTGTGTAATTATATAGTTGTTTAATAACCACCACTTAACACCAGAAGAAGACCATATGATTTTTATTGTGTCTGTAGTTGTTGACGTGGCAAATGTCTGCAGAGAAACCATAACCCTGGCCCAACAAGGAAGTGTAGACGGTTTCTCTGCTTGGTGGCTGATGCTCATACTCAGAGGGAGCAGCACGAAGTGACCCGGAATGAAAAGGTTTACCTAGAGGTCTCTGAGTTGATGGCTGCTCAAATATTCCAATGGAATTAAAAATAGTGTCGAGAGAAACTTTTAAAAACTGAAAAATGACTACTGGACCATCAAAGACCAAAGCTGCCAGAGTGGGTCCAACAGGAAGGACCGAAAATCCATCAAATGAACAATCTCTGGGTGAGTCGGCCACTGGATATGATGATATAGGATAGTGAGTACTTTGTGACTTTCACTGTAGAAGATATATTTCAATGTAATGATGCTGTTTACTGTTTGCAGACAGCAGGGTAGTGAGTTAGCCACAGATGCTACCTCTGTGTTATGCTTGTATTCTGCACTTGTCATAAAGTATTTGCTTCTGAGCACTAAATGCAAGGTCAGCACGTCAACAACATTATGTAATCAGTTTTATTACAGATTGAAAACTTGTTACGTTTCATGCTGTGCATGGACTTTACTTGTGTGTGTATTTTTATTGAAGAATCCCTTTCTACATGCAAAGTATCTTTGTCCTCCTCCCCTGCTGCTGCAACGTTTGCAGCTTCGACCGGGGCAGCAACTTTAAAACTATGGGGGATGGGGGTATTTTCCTGTCTTTAATCAAGAGCATAATTGTTTGTTTTGAGAGCAAGCTTTTTGGTTTTCCCGCACAAATGTCATCTTGCTGTCTTTCAAAACACTGATCTCACACTCAGAAAGTCCCCTCATGCTTTCAAATATATTGTTCTTCCTTTCAAAACTCTGCGCTCCGACTTGGTCTCTTTCCCTCACACTCAGACACATTCTCTGCTCTCGGATATTTTTTCTACTCTCTTGGGTTGCTGAAAGAGCTGTCTGTCAAACCTCCTAATGTGGTATCACACACACCACACACACACACACACACATATATATATATATATATATATATATATATATATATATATATATATACATATAAAATGTACAGGGACTTCTCTAGGATTTAAAGACAGGGGGGCTTAGCCCTCAAGCGATGACATACAAAGTTGCCCCTTTCAGCTAAGTGTGAAGTTATGATTGAAAAAATCCAACAAACATTACGTTTGTATAACACCCAGTTTATTCTTTGCCAACACTCACACTTCTTGTACAACCCCTGGTTACCCCAATTCCCACGATAAAAGCCCAGAAACAGGAAGTCAACAATCTCCCACTTTCTTAACAAAAAATAAAACTTTTTTTTAACAACATTAAACATTAAAATGATACTTTTATGTAAAGAGAAGCTTCATAACAAAAGAAAATTGCACACATCTACACATGCATGTATGTTGAAAATAACTTCACTGAACCCATACCCCCTCATCTAGGGCTTTAAGAAGTACAAGGGGTGAAGCACTGTTTTTTAGTCAAGAAGTCAGCAAGTTGTGACTTTGCATCTGACCACACACCTCTTTAATATGGTTAGCCTGTAGGAGTTTGTTGCAAGCTCTGACTTTTTATCTTGCTGCTGCTTCTCCTGGTCTTCCAGTTCTCTCTCAGACGCAATTAATGATCTTTCTGTGGAGGTTTTAGTTTCTTCCCGCTCAACCAGGAGAAGGTTCTTGTGCTGCTCCCATTGGTGTTTCTGCTCATCAAGTTCTTCCTGGGTTTTCACCAGAGCAGTCTTTATTCTAGAGCTCTCCTCCACCTCCTGGGCCAAGCAGGTCTCAGCTCTCGATGCTCTGGTCTTCTCAGCAGTGAGAGCTTCTTCCAGCTGGATGACTCTGCTGGAGACTTCTGCATGCTGCTGATGCTTCTTCCTCAGTTCAGCATACAGGATGGCTGCCTCTTTCTCAGACACGGACTTCTGAGATTTCATTCATTGTTTCAGCCTCTCTACCTCAGTCATGAGAGCTGTTTTCTCATCACTAGTGTCCCATTGTTGATCCTTGAGCTGAATGTGAATCTGGCTGAATTCAGTTTTGGCTTTCTCTGTTTCACGTTGCAGCTCAGATAACGAAGTCTCAGCCAATTCTCTTTTCATTTTCTCCTCTTGGAGTTCTGCCTCCAGTTTCTGCACCTGCTCAGACGCTGATGACTGCATGATGTTATTTTTGTGGACCTGATTTTGCAGTTCCTTTACCAGATTCAGCAAGTCGTCATGTTGTTTCTGTAGATCTGCAATCTTTTCATCTTTTACAGTCAAGGTTTGATGAAACTGGAGTTCTGGGATCATCAGCAGACCTGTGCTGTGAGGGATGTTCTGTTCATCAACATGGTTCATGTTGACAGACTGGTTGTTTGTTGGTTTTTTGGCCAGCAGAAGTTTAAGGATTGGATGTGGATCTGTGGCTGGAGGTGCTGGCAATGGAGGGATCAATTCAGGCTGTGGTTCTGTTGGTGATATGAGAACCACAGATTCTGAAGGGACCCCAACAGGGATTTCTGATCCTGGGTTTCCAGATGTTATCTGGGAATTCTCCAGCTTTTCAGGAATCTTGAGGTCTTTCTGACTCCTGTCTGTGTGCTGTTCAGATGTTTGTCTCTGTTCCTGGGTGTTCAGCAATGCACAACAGTTAGACTCATCTTGGGCCTGGACATTTGATGGCTCTTTAACCAGCTTTGGTAACTGAGGGACTTCCTCAACATAGTCTTCATGGTTTTTGTCCATGGGTTCCAATGGTTGCTTCCATACAGGCGCCAAAATGATATTCTTCTTACATTTGCGTCGTTTTCTTTTACTTTGTTGTTCTGCTGCCCTTGGCTCCTCAATGACAGACTTTATTTCTTGTGAAACGGGTGTGTCATTCTCCGATGCTGGTTTGGTGGAAGTCTGTACAGACTATTCTCCAGGGATCGGAGCAAGCATGTTGGATAGATGTGCTTCCTCAGAAAGGTTTGCTCCAGGCTGGGGAACCTGGTCTGCAACAGACATATTGACAACACTGATGGTTTCCATTACAGATAAATCTTTTTCAGGTTCTCTGACTGGAGGCTGTGCAGTCTCAAGACTTTCCATCTCAGCCATTGTGTTGTCTTTCTGTCTCCTGTCTATTGGATGTTCAGATGATCGACTCTCTGCCTGATGACAGGACTGATTCAGGTTTTCAGGCAGAGCATCAGCGATTTCAGTCTCTGATGGTGGATGACTGGAGATTTCCTCAAGCCGAACTTGTGTTGGTTTTATTAGAACCAAAGGTTCTGCAATGAGTTCAGCTGGGATTTGGGAACCTGGGCCTCCAAATGTTATGTGTCTGAGTGTGAGGGAAAGAGACCAAGTCTAAGCGCAGAGTTTTGAAAGGAAGAACAATATATTTGAAAGCATGAGGGGACTTTCTCAGTGTGAGAGCAGAGTTTTGAGAGGGAGAGCAAGATGATATTTGAGCGTGAAAACCAGAAATCTTGCTCTTAAAGCAAACAAATATGCTCTTGATTAAAGATAGGAAAATATCAACATATAAAACCAGTGGCAAAGTCGATGTGACTGCAGCATCTACTCAGACACCAGCTGACCCACTCTTCAGTTTGGACTGTATTTATTTTTGCACAATGTACATAGTTTTGGAATTTGCTCCTTTTTATTCAATCATTTTAATAAATGATCCAATGAATGCTATGTAATTATGTCATGTTTTTATGTGCTAAGATGCTGAAGAAAAAGAGCCACTCCTAAAATTTACTCCACTCTGGTCAGATTCAAGACAAAAGTTGATCACTTCTGGCACTTCTTAGATTTTGGCTTAGATTTACACATTAAGAGAAAAAACAATGGAAATTCATGGTTGAATCTGGTGTAATGCAGTAAACATGTCATGACTACTTTGCTTCAAATTGAAATGATAGCCTTAGGGAATACACAGTAAAATTTAAAATATGTTTTTAATTAAGTCAGTGAAGGTGTCCAAAGGGACTATCTAACACCAGAAACTTTAGAAATAGTTTTGCAGGATTTTTGTATTCTACTTCTGTAGTATTCATTTAATGTAAACTTTACCAATAAATGTGGAAATGTCTCCAAAAGGTACAATTTATTGTCTGCATTTACAATAAAACAGAAGGCAGAAAGATTGTGTTATTTATTTTCTCATTAAGTACTGCATCAGATTAGTTTGTACATCGCTGCTGTCTTCCTCTCCAACCTGGACCACAGCTATAAGCTCAGGTGCTGCTGCAGGATGTCAGTCATTCCTTTTCAGGAGGCAGCACCACCTTCCCTTCAGCCCGTCAGTTTGCAGTGGTAAATTGAAGAGAGACATCTGCAGCCATTACAACATTGTACACAATGCTTATTATAAATTTGCAAATTAGCATTAGCTACCATTAGCTTACAATCAGCTTACCATTATACAAGGTGTTTTTCATATCCTCTTGTCTTTAATGGTTCCCAAACTCTCTTTGATTTTTCCAATGTTTTGTCTTGCCACCTCCAGCCTTCCCTTGATTTTGTCTTTTAGACTGAATCCAACAAAAAGCCACAGACCAAGCAGAAGGTACAATCGCGTTGATGTCCGCCTTTGTTATGTTTGTGTTGAATACATCTGACATCTGACATCACAGGGTATCTTAAATGTCTAGCTACAGTGACCCCACCCACATTAGAGCAGTGGTTTTCAAACTATTTGAGCCATGACCCCCAAGATAACATACATTGGTGTCTGTGTTTTTAATATTGCTTGTGTAGTAACTTTGTTGTTTAAGTATAAATGTAAAAATCAAGGTGGTTAATTTCAAAGATTTATCAATTGATTGCAGATTTAATTTTGACAGCCCTGGTAATAATTCCAAACTTATTTGATAAATGTAGGCTATATTTATATTTTACATTTATGTAGCAACTTCCTGAAATTATCTTGCGACCCCCAGTTTGAGAACCACAGCATTAGTGGGTCCTCAATTGTAATGGAAAACCACCTAAATGGTGAAATAGAGCTTAGTCAGAAAGAATAGCTGAGTAGATACTAATGGAAAAAGGGCTCTAGCAGTTTATCATTCTCAACCACTGTTATAATGTATTTTGGAGTTTTTTTGCTTCTTTAGTAGATCCTGAACTCTTTCGTTCCACGTAGTGTACACGTGGAAGGACAAGGGGTGAATATATTCAGAATTAAAATTCTGAAACACCTCATTTAAAGGCACTTCTGTACTCTAGAAGCCTCTTTGGCAGCTGTCCTGTGTTTTGTGCTTTACGTCAGGGATTATTTTCCCTGTTAATGAGCAGTACTTGGTGTTCACCAGACATAGAGCCCTGGAGCTCTTCCCAAGAAATTCAATTTTTGTCTCATCAGACCAAACACTCTTTTACCTCACCTTTTCAGAGTTCTTTAAAGGCCCTTTTATCAAACGTCGAGTGAGCTGTCATGCACCTTTAATCAAGAATGGCTTCAATCTAACTGTTAGGGTGTAAAGGTCTGTTTGATAAAGTGCGAGATGGCTGTCCTTTTATCAGGTGCCCGGTTGATTTGATGAGATTTAGGAGAAGTCCAAAGAGTTTCAGAATTCTCTCATTTTGCAATAGTTGGAACTCGTATTTTGTCCTGACATTTACTTTGAATTCTTACACTTGTTTGCCCTCACCAGGCTGTAACAGGTGGGCTCAATGCTAGACAGATCTAAAGGATAAATAGAGCAAACGTGATTAAAATAGTCTCCTACACTACAAAAATGTAAATTAAATTAAATCAAATGTTTGTTTTTCTAGTTTACTTTGTATGGGTCTGCAGACACACATCTTTTAGGTCCAAAAGAATCAGTTGTTGAAATTATGACTCAAAAAACATTTTAAAAATAAATATTTCAATGCATCAAAGAAAAAAAAAGTGTCCAAAATACATGTTAAAGACTTTGTTATAATGAACTGTTCCCACAGGACTATTAAATTTACCACCATTAAAATCAGACTGTGGTGTGTTATTGTTAGATTTTTGACAACACTGAAAAGAGTTTCATAAACTCAAAAGTATTTGTCAAGAAGAAAAAGGAAGCTATTATTAAAGCTCAAGTGTATGAGACCAGATGATTTTAGCCCAGATATTTCTGGCTAATATCAGTTATACAGAAGAATAGCAGTGGATCTGCTGAGGGAGCAGACTTATTGGGAAGGGTTGAAGCAAGCCGACATTGAATGCTGCTGTAAAGAGGATGTCAGAAAGGGATAGCAGTTCGAACATGGCATAGGCGCCGCTGAATGGACAGCAGCAATCTCCTGGTCTTCGCATGGGGAAGAGTGGTCCATCAACTCCACAGCCTAATACTTGTTTCATTGCTGGTAAGCCAAAATGGAGAACATTTGCTGTTTTCACTGTCAGAAAAATAATCATTTAAAGATGTCTTAGAGGAGAAACTAGGAAGGTGAACCTCCCAAACAGGCAGAGACTTCCTCTGAGGCAGAAAATATGTTGGATGTAGACACAGCTTCATACTAGGACATAAGGAAGTCTCTAGGATTTCAGCCAGTGGTGAAATCATGATGACAAAGAGTAAAAGGCAACACTGAAGAACAATTATTGTAATGATCTCTAGTTACTGTAATGTTATTCTAGACACAAAGCTGTGTGGGACATGAGGAAAGTTACCATTACTAACCCTCCTGCTGAGTTTTTCTAGATAAAATTACATAACTGCTAAATGTTTGAACAGAACAGCTTCATGCCTAATTCCACTTCATAATAGAGAACTTGCAGGTCATTCACATTTACTTTAAAGAGACAAAATACATATTCTCACTCACTGTTATGCATTTTTCTTTTCCTTTGGAAAACACAAAGTCTACATAACAAGGCTGCAGCCAACACCGAACCAGCAACCTCTGCATATTTATTTAACCATGATCTGATTTTACTCTGTAGTTTTACTTTCATGTGGAATTAAATAAAATAGCCAAAGAGAGAATTTGAAGCTCACAGAAATATCGGTCAAGATGGAAATGCAGAAAAAGATCAAACTCTTTATTTACTCCATTTAAATTCCAAACTTATCTGGTCTCGCTTCACTTTAACAGGAAAGGATGAAATGCTCCACGGGAAATGCTGAATGAGCCGTGCACCAAAACAAACTTCTGTGCAGCTGTTCAGTGTCATCTGTCTGGTCCTGTTACCTAAACCTAATCCACTAGTGAAAGGAGCTGTTTATTCTATCTGGATCTGTTTGGTCTCTTTCTCCATAGCTTTTTCTGAATCTCTGTACACTCTCTAACAGGCAGCTTAACTTCATTTTAGCTATATACATTACTTGATTATAGTAACACAACCCCACATTTTGCTAACCCAAAAATAACATCTTGTTTTTGTTGTTGTTGTTTTTCATCATACTTATTTTTTTTATTTTAACTTATTTTAAAATATTGCACATGCTCTTTACATCTCAGATTTGGGGTACATATAATTTACAACATTGCTATATGCATACATATAAACAGATTGCTGATGTAAAATGGGAACAGGTCATAAATCAACTGAAATAAAGAAACTTCACAAGTGGGTGTGAATATTATCAGTAGAAAATGTGTAGACAACGACTGCTTTAAATCATGAATGCATATAAGATACTCATCCTTTGCAAAGCAGCTTGCAATTCTTTAAGGGGTGGTCTACAAACAGCAGGGTTACTATTAGCAGCAGAATTTGTAGTGGTGGTAGACCTATGTTCTTGCCTGTGGCAGCTGGATATAGCCTCTCTTGATAATTAATGAAGGCAAGTTCTGGCATGAGCGCAGGAGTCTGTTCTGTTGGAGGTGCAATATGTGGTGACCCATCAACTAATAAGGTCCCTAGTGGTGAAACTGCATCAGAGCGTTAGAGACTGGAAATTCAAAATCTTGCACTCGTCTCCATCTTCCCCTGGGAGGGAGTACAAAGACTAAAGAATTGCATGCCTATGATTTCATGCACATCAATTATTCATTTTATCTAAACTCTCTGTCAGTCTATCATCCCTCCTTGCTGTCTATTTCTCTTTGCCATGGAAACCAAGAAAATGTCACAGTAGGAAAAAGGATGACCATGAGAAAAAAAAAAAAAAAGAAAAAAATGTAGAAGACAAAAACTCAATATATTAACACCATCTATGACTACTATCTAATAATATTAATAAGTTGTTAGGTTTCAAGATAAAGTTATTACATTTGAGAGAAAGCATATCTCTCCAGCATTTTTGATCCCTCACTGCAAAGTATTACATCAGTTTTCCATCATCTAAGGAATAAACCACTGATCTTGTCTTTGTTGCTTACCATAAAAAGTAGAGTAAAAATGTCACATAAATATTCAACTAACTCATTTGCTCCTTTTACTGGTGCCTAACCTAGAAACTTACATTTATACTGATAAAAACTAAACATGGTTATCAGTTTTGAATTTATAAAAGCATCAAAAGTCTGTCAACTCCCACATGGATTCTTCAGACGGTTTACTCCAGAGAGGACATCTTTCTGCTGCGGCTAAAAATACTGTTTGCTTAACTAAAGGAGTAAATGTAGGGTAAATGCAGGGCTGGAAGAAACTCCAACTGAACTCTAACTCTGCTTTGGTGGCAAAGAGCCAATGGTTATTACGGCTTGGTGAGCAAAGAAACTTAGCTTTAGCAAATAAAAAAAAGGAAAAGATTCATTTCATTAAACATTCGTTTTTCCAGTGTTGGTAAAGATGTAATCTTTTTTGCCTTATCAACAATTTGTTAGAGCCAATTTTATAGTGAGTACAATGAACTTTTTAAGTTTTAAATTTTGTGGAAATAAACCTGCTCAAGCCATATCCACCACTTTCGCCAAAAGTAAGTGTTTGTCATCCCAGTACTGTTTCAGATTTTGACCATTAACTATTCTGGCAATAATTAACTGTTATCTCAACCATTTGTTAAAAGAAAAATGTCAGGAACACTGTTCTTTGTTTGTATTTTTGTGTTCTCTGTGGCTCTGGGACTTCCTGTTAGGCATGGCGGTACTGATTGTGGATTCAACCTACCTGCTGCAGATCACCTACTTGTCCATACATAAGCTCCAGTCTACATTCTCAACCTTGCCAGCACACCAGCCAGATCTAAATTCTTTGCTAGTTTTTAAAAAGGCTTGCTGAGTGTTTAAGTAGCATTTTTTTGTGAACCTTTTCAGCGAGAACCCTGTTAGGACTAGAGCTAGCCTTACCATGTCCAGTTGAGCCTGTGGGTTCATCCCTGAAGTGCCACCACCTCTACCTTTGCCTCAGTCATGTCTGTTTTGGAAGAATCCTTACCAGCTATGGAAGTTGCATTCACGTTTTTGTTCAGTCACAACCAACACCTACAGCCAAGAAGCATAATTTTTTAAGTTTGGTTTCTTTGAAAGGATCAGTACAATAAACATTTGCCTATTACTTCCTGCTCCCTTCCTGGGTCCCCTACAACTAGTTATAACAAAACCATTGATGCTTCAGAAATAAAAATGCAAAGAAACATTTCTCTCTTGCTTTATAAATAAGTTAAAGCTGATTGATGCCTAGATTATTCTGTCTTAAACAAAGAGAGAAAAAAACTTAAACTAAGATAATTTGACATGAGTGAGCAGCTTGAGTTCATGGAATAGAAAGGTGGTTGTCATCAGTTCTTGTAAAATAGTTCAGCTTACAGCTTATCATGCAGAGAGTTGTGCTTGTAATTCCCTAAATGAGACGGTCAAAATGTAAAGAGCTTCCCTTGGATGTTCTGGTCTGCTGCCAGCGATGGTGGCACAAGCTTCCTCATACTGTCTCAGCATGCAGCTTTGACATAATCAAAATTTCATCATAGCATTGGTTAACTGGTGGACTTTAAAGTGAAGCAATGAAAAATACATCTGTAAAATATGTCTGTGTAAATTATTCAGGCTTATTGTGCCAGTTTATATTCCTCAATGCCACAGATGCAGCTCATCTTAATATTTCCTACTTTGGTGGACCAGCATACAGCTCAGAACAGCTTGAGAGAGTTTTGAGAAGTCTTTTAATAAGATTGAGTCTTTCTTCTATTTAAATAAATGTCCATCCATCCATCCATCCATCAATCCATCTTCTGCCGCTTATCCGAGTCGGGTCACGGGGGCAGCTACCTGAGTAGGGAAATCCAGACTGCCCTCTCCCCGGCCACATTTACCAGCTCATCCGGGGGGATCCCGAGGTGTTCCCAGGCCAGTCGCGAGATGTAGACCATCCTGCGTGTCCTGGGTCTTCCCTGGGGCCTCTTTTCGGTGGGATGTGCCCGGAACACTTCACCAGTGAGGCGTCAAGGAGGCATCCTGACCAGATGCCTGAGCCACCTTATCTGGCTCCTCTTGATGTGGAGGAGCAGCAACTCTATTCTAAGCCCCTCCCGGATCACAGAGCTTCTCACCCTATCTCTAAGAGAGAGCCCGGCCACCCTGCAGAGAAAACTCATTTCGGCTGCTTGTATTCGCGATCTTGTTCTTTCGGTCACTACCCACAGCTCGTGACTGTAGGTGAGGTTAGGAATGTAGATCGACCGGTAAATTGAGAGCCATAAAAGTTATGAACAGAATCGGTGACAAAGGGCAGCCTTGGCAGGGTCCAACCCTCACCGAAAAACAACCCTGATTTACTGCTGGCGATGCGGACCAAGCTCTGACACTGGTCGTACAGGGACCGGACAGGTTGTACAAGGGGGTCCAGCACTCCATACTCCTGGAGTGCCCCCCACAGGAGTCTCCGGGGGACGGGGTCTAATGCCTTCTCCAAGTCCACAAAGCACATGTAGACTGTTTCAGCAAACTCCCATGCCCCCTCCAAGACCTTGAGGAGAGTACAGAGCTGGTCCACTGTTCTACGACCATGATGAAAACCACACTCCTCCTCCTCAATCTGAGGTTCGACTATCCGACAGACCCTCCTCTCTAGCACCCCTGAATAGACCTTACCGGGGAGGCTGAGGAGTGTGATCCCCCTGTAGTTGGAGAGCACCCTCCGGTCCCCCTTTTTGAAGAGGGGGACCACCCCCCCAGTCTGCCAGTCCAGGGGAACTGTCCCTGTTCACGCAATGCTGCAAAAGTGTGTCAGCCAAGACAGCCCTCCAGCATCCAGAGGCTTAAGGAACTCTGGGCAGTCTTCATCCACCCCCGGGCCCCTGCCACCAAGGAGCTTTTCCACCACCTCAGCGACTTCAGCCCCAGAAATGGGAGAACCAACACCAGGGTCCCCAGACTCTGCTTCCTCATCGGAAGACATGTTGGTTGGATTGAGAAGGTCTTCGACGTATTTCCTCCATCGCCTCACAACGTCCCAAGTCGAGGTCAGCAGCCCCCCATCCCCACTGTACAGAGTGTTGACTGGGGACTGCTTTCCCCTCCTGAGCTGCCGAATGGTGGACCAGAATCTCTTTGAAGCCGTCCAGAAGTCATTCTCCATGGCCTCTCCAAACTCCTCCCATTCCCAAGTTTTTGCCTTAGCGACCGCCAAAGCTGCATTCTGCTTAGCCTGCTGATACCCACCAGCTGCCTCTGGAGTCCCACAGGCCAAAAAGGCTTGATAGGACTCCTTCAGCTTGACGGCATCCCTCATTGCTGGTGTCCACCAACGAGTTCAGGGGTTACCACCACGACAGGCACCAACGACCTTGTGGCCACAGCTTCGGCTGACTGCCTCAACAATAGAGGCATGGAATACAGCCCACAACGGAATCAGTGTCCCTTGACTTACCTGGGACTTGGCTGAAGCTCTGCCGGAGATGGGAGTGGAAACTCTTTCTGACAGGGGACTCTGCCAGACGTTCCCAGCAGACCCTCACAACACGCTTGGGTCTGCCAGGCCTGACCGTCATCCTCCCCCACCATCTGAGCCAACTCACCACCAGGTGGTGATCAGTTTACAGCTCCGCCCCTCTCTTTACCCGAGTGTCCAAGACATGCGGCCACAAGTCCAATGATACGACTGCAAAGTCGATCATCGAACTGCGGCCCAGAGTGTCCTGGTGTCAAGTGCACATGTGGACACTCTTATGCCTGAACAAGGTGTTTGTTATGGACAATCCATGATGAGCACAGATGTCCAACAACAAAACACCACTCGGATTCAGATCAGGGCAGCCATTCCTCCCAATCACGCCCCTCTAGGTCTCGCTGTCATTGCCCACGTGGCCATTGAAGTCCCCCAGCAGAACAAGGGAGTCCCCTGAAGAAGTGCTTTGCAACACCCCCTCCAAGGACTTCAAAAAGGGTGGGTACTCTAAATTGCTGTTTGGTGCATAAGCACAAACAACAGTCAGGACCCATCCGCCCACCTGAAGGTGGAGGGAGGCTACCCTTTCGTCCACCGGGGTAAACCCCAACACACATGCGCCAAGTCGGGGTGCAATGAGCATGCCCACAGCTGCTCGGCGCCTCTCACCGGGAACAACTCCAGAATGGAAGAGGGTCCAGCCGCTCTCAAGGACAATGGTTCAAGAGCCCAAGCCGTGCATCGAAGTGAGTCTAACTATATCTAGCCGGAACCGCTCAACCTTGCGCACCAGCTCAGGCTCCTTCCCTGCCAGAGAGGTGACATTCCATGTCCTTAGAGCTAGCTTCTGCAACTGAGGATCAGACCGCCAGGGTCCCCGCCTCCGGGAGCTGCCCAGCTCACACTGCACCCGACCCCTATGGCCCCACCTGCAGGTGGTGAGCCCACGGGAGGGGGGGCCCATGTCACCCTTTCGAGTTGAGCCCGACCGGGCCCCATGGCAAAGGCCTGGCCACCAAGCGCTCGCCTCGTGCCCCACCTCTAGGCCTGGCTCCAGAGGAGGGCCCCGGTGACCCACATCCAGGCAAGGGAAACCTGGGTCCATGATTTTTCATCATCATAGGGGTGCTTTTGAGTCGCGCTTGTCTGGTCCCTCCCCCAGAAACCTGTTTGCAATGGGTCACTCTACCAGGGGCATAGAGCCCCCAACAACATAACCACTTGGATCATCAGGACACGCAAACTCCTTCACCACAGTAAGGTGGCGGCTCATATATATATATATATATATATATATATATGTATATATATTTGTTTTTATCAATTGTCTGTGTAATAATTTAGAACTGAATTGCGGAAAAGGCCTCAAGAGGACGTCCTCACCACGTCTTTTTTACATTTAGACTAAATTAAAATGTCTACATAAATTTAGACTGCTACATAAACTATAACTTCACCAAATGAACAAAACATAAAATAATATGTATAATATATAAAATAATAATACAATGTTTACAAAGACACAGTGACACTTTCATCAGGTTTTCATTGGGCATGATTATAATAATCACTATGCTAGTTTAGCATATTTGCTTGCTAACATTTGCTAACTGGTTGTATGTCTTTCTTTTGTTTCACGAATGGGCAGATGATGCAAACTCTTTACAACTGATCCTATTCCTGTTTTCATAGAATAACTTAATTACATAAGAAACCTGCCAAATATCACACACTGAATGAAGAACACAGTAAAGGAGTGAGTTGTCCTTAGCTAACATGATGGCAAGATGACTGTATGGATCAATTACAAGCTAATAATCAGCTAGGTCATGTACTTGGCCCCAGTAATGTCAGTGTCATGAATCACAATCTTCTGTGTCTGGGGTTTAGGTCTCACACTGATCAATTCAGGAATCAATTTTGATTTCTACTCCACCAGCAAAGAAGAAGTCTATATAAAAAACTCATCCTTAACATGTTAAAGGACATCAGTTGGTGGTTTATCAACCTGCAATAACGTAGAACTATTTTCCAGGCGTTAGCATGGTATGTCAGGATAAAAGAAAAAAAAAAAAAAAGATCTGTGCTCAAAGATTCCTTACCCTTTTGTGACTAATGCTTTGATGTGTGAGATGCAGCTGTTTACCAAGCCAATTGTACAAGACCACAAACCCCAGCACAGCGTCCTCTGACACAGCAGACTTTGATTTTATTTTTCATATTTTTTTTCTGTGTCACATGGCTGAATCTGTCACAGCTAATTTGTGTCTCAAAATAAGGCTTTGAAGATATGGAAAAGAAAGCATCAACAGGAAAATCTGATAGAATATAAGAGGATAGAATATAAGATGTTTTAAACATGGAATTGATACTTACCAAGTAAAAGCCAATAGGGCAAAACAAGTTTTCTTATGTGTTCTTACATTCAATCATGAAAAAAAGAAAATGAATAAATAAACAGGTAATTTTTCCCACAAACTTCCCAATTTATACCTGCAAGTTCCTTGTTGGCATTTTATATTAGTTATTAATTTCAATTTGGATTTAGGTTTCAAGATTACCACTTTTGTACAAAGAAAATTTGAACAGAAGTTTTCTGAACCTTAATATTATAGAAAATATTAGGAGAGGCAGAGTTTTAGGACATTAATTGAAGCACCTCCCTGGGGAATATCAAACAGGAGAGGCTGTCCACATTACAGATTAGCATTGCTGAGTTTATGTGGAGGATGAACCCCAGACAGAATCCGTAGCACACGATATGTTAGCTTGTGGACACAAGGGAAAAGCAAACTCCCTCTTTTATCCTTAGAGAGACAGGAAGGAGAAGTCACCTTGATTAAATTAGTTGTATATGAAAATGGGGTTATGCCTTTTGGGAGTATGTGACAAGGGCTTATAAACCTTGCCTTTCACAACCCTATAAGAATGGCTTTTTAATTTCCTCCTTTTTTTGTTGCAAGTTATATTTCTCCCTCTGTCTTTTGTCCCAAGAGGCCTTTGTGTGTCAGGATCAATGCAGAATTCTCATTTGGTTACTGTCCCTTCTACTCATTCACATTGTAAGATCCTATTAGCGTCTTCCAAAACAGATTCTCCTTGGCTATTTTGTCAGCCTTTCTTCCCTTCATCTCCTATTCTCAGTACATCTATTGCTTGCCTCTTGCACTGTCCCCTCCTTTTTCTAGGGCATTCTATCAGTTCATTGAAGCCATGAGAAGTGGTGTATTTTCCAATTTCCAATGTGAAATAGATCAGTCTGCCCCAGTCAGGTGTTATGTTGTTGAACCAAACCTCAGTGATTTCTTCATTTTTCAAACAGATAGAAATAATATGAGATGTCAAATTCTTATGTGAGCCCAAATAAAACCCACGCAGAATAATAGATGAACTGCGGCTATTGATAACAGTGGAGAGGCTTTCTTTTTCTGCATGCTAGTGCATAAAAAAAGCCATTCCAGGTGTAGCAAATTTATAAAGATTGTGTTCAATATGTTTCCATACGCTTGGGTAGACATCTTGAGGCAAAACCACACACACTGTAGTCAATAATGTAGAACTAAAAACTAACATGGTTTGCTTTACCCTCAGTTTCCCTGCAGTACTGCTTCTGCTAAGTTTGTGGTTCCATAAAGCAACAAGAATTGTTATTTTTTTAAATTAATTAAATAAATTAACCCCTAAAGGAAAGTTATATAAAAAGTGTAGAATGCATGTCTTTTTGTAAATGGTCATGTCAAAGGATGCCTGTAGCTGCAGCTTGACTTCAAATGATGAAAAAAACTTAAAAAGTGTGTTTTGGAATGCTGTTTAGGTGTAATGCTCAAATAAAACAACCATATTTACTTCAGATCAATGTATTATTGAAATAATGTAGGAGAGACTCATGAAGAACTAATAGATTCATAGAACTAAGCCAGCATGGCTTAGTATGGCAGAATAACTTATTAATAACACACTAAGCTGTGTGTGTGTCATATTACTAGACATTTTATGTTTATTGCGCATCATTGCATGCCATACTGTAAAGGGGTGACACACTTCCTTGTACTTTATAGCTACTTAACATGTCAATTTAACAATATAGAACATGTTTACAGGCAACAATGTTCATAAATGATTAATAAATATGCTAGAAATGACATGCTATTTATACATAATAGAGTATATTGGGGAGAATATTTGCACATTAGAGTAAATGGTCCGTAATCATATAGCGGTTTTACTGTACCTGGAATGATACCCAAAGCGCTTTACATTATACATCTACATTCACTCATTCACACACATTCACAACTGCCATGCAAGGTACTGAACCACGACCCATCAGGAGCAATTTAGGGTTTGGTGTCTTGCTCAGGGACACCTAAACATGAGCTCGACAGGCCGAGGATTGAACTGGCAACCCTCAGGTTACAAGACTACCACTCTACCCACTGAGCCACACACATTTATTACACACACACACACCCCTGCGGATAACAGGCGGGGCACCGTTGGTCGTAGGTAGGGAACAGCACAGTCCCTCACCGTCTCCCGTACAATGATTTTCCAGCTTTAAAAAAAAAACAAAACAAAAACAAACTAAGATTACAATAAAAATAAAAAAAGTGACTTTCAAGTTAGTAGGACACTTTAAACAATATTAAATAACCCAAACATTAACATGAAAATAAATCAAAATATACTAAAAAAAAAAAAAAAAAAGTAGTCTGTACTTAATTGATTAATTAATCAATTAATTACTATCTTAGGATCAGTTAAAGATTCCTACTAATCTCTTAATTAGTCACTCATATATTTAACTTCAGTTAAAGTGCAGTCCACAAAATAAAAAAGTAACATATCAGAAATAACAGTTCTGTAACTTTTACACCTGCGGATGGCAGGAGAAGTTAGACACAGGTAACAGCACAGGCTTTCCCCGTCTCCTGCAGCAGGCTAGAGGGTAACGAAGAAAAATCTCCGACAGATTTAAAAACATTAATGGCCATTTATTAACATTAATGCCCCCCCTGAGTATTAAACAGTACCAGTACTTTAATACAAACAGTATTAAACATATAAATGGTTTGGCAGTACAGAATAATCACATCTTTGCAATACAAAATGTTTAAAAGATAAATCTAAAATCAGATAAATCTAAATCCAACAGTCAAGGCTACAACATAGTTAATGTGTTAATACCAAGCTAATATTAGCATATAAGCTCAGGACTTTGATTGCTAGTTAAATAAATGAGGCCTGAAACTCACTGTTTTATGCTGGCCATCCACTGTGTCTGCCACAGAGCTCCCAGTGGACTCCCTCTATCAAAATGAAGGATTTTTTCATCAAGCATGTGATCCAGTTGGTTTGTTAGAGTCTGAGCCACTGATATGGTCATATTGTATTTATATTGATACAGGAGTGGCATGGCATGTAGCAGTTATGACATTGTTCATCTGTATGAATCAACAAACAATCAGAAAGACCAGGCATTAAATATCCTTCGCTTATTGATTGTTTGACTGAATAAAACTAACATTAACCTTTTTTGTTTACTTTACTTTAACCACAAAAAGAGATAAGAGTAAGACAGAGAAATGGTATGCATAAGTAGA
Source organism: Melanotaenia boesemani (assembly GCF_017639745.1). Lineage (NCBI taxonomy): Eukaryota > Metazoa > Chordata > Actinopteri > Atheriniformes > Melanotaeniidae > Melanotaenia > Melanotaenia boesemani. The sequence continues at coordinate 22,000,660 of NC_055700.1, read as the reverse complement.
TGTTTTATTGACAGTGGATGTAGGACAACAAGCAGTGAAAGAGCAAATATTCACATCTTTAAAGATAGTTTACTTTAAAGATACTTCACAGTTTTGAAGTTCAATTTTGTTTTTAAGATGTGAATATTGAACTATGAATGTGAATTTTTGGTTATATGTTCATTTAATAATTTATTTTGGTAGATTTTATGCTTGAGTATATTATTTAGTTTAATTCATATACAGTGCCAACTGACAACGAAACTTAAAAGAGATAAAAACAAGTTTATTTTACTAGAATGAAAAAAAAAAAACAAATTTTGTCCAATATTGACCCAGTTCCATTGATTTATTGGAAACTATTTAAATCTAATTATTTCTAATCCAAATCAGCCAAATTCATTGTAACTGTAATACCAGTCCATAACAGATAATTTAGCTAAGCAAACCAACAGATTGAATAACTTTTAACTCCCTGTATTAAGCAGCAGTGAGGAAAAAAGTACCAAGGAAGAGACATGCAGGACCCTAATCACTGTAGCCCTAATAAACATAGCAATATCAGACCAGAAACAATTACAACCTTTGTCTTTCTGTGCTTTCAGATTTGTCCTGGAACTGTCTTGCTATTTGGTTTTGTCCTTCAGTAAGACCTGGGACTTCATAGATTTTCTGGTCTAATTTATTTGTTGGAAGAATGCCTCTTGGCAATAAATATTCTTCCAGTGGAAAGCCTTTGTATGTTAAATGCTGGCACGTTTGTAAGAAGAATGCATTCATGGGATGAGCAGCAGAGTTGCATGTGTGGATTGTGCCCATAAAAAAACTTAACAAGCATTCAATGCCAAACACCCTATTCTGCTACAGACTATTGCTTGGTGCCATTCACTATATAGGATTTTTAGCAATTTAACAGGGCACGTGGTTGTTTTAGTAACCCTGAAATGAACACCACACCCAAGCTGATTCCACAAGTGTTAAACAGAGTTGAAGTCAGACCTGCATGCCAGCCACTCTTAAATTTTAAATTTTGTCTCTGATAAACTTTCATCTGCAGAATCTCATCTCCATATCACTCTGTACTGAGATAGCTTATAGTGATGACAAGCTTTGTTTTTCCAATGAAGGTAATGCCGTCCCACATCATCACACTGCCTCCACCAATGTTATGCTATTGGTGAAGCAATAAGCATGGCCACATTACCACATCTTCAACACAGTTAGACTCTATGATCCCAACTGACCATTCTTGTAGGGTCCTGCTAATCAGGCACCTGAAAGTCAGCACTTAGTGTACCAAAAGCTCAAAACAAAAGTCAAAAGCAGAATACGCTGTTTGGCAGAGAAGATTTGGCAACATTTTTTATGTGCACAACGATATACTTAATTCTGCTGCTCATCCCACAAAAGCATTTTAATTATAAATGTGACACCATTTAATAATGAAAATAAGAAGGTGTTTCAATGGTTTAAAGTTATTGTCAAAAAAAATTTCATAAAGGGACATTCACAAAAATGACCAGTGAATGCTTGCAGTGGCTAGTGGTAGCCAATGGTAGCTAGCAACAGCTTGCATTAGCATACTTCCTCAGCTCTTTCACTACTGACACCAGTTTGCAATGCATAATTGACTGATTTGTGTACAGTGTCTGGACTACTTTTAGCGTGAAGGAAAGGTTTCAGGATAAATCAGTGTTTCAAAAAAGCTGAATAAACAAGTAAACATTTTGTACACTATCTTGCTTAAGTGTGTCAAATAGTTTAATGCAACAGCTAGTATGAATATTGTGGGTTTAAGTTGCTAATCTAATCAGTTCATCATCCATAACAGTAATCATAATCATCAAAATAATCATAAACCTGTCTTTTGTTCTAACGCAATGATTTTTTTTCTTTTTTTTAAAAATCTATTTACTATCTGCCATAACTCATGGACGAGGATTAACCTACAAGATGAGAAGGCATGTCTGGATGTTGGTGAAAATGTTTTGTTTTACTTTGTTATCCTTATATTTCACATGTGTTTTGTTTTACTTAGCTTCATGTGAGATTAACACAAAATAAATGGACTTAGTGGATGAATTTCAATTGGGAAATAGCCTAGGATATGCAAAAGTAGAATTTTATCCATAACAGAAATGCATTCATCTACAGTGTAGATCAAGAACCATCTTAACTTAATTGTCTGTATATGAAATACTAACATCACAAGGGATAAAGAAATAAAAAAGACCAGCATTACAGTTGGTTTACTTCATAGTTGACATTAGTTAACAGAAACACAAGTGTGACTGATGAAAATAATAATAAGAATGTCAAGAATGTGGAAAAAAGACCAGTAAAAATCAAGTAAAATGTTAAAATCATGATACCCTTGAACACAGCTCTACATGCTGTCATAATATGCTCATAAACTGTGGGAAATGTAATTTAAATCGACTAAAGAGACAACATTGTGTGAGCAGTGAATAAATGATATGAGCATTTTCATTCTTTGTATTCATAGATCAGCCTTCAATTATTTTTCCTTTTGGACTTGCTCACTGCGGGTTGTCCATGAACATATCCCTGCAAATGTGATTCTTTAAACCGTTTAAAAAAATCTCTTGATGGGTGCAGGCATGAACATAAACCAGGAACACAAAGGCCACAGCCTTCTGTATTATCTCCTTCTCACAGAGTGGAGATGTAAGGCATTAATCACTGCAAAGTCACACCTCAACACATACACACACGCTTGTGAGAGAGCTGAGACCGATTCAATCAAATATACAGTATATAATAACTGTCTTGGTTTTTGTAGTATTTGTTCAGTTGATTTTACCCCCTTGACAGAACATCATAACCCGCAGCTGTAACGGCTACTCGTTAAAAATAATGGATTAATATTTTAGCAGCTGCCTAATTACTAATGAAACTAGGACAAAGGGTGTGTGCAAAGTCATCAACTCCAGCAGGGAAACCTCTCATGCATACATCCCAGCTTTCATTCTAATGAAGACTTCTTTCATCTTCAATTTCTCTATCAGATCTGTCTCATACAAGTACATGTCTGCTGTTTTAAACTCTATAACAAAGGTTTTTTGTAGACGGTTGTACAATTCTATGGATTTTTGCTTTGCAGTATTCAAAACATATGGGATGTTTGCCACTTTTATAATTTATTACAATTTTACATAATGACACTACTTCATGTTTAATGCAGGAATGACAGTTTTCCTTCTCTGTCTTATTCTCTGTAGCTGTTGTACCTCTGTCACAGAGGAACTGAGTGATTCTTCTACTGTTTTTGGTGGAAAATGACTCAACAATGCAGTAGACACAGGGTTTCTTGAGGTGTAGTCACTGAAACCTGCTGTAATTATACAGGCATACTGCTGACTTTAGATAAAATTATGAGAAATGAGCTCATGATGAAGACCTTGCCTGGAGCGGCTCGGTAAATTTATGTCCTTCTCTAGTCATCCAGTCCTCCAATTGGTGAGGTGGGGGGAGAGATGAGGGGAAAACAACAGGATGAGTAGAGATGAGGGGAGGGAGAAAAAGGACGAACGTGCTAGATTTTAATAAAGAGTTGTCACAGCACATAGCCAGGCCCTATATCAACCTAAAGCTTTGGGAGATCCACCAACAGGCCCTGAACACATCTTTGTGCCACACTCCTTTTCACGTCCTAGTCAACAAATATAATGTCACAGCTTTACAGCTAAAGCATCAAATCTTGATTTTGGTAACAACTGCTCTTGTGTAAACGTAATAATGCAGCATCTCCAAACAGAGGCCTCATATACAGTATATTTATATATTTTTTAAAGTAAAAACTATTTAACTCATGTCTAAAGCTTTCCACTTGTATTTCCACCATTATTCCATTAATTTCTAGTTTTACAACGTATCAAAATGTGTATTTCATGTGACAACAAATGTAAATCCTTATCAGGTACACAGCAGGACATAAAAAGTTAACTGGCCTTGCCAAAATACACATCAGATTAAAAGTAACACACATATATACAATGTGTTGTCCTTATGACGTTATCAGTTCCTCACATTGTTGTGGAGGACTTTTGGCACAGTCTTCTTTACATAGTTTGTTGACATCCATTTATGCAGAGCTCTTTTAAAGTCACAGCACAGCATTTCACTCTGGTTTGACTGGCCCACTGCAGCACATTGAGTCTTTCCTTTTCAGTCATTCTGTTGTAAATGTGAAATCTGCAGCTGCGCTTTGGATCATTGTCCTGCTGCTTGACCCATTTTGGTCAAACTTTAGTTGTCAGACAGATGGCCTCACATTTGACTATAGAATACTTTGGTATACAGAGTACTTCAATCATTTCAATGACTACACGCTGCCCCAGTCCTGTGGTTGCAAAACAGGCCAAAATCCTCTGCTCACCTCCACCACCTAAATTGTGCTGCCGTGTTAGAGAGAAAAGGCCTTCTTGCCAACCCCCAAAAATTGAATTAACCTGCTAACTAACTGAACCATGTAGAGTCTGAGACGGCTATTTTCCAATTTTCTGACCATGTTATGGTCCACCTTAGAATATACTTGCTGGAAATTTCTTTCTTTAGAAATTTTTTTAGCTTTCTTAGTTGTTTTCCTCTTGTAAATATTTCTTTTAGTAAAATGATGGACTCTAAATATTTTGGATATAGCTCAACAACCCTTGTCCCACTAATGACAAGCAACAAGAAGGGTTCACCCTGGGATGGTTGGCAGTAAATAGCAGGGTCAACACATAACAACAGATAACAATGCACTACTGCACATATACCTACGGTCAACTTAAAATCACCAGTTGATCTGACATAGTTTATGGACAATGGTAGGGACCTGAAGTGGCTGTTGAAAACTCATCCATGCATGTGCAAACAGCTGAACTTTGAATTGAAGCCACAGTGCTCACCACTTCACCTTCTTTTTCTCTTGTGCTTCTTTCCATAAGAAATCTTAGTGCTCAGAGGCACATTGTCTTTGTTAATCATATGGATTTTCTCTGCAATGTGTGGTGGATTGGCATGGGAAATCACTGTTACTGCAGAGGCAGAATACAGAGACTCATCCATGACGTGAAGGGATAAAGTCATTTTTCGATTTAGAGCGGGTGGAGTTGGTTGATGTGCTACATCTAATTTGCAATCCCAAAGAGCCACAGCACCACCATGGTAGCACATTGTGGATTTCATGATGCATGTAATACATGCTTTGACAATAACAGAGCATGTTTAACTTGCATCACTGTCAACTAATCAACATGTCTGGTGTAAAACATATTTTATAATAATAAAATGTGTACTTCTGCTACCTTCTATACCTACCTGCTAAGAATAACCTTACTAAAAAGGATATATTTCACTTGAGTTTTAACTGAGAAAACACTAAATTTAAAGGTAGTGTTTCACAGTGGTTACAACCATTTCTATGGTACACCTCAACTGTGTTTAAAATTATGTGCAATGCAATTACTATTTTGAGAATACAAATCTAATGACTCATGAGAAAAGATTGTGAGAAGATAAACATGTGTATCAAGTGATGTGCATTTTTTCTATTAAAGATTAAAGCAAAATCTGTGACCTTAAGGGTGCAATATACAACATTTTTCTACCTCCAGATAACAGCATCTCAGATCAAAAACTACACCAAATCAGGGGCCCCTCAGCAACTGGGCATACTTTTCAACTCAGGAAAGTAAGAGCAATGTTGTCTTTGATGTAGTCTCTCTTAAGGTAGGTGGCCTTTTTTTTAAACCAATGAACTTGGTCTCTTTGATGGAGGAAAATCTCAAATTTTTTCTCCAGCAGAAAACTTCAAGAATTGCACATGCAACTACAAGCATGAATGGCACAACAATAGCACAACACAGAATAGAGAAACACTTATTACAAAACATATAGAGATAATAAAATCCTTTCTCAATCATGCTGTCACCATATATTTTGCATTTATTTTTTTTCTATTAATGGTTAAAATCCTACATATATCTTACTATTTACATAGGAAGTCTGAAATATTGAATCAAATGCATTTTTCTAAAAGCAGATGTTTAATTAGTTAGAATTTGTGTTTTCACACATGAAAACAATGCAAAACAAACAAGTAAACAAAAAACAAAAACAATTATTCAAATTAGAGAAAAGCCACAATATCACAATGAGCTCACATCAAAACCCATGGCCTGGCCTTGTAATAGAAAAAAAAAGAAATAAATAAAAGAAAAAATTAAAATAATGCTTGTTTAGTTCTACCCCCACATTAAATACACAATATAATGCTCAATTCATCTATCATATTTACAGTTATTTGACCAAAAATATGTCCTATCCTTATATATCGAACAATCACTCTGTCAAGCTTTAAAAATTTTAACATTATGCCTGTTCTATATACTCATTGTGTTTGTCTTAAATTATTTTAAAACTGGTTTATACTAAATTTTACTATACTTATTATTATTACTATATATTTTTCCTAAAAACATATTTAAGTTAGCATTTAAAAGTACATGTACAATGTTCAAAGAGCCACAAAGTCTAGATAATATCCTGTTTAATCAATTTTACTGTTTTACTTTCTGATTTTTAGATGAGGAACTTTAAAACTGTCATGGAGGATTTCACTTGGTGAAAATGGTTAATGTTTCATCTCTGAACAAGTTTGGTTTTCTATAAATCATGGAAGTGACTTGACCTCAGACTTGGTCACAGCTCCTGAGGGAGTTTGGTGGTGGGGAGAGGGGATGTGTCACTTATGGTCATCACGGACAGACTGCACCAGTCTATGACATACAGCAGCTGACGCAAAGCTGAAACAAAGCAACATCCACATTTAAGTCTACGATTAATTCAAGGACATCAGTAAATGTATCTATTTACTGTTGGAGAAAATTGAAGCTCATTTAACTACAACTGCATTTAGTTTTTATGCTAACTCCTCTCAGAAAAACCCCAGCTTAGACTCACATGTGGAACCGCCTTGTTTTGAGCGAACAGAGCAAACTGTACCACTGTGTCACCCAGATAGCACCATTTGAGTTTTAACAGTTTTAGGCATTATCAAGGACAAATTGGAGTGAATGACGAGCATTTTCGGTGTTTATTCAAAAACAGGAAAGCTTGAAACTCAGCGACTGAATTGTAAACAACTTCATTAATCACATTTTCCTGAAACGGGGCTTGTAAATCATTACCTCCATGACAAAATGACCTTGAGACACAAATAGAAAGGAATGTGTTATTATGTTCAGCAAATAGCCAAAGTATTAACTACACTGATGCTGAAATGATAAAGGTGACACCTCAATTTTTTTTATTATTTGCTTAAATAAATGTCAACATACAGTCCTAGTATATATATATATATATATAAATATACATATATATATATATATATATATATATATATATATATATATTTGTATTGCACATTTCATGTACAAGACATTGCTTTATAATCCTGCAGCGGGACTTTAAAGTATTTTCTCTGGTGACCAGGCAGCCAGTGTAAAGTTTGGACACAATTTCCCATTAGATTCAGTCGGAAGTGTGTCCAAACTTTTCACTGGTATAATCAGACACTTTTAGACACATTCATTGTCTTGCTCAAGGACAATTCAGCATGTGGTCCGGGAAAGACACAGACTAATGTGCCAACCTTATGATTATAGCCTCAATAACTGCTGTTCTATTTGTCCATATCTCTCTACCATCAGCCAAATCTGGATAAAAATATGAAACCAAAACTTTTTTTAATATCTAGTTTTCTTAATAATTCACAGCTACTGTTATATAACCAATAACTGTAAATAACAAGGTGAAGAATCAATGATGCACCAAACTCCCCCTGCTCACAAATTGCCTGCTGTAATATATTGGAAGTACAGGGAAACAGAAAAAAAGTGTATTAAAAGTTTGTTTGAAAAAGGTCACAGGCTAAAAATCAACCAGCCCTTATTCCCTGAACAATATATACTTTAATCATTTTAAAATGTGGAAGATGATTCTGCAGATACATTTCCTGGGTTTATATTATCTGTTTCTTCACTTGCAGATGTCTGTTAAATTCATAATAAATAAGCATATTAAACCTACCCTGGACTGGCGACCTGTCTAGGGTGTACCCGCTTCTCCTCTATAGCTACCAGGATAGGCTCCAGTTCCCCAAAGACCCAGCATATGTGGATAGAAAATGGATGGATAGATAGATTGAGCTCATTAAATGTCAAGTTTTCAGTATGGACCAAGATGTAATGCTGAATTTAGCTAAAAATCAGGAGGCTTTTCAGGCACTAGGAACAGAGCTGCACATTGTTAAAATTTAGGTTTATTATTTATTTACAATGTGTAATTCTTCAGTGATATATGTTCATGAAGCACACTGTCTAGTAATTTCTACCCCAGTTATTCTTCTCCACAGAAACCACTGCAAAGCACAAAAGGCGCTCTGTACACCATCTATCAAAGCAAACAAATTAAAACCTAACCTTTCCAATTACATTTCTTGTGTTGGTGTTAGCCTTACCTGGCCCAGTTGCAAACCTTGCATGTGCTGCAAATACATCATCATGAAGGATATTTTTCTGTTAGAGGCTGCTTTGCACTATGTACTGAAAATCTTCTTGAGTGCTGTTTGTTAGTAATGTTAGATGTTAGAAGCTGTTAGATCAGCATGCATGATTGGAGGTAAACCTTCAGGCTTCTTGGTCTCATTAGCATAGAGCACCTAATACTGTTTCTTCTCATTGCTGACAAGATTTATTCCAACCAAATAGCATCCAAAACCCAGCTATTTAGCAAACTAAAGGAAATGGTACTTCTACTATCAAAAGAAGTAGTGACATACACAAACCTCAGTTACACAGATAAAATGGTTTATTCATTACAATCTAGACTATTCACAGGGTTGTCAGTTTATCAGGTGCACTGAACTATGTCCAAAGCAACTGGCCTGCAATAAATTTGACCTTCATGAGGCTTTTCAGATTCAAGTTTTGTTGACACTGTGCTGGAGGTGTTGATTTAATTATGTGGTCAAGTCTGTGGAGGCTGTCGGCCAATGTTGTTGTTGGTTTCTTTCTGAAATAGCTTATAAAATCACAAATGGAACAAATGATATGCAATTTCAATAAACATACAGGCACAAGGGCATAAGGGTACTCATGCAGGCCAAACATGCTGAAGATGGAAATCTATTTTTCTGTCAACAGGGCACTTCAGGAATCCCTGTTACCTACCTGCAGAATACAAAAGCGTATTGACATAGTTCAATCAACTATATATTTTTTGTTGAACATGTTGCTTATGGAACATTCTAGATTTTATGTATTTAAAAAACAAATCGGTAAAATAAGATAACTGGCTAGCAAAATTTTAGACATGGTCAAGATGACTTGCTGAATTTCAAACTAAGCATCAAAATGAGGAAGAAAAAAGATTTAATTGACTTTGAATGTGACATGGTTGTTCTGAGTATTTCAGAAACTGCTGATCTACTGGGATTTTCACACACAACTATCTCTAGAGTTCACAGAGAATGGTCTAAAGAAGAGAAATCAAGAGTGTTTGGATTAAAATTTCTTGTTGATGTCAGAAGTCAGAGAATGAGCAGAGTGGCTCAAGAAAGGCAACAATTCAAATAAAGTACTAATTATAACCCAAGGTACTCATGACCATCTCTGAACACACAACACACCGAACCTTGAAGCATATGGGCTATCATAGCAGAAGACCACACTAGATGCCACTCCTGTCAATTAAAAACAGGAAATTGAAACAGCAATTTCCACAGACTCACCACAATTTGACAATAGAATTATTAAAATTTATAGCTTACCTTAGTACTGTTGCTGACCATTTCCATCCCTTAATGACCACAGTGTAGCATCTTCTGATGGCTACTTCCAGCAGGATAATGCACCATGTGACAAAGCTCAGATCATCTCCAACTGCTTTCATGAACATGACAATGACTTCATTGTCAACATGTCAATATGGAACAAAATCTCTGAGGAATGTTTCCAACACCTTGTTTTAATCTATGACACCAATAATTAATTCTGTTTTGAAGACAAAATGGTGACCAATCCAAGACAACAAAATATACATAATAGCATGCCCACTGAGTGTATCTCACAGTTTAAAACCATGTTTTGTGACAGTGCTATTTTATAGACAAATCTACAGCTGTCAAAGGTCTAAGACACACATTTGGTGTATACACCAAAGAAACTTTCCACTAAAATACATTATTAGGAAAGTTAAAATAAATAAATAAATTTAAAGAAAGGCTGCATTCACATTAATGCTTGATCTAAATTTTCCAAAGAGAACATTGCACTGAAATGAGACAATCAATCTTATTCACATCACCTGTCAGTGGTTTTCATGTTGTGGTTTATTGTTACATGCCACTCCACCTCCTGGCAGAGGACGTGGAGCAGCCATAGGTAATTGAAATATTCCACTAAATATAAAGCAAATAACTGTTACAAGTCACTGGAAAGTCTCACACTCTGTTTCTGTCACCCACAATTGAAGATACAAAAACCTCTTCTCTTTGTTGTACTGCATCATCCTCTTGGCCTTTACACAGAGTTTCTGTCAGATTTAACTGCCATGTTGTCTGTGCTGGTGTTATTCTCACACTAAGTCATTTTAGAGGGGATTTCAAAATTCATATAGATGTTGAAAGTGATAGCTTGACTATTGATTTGAACCTATGACATAGAAACAGAGCACTTGATTGTTCTTCCATATAACCCATTTTTGTTCAACCACTTCCTGATAACATTTGACATTATAAACAATAGTTTTATGGAATCTGTTAAGAGAAAGGATGCTAACACATGTGTCTATCTGACACTGCTGTGACCAGATTCAAGTAGCTAGTGATGAAGCTGCCTGTAGTCCCGTTCATGAACACTGCCAACAACAGTTCTACCAATCTCTTTCCCACACAGCTGGACTGCTTTGTTTGTTAACACTACTGCTACTTCTTCACGTTCAACCCTGGACTCGGATACTCCATCGAAGAAATTGATGTTGTGCATCTTTTGTGGTAGTGTGTATCTTTCAGCATATGTTTGACATTTTTCACCTGTCAGTAAGTCAGTTTGTTTATAAGATGTTTGTAAGATAGTTTGTTTAAACAAAGGCAGTCTTACAACACTTTCATAAAGGCACCGAAGAAGACCCAGGCGATGGAGAATCTGGCCAACATTAAAAAGTCTCTGGACTTCCTGTCAGAGAAGGTTTCTGCTGTCAGGCTCGGGCAAAAAACAATCTTGGACTTAACTAAGGAGGCAAAAACACTAAAACTCCAGAACGCTGAAAAGAACATACGGATAACTTTCCTGTAGAACCACGTGTCAGATCAGTGTATTCGCTCCTCTCTTAATAGCGATGATATCATCAGTGTTTCCATTGACAAATTTGAGAAAAAAAATAGTCTTTTTCTCCAACTACAATCTTTCATTCTACAACTTCTGGAGATTGTGGAAGCTCTAATTGAAACTCATATCTACATTGTTTCTTTGTTATTGATCTGCTTAGGTTAATATCATCTGTCCAGGCCTTCAAACCAAATCAACATGTCTGTTGGACCCATCTTAACCAGCGTTCGAAAATATTGATCATAAAATCTTGCTACATAGACTTGAGAATAACAGTGGGATCAAGGACTCTGTTTTGGACTGGTTGAAATCCTTCTTATCTGAGAGATTCCACTTTGGTAACTTTACGGGGTGCATACTATGTACAGAGTTGATTTTGGTGTCCCTCAGTGTTCTGATGATGCTCGGGATGGGAAAAGAGGGAAGAAGCTAATTTTTTCACGGTGTGAGACTGAGATCCTGATGGACCACATTGACAAATGTAAAAATGTTTAATTGGTGGGCACAGTGTGGGGATTATTTGTGTCAGAAAGACAGAATAGTGGCAACAGGTGGCAGATGCTGTCATCGCAGTGTCAGAAGGCATCTGATGTTGCAGCTGGATATCTCAGCCGGTAGAGCATCTGTCTGTCATGCGGGAGATTGAAGTTCAAATCCCACAGGGGTAAACAATAACACCTTCCACTTAGGACCTTAGGCAAAACGCTACAGCCCACAGTAAATCGTTTTGGAGAAAAGTGTCTGCTAAATGACAGTAAAGTTGCCGGTAATATAGTTGTTAGTTTTAATGTATAAAATAAATATGTACAGATTGGTAGCAGTTTATTTAGCTCCTGGGTGTTCCAGGTGGGTCGGCAGTGCTGCAGCTGTGATTGTAGAGGGTGGGGCTAGAGACTCCATGCAGCATCGCAGCAGCTGTGTCCTCACAATCACCACTATTAATGAAGTGGCCAAGGAGTTGCGGGAAATGGTGACTGTTTGGAAACGACAATTACAAAAGGATTGTGTAAGAATAAATAAATAAAGGAAATCCACCTCTTGTGTGTTTCATAAGCGTTGCATCACTTCCAGACGCTCCAGTCTGTCCCACTCAGCTTCATCTCAGAATAAATTACCAAAGCTTACTTTTCCGCATTTTCTTTGACTGACTGGTAAATGTTGGCAGCAGAATGTCTACTTCATCATTTCCTTGATTTTATTCTGTACCGTTGGTGTTGCAGTTTCCTGTTTTCCCATATTTTGTGCAAACGCCATGGTCAGAGTTTGCATGGAGATAGGAACATTCTCCCTCCAAGTTTGGTTTTTATAAATCCCAAAAGTTGATTATATTTGGCGTACGCCAGCTTTATAAATTAGGCCCTTGGTTTTGGACTAATTCACTTTGCCTTAGACGTGCTTCCTCTGGGCTACATCACCTGGAATAATGACATACATTTTCATTCTTAAGCAGATAACACCTAGTTTAATTTGTCTCTTTGGTTTGGTGAAAAATAATCAGTTGTTTAAGGCTTGTCTTTATGATATAAAACCATGGATGTCCAGGAATTTTGTACTTCTAAATTCAGACAAAACAGATGTGATAGTTGTGGATCCTAAGCATATTAAAGAATCAATTTTAAAACACTTTTGTTTCCATAGACAGAATTTCCATGGCCTCTGCTTTGTCTGGAAAGAACCTGTGACTTTTGATCAGGACTATCTCTTAAATGATCTAAAATTCTTCTGCTAAAGTGCTGACTGGTTCCTTCAGAAGAGATTGCAGTTTACTTATTTTTGCTTACCTACACTGGCTCTCGGTTATGTCCAGACGTTTTACAGTTTACAATCCTCTTCATTACACATAAAGCCCTAAATGACACTGCTCCCTCTTAAATAAAAGATCTACTGGTTCCCAAAAATCCCATCAGAACTCTTCGCTCAAGCTCTGCTGGTTTATTTGTTGTTCCTGGAGCCTCAAGGTCCAAAATGGGAGGCTCAGCTTTTTGTTTTCAGGCGTCCCTCTTGTGGAACAGCTGCCAGTCTGTGCGAGCCACTGACAGCCTCTCTGTCTTTAAAACTTTAGGCTTAAAATATATCTTTTTGAGATATTAAAGGCTTTGTGAATTATTTTGGTCCTATTTTACTCTTCTAAACTAGTTTTAACATTTTTTTTGTCAATTTATTACAAATTTAGAATATTTTATGATTATCCCAAGCTTATTTTGTGATCAATTTTATAATCTTTTGTCATTATGCCTTTCTATGTTTTAGAGTGCTATATAAATAAAGATTAATTGATTGATAACGTGTATGCAGTAGATGCACATGTGAATACTTTTGTGTCTATTTATGTTTATGTTCACATATTACCCACACAGGTAGAATTGTCTTTGGCAATACAGCTTATTGTATTGCTTTTAATTAGATCCAAAACAACAAGCTATGGATGGGAAAAAAAATCTATTTCATCTCGGCAGACCTTTAAAAACCATCAAATTAATTGCAAATGCTTCCAGCTCTTAAATTATACCCAACCTCATCATATAAATGCTAATCTTATTTACATTCAAATCATTATTTCTGGTTCAATCATAGACACATGCACACACGCCTTCCCGTATGCACAAATCCTTTCTGCACACACACATGCACAATACTCACATACCTGCTGTCCTCTGTGATTCATTCATTGTGCTGTGTCACCCTCTGCTTGCTATTATTGCTTTTTGTTTCTGGTTATCCATTCATTGCTGTGCACACTGTTGATTTTTTTTTTTTTTACCTCAATGATTCTGCCTTGTCCAGAATAATGACTGAACACAAAGGACTGATGCTTCTACATGCATGGTGGCTCCAATGACGAGGTTGACAGACCAGCCAGATTGAAATTCACTGATTGCCTTCCCTTAACAGCTCAGATTCTTTCTTCCCCTCTTTTCCTTCCAGAAAATTCTGCAGTGCTCAAAGCATTCTTAATCTGTTTTACAAGAAAGGCTGCTAAAAATGTAAGTCAAAACTTTATCTTATACTGCTGATGAAAACACAAAAAAAATTCATTTGACTATGTATCTTTCTAAAGTAATTTTGCAAACTTTTATTACTGCTTTATTTTCCATAACACTATAACTCTTGAGATCTGTCCAAGAGGCATCAATAATAAATATCCAGAAATATCGAGCAGATATGAAATCTTGACATGTAAGAAATGGTTTCCTTAATAGTTGGTGGTGTAGTCTGTCCCTGAAAGAAAATAAAAATTAAATAAATGAATATACATCTAAAGTGCTCTTCAAGGAACATGCTGTTTAAAACATACATTCATATCGAGCATAAGGATTGGTGCATTTTATATACTTTTTTTCTTTCACACTGCTGCCAACAAAACATGAAATCTGTGCAGCAATTTTCTGAAACGTTAAAACACAAATGAAAACATGGTATGATGGGGAAAAACACAGTATGTATAATTCTAACAAGCTTGAAAGTTTATATTTATTCTTAAAAAAAAACTCTCTCACACAAGCTTTCTAGTCATTTCTTTAAGTAGTCTTCAGGAATAGCTCCCTGGGCTTTTTGAAGACTTTCCAAAGCTCTCTTTGGATGTTGGCTGTCTTTTGTTCTATTCTCTCTCATGATGATCCCACAGTGCTTCAGTTATATTGAGGTCTGGGCTCTGGGGAAGATTCATCACTTCTGTTTATCCTCAGACCTTTTTGCTACTGATCTTCAGTTCCACCATTTGTGCCAGTTGTGTCATTTGGCATGCCTCAGCCTTCCTCTCTGTATCCCTTCCTAAAGAATTGCTTCTTGACAACTACCCTTCCATGGAAACCATTTCTGATGAGGCTTCAGTGAACATTAGCCGGATCAACTGAAGGGACAAATATTGTACTTCTATCAAATTCCATATCAGTTCTTTGTTGGATTTTCTTTTTTTTTGTGTGTGTTTGCTGTTTTCACTTTGAGAAATGAGTGCAAACATTTAATAGCATTTGCTAAACTGCACTAAAATAAAAATAGAATAATCACATTTTGTTCTTGTTGTTTGTTGTATGACTTCACTTGAAGAGATGATGCAGAACTGTTGTCAGGTGTGTATGCAGAGAGCCTGTCCTAAGGATAAAAGGTGTAATGTTCAGCCTCAGGCAGCTCAAAATGGTTGCTATGCTTGGCACCTGGGACCCCTGTCTCTCAGCAGGAATTGGCGTGGAGCCGGGAGCTTCTCTAAGAGCCAGGTGTTGTTTTATTTATCTGAGAGCACAGGTGACCTTTCTAGAAGAACGCCATAGAGAGACCTGCCTCAGAGGCTTGTCTGCCTCCTCACTCTTCTGTCACACATCTCACTGTGAAGGGTGAATTGGAGAGTCATCAGCCAAGTCTGTCACTAGTGTGTCATAGAAAAAGGCCTAACATCAATCTTCATGTTGTGTTTAGCTGTGAAACTCTTTGGTTCTGTTAGTTTCAAATTACATATGAATGAGATGAGATGTCCATTGACTCTTCGAAGGAAGGTTTATCTTTTGGCTGGGGATGTTGCCAGTTTCTGAATGTGAGATACAATTAACCTCAGGATAAGATGCCGATTGATGCTGCTTCTAAGATATGTGCAAGCGTTGAATTCAGTAAGACAGATTTTTGGTATTGTAACAAAATTGTAAAAATAGTCTGTCTCAGTCTTAAACCATTTACAGCGAACCATCACACAGCCAGATTAGTTTAAACTTTCACAAATAATATTCAAAGAATGATTTCTTTGCAAACATTTCTCAATCAACGGATCACAAGCCTGGTTGGGAGTCATAGGATTATAATGAACTTATTCAACGGATGTACATTTTCATCATTTGTTAATTTTCGTTGACTCAGTATTGAATAATTCAACCATAAAATTATAGTTCATAGCTCAGTGTTTTGATATAGACTTGTTGCAAATATATGTTGACAATATTTCTTCAGTTTTGTCTTTGCTCTCCTTATTTGATAATGTCTTCATTTTTACTGGGCTCAGTATAACAATCATGACAAGCTATGCTTTACAGTCAGCCACATTAACAGAAACAAAAACTTCAAGGCACCTCAAGTAGTGTAGAGATTTCACAATTTATCAGCATATTAAATTCAGTTACTTTATTTTCATTATAGAAAAATTGTGGCTTGGTCCATGCAGTGTAATCAGTTTCAGTCATTGCTTCAGACTAATCGAGCTTTTACAGTATGGCCTCGTACACATCACTGAGAGTGTCAGTAAGGTTTTTTTTTTTTTTTTTTACTTCCATGAAGAGGAAAATCCTTATGGAAGTGAGGTCTTGGATGCAGATATTATTTTCTTTGTGTAGTTTTAATGGATTTGTCTTTTGAGACCAGAGTTTTTCATTTTGAGACAAGCGTGGACTGCAGAGGTTTTTGACCTCAGTTTGCTCTTTTACTTGATTGGATCCACAGTATTCCTCTGTTCTTGGCGAAGGGCTGTGATTCCCCCTGGAATTTTTAACAACTTTCATCCATCTTTTTAGCTGATTGCTAATATTAACTACGTTGTCATCTATGCAAAGGAGCTTGCCTCTGCCAAACAAATGGAGATGAGCACTACTTTTTGCCACCTAGTTACAGATGTACCTTTGTGATGATGGCACATGGAAATCAGCAAGTATAAATAAGTAAAGTTTCAAAGTTTCCCTGAGGAATAATTTTCAAGCTGTACTTTAGCTTATTCCCCTGAGAGGGACAGAACAAGCTGGTCAAGAGAGCCAGTTGTGTCCTGGACAGTCCTCTTGACTCTGCAGAGAATGTTGGGGAAAGGAGGTTTTTGACCAAGCTGAAATCAATCCTGGATAAGTGAGTAAGTAAGTTTATTTCAAGCACATACAAAACCAAATGTACAGCCATGAAAATTCCAAATACAAAAAAGAAAAATGGAACAAAGATCATGCTCGAAAAGGGGCGGGAATAAGTAAAACTTATTAAATCCCACCCCTTCTCCAAAGTTAAAATAATATTTTCCACTCCCTGTTAATTTTCCATCTGAACTTTACAGTCCTACATCATAGTACACATTTAAATGATTTCATATTGTTCAACCATTGTAAGTATTTCATTTAGATATTTCATTTTAAACCAACACAAAAAATACATATTTGAAAAAGAAGCTTCTTCATTCATATATTGTGTGAAAGTAATTTCTTTAAACATTTTTTTAATTGCTTTAAATTTGGACATTCCTTGAGCTCCACATTCAACTTATTCCACATTTTTACTCCACAAACAGAAATACAAAAACCTCTCCTCCTTGTTTTCACCCTTTTGACCTTATTAAATTTCCCTCTCAAAAGATAACCCCCTTCCCTTTCTGTAAACAGTCCTTGAATATTTACAGGTAGTAGTTAAAATTTGTATAGTCTGTAGATTAATAATGTCTTTAAATTTTAATAATTTTGACTGCAAAAATAATGAATTAGTATGGTCCCTGTAACCTACTCCATGGATGATCCTTATGGCTTTCTTTTGGAGAACAAATAGTGGATGTAATATTGTTTTATAATTATTACCCCAAACTTCTGCACAGTAATTAAAGTATGGAAGAACTAACGAGCAATAAAGAGTATGTTGTGATTTATGATCTAGATTCTTGAAACTTTACTGTGGATATGTCTAACATGTTGTTTCCAACTAATTTGTTCATCTATTATAAACCCTAAAAATTTAATTTCATTCACTCTTTCAACCTCTACCCCATCCAACATAATTTCATTCTGCAAATTTGTTTGATCATTTCCAAACACCATTATTTTGGTTTTCGTCAAATTTAATGATAATTTATTTCTATCAAACCATAATTTCATTTTTTTTTTATTATATGTTAATCTCCTTTATTAACATCTGGAGATCACTGCTAGAACAAAGCACTGGCATCATCTGCAAATAAGACCCGCTTTAACACATTTGTTACCTTACACAAATCATTTATATAAAGAATAAACAATTTGGGGCCCAAGACTGCCCCCTGTGGGACACGACAGGAAATGTCCAAACTAGTGGAGCAGATGTCCCCAAGCTTGACAAACTGTTTCCTTTCTGTCAGATAACTCTTGATCCAGTCAAGTACCTTACCTCTAATCCCATATCTCTCTAATTTATACAACAAAATATCATGATTAATTGTGTCAAATGCTTTCTTCAAATCAAAAAATAATCCCATTGTGTGCAATCTTTTATCTAGAAAATTTGTTATTTCTTCTATAGAATCTATATTTGCCATTGATGTTGCTCTATTTTACCTGAATCCATATTTATTTTCATGAAGTAGTTTGTATTTTTCTATGAATTTATCCAGCCTAATTATAAAAAGTTTTTTTCTAGAATTTTGGAAAATTGAGAAAGTAGTGAAATGGGTCTATAGTTTGTAAATTGGTGTTTATTCCCAGATTTATACAATGGGATTACTTTGGCTATTTTCATTTTATTAGGAAATATTCCACACTGAAATGATAAATTACAGATATATGTGAGTGGTTTGAGATTCTATTGATAACTTTCTTAACAACAGTCATATCAACACCATCACAATCTACAGAAGTTTTATTCTTACATTTTAGAACGGTTTCAATTACTTCTTTTTCATCCACTGCAGTGAGATACATAGAACTTAGGTTTCCATCAACCAGACAGGGATTACCCTGTTCTGCGTCAAGGATGGTTTCTGCCAATTCTGACCCAATACTTACAAAGAATTTATTAAAACAATCAGCCACATCATTCGTATTGTAGTTTTCTGTATCATTTACAATAAAATATCTAGGGTAGCTTATCTGACTAGAAGATTTTTTTATCACTGTGTTCAGGATTTTCCATATTTCTCTAACATTGTTCTTGTTATTATCTAATAGATTTTTATAGTATTCTTTCTTTGCTGTTCTTAGGATATTTATTAATTTGTTCTTATATTTTTTATATTGACTTTCAGCCTCTTTAGTTCTTTGTTTTATAAATTCTTTGTAGAGTGAATTCTTTTTTCTACAAGCATTACGTAGTCCCTTTGTTATCCAAGGAAGACCCACATCTATAGAATTTTTATTCACTTTCTTTAAGGGACAGTTTTTGTCATATAGAAATTTAAATGTTCTCATAAAATCTTCATATGCTTCATTTACTTTATTATTATTATTATTATTATTATATACATTATCCCAGTTGTGTGCAATTAGGTCATTTTTCAAAGCCTCTATTGCTTCAGTTGTTCTCAGTCTTTTGTATTTAATTGTTTTATCATGATCAATAGACTTGCCTGTTACGGTGAGTCAGACAGGCAAAGGTTTTGGACCCCAAGATGCAGGCACTGAACAACCAGACGACAGAAAATGGTTAATTAGGTAAAGGGTTTAATGGAGGTTTGAGCTGAATCCGGAGAACAGTTTTAATCCAAGTGCAGCATCCAGGGACCACAGTGGTTCACAGCTGACTGGACGGAGCGGATGGCAGGCAGAGCGTTGTGTGGAGCCGGCTAGAGCTGGAGAAGGAAGTAAATCAGAGCGGGAGGGAAACAATCCAGGAGGCTGGTGTGGCAGGCAGGTCTGACGGAATCCGGAGAACCAGGAATCTAGTCGGTTATGAGACACGAGTAGGATCAAGGCAGAGAATTAGAGAGGCCGCAATTTACCAGGTAAGTAACTGGACGATCCAGCGAGGAATGTAGAAAGGTCCGGTGTTTAAGTACTGTGGTGGTTGATTAGTGGATGAGATCCTGGTGTGGAGATCAGCCCAGGTGAGGTGATTGCTGCTGGGAACAGACATGACACACAAGACAGAAAGAGGGAGCCAGACACACACACTAGGGCAATCCAGGAACACACACACACAAGGGAGACAGACAGGAACCCTAACAGTACCCCCCCGCCCCTCAATGGTCACCCCCAGGTGACCCACCAGGCTTGTCAGGGTGGTCCCGATGAAAACGGGAGACCAACTTGCGGTCCAGAATGAGCCTTCGCGAAATCCAGGAGTGCTCCTCCGGACCGTACCCCTCCCAGTCGACCAGGTACTGGAGGCTCCGACCCTGATGCCGGAAATCCAGGAGGCGACGGACTGTGAAGGCAGGATGATCGTCAATGACCCGGGCAGGAGGAGGGGGTTCAGCCGGAGGCGACCGGTTTCAGCTGGGAGACATGAAAGGTTGGGTGGACCCTCATGGAAGGAGGCAGCTTGAGGCGAACAGCAGAGAGATTAACCACCTTCTCGATGACAAAAGGGCCAAGGAAACGGGGGGACAACTTGCGGGACTCACATCGCAAAGGGATATTCTGGATATTAACCAGACCGACTGACCTTGGGAGTACTGGGGAGCCGGAGACCGGTGCTTGTCCGCCGACCGTTGGTTCCTCTGAGTTGTACCCTCCAGAGCCGCCCGGGTCCACCGCCACGCAGCCTTACAGCGCAAGAGGTGATGCTGGACCTAGGGGACCGCCAACCCACGTTCCTGGCTGGAAAACAACGGAGGCTGATAGCCCAGGGAGGCCTCAAAGGGAGAAAATCCGGTAGCAGAACTGACCACTGAATTATGCGAGAACTCCACCCATGGCAAAAACGAGCTCCACGAGGTGGAATTGGAGGCAGTGATGCACCGTAGAGCTGTCTCCAGATCCTGATTTGTCCTCTCAGTCTGCCCGTTGGTCTGTGGATGGAAACCAGAGGAAAGACTCACGGATGCCCCCAACCCGTTACAGAAAGCCTTCCATGCCTGAGAGATGAATTGTGGACCCCAGTCAGAAATGAAGTCCACAGGGATCCCATGAAGGTGCACAACATGAGACGTGACCAGTTCCGCTGTCTTTCTGGCAGATGGTAACTTGGCGAGCGCCACAAAATGTCTTGGAGAAGCGGTCCATGATGGTGAGGATGACGGTGTTACCATTGGACGGGGGAAGACCAGTAACAAAGTCCAAGGCGACATGGGACCAGGGCCTCCCTTGCACCAGAAGGGGCTGAAGAAGGCTGGCTGGAGATTTGTGGGAACTCTTCCAACGGGCACAGATGGTGCAGGCTCGCAAGTCCCTGACGTCAGCGTCCAAAGAGGGCCACCAGAAGTGATGCTTTATCAGGCTGAGTGTGCGGTTGATGCCAACCGCACACTTGAATGGCGAACTTAGAAGCGTGAACCCACTGAAGCACCTGGGAACGGACTGAGTCCGGAACGAACATGCGGCCTGGGTCGCAGTGAACAGTGGTCTCAATCTCCCAAGTGAGAGCAGCAACGATCCTAGGAGCTGGGAGGATGCTCTCATTCCCTGATGGCCTCTCCTGGAAGCAGAATTATCTGGAAAGGGCGTCGGGCTTGATGTTCCGGGAGCCAGGATGGTAGGTGAGGGTGAAGTCAAAACGGTCAAAGAAAAGGGACCATCTAGCCTGTCTGAAGTTTAACCGTTTAGCCGTCTGGATATAGGCCAAGTTTTTGTGGTCGGTCCAGACCACAAAGGCCTGAGAAGCGCCCTCCAGCCAGTGCCGCCACTCCTCCAATGCTATCTTGATCGCCAACAGCTCTCGATTGCCGATATCGTAGTTGGCCTCCGCTGGCGAGAGTCGCCGAGAGAAGAAGGCACAGGGGTGAAGCTGAGCATCCGGCCCCTGCCTCTGGGAGAGAACGGCCCCCACTCCCACATCAGAGGCATCAACTTTCACCACAAACTGCAGCTCAGAGTCAGGTTTGACTAATACTGGTGAGGTGAACAGCGTCTTTAGGCGACCAAAGGCCCCCTTGGCCTCCTCGGTCCAGAGGAAAGGGCGAGACGGGGATGTAGGCGCTGTCAACGGTGCCGCTACCTGGCTGTAATTGCGTATGAAGCACCAATAAAAATTGGCAAAATCCAAGAAACGCTGCAGTTGTTTCCTGTTAGTTAGGGTAGGCCAGTCCACCACCGCCATCACCTTCCGAGGATCAGCCTGAAACTTCCCTCCTTTCAATATGAAGCCCAGGAAACTGACCTGAGAGGCGTGGAACTTGCACTTCTCCTTTTTGACAAACAGCCTGTTCTCCAACAGCCTCTGCAGCACTTGGCGGACGTGGACCTGATGATCAGCCAGGGTCTTTGAGTAGATTAAGATGTCATCTAGATATACAAAGACAAACCAGTTAAGAAAGTCACGTAAACGGCAGGGGCGTTTGTCAGCCCAAAGGCCATCACCAAATACTCGAAGTGGCCCAAATGGGTGTTTAAAGCCATCTTCCATTCGTCACCTTCTCGGATCCATACCAGGTGGTAAGCATTACAGAGGTCCAACATTGTGAAGATGGTGGCACCTTGAAGGGGGAGTAAATGCAGAGTCTAACAGCGGCAAGGCATACTTATTTTTGACGGTGATCTTGTTGAGACCCCGGTAGTCAATACAGAGCCTGAGTGAAGAATCCTTTTTCTTGACAAAAAAGAACCCAGCCCCTACGGGAGACTTAGAGGGGCGAATAATGTTGGCAGCACAAGAGTCCTTAATATATTTTTCCATACCCTCCTGCTCAGGCTTGGATAGGTTATACAACCGACCGGAAGGAAAAGGGGCATAAGGAAGCAAATCGATAGAACAATCATAGGGGCGATGGGGTGGTAAGGAGAGTGCCTTATCTTTATTAAATACCTCTTTTAGATTGTGGTAGGTGGAAGGGATGTCAGACAAATCTGCTGGCTCGGCAGAAGGCTCAGATGGTATGGAGGTTTCCTCTGTGGGTGATAATGCAGACCGTAGACAGTGTTCATGGCAAAAAAACACTCCAATTTTGAACTTTTCCTGGGGCCCAATCTATATGGGGGTTATGTTTTGCTAGTCAGGGGTAGCCCATGATGAGATTTGTATTGGGTGTTGAAATGACTAGGAACTGTATAGTCTCCACGTGGTTACCTGAGAGCATGAGGTTGACCATCCACAGCATGGGCACTGCAGGGTTTCTCCAGAGCCTCCAAGGGCCAGCCTGACCTGCCACCTGTTCATCAATAAAATTTCCTTCTTCTCCGGAGTCAATGAGAGCCTGAAGGTCAAACTGCTGCAGCCGGAAACAAACAGTGGCAGGGATCTGAAAACGTGACCGAGACCCACTAGGATTAGTGATGTGGTCCGCCAGAACCCCCAGTTTCACTGGCGGGCCTGGTCTTTTGGTCGCCGGGGGCAGACAGACAGAAAGTGACCAGTTTTGCCACAGTACAAGCACTCACCTGCTCGGATCCGTCGGTTCTGCTCCTCCGGGGAGAGATGAGCTCCACCCACCTGCATTGACTCCTCGGGGGGCTGTATGCTTGGAGATACAGAAACTGGACCAGCCGAGTGTGGCAATGCTGTCCTCGAAGTTCGGTTCAGTTCTGTCTCAGACTATCATTGTCTCAATTTCTTACCCTGGAATGTCCCTAGCTGTACAAGGCACATTTTAATCTTCCTGTGGTTAAACATGGGGAAGGTGTCTTTTTACACACTGACTCATTGAGGCACTGACATTTTATGTTATGGTATACTGATCACTGTTGTTACTTTTTGTTTCAGTAACTAGCTTGAAATGAAGGAGTTACTATCTTATGATTCTACTTAAATGCACTACATTTATGCTATATTATCAGTGTAACATGAACTTTTTTTACATTTTCCCTACATTTCACCCAGAAGTAAATATATTTACGTTTTTGTGAGTATTGTATCCACTGGAGACATTTAGACATCCAACCAGCAACCTTCTGATTTAAAGATCATCACTCTCCCTCCTCCTGATCTACAGCAACCCTCAGTATACTGGAAATAAACGTGAGAAATAAAATCAAATTGATTTGCTAGTTCTAAGCTGTTTAGCAACATAAAGGTTTTGTGCTAACAGATAGCTAATCCACATTGCAGAGTCAGCTGACAACTAAACATCACTGGTAAGAGCAATGGGTTGCAGTGCCTCCAAATAAACATCTTACACAGCAATATATTTCTAACTGTTTCTGTTACAATCACAGACCTGCATCAGCTTTGACCCATCACTCTACTTGGGACTCTACTATGTATAAAAAAGGCTTATCACTCATGCCTTGGATGTACTGTGTGAAAAAGGCTTATGCTATAAAGGGCTTATGGTATGGTGTACAGATCTCACCAGGAGCTCTCTGTGGGAGTTCTGTCCACAATCCACTTTCAGGGGCTGTATTGAAATATATTTACTCTGACTTTTTTCTTAGCTGATTAAGACAAATTAAGTCTGCCAATGTTACAAGGTTTATATGTTTATACATGTTGCATTGTGCCCATGTATGTTCTGAAAAAAACTCTTGAGAGTTAAGAACTAATATAGGGAATTAAAAGGTCAGATCGTCAGTTGGTGCTTTGAAGAGTAAAATTTCACATCCACACACCCACAGGAAGTGCCAGCAGCATCTCTGTTTCAAGGTTAAACCCACAGTAGCTGCACGTCTTGTACCTCAGCAAGAGAAATTGTGATTAAAAGTAACTATTTATTGGCACACAAAGTGCAGCGGAGTAAACAATCAAGTTGGAGTCAGATGAGGTAAACATAAGGCAGAGTAGGGGTGTTTTCTTTTTAGGGTGTAGCTTCCTGCGAGTGGTTGAAGACGTATAGAGCCAGGGGCGTAGACACGCTCATCCTCAAACAAAGGGAAGCTGAGTCTAAACCATGGTCACTGCCCATCAGTTTAGTCCAATCACAGCATCACTTTCCATGCATTATTTTCAGTATATGACTTGTGTCATTCATTGCTCTGGATTAGCATCTAGGAGGTTTAGATCAGATAACAGTTTGCTGACTGGTGGGAGCCTTACAGACATGGATCCTCATATTTCCATGTATCGTATAACAAATTGTAAACTTGGATAAAAGAAGTCTGTCCCCTGGTATGATTTCAGGAGTTAACCATTCAGCAGAAAGGGTTAGGATGATATAACAGTAACAAGGCAGAAGTCAGTTATTTTAGACTTATATGTAAATTTAAATAATGCAGTTTAATGGAAATACAAGTTCAAGTTTGCTCTGAATTCTCCATTTAGAATAACTGTGGATGTTCTCTGAAGCTCCTCTCACCCCTTTAAATGGTGCACAATAGTTTAGTCCACACCTGCACCGGGCGTTACGTGAGTTACGTATCCTGCAGCAGTGATCGATGGCCATGGGAAACAGGTAAAAGTCATGTCCTTACCCATGGAAGGGAAATTAGGCTACCAAAAAAGAAAAGAGAAAGAACGAAAGAGGTGAACAGCACACATGGACTAACAAACTTTGTGTGGGATTTTTCTATTTACATTTAGTTTTCCTTTCCTTCCTTGGGTGTGGCTTACAGTTGCTGCATTGACTGGTTATGCAGCTCACCTGGGACAGCTGATTACTTAGGTAATTTGATTAACAGTTGATTAACATCAACTACCTGGAAGGATCAGTTATTTGCCCCTCAGGAAAACCCTAACAGTCAGCAAATCAGCTTTTACTTGGGATGATATTTTCCAGCCCTCACCTGTGGATTTACCAGTTTATTCTTATCCAGCAGTCTCTATCTGATTTTGACCTCCCTCCTTTCTGTGCAAGCAATCAACCACCTTAGCTACGGCCACCATCTTATCAATAAATCCCTCTCTAATTGCAATCTGACTGGGCGGCTGTAGCTCCGGAGGAACTGCAGTCGTCTGCCAACCTGAAAGTTGATGGTTTGATTTCAGGCTTCCCCTGATTAAATGCTGAAGTTTCCAGACACTGAACCCCATGTGTCAATGGGGAAATGCATATGTGTTAGAACAAAGCACTTAGGCCCTGATCTATTAACGCTTTGCGTGTATTAAAACAGGTGCAGACGGCTTTGCTCCGCTAAAATCGGCCCAAGCTTATCTATCAAAGCCGCAAACATGGAACTGCGTCAGTTATCCTGGCAAAACTGCGCCGCTCTCCACTTTGCGTTTCTGAAGCTACTGCATATGCATTATGGGCGTTCCGGCCAGAAATTGCACATTAGTGGGAGGAGACTATGCAAATAAATCTGGTTTGCGCAGCAGTGGGATTCATGTAGCCCGCAAATAGTTTGCGGTGTTTATGTTTGCTCTAAAAATAGCGTTTCTGAAAAGCAGGTATTATTGGCACAACAGTATAACCGCAATGGCTGCAGTAATAATTTTAAGGAGGAGGCACAGACACCATGAAAGGCGACTAAGATAATGCATTTTTTTCTATTATATTAATATATTTAGAATGCCAGAGAAGAGGATTGTGGAGACGATCCAGCGTTGCAATATTAGAATTGCTGGATAAGTTTAAAGACTTTATCATGCCTGTCTTTTATTATTATTATTATTATTATTATTATTATTATTATTTCTTTATAGCTTTTAAACCTTTATTATTTCTTATTTGTTCCTTGCATGTTTTTATATGTACAATACCTTGGTTCCTAAAGGTTGTTGTTAGTGTGCCTTATAAATAAATTGAACTTGAATATGAAACTATATTGCAGCATTTCTGGTGATATTTAAATTCTTCCCCTCTAGCTCAGCTAGATTTTTGTTTGCCTCCTCCACTAATATTTCGACTTCAGTTGGCTCGAACTTCATTTTACGTTTTCGTCCACCTGGCTCTCCGGATCCCTCCATGACGAAGCAACAGCGCCGCTAAATCCTCATTTAAATACTGCTGTTTGCTCCGCAAATGATAACAGGAGCAGTCTTAATAGATCAGGCGCTAATCGTAGAAACATAACCAGAGCAAAACTGCGCAGCAAATGTTAAATAGCGCAGCAGTTTTGCCCTCGTCATAACTCAGCCCCTTAGTGTATAACAATAGAAGTACTGTATGAATTTGTGTGTGTGAATGTGACATGTAGTGTTAAAATGGTTTGAGTAGTCAAGATGACTAGAAAATTGCCATACAAGTACAGCCTACAGTGTGTGCAGAATTATTAGGCAAATGAGTATTTTGATAACATCATCCTCTTTATGCATGTTGTTCTACTCCAACCGGTACAGGCTTGAAAGCCTACTACCAATTAAGCATATCGGGTAATGTGCAGCTCTGTAATGAGAAGGGGTGTGGTCTAATGACATCAACACCCTATATCAGGTGTGCATAATTATTAGGCAACTTCCATTCCTTTGGCAAAATGGGTCAGAAGAGAGATTTCACAGACTCTGAAAAGTCAAAAATAGTGAGATGTCTTGCAGAGGGATGCAGCACTCTCAAGCTTTCGAGGCGTGATCATCGAACAATCAAGCGTTTCATTCAAAATAGTCAACAGGGTCGCAAGAAGCGTGTTGAAAAAACAAGGCGCAAAATAACTGCCCATGAACTGAGGAAAATCAAGCGTGAAGCTGCCAAGATGTCATTGGCCACCAGTTTTGCCATATTTCAGAGCTGCATTATCACTGGAGTGCCAAGAAGCACAAGGTGTGCAATACTCAGGGACATGGCCAAGGTAAGGACGGCTGAAAAACGACCACCACTGAACAAGACACAAGATAAAACGTCAAGACTGGGCCAAGAAATATCATAAGACTGATTTTTCTAAGGTTTTATGGACTGATGAAATGAGAGTGAGTCTTGATGGGCCAGATGGATGGGCCCGTGGCTGGATCAGTACAGGGCAGAGAGCTCCACTCCGACTCAGACGCCAGCAAGGTGGAGGTGGGGTACTGGTATGGGCTGGTATCATCAAAGATGAGCATGATTTTCATGCAGGACAATGCTCCATCACACGCATCCAAGTACTCCACTGCGTGGCTGGCTAGAAAAGGTCTAAAAGAAGACAAAATAATGACATGGCCTCCTTGTTCACCTGATCTTAACCCCATAGAGAACCTGTAGTCCCTCATCAAGTGTGAGATCTACAGGGAGAGAAAACAGTGCACCTCTCTGAACAGTGTCTGGGAGGCTGTGGTTGCAGCTGCACGCAATGTTGATCGTGAACATATCAAGACACTGACAGAATCTGTGGATGGCAGGCTTTTGAGTGTCCTCGCAAAGAAAGGTGGTTATATTGGTCACTGATTTGTTTTTTGGTTTGTTTTTGAATGCCAGAAATGTATATTTGTAAATTTTGAGTTGTTATATTGGTTTCCCTGGTGAAAATAAATAAGTGAAATGGGTATATATTTGTTTTTTGTTAAGTTGCCTAATAATTATGCACAGTAAGTCACCTGCACACACAGATATCCTCCTAAGATACTAAAACTAAAAAAGCCCCACTCCAACTTCCAAAAATATTCAGCTTTTATATTTATGAGTCTTTTGTGTTCATTGCGAACATAGTTGTTCTATAATAAAATTAATCCTCAAAAATACAACTTGCCTAATAATTCTGCACACCCTGTATTTACTTTTTTTCTTTTTTTCCCCTCCCTTTTGTTTTTGGGGTCCTGCCCCTTGTTGCAAATCATAACCGTTTGTGCTTACATGAGGATGATTAACTTAGAGTCAAAACTGTCATATTTCACATTTTTAAAAGTCATATTTCCCCGAAACTATTATTTAGTATCACAATAATACTTTTTTGTTTTTCTTTTTTGGCCAGCTGTTACCCCACATGTTACAGTCTAGCTGTTAAGAATTTGTATTAGAAACTATGTTTATCTTGTACACAGTTAATTCTTACTTTTATTTAGTACTGGAATTCAGATTTTTTGCAAACAATCCCATCTTGTTGGCACATTTTAATATATTATCACTTACTGAATCAAAATCATGATGCAGTCATAATGGTGTTATGGTCTTTTCTTTTTTTATTAAAAAGTTTCCTACAAAGATGGCACACTTTATAATATGGTGGAACTTGAACAAAAGCAGTCATGCTTGTTTGAATTCACTCTAGTTATACTCCCTCTTTCTCTGCATATAACAATGACATTGGAGTGGAGATGACTGTTACTATGGCAACGACATGGACATGTTTGTGTCAATGGTAGTTGGGAGAGCAGCTTTTATAAACTATGGGTGGATATTCAGTCATTGTTCTGTGCTGAACTATATCTGAATGGAAATACACTGTCCGGCCAATAAAAAAAAAAGAAGTTGTCACCTGATTTAACTAAACACATAGGTATGAGCCTCCAATTGGATAATTACTGCATGGGCAATTTATCTTTCAGTTGGCAGCAAGTTATTTAACCCCAAATGATGCAATGAGTAGCTTCTCATTTCTTAAACAACCGTGTGGAAAGACACATCATGTGGTAATGGAAAAGATGTTAGTCTGCATAAAAATGGTCAAATAATTGGCTTCAAGCAGAGAAAACATCTAAGGAGATTGCAGAGACTACTAAAACTGGGTTAAAGACAGCCCAACGCATTATTAAAGACTGGTAGAATAGTTGGAAACAATTGTCTTCCAGGAAGAAATAAGGTTGGAAAAAAAAAAAAAAAAAAAAAAATGATGTTGACAGTTTAATTTTTGGTGGAATCAAATTGATGAAAAAACAACAGTAGAACTCAGGGCTATGTTTAGTAGTGAAAGTAAGAGTGTTTGCACAGGTACAATGCAAGGGGAACTCAAGGGATTGGGACTGAACAGCTGTGTAAGAATAAGAAACCCACTAATCAATAATGGCTTGAATTTACAAGGGAGCATAAAGATTGGACACAAACAATGGAACCGGGTCAGATGATCTGATGAGTCCAGTTTAACCCTGTTCGTGAGTGATGGGAGCATTAGGATAAGTTGACAAGCAGATAGAGTGATGCAGCCATCATTCTTAGTGCCAACTGTACAACCCTGTATCCATTATGTACCCAAAAACTGAGGTCAGCTGACTACCTAAATATACTGAATGAGCAGATTATTCCAATAGTGGATTTTTTTTCTTTCCTGATGACTTGGCCATATTCCAAGATAACAATCAGAGAATTCATCAGGCTGAAATTGTGAAAGAGTGGTTCAGTGAGCATGAGACATCATTTTCACACATGGACTGACCACCACAGAGTCCACATCTAAACCCCATTGAGAATTATTGGGATGTCGTGGCAAAGGCTTTGCACAGTGGTTGGACTCTCCCATTATAAATACAAGATCTTAGTGAAAATTGAATGCATCACTGGATGGAAATAAATCTTGTGACATTGCACAAGCTTATCAAAACAATGCAACAGTGAATGCTGCTATAATCAAAGCTAAAGGAAGTCCAACGATGTATTTGAGCTTTTGTTTTTGGTGGTGTTACACAAGGACTCCAAGGAGACAAGATCACGTTAGCGACACTTTATTAAAGGATCAGAACTCAGGATAAGGGTAATATTGGTACCGATACTGGAAGAGGTAACGGGGGTTGAGGAAGCCAGGAACGGAGAGGGAGTGAGTCCATAAGTAGTGTAGTTCAAGGTCTGACAGGGAGTAACTGAGGTGCTGGAGTATCAGAGGACTGGGGAAACAGGGAAGTGAGGATGGAATGGAGTGACTGGCTGTGAGTGGCATGACTAACTGTGAGTGGCATGACTGGCTGTAACAGGTTGCATTTTTTTTCTTCTTTCTTTTTGACAAGGTGTTGTATTTAAAACAAGAAAACATTTCACATATAAGATCAGATTATAACTGGGTAATCTTAATGCTAATGTTCAATATTATAAAGAATTACAACTTCAGCAGCAAACCATTTATAAAAATGCAAAAAAAAAAAAACCATGTCTCGACACTCATGACATCAGTAACAGATGTATGAATTCAATGATTCTCACCAGATTAGTGTCAAGTGTCAAGTTTTTGGCAGAATCAATGGGATCTGGTGCTGTTCAAAACACGATTAAAGATTACCAAAAATGCTGTGAACTGAGGATTGCAACCTATGTCGCTTGTCACACGTTTATCAAGCAATAAATATTGGATATTATTCAAAACGAGGTGGGATCATTTCAAAATGCACAGGACTAACTGAAAGGCAGTGATCAAGTCTGTTTTGTCGCTACATTCCAGAGAAGGGATGTGTGAGTCTCCATATTCACTGCATCTTGACAAGATCACTGACATTACTGTGAACAAGATCTTGTGTACATGTAAGTACTGATCAGCGAAACACTGCAAATTTGTCAGTACATATCTGGAACTTGTCAAGTTTTTGGACTCAAATGTAAATAGAATATCAGATGAAATTGTTGCTTTTCTAAGAGAGTATGGCCTGGACATTAAAAACATGGTGAGGATTGCAACTAATGGAGCAGATGTTATGGTAGGGAAAAACCCCTGATTTTACACTCCTGAAAGTTTACAGCTTATTTGCTGTTTTTATTCTCTGAATATTATAGCTAACAAAGCCATGCAACTTTTCACTATCTGGAGTACACGATAAGAGACATGTATAACTGGTTTGCTCACTCAGCAAAGTGTCAGAGTGATTATAAGGTTGTTTACATGACTCCGAAAAACAGAGGCTGAAATCCCCCAGTTCAGCTCGCTGGTTAGTGACCTCAGACTGCATTGAAAGAAATCTTGATCAAGAGGATGCCCTTAAAATGTACTTCAGTTTTGTATCAGATCCAGAGCACTGCTATTCAGACAAGATTTTGAAAGCAATGTACAACAACAAAGCAAACATTCTTCACATGCACTTTCTTTGCCCTTTGTTAAAAGAAATCCAAACTGTGGATAAATACTTCAAGCTGGAAACAGGAGACATGCTGTGTGTATTTAGGGATCTTGATAGACTGTATATGTCTACATTGAGAAGGGTTGTTAAGCTCGGCGTATTGAGTATGAATAATGACAGATATCTCCAGGAGCTTGTTCTTAAATCGCCCAGCATCTACCTCTCACATCAGGATGCTGAACTAGGTGCCACATTCCAAGCTGCTGGAAGCAAGCACAACAGCACCTGAACTGAAGGGAACAATATCAGTATAGTGTTTGGCATTACAAAAAGAAGTGCTTGTGCAATATGAAATGTGCACGCCTGCATCAATAGAAATGCGGAAAAAAACTGGAGTTGCTTTCCCCCAAACTAGTGATGTCCAACATAAATAGGCCTGGAGTTAAAGACTCACCCACTGAAATTTTTTCATGTCCAGACAACACCCTAGAGCAGAGGTCCCCAACCCTGGTCCTCAAGGCCCAATATCCTGAAGATCTTAGATGTCTCCCTGCTGCAACACACCTGATTCAAATTAAATGGTTCTGTGACAAGCTCTGCACAAATCTGCTAATGAGCCATTCATTTGAATCAGGTGTGCTGCAACAGGGAGACATCGAAGACCTGCAGGATAGTGGGCCTTGAGGACCAGGGTTGGGGACCACTGCCCTAGAGTACCAGTGGAGAAAACAGGCTATCGATGCATTTTGGCTCTAAGTTGAAGCATTCAAAGATGCTGAAGGGAACAATTGTGTCAAATAACTATCACTGGATGCTATCAGATTGCTCACTCTGCCAATTTCGAATGCTCATGTTAAAGGGCACTTTCCCAAGTGACACTGTGGAAGGATGACACCGCATGGGACTGCAGCTTCTCTCCAGCCTCATGGATGTGCGCTCTGGCCTGAGCAGGAACAGGTGGAGTTAAGCCACTTTAAAACTTCCTGGCAAATGTTGGGGAGATTTAAAACCTCCATGTATTAGCCTCCTTACCTGGCTTTCACTGCCTGTACATAGTTGTTCATGTTCAACATTCCTCAGTTCAAGAGAAGGCAATTGATATGCTGCGCATAGACGATCACTGTATAGTTCTATATGCACTGTGTATGACTGACTTAATTGTTCAGGCTGATTCATTCTTAGCTGGTCAAGAGGCCTGTTGGTATGGTTTGTTTATTTATTAAGAGAAGTTGTGTGCTCATGGCATGTTCTTTATTACACATGTAATTGTTTTACAGTTTTAACATGAGTTTCTAGAAAGGCTGAGATCTGGGCTAGTTTAGGTGGGTGGGTTTGTGTTTGGGCTGGAAATGGTCACTTCATCCACCTCCCTCTTCTGCCCCTTCCCTCTGGAATGTAAATACTGAAAATACTTTTTGAACACTTAACGGTCTGCCACTGCCATTTTATTTTTATTAATTATTGTCTTACTTAATGTGTGTCTTATGGCAGAATTATACTAGGTGCGTGTGTGGCACGTTATGGCTGTACCACAGCCTACGCTGCTATTCGTGGCCATTTTAGTCAATGCTTTGTTTTATACCGGGTGCGCCCCAGCACGTATCAGAAGTGTCCCAGAAGCGCGTTGTCATGGCGCTCTGCTAAATGTACGCGCCAAATCTATTTATCATGTTTTACGGACCCAGAATGTGTAAATTCTACAGTTCAGATAGGGGCAGACACGGGAGCTATATAAAAGCTTCTGGTACTTTTCAAAATAGAAGCTCCTGTGCAGATTTGCGCTGCTGAACCATGAAAACATTATGTGTTTAACCGGTCAGGGGGTCTCAGTGTTTTTTTTTTTGGCATCATAGATGACAATATTTTTTTTTTCCCCTGTGATTTTGTGATCTCGCGGATTCTGTTAGGTGGACTGTGACTTTGTTTGGCGACTTTACCAGCATTTATTTATTTATTTGTTTGTTTGTTTGTTTGTTTATTCATTCTTGTGACACCTCTGTGTGTTATTAGGAAACATACTACCATACAATACTTTATGAAGCTTCTTAAATTTACTCTTAAGGTGTACTTGAGAACTTTTTTTTTCAAAAACCTCAGATTAATAACCATGAGATTGATTCATTTTGGACCACGGAATTGTTCATATCTTTCCTCTTTGATTGGTGATTACTGTGGAACTAGAATAGGGTCATATTTTTTGTGACTTGCATTTCCAAATTTGTAACTTTTTAACCCTTATGTAAATATAAATATGTATTAATTCTGCAGGTCAGAAAATACAAATACAAATCAGAAAATACAAGTAAAAAGATACAAGTACATTGGTACAGATTGGTTCTGGAGTAGCACATTAAAGGAACAGAACTACTTGTACTTGTGTTTTCTTTGTACCAGCCAGCCCTAATTTGCATAGGTAAATGCCCAAAACATGCCCAGAGAGGAGAAACAGTTGAAAATGATGAATAAATACAAAAAAAATAAATAAGTAAAAATAAAATTAATAAAGATGCAATGGAGCCTGATTTTCCTCATTTTTAAAGTTTTTATTTTATTATAAATAATCATATGGTGAACTACAAATAATATAAAAATGGTTTTAATCACATGGTGAACTACAAATAATCTAAAAATGGCTTTATGTGCAAACGAGTCATTAATTACTCCCGGACTTGGTGTATCCTCACATAGCCGTGGCTAAAGGGGAAAGTGGTACACTGTAGAATAATTTCATTACATAGCCTACTGTATTTTATACAGTTTGCAAAGCAAATTTCCACCGGCAGTGGCATCATATTAAAATGCGGTTCACGTATGGAGCGAGTTGTGCATCTGATGAGTCAGTGAATTGTTCGAGAAACACTTTGTTATTGACAGAGAAGCACTTGGTTATTGTTTAATATTTTATTTATATCCATCCATCCATTTTCTGCCCCTTATACGGAGTCGGGTTGCGGAGGCAGCTGCCTAAGCAGGGAAACTCAGACTTCCCTATCCCCGGCTCATCCGGAGGGATCCCAAGGTGTTCCCAGGCCAGCCCGAGAGATGTAGTCCGTCCAGCGAGTCCTGGGTCTCCCCGGGGGCTCTTTCCAGTTGGACGTGCCCAGAACACCTCACCAGGGAGGCGTCCAGGAGACATCCTATCCAGATGCCCGAGCCATCTCATCTGGCTCCTCTCGATGTGGAGGAGCAGCGACTCTACTCTAAGCCCCTCCCGGATCACCGCGCTTCTCACCCTATCTCTAAGGGAGAGCCCGGCCACCCTGCAGAGAAAACTCATTCTGGCCCCTTGTATTTGTGACCTTGTTCTTTCAGTCACTACCTTCAGCTCGTGACCATAGGTGAGGGTAGGAGCGTAGATCGACCGGTAAATCGAGAGCTTTACCTTTAGGCTCAGTTCCTTCTTCACCTCGACAGACTGATGCAGAGTCCACATTACTGCAGACGCCACACCGATCCGCCTGTTGATCTCCTGTTCCATCCTTCCCTCACTCTTGAACAAGACCCCGAGATACATGAACTCCTCCACTTGTGCAGAACCCCCTTGCAGAGAGCACTCTACCCTTTTCCGGCTGAGGACCATGGTCTCGGATTTGCGAGAGAGCTGCGAATAGCTCCAGTGAGAACTGAAGATCACGGCCCGATGAAGCCAACAGAACCACATCATCCACAAAGAGCAGAGACCCAATCCTGAGGCCACCAAACCGGATCCCCTCAACAACTTGGCTGCGCCTAGAAATTCTGTCCATAAAAGTTATGAACAGAATCGGTGACAAAGGGCAGCCTTGGGGGAGTCCAACCTGCACTGGAAACAATTCTGATTTACAGCTGGCAATGCAGACAAAGCTCTGACACCGTATAGGGACCGGACAGTTTGTACAAGCAGGTTCTGAACTCCATACTCCCATAGTACCCCCCACAGGAGTCCCCGGGGGACACGGTCGAATGCCTTCTCCAAGTCCACAAAGCGTATGTAGATTGGTTGAGCAGACCCTCACAACACGCTTGGGTCTGCCAGGCCTGACCGGCATCCTCCTCCACCATCTGAGCCAACTCACCACCAGGTGGTGATTAGTTGACAGCTCCGCCCCCTCTCTTTTGCGGCCGCAAGTCCAACGATACGGCTACAAAGTTGATCATCGAACTGCGGCCTAAAGTGTCCTGGTGCCAAGTGCACATGTGGGCACTCTTATGTCTGAACAAGGTGTTCGATATGGACAGTCCATGACGAGCACAGAGGTCCAGCAACAAAACACCACTCAGATTCAGATCAGGGGGGCCCTTCCTCTCAATCACGCCCCTCCAGGTCTCGCTGTCATTGCCCACATGAGCATTGAAGTCCCCCAGCAGAACGAGGGAGTCCCCAGAAGGAGTGCTCTCCAACACCCCCTTCAAGGACTCCAAAAAGGGTGGGTATTCTGAACTTCTGTTTGGTGCATAAGCACAAACAACCATCAGGACCCATCCCCCCATCTGAAGGCGGAGGGAGGCTACCCTTTCGTCCACTGGTGTAAACGTACAGGTGCCAAGTCGGGGGGCAATGAGTATGCCCACACCTGGTCGGCGCCTCTCACCAGGAGCAACTGAGGAGGTTAGTCCAACTATATCTAGCCGGAACCACTCATCCTCGCTCACCAGCTCAGGCTCCTTCCCCGCTAGAGAGGTGACATTCCACATTCCTAGAGCTAGCTTTTGCAGCCAAGGATCAGACCGCCAGGGTCCCCGCCTCTGGCAGCTGCCCAGCTCACACTGCACCCAACCCCTATGGCCCCTCCTGCAGGTGGTGAGCCCACCGGAGGCCCATGTCACCCTTACGGGCTGAGCCCAACTGGGCCCCATGGGCAAAGGCCCGGCCACCAAGCGCTGGCCTCCATGCCCCACCTCCAGGCCTGGCTCCAGAGGGGGGCCCCGGTGACCCATGTCTGGGCAAGGGAACCCCTGGTCCTAGCTTTGTCATCATCATAGGGGTGGTTTGAGTCGCACTTAAGTAGGATTTAAGAACAAGTTTGTCCGTACAAACAGTGGATGAAAGAGGCTCAGTGTGAGTGTTTGTGTGTGTTTGAGGTAAATATAGTAAACAAGACACTGCATCATCCACAAATGGTTTTATATCCTCCCTGGCATTCTAGATTTCTCTTGTTGCATGTTTTTTTTTTTTTTGTTTTTTTTTTTTGTTTTCTGTTTGCATTCAGCATGCTGAGTTCAGCTTGCATCCTATCAAGAAGTTCATGAACTGCAACATGTTTTTAGGGTATCATGTAGTCTCTTTCATCTATGCCTTCTTTCATGAATTTAGAAGAAATGTGACATGCTTGTGACAACTGTGTTCTACTTTTACTCATATTCAGCAGGTGATGCTTTTTATTAGCTCCACACACGAGCTGACGTTTGGGTGTTTGTGACATGAAGACGGAATGTGTTCTGATCGTTTCAGGACATTGCAAATGCAGATTTTTTTAATGGTCAATTTGATTTGGTCTTCTGACTGAAATGTACATTTTTCATGGTTCAGACTGGAGACAGAAGAGTCAGTTCTAGTCTCAAACCACCTCTCATTGCCTTGCTCATCACTTTAAACCCAAATGAGGTCATGTTTCTTCATTTTACATGTTGTAAGCTCACCATCATCTCCCAACTTCTTTTTCCATTATGACAATGGATTTCTCTGTTTATAACTTATATATGAAAAATTGCCTGACATTTTTGTAAAGGAAGCCAAAGGCTAAATGTTAACTCAGTCAGAAGAATATGTTCCCATGTTTACAAACATGTTTGCAATATATAAATTTATGACTCATAAAGATGCACAAAGTAGGGTTTAGAATGTTGCAGATATATGTGGCTCTGGATTTGTTGGTTGTTTTTTTTTTTTCTTTTTTTTTTTTTGCATAAACTGGCATTACACTGCTGTGTTATGTTTTTCTTATGGTGGGATATACATGCACCAAACCTACTTGGTTGGTTGTGGGTAAAACATAGTTAAGGTTAGGAGATACAATTTAAATATATAAAATATAATACCTGATTTAAAAGTAAAGCATTTACCTGTATTATTTATTTATTTGTTTATTTATTTTTCCTTCCTCATGCCCCACAACTGCTTTCTGTAACTTGGTATGCCAATAATAAATAAGTATCTGTTCTTAATTTTTTGCATCATAAAACAATGGTTAAATCAAAATAAGACTAATAAAGTTTAGCTTTTCAGAAACATACATATCTCAGTGTATTTTCAGTTCCACTGGAGATAATTATGATCTCATTTGTCTTGTTTTAGGACCTTGCTTGAATGCTTTGAACCACAAAATCTAAGGTTAAATCTGATGCAGTGTCCAACCTGAGCTGTTATAAAGTAATATTTTCAATTTCACATGAAATTTGTGTGCATGGAGAAGCCTGATGGAAGTTTAGTACTAGCTATTTTGTAACATTTTAACAAAAGACTACAAATTAAAAGATTATATCTATTATTGTTAAAGTTGCGTTATATCTGAATTTACTGCAATAAGGTGGTGAGTAAATCTCCTATTATCACAAACAACAATCTCAAAAACTGATGTGCTAGTATATTTGACTAATGCATACTTTGATAAAAACTTTTAGTTAAAAAAGAAAGAATATTCAGAATAGTTCAATTGATTCCCTGATTCCCTGATGTGATTTGACTTGAATTATCAAGTCAAATCACATCAGGGAATCAGAAATGAGAACATGTGTGTGTGATCATAAATCATGTTGGCAAAGCTTTTACCATGTCTCTTTAGTCCTAAACATTTCTTTTTCATTATAATTAAATACTTTATCTGTCTGTTGTTGCTCCAGAAATTAGATGATTTTGAAAGAAAAGAATAGAGAAATAACGATGTTAATAATCAGTTCATTTTTGATCAAAACAACATGCTGCATTTCAACATACCAGACAAATTTAATTAAATGGAAGAGAAATACAGTGATTTTATATTTCATCCATTAGTGGGCCACATGAATCTTTTAGTGTTGCCAGACAGAGTAAACTTGATTATCCACACTAAGTGCAAGTCGACTTCACTTAGAACCACCTGCCTAATACTGTGCTGCAAGTATGGCAGTGTTCCATTAAGTGTGTCCGAACAATTTGAGTTAAAAGCATGCATCACTGGAGAGTCTGTATAGCCAGCCTTTTATAGTTTTTTTATTCTTCTTTCTATCTATCTATCTATCTATCTATCTATCTATCTATCTATCTATCTATCTATCTATCTATCTATCTATCTATCTATCTATCTATCTATGTAGGGAGAGAGAGAATGAGTAACATTTTTCTAAGAAAAAAAATGCAAAAAAAATGCTAGATGTTTCTTTCATTTTTGGTTTGCATGCTTTAAGTTAATCATAAAGTAGATGTGCAGCAAAATATTAGTGGAGCCATTTTCTGGAGAATGATTTTCAGGTGAAAGTTACCCTGCTATGAATTGAATGTGTTAATATTTACAGCAGCTAAGCAACTTTTGCTTAATGACTTTTTCTAGTTTTAATGGCCATGCCCTGTTTACTCAGGCTATAACAGTTGAGGGGTAATAGACCACAGCAAAAATGATTGGATTCCAAAATGCCAGCTAAATGAAAGTGGTACTCAATAGACAAATACCCCCCTCAAATTTCAAGTTTATTATGTTGGGAAAAAGAAATGTGTAAATGAAGCAAAGATGATTTTTAACACCTTGTGTGAGATGGCTGATTATCAAGTAAAGAAAAAAAAAAACCCTTTTAGACCCTGTCTCGTAGATTTTATAGTTGCCACAAATACCATTTGGTGGTAAGAGGAAGTTTAGCATATTTTCCCACACATTACAGAAAATGTAAAATAACTGAATCTAAATTTAGGTCAAATCACAAGAACATGAAAATGATTCTAAAGCATCTTGGCAAACCTTGTAGCATTCAACTACTCCTATTTCTAGATTAAATTAAACTTACCTTTAATGATGCTGAATAAACATTGAGTAATTTTTAGTCAACATGTGGGTTATGGGTTGGAGGGTATACTAATCCACAGGTCAAGGTTTATTAATACTCAGTATCCACTTATCCTGCAAAATTGTCTGTTAATCAAACACCCAAACCTGGCCTTATAATGTAATGTCCTTTGCAGGATGTCTTATTGTATTTTGTTATTCTTCCCTCTTTGTTAACTGCAGTAATATGGCACCTGAACACATTCCGCAGCTGATCTCTGTGACTCATATTATGTTGGTCTGGGCTCACAACACCAACATGGAGACTGTAAAACTGAGTGAATATATGTATGTATGTATATGTATATATAAATATAAATATAAATATAAATATAAATATAAATATAAATATAAATATAAATATATTCACACATAATTAACTTATATACTTATACTAAGCCATATGAACCTTTGATATTGTCTATTATGCTTAACCAAAACTGGTCCAACAGACAGTTATGGGTTGACTTGTAAGTCTGTATCACTGCAACTCTTTGTCTGGGGACATGATTATCTTCTGGGTTTGGTATGTCTCATAACTCACTACGGAACAATCCGTAGTGACAAAATCAAAGGATTTCATAAAAAGTAAATAAATAAACATGTATTCGGTGAAGGAAAAGTTGGACTTCCTTTTGCTATTCACATATTTTTCATTTCATTTCTCTTTGATAACTTGGGAGTATTAATGGTGACATTTGTCTCTGGGATCACGCTGTGTGCATCTTTTTTCACACTGCAGGATTTTTCTTACTAAAGGTCAAAATAACTACTTCTCAGATTTGTGCATTGACCAAAAGAAAAAGAAGGGGAAAAACAACATATCCTTACATGTACTGGTGACAATGTTTGTGAGAAAGAGTGCTAAGAATAGAGAAATGAACAAAGAGGAGAGAAATGTGACAGTGCAGCAACTGTCCACACTAATCCCACCAGAGGGTGGACCGTGTTGAAGAGCATTATGTCTGATTGTGAAGAGAACACCAACCTGACACGTCATGGTGAGTAACTGTTGTCTGCTGAGCTCGATAAATACAGGAGCAGAAAATGAGTTCTAACAGATAAAGCCATTGAACTTGTTCTCTGCCTCTTCCACCATCTCTCTTTGTGGCTCGTCAGTGTCACACAGATGGCCTTATTTTATTTCTTTTTTTGTCAATACTACTAAAGAAAAGCATTCACATTGCTATAATTACATGTTCTGCTGGGAAACCTTGGGTCATGGCTTTGTGTGAGATGTTACTTAAAGGTTTACAGTACTGTGTAAAAGTCTTGAGCCACCTCATCACATTTATTTTTCACTTCCAATGAGACAAACATTGTTTTTTCACTCATTTTTAGTCCAGTTTTTTTGCCTAATAATTTTCAGACGACTTCTTTTGATTCATTTATTTTTTTGATCCACTTTTTAACAATGAACTGTCAATGATTCAAACATAAAAACTGAATCTTACTCTAAAGATGAACCAGTGTTGCGATATTGTGTAACGGGTCATTGTATAAAGAACTGTATTTTCCTGGGAATGTATTAGACCAGATTGATGTCTTAAGACCTTTATAATGTGGACTTTAAGGTAGTGTAAATGTACATGTAGTTTAATAATTACTGTATGACAGCAAGGGCGGACTGAGACAAAAAACTTGGCCCGGTTATTTTGGCCCTGACTAACTTATGTATGATCATGCACACCAAAAATCTTAAAAGTGAATATCAACTCTGCCACTCATTAAAACCAGTAAAGCCAGGCAGAGAGTTAGCAGGTCATACTTTAAAATACTTCCAAAGAATAGCGGTAATAATAAAAAAAAAATCAATACTTCTAGACTGCTCCCAGACAAAGTGTAGAAACAGTGTCTCTACCTGCTGCTTGTTCTCTTCTTCCTCACTGACTCTTCTCTTCTGAAGTTTTAATAAATGATTGAATTGGGAATTTTTAAACAATGATGCTGTCATTGGATTCTCTAATGAAAAGAGCTGCATCAGTATTAAAATATGGAAAAAATGTAAAGTGTTTTATTTCTGCATAGAAGCTGCCTCTACCACATTTTGACCCAGAACTACCCACATCTAAAACAAAATGCTGAGTCATTGTTAATGTTGATAAATGATAGATAAAAATCATGTTATCACTTCCAGTAAGGTGATTTAGTTCAGAGAGAAATAAACTGAAATTTAAGATCTGATGTTTTAACCAGTGAACACAGCCAGTTAAGAAGCTGTTCTCCAGGTGGAGACACTGATGTCATCAACTAATTCCATGACTGCAAATAGATAAACAAATGTCAAATTAAAACAGCTGTTTTTTTGATGTGCTTTCATCACTTCATCATAACTTTGTAAACTGCCAGCGTATTCACTGCTAACTGGCTCATATAGATCAGACTTACTGGGTTTATTGGGTTTTTATTCAGAACAGAAGCTCAGTGGTTTTGAAGCAGTGCAGCTTATCACAGCTTCTGCCATGATAGTTAAGGTAAATGACGTCCTGATGACGTCCTTAGAGAACCCCCAAAAAGGGTTTAAAGTATCTGATTGGTTCGGCCTGGTGTAAATTAAGAGAAGAACCAATGGGGCACAGATCAGTGTGTTTCATGTGCCAGTGGTCGGGAAGAGAAGCCCTGGACTGACTATATGGATAAATGAATTTCTCAGACACAGGGACCAAAGTGAAATGGGGTGATGTTTAAACATTTGAGCAGACCTGCCCTGTGTTAGCTGGGCTGCCGATCTACTGAGTTTTATAGACCAGTCAGAACAGTAAATAAAATGCATCAGCCAGAGTACACATCGGCCCACTGGGACAATACCTGGTATGCCCGATGTCCAGTCCTTCCCTGTATTACAGCAGATTCTTCCTCTGTTCTTTAATTCTGTAATTATAACTTGATCCAAATGACAAAATTATTTTGTCTTCTTGCAAGTAGCTTCAGTGTAGTCTTTCCAGGATAACAGATGGTCTATCATTACACCTGCCTGGTTCTTATTATGAATAATTATGGGGATTTCTTTTAAAGTCCAGTGGTGAACCAAATACAATATCCTCATTGTTCTATAGAACATTATCATTCCACCTAACTATTTTGTTTCATGTTGTTGCAGCTCAAATTTTACTCAAGTAGGTGTAAAATTGTGACTAGGCATTTTACAGAACTACATTGTACCTTGTTATTTTTTGTCTTTTTTTTTTTTTGTAAGTGGCACCCTGATTCTCCAAAGACACTGCTGGTTAATTTACCTCAATTAAAAGAATAGGCTATAATTAATTGTCAGTACTATTCAGTAGAGCTACATAGAGTCCTCAATTCATTTAAAGATTAAATGTTTATCATTTAGATTATCTTAATTACAAAGTGAGGGGGGAAAGTGATCTTTGTTGATATTAAATCTGAAAATGGTAACTTAAATTCTTTTCTACTTACAAGCCCTGCCTATACAGCTTACTAAATTCCACAAAGAGAGGAAATTCAAAAGAGCATGGAATTGCTGGCTCATATAATTTATGTTTCTTGTGGGAATAAATGGTCTCCCGTTCACATTGCTGTGTAGGAAACCATCTTTCTCTTCATTGTGAATGTAGCTCAAGTGTTCCTGAATATAAGGCCTATTGTTAATTATTCTGCAAAAAAACCTGCAGTGAGACTAAAATCATTTGAATGGAAATTACAGAAGCAATGCTTGGCAATATGAAAATCAAACTTTAATTAGGTCTTATTTAGAAAACATCTAAAACATTCCAATAAAAGGCAGTAATGCTACTACACATTCTTATGCAGCACTTCAGAAAAATATCTGCTTGTGCAATACTGTGGGTCAAAAGGAAGCAATGCAAAGGCATTTCAATTTTCAGTTAAACTACACTGTGTAGACAGTTTTGAAGCTCTGTGCTGGATGGTTTCCTGGTAAACCAAAGAAGTTTCCATCAGCTTCGAAATCCAAGAGATTGTAGAACTTGGATCATATGTGGAGGACCTGGCTGAATTCCTGACCCCTGTATAAGACGGTGTACAAAGCACAATTCTTAACATGTACCATACCAGAATGATGGGGACTAATTCTGCTAAAATCCTTAACCAATAATTGGCATCCAAACAAAATCAACTCAGAACCATAAAAGCTTCACAGAATTATAAAGTATGATTTTTCTTTTGCTTTTCTTGTGGTCTAAAGTAATTCTCCAGCGGGATTAGTTAAAAGTCACCTGCCAAGGTCCAGTTTGTTTTCATGAAGATTTTTTTTTTTTTAATTATTTTATGATCAAGTGAGAACTTCTTTCAATCTTCTACCTTTGATTTTATTTGAATCTGGATCATCATTTGTGTTTCTAAGTTGAATTAGGCTGCTAGCCCTTGTTTCTACAGACTCTCTTTGACAGAGACCATCAAAAGCAGGCAACTGATTTCCAACAGCCCTGAAAAATAAATTAATGCCTCTGTTGTAAAAACATTGCTCCCACCAACCCCTGATGTTCTCTGAACGTACCTTGTGGGACAGTACTGCCCACATTAACAAACACTAATCTATAGTTAGGCCCAGAAACACCGTATTGACTTTGAAAGAAACGAAGACGCGTGCAAAAACAAACAAACTAAAAAAAAAAAAATCAACTTACTCTTTTACCATAAACATCACCAAACACTGGGTTTACTCCTTTGTGATTGATTTACTGCAGCTGTCTACTGTTGTTGCTTGTTTTGGGGTCTTTCTGCCCACCCCCTCTCTGAAATTCATGAGATCTGAAAAGTTTTAAAAACTCCTGGGTCTCTTTCACAGCATGTTTTGGTACGGTCTATATCTGTATTGTGACGTGACATCCAATCAACTTTGCTGACTCTGAGCAGAAAATAGATCCCTATAACTTCAGATTTCATCAGACTGCTTCTACCTACTGTCACATCATCAATAAACACCAGAGACCCAAGTCTACATACCCATGCCATCTAACTGCCTCCATGATGCCTTAATGGAGCACTAGCTGTTCTAAGCCTACT
Source organism: Melanotaenia boesemani (assembly GCF_017639745.1). Lineage (NCBI taxonomy): Eukaryota > Metazoa > Chordata > Actinopteri > Atheriniformes > Melanotaeniidae > Melanotaenia > Melanotaenia boesemani. The sequence goes on along the minus strand of NC_055700.1, from coordinate 21,955,824 downwards.
CCATACTTTCTTCTTCCCATGATTCTGGTACAGGTTGACTTTAGTTACATCAGTCCAAAGAATGCTGTTCCAGAACTGAGTCGGTTTCTTAAGATGTTTTTTTTTTTTTTTTTTTTTTTTTTAGTAAAGTCTGATCTGGAATTTCTATTCTTGAGGCTGATAATGGTTTGCACCTTGTGGTGAACCCTTTGCATTTGCTCTCATGAAGATTTCTCTTCATGGTAGATTTATAAACTGGTTCACCTACCTACCTACTTCTGGAGAGTATCTTCTCTTGGGTGGATGTTGTAAAGGGTTTTTTTATCACTATGGAAAGGATCCTGCCAACATTCACCTCTATTCTCTTCCATGGACATTCAGACCTTTTTGAGTTCCCTACCTTACCAGTGCACTCTTTTTCTCTCAGAATGTACCAAACTGTTAATTTAGTCATTCCTAATATTGATTGATGATGGATGCATGAGGCAATAGCCCTTGAAGCCCATGAAACAGCTTTAAAGTTATGTCCAATTACGACTGTTCCCTTGAAAAAAAGGAAGCTCCACATTGAAGAGCTATAATTTCTAAATATTTCCTCCCATTTGGATGTCAATCCCCTCAAATAAAAGCTGAGCGTTTGAGTCCATATTGAATAGATAACAATATCCTGAATATGTTTTGGTAAACAGCTAAAATTTCAAAACTTGTGTCAGTGTCCAAATGGACCTGACAGTACATACAGTAGTATGCATGCAGCATGTTTTAGTTATGTACTTTTGGTCCTCAATAATGATTGCCACAAGGGAGGCAGAGTTTTACCAAATGAGGTGAATGTTCTTGTGTTAAAGTTCAACCTCTACCTTACTAGTACCTTTAGCCAATAAAAGCACTGGCCAGTGCTTGTAACTATGAGAAGAGGCAGCCCTTGGCATAGGTCATATAGGTGGTCACCCATAAAAAAAAAAAAAAAAAAAAAAAAAAAAAAAAGGAAAAAAAAAATGTCCCCCACGCCTTGTTCTGTGTCATCATTTGATTGACCTGGCTGGAACCTGTCATGCTTTGTGTGCTACGAGAGTGGGGGAGGGACGAATCATGGTGTGGAACATCTGCGGTAGCGGTTGATGCCTTTTTAACTTTTATTCTGTACCAGGTAGAAGCTGCTGGCTAAGCTGAAATGAAGCAGTTTCCACATGATGATGCTGTAGATCACTGGTCCCAAAGTTGAGGCCTGCGTGGCAACTGAAGCTCGTGGCATGATATTTTGTGGTCCCCTACTTGTCATCAAAGTTTAGGGTGAGTGCATTTTTCTTAAATGCACTTTTTTACCCAATCATTGCGTGTGCCATGTTGTCACTAATCAAACATAGCTTTACAGTCACATGACTGCAGCACATAAACCATGGTGGCATAGCAGCACAAACTCACTCCTCATCTTGCAGACAGGGAATGAAACACAAATGAAAACTATCAGAGCAGTTGTCTGTGATGCTAAAACTGAGCAGGATGGACCCAAAATAAGCTTCTCTCACTGAGATGATGCCAAATTCAGATTTTTAAAATAGCGTCAGAAATTACTTTGTTTTTGCACACTTAATGGTAAACATTGCAAATAAGGCTTGAAAACTGTCAGAATCTTCATAAAAAAAGCAGGATAAAGTTTTTTGTGTATATTTAGGGCCCAATATAAATAATGAGCTTGGTGGAATAACAGACTTTCCAAGAGTTTCCAGGAGCTTTCCAGGAAATTCATGCGGACCATATGTCTTTTTGGAAGCACATGAAAAGCTATTAATCACCATGAACTTTGATAAGTCAAATTACAGGTCCAATGTTACATGTGCATCATCGATCCAAACTGAATGTCAACTGCTTCCTCCCTCAAGCCAAATGTGGCTCAGCAACAAACACAGCATCCTTCCTCATTCATTACGATAACTGGAGACTTCAGTGGCTTCCTCTCTGCAACATTACCAACGTTCCAACAATTTGTCAACTGCAGAAAAAATAAGTTACTTATTTTATACAAATGTTAAAAATACATACAGCTCTTCTGCCCTGTCTCCTTTAGGAAAATCAGACCATAATCTGCTTTCTCTCACCTCCACCTACAAATCCATCGTTCAGCAGCAACCAGTCATCACACAGACTGTTAAAACCTGGTCTAATGAAGCTGAAGATGCTCTGAGAGGGTGCTTTGAGGCCACAGACTGGAATCTCCTCTGTGAACCACATGAAGATGACATCAGTGCTATGACTGAGTATGTGACAGATTATGTCAATTTCTGTGTGGATCATCCCAACAAAACAGCGAGATGCTTTCCCAATAACAAGCCAGAAATCATCAGTGACCTGCTAATGATAAAAAAGAAAGCATTCAGGAAGTGAGACAGGGAGTTATTGAAGACAACACAAAAGAAACACATACACAAAAAAAAACAAAAAAACAAACAAAAACATTCAAGTGTAAGGAGGACTACAGGAAAAGGTTAGAAAACCAGTGCCAATAGAACAACGTGACAAATGTTTGGTCAGAAATGAAAAAAAATGACCAGTTTCAAATTAAAGGAACAGAGCAAATGAGCGAAACATGTTAAACAGTTAAAAACAAAATAAAACAGCAGTGACAAAAAAATAAATAAAAATAAAAATAATGCCACATAATTAATAAGCCTTAAGCCCCCTTCCCCCTACCAACTTCAAGCATTGACATATACACACTGACACACAGATACAAATAAATAACTGAATCAGTTAAAACCTTTATTAAAAAGGTAAGTCTTACATTCTAAAAATATTACCTCTCCCATCTGCTTCCAGCTCCCCAGGACAGCTGTTCCATAAAAGAGGACCGTAGTAACTGAATGATGCTTCTCCTTAAGTCTTGGCTCAACTTTAAGAATAAATAAAATATTAGTCACTGAGGACCTGAGGGCTCTGGGAGGTTCATAAACTAAAAGCAAGGCAGATAAATAATTTGGGCTAAAACCATTAAGAGCTTTAAAAACTAATATAAAACAACTTTAAAATAAATAGAAAAGCACACAGGAATCAGATTTTAAAACTGGTGTAATATGAGCCCTCCTTATAATCCTTATGAACACAGGGGTAGTTGAATTTTGTAATAGCTGTAAAAGATTCTTTTTAGGAAGACCAGAAAGAAAAGCATTACAGTTGTTGATTCTGCAGAAATTAAAAATATGGATCAATATCTCTACATTGGCTTGTGCGAGGAACTGTCTCGCTCTGGAATAATTCTTTAGTTGAAAGAATCTTTTGCGGGATTAAAAGAAAGTGATTTTGAGAGTCATGGATCCTACAAGAACTATCACGTTTCATGGAGTCAATAAGGGAGTGTAGCAATGCTGCGAGAGCTAGGTTGCAACTCGTGACGCCAAGGAGGATGCTGCTGCAATCCCAGAAGGAGAAAATGTGTGTTTTCATGGCAACTCACCCAGTGGTGGAAACTCACGGTCATCCAGAATATCCAGGTGATTGGCGGGAGCAGTACAAAGACGAAGGAGGTGTGGGTTTAAAAGTCAAGGGCTGTGCAGCTACAGAGTGTCCTCAAATGACCAGCCTCCAATACAATATAGATGTTTCAGACACACTGTGTGTTCCCTTCCCGGAGCCGAGATTCAGCCAATGGGCACCATCTGACATCAGGAAAAAGATGATGCAGAACCGCTAAATAAAAAGCACCCAAAAAAGAAGAAGACACAGATGAAGAAGAAAGAGAAGTTGAGAGAAACTGCTTCTTCTTCGTGGCTTTCTTCTGGTGTTTTTTGGACAGTTCTAAACAATTTCACAGTGGTGCATTACCGCAACCAACCGGGTTCAAAACACAGAAGTGACCTCTGAACTTGGCACTGCCTACTTGTGGATGAAAATAACTCATTATAAAGAGATGACTGAGGCACTCAAGGGGATGAAAAATAAAAGCCTTAATTAAATCATGGCTAATCTAGTTTTAAAAAAAAAAAAAAAAAAAAAAAAAAAAAAAAAAAAAAACACACAGATTAAAAATTATACATGCCTACGAGTTTCAGTCAACAAGGCTTTCGTCAGAGCAAGTGGCAAAATGATTGTCAAACAATTAATTTCTTATATATCTAGAGAAAATCAGCAGCAGCTGCTCTGTGTGGGCAGATAGAGGGTCACATGTTATAATTGACCTGCCAATGATAAACAGAGTTAGATAATCTATAGAAATAGGTTAACATAGCATAATACACAAATATCTAAAAGAGATATATATATATATTCATTCTTATGCATAAGTATAATGATTAGCTCCTGAAGACCCAGACGTTCAGCCACATACAAATCTTAGGTTTTAACAGGATAAGGTTTATTGCAGAAAATTTTATTTGGTTGTGGAAAAGTAGATGAGTCCAACAGGCGTGCTGCGCCAGAAGCTGCAAAGAAGTCCAATATCCAAAAAGACGTGGTCATGGGCAGGCAAGGGTCATACACAGAGGAGTGAAGCAGACTACTTATCCAGAGAGAGTGGGGATCACAAAAAGTCCAGGCAGGGTTCGATATCCGGGTTGACACTTGGCAGGAAACATCCGACATGGGTTAGGCAAGAGAAACCCAGGAAACAAGCATAATCAAATACAGGGGGTCCGAAAACAACAAGAAGTACTCTGGATCTGAACAAGGTTAGTAAGTTGACCATCTGGCAGGGAAGCACAGACTGGAGAGTGTTTAAGTAGGGCGGGGAGCAGGTGAGGAGTGAGCAATCAGGGCAGGTGGAGCAGATGAGTTTGATTGCAGAGCTGCACAGCAGTGCAGCAAACATGACACATAAGTCTAAATGGATATTGTTCTTTATTCCTTACTTCCACAAAGTAGTAAGTTAAATCACAAGACCATTATCCAAAAAATAAAACATTACAAAAAAGGAGAGGAATCCAGTTCCCCATTCAAACCTGGGTATTGTGTAGCTTTTAATGTATAGATCCAGACTGAGTCTCTCTGCAGGAGTGTTTTCTGCCTGTCTCTACCTGTAAAGGAATTTTTTATATGCTCTATACGTGTAATCTTTAATGATTCGCTATTGCCGTGGTCAGCTTCTTGGTAGTGTACCACCATAGGATATTGTGGATTCCCCGTTCTTATTGCATATTTATGTTCCACCAGCCTTACTTTTAACTTGCGCTTTGTTCTTCCAATATAGAAACAACCACAGGGACATTCTAATCTATAAACTACATATGAAGTATTAAAATAGATAAATGATTTTATGTCATATTTATGACCGGATGACCCATCAGTAAAGTAATTAATCATATTGTTACAGTAGTTACAGTGTCCGCACTTTTCTGATAGAAAGCCAGGTTTTCTGGTGACTTTTAACTAATTCATCATTTAAGTTTGTGGTTTTCCTAAGCTAATCATCGGAGAGTCCGGAAGAGCTTGCCTGAGGACACTATCGCTCTTCAGTATGTTCCAGTTTCTTTGAAACGATTTGTTTAATTTGATGTATTGTGTTACAAAGTACACTTAGTTAGAATTTGGTTGATCTTTCTGTTTTGGGCCCAGTAGCTGTTATATAGGGATACATTTAGCTCTATCTAATGCTTTGCAAATAGTTTGTTGTTTATAACCTCTCTTTATGAATCTCTGGCTCATGTCTTGTGCATTGCTAAAAAAAAGTCTTCTGTATCTGAGATACGTTTAGTCCTCTGAAATTGACCAAATGGGATATTTTCTATTAGCCAGGGAGGATGGAAGCTATCGGCCCTAAGGATTGTATTGTGATTTGCCAGTTTCCTAAATATAGATCGCCATTGATTAGATTTTGAGATCTAAGAAATTATTTTCAGATGAAAAGAACTCTCTGGCATCTGTTCAGGGTGTCTCTTTTCCAAATTTGTATGATAATGCCTCTAATCCGTCTTGGTGATCATCCATCTTTCTCTTTTACGTAAAAAAGTTGGTCTGCTTTGTATGTCACTTTCTAATAGAAGGTCTTAAGGGTATGATTACATACATTTGGTGTGAAAGTGGACTTGGTGTTCTTATATGAGATCTAGCTGCAACTTGGCTGGGAGTAGTATGGTACCAAACTTTCAGATGAAGATTGAAAGATGGATAATAACCTGACATAAGAAGAAACAGAGGCATTAAAATGGTTGTCAACTAACGAAAATATTGTTATTAATGGACGATTCTTCAGATAATTCTACACAACACTGAGAGGCTTCATCAAGTTCCCTGCATGAGAGAAAACCACAGGAGATCATTCCTGCTAGCAGTCATCACCCCCCGAAACAAGACATTACCCAATACAACATTATAATTTCTCTCTTAGATTATTTAAGTGTTTTTAACTTTCTGAATATACAGATGGCAAGAGACTGTCTTACACATCGAGACAGCTTTGTTGCCTTCACCACCCGCTCGTTCATCCACAACAACAAAAACATGAACACAGCTAAATGTTCTACTTCCTGTCTGAGCATAGAAGCTGCAAAAGCTGACCACAAAATCTAATTTTAATCATTTCACTGGGATAAAATTATTACAAACATTCATTCCAAAAATTATAACCACCTGGAATGCACAATCCTGTATTGCAGCTACTTGAAACCTCTAATGAAAGATACTGTTTTAAAGAGCAAATTGAGCCGTCCATTATGTTTAACAGCTTGTGCAATCAGCCCCACTGACTCCAGAGATTAGCCTCCAGGTCTTTTTTTTTTTTTTGCTTTTCATTCTTCAGAAATAATGCAAATAAAAACTCCCTGATAACTGTTTTTCAGTTTTTATATACTGTGATTTGTCCAAGTTGAAACGTGCTAGAGGACCTTCTTCTTTTAGCTTTTTGCTAAATTTATCTCAGTCTGCTTGTGCAATCTCAGAGCATCATCATAACATGAGCATCCAGGATATGTTCCTGCAGCCATGCCTCGGTGAAACACACAATTCAGCATTTTTGTTTTGCTTCTGTGTCCTTGTGACGCTTCAAGCTTGTCTGTTTTGTTAGCTAATAATGTCACATTTACCATTGGAGTAGTTAGAAGAAATAATTTAAATTTCTATTGCTTTCTACTGCCCTGCTTCCTCTGCATTTCTTCTTAAACTTGTTTGGAATATTCATCCTAAGAGGTCTTACAAAGAGTCCAATTTACAAGGAGATATAACTTAAGCAGCACTGCCTGCAAACTTTCTTGAAAATAAATAAATATATACATATTTTTTTCTAAGAAAGAAGACAAAGGTATTTAACAACATCAAACAGTAGTTTAATAATAATAATAATAATAATAATAATACATTTTATTTTAAAAAAAAGCGCCTTATCAAAGCACCCAAGGACACTGTACAAACATAAGACACTAAAAGTAAGCAAAACATTAAAAGCACAAAACAGAATAAGTGATAGAGGAAGGAAACACTGTGGAAAGATGTATATGGACTTAGGAGGGATAAGACTGTCTGAACAGATGAGTTTTAAGTCTGGATTTGAAGAGAAGGACGGAGTCCACTGTACGGAGATCAGGAGGGAGGGAATTCCAGAGATGAGGAGCCGAGCGACTAAACGCCCTGCTCCCCATTGTTGCCAGACGTGCCGGGGGAACGGAAAGCTGATGGGTATGGGAGGAACGCAGTGTGCGGGAAGGGGTGTGTGGATGAAGGAGATCAGAGATGTAAGATGGAGCCATGTTATGGAGTGCCTTAAAAGTGATGATCAGTATTTTGTAGATGATCCTTTGTTTGATGGGGAGCCAGTGGAGTTGTTGCAAGATGGGAGTGATATGATGAGCAATGGGGGTCCGAGTGATAACACGTGCGGCAGAGTTTTGGAGGAGCTGCAGCTTCTGGAGGGACTTATTGGGGAGGCCATAAAGAAGTGAATTGCAGTAGTCAATGCGGGATGTGATCAGGCTGTGAACAAGAATGGCAGTAGTTTGGGAAGTGAGGGAAGGACGGAGACGAGAAATATTACGTAGGTGGAAATAGGCGGACCGGGTGATGTTATTAATGTGAGACTGGAAGGACAATGTGCTGTCGAGGATGACACCCAAGCTCTTAACCTTAGGGGAGGGGAGGACAGTTGAGTTATCAAGAGTAATGAAACATTTATTGGCTTTGGATAGGGTGTGAGGTGTGCCTACCAAGAGGACTTCCGTTTTAGAGCTGTTTAGTTTTAGAAAGTTGGATGAGAACCAAGACTGGATTTCTTCAAGACAGAGGGTGAGGGCAGTTGGCGGGAGCGAGGCAGATGGTTGAGTTGAGAGGTAGAGCTGGGTGTCGTCCGCGTAGCAGTGGAAATTGATATTATATTTTCGAAGGATGTGGCCGAGTGGGAGTATGTAGATGATAAAAAGGAGGGGGCCCAGTACAGAACCTTGGGGCACTCCAGCGGAAACGGGGTAGGAAATAGATTTATGAGATTTGAGTTGTATGAACTGTGTTCGATCAGAGAGATATGAAGTAAACCAGGCTATTGGGGTGTGAGTGATGCCAAGAAATGAGAGTCGACTTAGAAGAGTAGCGTGAGAAATGGTATCAAAGGCTGCTGTGAGGTCCAGGAGAATGAGGATGGAAAGCAGTCCAGAGTCGGAAGCCATGAGTAGGTCATCAGAAATTTTGATAAGTGCAGTCTCGGTGCTGTGGAGGGGACGGAAGCCAGATTGAAACTGCTCATAAATATTGTTGGACAGCAGATGATTATGAAGTTGAGAGGCAACAGATTTTTCTAAAATTTTGGAAATGAAGGGGAGATTGGATATGGGACGAAGGTTGATGAAGTTGGTTGGGTCCAGGCCAGGTTTCTTCAAAATGGGCGTGACTGAGGCAGATTTGAGTGAAGAAGGGACCAAACCAGAACTCAATGAAGAATGGATGATTTTGGTAATGAGAGGCGCAAGTGAGGAGCAGCAGGATTTAACCAGGATGGAGGGGAGTGGATCAAGGTGACATGTGGAAGGTTTGGATTTATGGATAATGTCAGAGATGGTTTGGATTGAGGGAAGGTCAAAACTAGAAAAAGTGGTTGTAAGAGATGGGAAGGAGGTAGTGGGGTCACCTCCAGCGACTGCAGCTCCAGTTGAAGTGAGGTGTGTATGGATATCTGTGATTTTGGAAATGAAAAAAGACATGAGTTTGTTGCAGAAATCGTGAGATTGCATATGGTGGGGAAGAGAATCAGGAGGTTTAGTGATGGAAGTGAGAAGAGAGAAGAGGGTTTTAGAGTTATGACTGTTTGAATGGATTAAATTGGAGTAGTATGCAGATTTGGCTGAGTAGAGAGCGGCCTTGTACACAGTGATGTGGTCCTTGTACATATTATTATGAATAGTGAGTCCAGTTTTGTTGGCAAGGCGTTCCAGCTGACGGCCGCGGGATTTCAGTTGACGTAGGGCAGGAGTAAACCAGGGTGCTGAGCGGGTGAAGGAGACTGATCTAGATCGCAGAGGAGCATGGATGTCCAGGAGAGTGTGAAGACTTTTGTCATAAAAAGAAACCAGGTCATCAGGTGAGCAACAGGAAGATACACTGGGAAAATTATTGATATCAGATGTGAAAGTTTCGATGTTTATGTCCTTTATATTACGAAAGGAGATGATGCGAGGGAGTATAATTTTAGACAGCTGCACCTTGATGTTAAAAGTAACGAGCTGGTGATCAGAAAAAGCAACAGAATGAGATTTACAACCAGTAGGGGCGATACCAGAGCAGCAGACTAAATCCAAAATATGTTTTTTACAGTGGGTTGGAAAATTAATGTATTGATGAAGACCAAAGCTGTCCAGGCAGGACGAGAAGTCCCTGGAAAGAGGAGCACTGTCATTGTCCAAATGAATATTGAAGTCACCTAGAATGATCAAGTTGTGGGAGAGGGAAGAAAGATGGGTGAGGAGGAGGGGGAAATCATTCAAAAAATCCTTGTTATATTTTGGAGGACGGTAGACGGTGGTAACAACTGTGGGAGAGGGACCGGGCAGCAGTGATGCAGAATACTCAAAGGAGGAGAAGACCGGAGCAGCAGGAATCGGCACAACTTTCCAGCTCTCACGATGGAGCAATGCAAGACCTCCACCGCGTCCAGAAGCACGAGGCAGGCAAACGTAAACAAAGCCCGGCGGGACGGACTCATTTAGAGAAATAAAATCATCAGGCAGCTGCCAAGTCTCTGTCAGGCATAAAAAGTCAAGATTATGATCTACAATAAGATCTCTTATTAAAAGGCCCTTATTGTTGAGAGAGCATATGTTCAGAAGACCAAAGATGGCAATCGCGTGGCTGCTTTTGCAGGCAGAGTTACCTGCCCTTGGCAAACTAGCCAGGGTGGCGCAGTTAGCATCCCGGCGAATGATCGGAGAGCGTCGGCGTGAGGTGAGTAAGGTCGGTATTGAGGACCCGGAGATGTTGTAAAACTGCTTGCCACGCGATCCACGGTGGACGTACCTCCGGCAGGGCTGGAAGAAGATCTCCGGAGGAATGGGGAGACCAGAAGGAGGCTGGAAAACGTCGACATGGCGTCGGAGCTTCAGAAGTTCAGCAACTGAGTACTGGAACAGGGCGTCAGCTTGGAGTTGGACAAGTGACAGCAGGAGCCAGCCAGCTGCAAACCACAGCAACACACGGAGAATCCACGTCATCCTTCTCGGGAGTGAGGCTGGAAAGCCAGGGATCCGCGGGTAAGCTGTAGATCAGTGGGCTGTTTGACAGGTCAGCAGTTTGACAGGTGGGCAGCTGACAATAGAACGCCGTCGCTGTCAAGAGAAGGCGTTGAGGCTACTGGCCAGGTATACAGCAGGTGATGTTTCAATTTTTTTTTTTTTTTTGTTTTTTGCCGGTGAGCAGCGGCGACAGCTACGCCAGCGTTCACTCAGACCGGAACTTAGTCAATATAAGTCAAATTTCCCATTTCGATTTGATTTAATTGATTCAATTTGGGTTCCACCAACTAATATAAAACGACTGTGATTTATAACGAAATGCTGAAAACACTATGTGAGAGTTTCTGCAGTACAGAATCAGCTTGAGCTGAACTAATGCTGACTGATACAGATGCAATTCAATTATCAATTGTGATTATGCTGTAGTGTTTGACATAATTAATGATATTTTCTAGCTGAATGCACGTGAGAGGATTCTGCAATAATTGCTTTAAAGAGGGGTGTCTTTACTTTATTGCACTGCTTTATTTTTGCAATCAACAAGGCTCTCAACAAAAAACAGACTACCTTACATCATAAAATCTTGAATAGTAAAGATTACTTTTAAATAAACAGTATTGAAAATATATCATCATTCAAACTAAAAGACTATTTTAATTGCTGCTATATAACTGACTTACAGTGTATACTGCACAGATTCTCAAAATGCTCACCAAAGACTGAAGGCACTTCCTAAAAATCCCCTACAGTTCATATTATTTCACATGTGTATACATTCATGTGCACCAGGAAAACGTTTAACCCAAGTGCAGGATCGCATAAATGTCACAGTCTCAATAATGATCCGACAGGATTAATGTTGTTATCACAGGTAATAAAGAAAAATGTCATTGCAGTACTTCAGCTGCACTCAGGAAATCTAACAGCCAACTCAATCACTGATTAAAAAAAGCTGTAAGTCAACACAAAAATGGCAATTGTAAACGTTCACCTACTTCTAAACCAACACTAGCTTAAAGAGAAACTTTGAAAGTATAGGAAATACACAGGAAAGTAAGGTTTAACTACTTCAGAAAAAGTAAAACCATTTTCAGAAATGAAATACATGGCATTGAGGTCCTTATTAATCCGCTAGAAGCAGCATTCAGTTATTCAAACATAATTCAGTTTTATAATAATGTCCCCCATTCATACAAAACATAACAGCGGTTCACAGGAGCAGCTGAAAATCTCTTTTTTAATTATTATTTTTATGTTTTTTATAGGTCTAAGTTTACTTAGTAGTCAGTGTTATACTTCTAATGATCCAGTTGTGTAACAGGGTGATTGTCACAATGCAAAATCATCCAAGCCACTGGCCAGCTTCACTAACGTCTCATAGCTGAACTGCATGTTTGTGTAACTGAATGATCCAAAAGTGTGTCACAGTCATACTTGAAAACACATTATCCTTCACTTCTCCTGACGTTACCATCACCATAGTAACAGCTATTTGTCAGTGGAGTGTAAAATCTGATACAATCAGTTTTCTTGTAAAAATATGTCATGCCATAAAAATTCATATTAAATTAAAAGGTACTGTAAGGCAGTGGAATGAGCATAAAGAGTAAAACCTTTAGCTGCAGCTCAGAAGTTTATTCTATTTTTTTTTTTTTTTTTTTTTTTTTATGTTCCTCCAGCTCAGGTATGTGGAGAAAATGAATTGGTGCTGCCACAAATTAATGTAGGTAATTCCAAAAAAGGGAAATGTGGAGAATGTTGTGATCTATTCCCACAGTCTGATTCCTATGAATAACATAAGTCAATTTAACCCAAGTGGTGTTAGGTGTGTGTGTGTGTGTGTGTGTGTGTGTGTGTGTGTCTGCTTGCCCTACCTCTTAATGTAACTTCAGCAGTTCAGAATTATTAAAATGTTATTAGAGCTGTCAGATGATTAAAAATTTAATCAGATTAATGGCAGCTTACAAATTAATCATGATTAATCACCATTCCCAACTATGACTGAAATTTGCCCATTTTTACTGCATTGTATCAACAGAAAGAGCCCATGATTACAAATATTAAATGATAACTGACCCTCACTTATTGACCCTTGGACATCACACAGATGCCCAAGGCTCATTAAATGCAGCATGTAATGTACTTCTTTATGTTGTTCTGAATCATCATGTTCTGGATCATAATGCAGAATTCATACAGTATCGTCTCGCCAGCCATCTCCATGGTGACAATATCTGTCATAAAACCACCAGATGTGACAACTGAAGATAAACTGACAATATTGATGAAGAAACTAGATAAAACTGATTATCTAGATAAAAAACATAAAAATAATTTTATCATTTCATCATTGAAGTATAAGTGTTTGTGCATAAGTGATAAAAGTCCCACAGCAGCAACGTACAACAGATTGTTTTACAAGTTTTTCTTCACTTTTGTTTTACATTAGATTATCACTTTAGTTGTAATAATCAGTTCAACATTTCATAAAATGTAGACCAAAAGAAAAGATCTTATTTGTGCCCCATTTTTCCTGGCCAGTGCCCACACCTGGCCCCCCATAAAACTTTTCTAGAGCCGCCCCTTCTTAGCTGAAGCATAAACCCTGTCTAGTACAAGCCTACTGTGTTTGAGAAGTATCCTGCCATTTGGGATAAAAATGTGCCAGTGTGAACCATGAAGCGTTTGTTTCCTTCTCAGTTGAACCATAAACAAACGCTACAAGAGAGAAAAGCCGATCAGCTGATCACTGACAGCCATCATGATTCACGGAACAACATGAGACGAAGAGGAGGAGCAGACACAGAGATGACCTGAGAGCCACTTGACCAGCCATGTTTGTGCACAATGTAGGAAAAGTTTCAAATAAAAAATGCAGGAAAAGTTTTTTAAAAAAATACAGGAAAAGTGCAGATGTGGAACCCATTCAGCATGAAACGTGTGTGTAAAAACACCCTCATCCATCACGGGGGGCCACGCCCATGTGTGGGCCACTCAATGTTATTTTTATTCTCAAATGCATCCAAATAAAACCAGCCAACTCATCTTGTTCCATCTTGCTTCTCCACATCCCGCCGCCATAACAGAGAAATGACTGGTGTATTGCGCTTGTCATGCTGTGCATTTGTTAATTGCATGAACTTTCTAAAAGAGGCTTCAGCAGTTACAGTTACTATTCAAGAAATTTGCAAAAGGAAGTGAAGCTATGACAAAACTTTGCTAGCGAAGTGGTCAGGCCAATTTAAATCACTTAGATGTGATATTATTATTAAGACTTATAAAAGCTTTAAAAATGTCTTTAGATGATCAATAAAGAAAAAAAAACATAGAAATAACAAAACCTATGTTGAATCTAAAGATTATCATACCAAGCTGTAGTTTTTTATCATGAAGGCTTTCTTTTATTTAGTGTGTGGCATGGATTTTAGGCCTTCATTTTATGAAGTAGCTAATAAATGGTCTTTCTTACGGTAAGCAGTTATAGCTAGGTTTATATATCCAAATATTAAACAAAAAATAATACTGGAAGAAAAAGTACGCTAACAACTAAGAAATATGAACACAAGATAAAAAAATGGAAAATGTTACTTGAAAAAAAAAATAAATAAAAACAAAAAAAACTTTTGAATGCTGTTTAATTGTTTTAGTTTAGGTTTTTTTTTTTTTTAAATTGTTCTCTTCAGCATCATAGCAAGCAAAATGATAATCTGGTTGCTGTATCGTGCTGAACAAATTTCCTCTGCCAAGGGGAGGCCTATGGGTAAGGCTCCTCTTGATTATCTGATTCATTTATTTAGTTATTTACTTTGAATCACGGAATCTATGTAATCTTGCTGGACCTGACTGGAGGGGACAGAAAAAGATGGAAAATAGCAAAAAGATGCAAAAGGGAAAGAAGAAAGGAGACAAAAAACATCACAGACAGAAGGAAACGACCCTTCAATCCACACCATTAGCAGACAACAAACTGTAACACCTGTACATGAACACACCAGAAAATTTCCTACAATTTTTACAAAAAACAAAAACAGAAACAAACACACACACACAAAAAAAAAAACATAAAACCCAGAGCTGCTAGTCATTAAGAGTTTTTAAATAATAACCAAATCAAAAAGACATATCATAAAAGTAGCATAACAGCGACCAGATACTAACTCACAGGAAAAAATAAAAGAAAGAATCATCTCTTAGTATATAAACCCACTGGACAACTCAGTGACTGTGTCAGCATGCAGAGCATGAGGAATAAGAAGTGATCAGTGATGAAGAGTGGTGAGTGAGATCGTGCAAATGCGACCACGCCTCTACGGAGGTCAGAAGAAGACCAGGGCAGCCCAGAGACCCGGGCCCTCAGCAGCAGCCCCGGCGCACTAGCCCAAGCTACCCCACCATGAAGATGACTCCAGCCCCACCCTCAGGGCGACAGAGGAGAGCCCCAGCAAGAGTCCCCCATGGTCTTGGGGCATAGGTCCCAGGAGCCCAGAGGCGACCGCCCCACCCCCCAAAGTCAGAGGGCCCGCAACATGCCTAGGACGACCAGGCCCCCCCAGACAGCCACCCGACATAGGCCAGCACACACCCCGATGTTCCAGCTGCACACCCCAGGAACCACGGCGCCATCGACCCCCTACCCCCACCCCCTACCTACTCCAATCTGCACCCCATTTAACCCCACACTCACACCCTCCCCTGTGCCGTACCCACAAGCACTCACCATCACACAGTCACATCACACATAACCCACCCACCATGCCCCGTGGGGGACACCCCAGGCAGACCAGAGGACAGTAGGCCCCAAGCAAACTTCCCTCCGGATGTTGAGCCTTTAGTGGCATTAGGCACCCCCCCCTCCCCAGGAGGTCCCCCAGGGCAAGACAGGTCAGGAGAGGCCACCCCCCACGACCGAGCCATATAGGGACCGCAGCCAATGAGCCGCCACCGACCCCAGAAGGTACCCACCACCTCCCACATGTCTAACGGGGAATGAGAGGATGGGGACAGCGGCAGACCCACGGCACATCCACCCCCAAGCCCGCCCAGGTCCCCCCAACAAGTGCACTTAACCCCGCCCCAACCACACACAGAAACACATGCACACACCTATTTCCTTGCACACTCCCGCTCATCCTAACACATGCATGCCTCCTCAGCCCCACCCACACAATATAAACACTCACACAGCATACAACCCTCCCACTCTCACTCTCCAGACACACTCCCACTCATCCTAGCACATGCACGCACACAAACATACCCCCACACCCACACAAACATCATCCAAAGCATAGACACACACACAACATACAAGCATCCCTGTCGATGGCGCCCTGGTTCCTGGGGTGTGCAGCTGGAACATCGGGGTGTGTGCTGGCCTATGTCGGGTGGCTGTCTGGGGGGGCCTGGTCGTCCTAGGCATGTTGCGGGCCCTCTGACTTTGAGGGGGTGGGGCGGTCGCCTCTGGTCTCCTGGGACCCTGGGCCCTTCGCTTGGGCTGCCCTGGGTGGCCGGTCCCTGGCGGGGCTGGTGACTGCTGATCTTTGCCCACTGGGACTTGTGCCCCAAGACCGTGGGGGGTTCTTGCTGGGGCTCTCCTCTGTCGCCCTGAGGGTGGGGCTGGAGTCGTCTTCGTGGTGGGGTAGCTTGGGCTAGTGCTCCGGGGCTGCTGCTGCTGACCTCCTGAGGTACTATGTTTGTCCAGTATAATGTTAAAAGCACCTCCTATAATTAGTGTGTTATCTGAGTGACCATAGAGTGAGGGGAAGAGGGAGTGAAAGAAGGAGGGATCATCAGCATTTGGACCATATATATTTGCAATACATAACTCAACATTTTTATTAGATAATGTAACTATTATAAATCTGCCTTCTGGATCTATGATTGTATTATCTATGTCAAAATTTAACCTTCTATTAAAAAGAGTTGATACTCCTCTCTGCCTAGAATTATAACAAGCTGAATACACGTGTGGAAACTGGGCTGTTGAGAGAAGATCTAATGTTGAGTTTGATAAATGAGTCTCTTGGAGTAATATTATATCTGCTTTCATTTCTTGCAAACGATTAAAAATTTTTTAAACTCTTTTCCCTTGTGCCAGCTCCACACACATTCCAAGTGACAAATGTGAGTTAGTTCATGGGCCAACAACAGAAATGAGGGCTATATGCATATTACTGAAGCCTGTGTGCATGCATCCCACTGCTTCTCCATGTGCATGTGTATCTGCCAGCTGGTTGTGACAGAGATGTATGTGCGTTTGTGCTGTTCTGTGTGCGTTCCTGTGAAACATGAAAAGTGCTGAAAAGTGCTGATGTGTATATAATATAATGATAACGATTTACCGTTAACCGTTAAAGGGTCAGAGAGAAGAAGTGTAAAGAGTGAAAAGAGCGACAGTGCCAAAGGAGACGGACAGTAGATTTACTGTTAACTAAATGATCTTTTATGGCGGTTTTATGGATATAACATGATCTAGTGAGAAAACAGGAAAATTAAAGCACATACCAAGTCAGTAGAGCCACGGAGTGATGTCCGGGTCGCGGTACAGCTGTCCATTAATAAATAATTTATCCACCGCGATGACAGCGCAAGCGCCTTCAGTGATGGATTTTTTCCTGATGGGAAACAGGACTCTCCGTCGGTCCAGAATCTCTCTCGGATATTGTTCATTTACTCCGAAGTTCGTTCCCTTCAGTTCGCGGCCCTGGTTCTTCACCTGCTCCTTCTGTTTGAAGCTGACGAACTTCGCTACAATAGGTCTTGGTCTGCTGGACCCAGGTTTCCTCCTGCCGAGACGATGGACTCTGTGAAAAGAGATGTTTTTCACCGTTTCCTCCGGGAGCTTCAGGTGAGTTTTGATTAAGTTTTTTACCGTGGTCTCGGGGTCCTCCTCCGTCTGCTCTGGAATCCTTGCAAATACCAGGTTCTCTCTCATGCTCCGCGCCTGCAGATTGATCACCGTTTCCTTCATCTTCTCATTTTCTTCCGAGAGACGGGTCAAGCCCTCAGTGAGGGATTTTACCGACTCTCTGAGACCGGCGTTTTCTACAGCCAGAGTTTCCACCTGGTTCTGGCTGAATTCTAATGATTCACGTAGCGCCTGGAACTCCTTGTGGAGAATTTCTACCAGGCTCAAACGTGCATCAAAACTACTGAGTTTCTTATCTATAGAGATCAGAACATCCGTTGAGTCGTTCCCCGGTGGTGAAATAGCTCCAGGTGAATCCTCATTTCGCTGTCTCTTGGCCTTAGATGAGGTGGAGGGGGTTGACGTGTTGTTTGGTTTTCCTATGACGATTCTCTATAAAATCGTTCAGGCTGGCCAAATCCTCCCCGCTGTGCTCCAGAGTGTACCTTTTAAAGACACTATTTTCCTACTTTAAAGAATATTTTGATTAGGCTGGCACAAAATACAATTGAATGCCTAGTTTGAATCTGCCGTCTCTCCGGAACTACGTCACCTACAGCACTAGCGTCACTTACCTGCCACCAGCGTCACCTACCTGCAGCTTCTTCCTCCCTCCCCAACAATAGCAACGTGATGCCGAGCCTCTCTGAGCCTAGTTTAGCATAATGAGGATGTATTCCACAGCTCATCCAGCATGTACTGAGAAATCCTGGACACTATTCTGTATCCTATTTCTTATGTTCTGTAAAATCAAGTGTATTTCCCATCTGAATATCCTCTGTGTTTTAGGATTTGTAGCCATACATGCTTTAGATCATGTTAGATTACCTTGTTTTGGACTGGCCTAATTTTTTAGGCACTTAATCCATCAATTTTAAGAACTATCTGGTTGTTCCTCTGGTCTGAAAACACCTTCTGTATGTATCATACATGAATATAATACAGCAGATGGTAAAAATGTATTTTATTAATGACAGTTTGATCTTGAATCTGTCTTAAAGTACTGGGTATATTGGAGAAATGTAAAATACAAGTTTAATCTTATCTTGAAGTCAAGAGCATTCTGTGTCTCTGGTGGGCTATATTTTTTTCTGTCTCTCACTGCCTCATCTGAATCCTCTACAAGCAGCCATTTCTTTTTATTGTTAACTTGCAGTAATTGTTTCGGGCAGTACTGCTCAGCACTTTTAGGAGGCTATCAGATTTAGACTGGAGATAGAAGACAGACCAGAGGCTATGTGCACTTCGGTTTGAGATGGGGGAGGGTGAATTTAAGGATAGTCTTCACTGTCACAGATTTTACCCCCAAGCAAACAAAACAGCATTTTCTCATATATTAACAGTTATTATTAGTCAGTAACTCAGGGGGAAAAATAAGGAACAAGGTCACCTTGAGGCAACAAGGTGGCTTACTTACTTGGCTTCCTTATGCCAGCTCTAAATTTAGAACACATAGATGTATATAATGTATGTATGTGGAGGTTTTCTTTTCCTTTTTTTTTTCATTAATTTATTTTGCTTCATAGATTGCTAAATTATTAAACTGAAATTCTGTGTCTGAAGTAAAAGGACTAAACATTTGTCTTGCATTTGTCTTCCATTTTTAACATAATGTAAGCTCACCTCATCCTGAATTCTGCCATCAGAACTGCAGAAGCAAAGCTCTCTTACCTTCTACTTTTTGACCCAATCCGTCTGATCCCTGTTCTTTAAAACTGTCATTCTCTCTTCAGGCTGACTTTATCGCACCCTGCCTGCTTCCTATCTCCATCTCCTGATACCAGAAGAGTCTCATCAGAAGACTCTGCTGCGTCCTATCTCATTTACCACCTCTAGACTGCAGGAGGGATTCTTCTATTCTTTTTATTTCCTCAATGCTCCACTTAGATATTGCATCAAGATATTCAGTCTAATCACCAAAAATAAAAATGATTTTAAAGTCAACTCTTCTTTTGTTGGTGAATTTTGATATTTTGTTTCAATGTCTCTCCTTATTATTGATTATTACTGATTATTTGCAGCAATAAGCAATTGTGTTTAAACAGCTAAAATCTTACCGTTAATTTACACTATCAGAAAAGGGGTACAGTAGCAGCACATTTCTATTCCCCGGGCCACAGTCCAGACTTGTAGACCCACAAGGACCACAGATTGACCTCAAAGTACCTGTTTGTATCCATTTGAGGGCCTGAAATGATATATTTATCTCCTCAAGTGTTTAATGGAACATATATGTACATTTTCTTCTAAAGGTAGGAAATAATATCAGGAAATAGTCTGTGTTGGGAAAATTAAAAGAGAGGAAAAATGCTTAAATACCCTTTACAGATGCTTTACAACCTTACACATTCAAAGCAGATTTTAATAAATGGCTATAAAAGTTATGCAGTAGGGCTGCAACTAATGACTATTCTGATAGTCGATTAATCATTGACTATTAAAACGACTAGTTGACTAATCAGATTATGTATCCCATAAATATTAAATGGCTCTTATTTCATTTTCAGCTTTTAAATCTTGCATGAGGTTTGGATGTAAGTCTGACGTGCCTCATCTTTAAATGTTCAAGCATTGCAGACGTACTTCCGTGGTACACAAGGTCTGCGTTACAAATCTCACATGTATTTAATTTGTTTTGTAAGAGTAATGTGAAGTAGTCCCAGACTTTGGCGCCCTCTGCCGCTGTTTTGTTCCCTGGTTCGCCACCATTTTTTTCCACTGGCAGATTTTATTGGGCATGTGCAACTCTCAGCATATATTGAGAAAAGGACGATGTCTCACTCGTTTTTTTTTTCCTTCCCCCCCCCCAACAATAGTTAGGGTTATATTGTTGTCGACTCTTTTTATTGTTGACTATTGTCGAGAACTTTAACTAATCGCAACAGCTCTACATACCTCAGGACAAAAGAAATGTTTATGTTTAAATTTAAATTTGTGCTTTTTTTATTTCACCCATAGTTAACTATTTTTATAACTCGTTTCGCATTACCCTCATTGTTATTGTCACCTTGGCTGTAGCTCTGGAGAAAGAGCAGACATGTGCCAGTCAGAGAGTTGGTGGTTTGAGTCCAGGCTTCCCCAGACCAAATGTCAAAGTTTCCTTGGGCAAGATACTGAACCCCACATTGCCTCTGATGAGTTTGCATGTGATAGGAAACATTTTATATTTTTAAATCACTGTTAAGATGCAAGTAGCACAGGTACAAATAAGTACCCACTGCTGAGGATACACGAGCAGAACATTTGAGGATACCACCCCAGTGACAAGCATTTGTTTCCCTGAAGGTACAGTTGGGTATTTATTTTTTGAGAGTGTACAACTGAGTGTAGCTTGTTATTGTGAAAAGCACTTTGCTTACCTTTTCTCTTTTGTTTGTTTTTTTATGATGGACAATTACATGCATTGACTGAGTACTTTTTACTTTGTTGAAATGAATTCTTGGTGGTAATAGCTTCACATCTTTTGTTTGCTGTGAGAGAATTGTTCGGCGTTCAGTCGTGCAGTAATTGTCCAGTTATGATAAGTAAGGTTATTCTCTGGTATGTTGTTTTGTTGCTGTGTGACAGTTATGTGGAATAGTAATTAGTCTAGTTTGTCATGCTTTGGCAGTTTGGTTTGTTGTTGTCCCTCTGGTACCCTGCTGTGTGCCTTTCATAAAATCTTTTCTGAACTAACTGTGTGTATCTGTGGAGTCTTTGTTCTCTGATCCAAGTTTAATACTAGACTGGCCAGGTCTCCGGTCTTTGATTTTCAGGTCACCACCAGTGGTGAATAGCAGGTGTAATTAAAGTCCAGTGTGGAGGTATTGTCAGCAATTAGAGATTAGTGGAAAATTAGAGGAGTTTGAGAGGAATCATGGAGGCTACTCCAATAGCATCAGTTCCAATTTGGTTTATTCAGTTTAGAGGTTCAAAGTAAGGCTCTGACCACATTCTGTTAGCAGAGCACATCAGTCAACAGAATAGTAATGCTTATCAGTTTTATCATTTTATCCTTTAGAAAACAATGGATACATATTATTTGTCTGAGTATACAAACCCTGCAGTTTTTAGAAAAGTGGGAAATACTGACTTTTTTACACTGTTTAACTAATTGAGGCTCTCTTGCCCTCCATTCTCTCCTGCATCAGCTCTCATTTACTTGCATCAGTATTTGGCCTCTGTTCAGCTCTGGGCTTTTGACCCAGAATTTCTTGAATGTGCAAAATGTTTCAGCAACAAGAGACTTGCTGATGCTTTTGCATTTGTCAGCCTTGCAGAATTGTTGATGAGGAAAGACAATAACAGCCACCATGACCTCTTCACCTGGACAGGATGGTGTTGCTATCCCATAGCATGTCTTATATTAGCAATATGCCCACCTATATCTCCAGTAATATGCTCAAAATAATTGCATTGACAGTCCTTGGCTGTTTCTTATTTTTCCATGATGAAATATCTTTAGATGAGGAAATTGTCAATGTTTTGCATATTGACTCAGTGTGTAATGCTGATTTACAATTATTAACACACTTCTGCTGAATTACAAAATGGTAATAAATATTAATAATAAACATTTAATACAATAAAAAACTGTCTCTAAATACTACATATTGTCTTCAGTGGGAGATGAAAAAGAATCTGCAAAGCATCCTTGCACTTTCCTTATTTAGAGACTGACCAGATTGAAATCATTTTTCCTCATTTGCTCCACGGCAGACTTAGCTGCCACACTTGAGTGCACTGTGTACTCATGCACAGTTTTCTTTTTTTTTTTGTTCAGTATCACCCTTGTTGTGTGTTTAGCAATGACTAGAAAAGGTTAAAGATGATAAAATACAATAATTAAAGATTGACTTTTTAGGTTTTGTTATTAAATGATAATCTTTTCTTTTCATTATCTGCTTTTTTGTGGTTGTTTTTACTCACTGTCGTCACGTTGATGTTTCAGTGTTGGGGGCAGTTTTATACACTGATCTCCATGTAATCCAGTTTATTGCCCTTTCTTGTGTTGACGATAGTCTTTGATGTCAACTAATGAGTATTTTTTTCATCTCCACATTCTATTTTCTCTGGAGGAGATGATAAAGTATGCTGTGTTATCATCATAGCAACAGGATTACCCACTCATCAAATTATCCATCTGAGGCGATCTGAGACATTTGAGAGGGTTTAAGATGGGACAAAATTTGGACAGCCGTCAGGAAAGAAGCATGATCTGTTTCTGTGCAGGAGCCATGCTTTCCTATATGCTCTCAGTAGAGTTCAAGTAAACCCTCAAATCAAGGGGTTCGTATCTCAAAGCAAAACCATCTGTCAAGTTAAAGAATAAATCAGCCTTTGGTGCATCAAGCCTGAGGAGTGTGACAACATCAGAGACAGGACTGAGGTTTTTAATAATGGAAGTGTCTTTTAAACAGCTGAAACTGGTTTTGCTACTTTGACCAATAATCCATCTATCAATCTTTTTTATTAACAGAGATTTAGACTGCTGGTTCTGTGCTAGCTGCTGCCTTTTATCTCAAATAGTTAGTGTGAAATGTGTTGTCGTGTCCAGGAGCTGGTAAGCTGATCTGGAAATATGTTACTGGTTCAGGATACAGATGAGGAGACCATAACTCCTTTTATTAAAACATTTAAAAGTTTTTAACTGGTTTATCTTCTAAGATTTAATTTGTTTTAATTGCTACAGCAGTTCAATGTGCTATTCTATGCATGCCTGTAACGATTGTCAACCTGATCCAAATAAATAAATAAATAAATTAAATATGTTCCTGTAGTATTATCTGTTTTTTTTTATTTTGATTATTTATTTTTAATTCTATTCTTTTAATAGTTTAATTTTCATAATGACAAGTCTTTACTGTCATTATTTCTTATATGAGTTAGCTCATTAACATTACCAATAGTCTATGCTGGTACGGGAAAGTCATTTTGATGAATGTCTCTCCTCGTGGGCTTGATAAAGATTTTCCTGCTTTTTTATGTCTTTCCTTTAGAATTTCAGTCTCCCCTCTGTCTCATAATTAAGTCAATATATGAGCTGTAACGACTGAACTCCCCTGAAATAAACCCTGAGAGTTCTTCACCATCTGCTCTGCTCGTTTCCCTCTACACTGTGTGCTCCTACCATCACGGGGCTGGCCACCCCTGCAAGACTCCCTCCCACATACTTACAGGATGGAGAGATGTAGTTATTCATGGTTAGGAAAATCTGTTGTTATGTACAGCTTGAATGCCTAAAAATACAGGTCTTAGTTTTTGTTTCTCTCTTCTTCTTTTTTTTTTTAATATAAAAATCCCAATCTTACTCATTTAAACTCTCTTCCATTCCAAGTTATCCTCTTTTTTTCACAGCAAGCAATGAAAAAGGAACAAAACTAGAAAAACAAGCCTGTCAGCTTATTAGCAAGGATTCATTAATTAATCATACTGTTCATTTTCAACCACAGAGAACAACCAAGTACGATAAAGACGGTATCAGGGGAATGACAGCTTTGGGTGGCCTATTTTATTCCAACACTTACATTGTATTACCCTTGAAGTGTTTGTAGTGATTCCAGCAGAAATCATTTTACCACATTGATTGCTAATCCCCTGCAGGTGTGTGTGTATGTGTGTGTGTGTGTTTGTGTGTTTATAAACTCTCCTCCCTCACCCAACCTCCCATCTGTCCTAGGAAGGCTGAGTGGCTGTTCATCTCAAGCTCAGGTTCTCTACATGGTCCTGGAAGCTTGAGGATCCTGTTCATAGGACTTCAGGCTTCAGGATAGAGATGTCTGATATTTCTCCAGGTATCTGTTGGAGCCACTTCTCCAGTGCCCCCAGTGTTCTGGTGGCCACTGGTACTTTTTTCAGGTCTTCCTTGAGTCCTTGGTATTTCTCCATCGTTGGGGATGGCCACATCGATCACCATGGCTTTCCTTTGCTGCTTATCCATGATCACAATGTCTAGTCGGTTGGCCACCACCATTTTGTTGGTCTGTGTCTGGAAGTCCTACTGGATCTTAGTTCTCTCATTCTCAACCACCTTGGAAGGTGTTTCCCATTGTAACCTAGGGGTATCCAGTCCATATTCTGTACAGATGTTTCTGTACACTCTGCTGGCTACTTGTATTCTTTGCCTGCCAGTATCTTCCATCCTGCTGTGAGGTGTTGGATTGTTTTCGGAGCCTCTTTGCACAGCCTGCACCTGGGATCCTGCCTGGTGTTGTAGATCTGGCCTCGATTGCCCCAGTACACAAGGCTTGCTCTTGTGCTGCCATGATTAGCGCCTCTGTGCTGTCCTTAAGACCAACCTTCCTCTCTAGTAATTGATAGGACTTGTTCATACCCACCACTTCATCTATCTGTAAGTGGTACATCACATGCAGGGGCTGGTGTTCCCATAATGGTTCCTCCATTTCATTCTCCTCCAGGTTCCGCTGCCATCTTGGGGCCATTTTCCTAATGTATTCATGGAGCTTGGATGTTTCATCTTGGATAGTGGTTCCACAGGATCTTAGACCTCTCATTATCCACCGTATATACATATATATATATATATATATATATATGTTCTGTACAAGTCTGTAATTGCAGAGGCATCTGAGCCTCTGTGTCAGATAAAACTATGTTTTGCACAATTAAAACCAAATTCATCTATCAAAAATAATTACTGCTTAACACAATAATGTGTACAGCAAGCAGCAGTAACTTTACTCTCCTACTATAAAATACAGCCAGTATATGGGGATTACCAGTCTTGGTTTTCATCCTGAACTGAATATGACAAGGAGTTAAAAGACTCAAAGGCACTCAGATAAATTAATTTAGAGCCAAACAGTGAAGTAGGACGTCATCTTTGTTTTTTATCTGCAAGTGGAGTTTTTTTTCACATTTGGAAAAAATGTGGGACATTTGATTGTAAGTCGAGTATTTAGCCAACTATTTTGTTTTGTCAAGAAACCTTTATTTGATTCAACCACGATTATCTTACAGAAGGTTAAAGATGACAACTGCTGCTTTATCTTATTTAACCATTACTTAACAGTGTGTCTGTAAACCTTAACTTTAGGTTTTATTTAAATCCATATATGACGAAATGTTTTCTTTGCTAAGAGAAATAAAATTGACTTAATCTATTTTACATTATACAAGTACCCCCAGATACTGAGAACAAAATCAAACTAAGGGGTCACCAAATATACATTCCCAATAACATGCGATTATTTATATTACTTTACTTAATAAATTAATATTACTTTTATTCCCTTCCTCATTAGATTAGCGATTCTTTTTATTCAAAATCTTTCTTGAGAATAGACCACCAGTTCAAATGTATAAACTGATGCAAAAAGTCTCCACACATGGTGTCAGCGCGTAAGTGTAGATCGAGTCTGTTAAACATGAAAAGTGTAATTTTATGGCTGTAAATGTAAAATAAAATTTTGAAAAAGTATAATAGAAGTCCATTTCGGAATACATTTTTGATAATCTGCGATGCTTGAAATTAATGCTATTTGCTAATTATGACATTAAACTGTTAATTTATATGCAAAAGATACTGATTATTCTGTGACTTATAATTGAAAAAAAGTGTAGAAATGTGTTGCTATGTTGTGTAAAACCATTGTAAATGTATAGCAGTTGCTGACTTTTATTCTTTTAACTTAATCAGTTCCAGTTATCGTGGGGGAACTGCCCCCTGCTGCTCTTTGCTGCCTGCAGCTACATTGATAGATTAAACACATACAGTACATCTGCTTCCATTTTCTTCTAAAATATGTCATTCTATAATATGGACGTGCAAAAAAGCCACTTTTAATAACTTGCACTGCTTATATCACCACTGTCCCTCGCCAGCTGGTCAGTGTGGGAGAACTACAAGTGAAAGATAAGGTTACACTGACTCATTTTTTATTACATGCTGTCTGTCTACTTAAACTGACATGGCATAGTAAGAAAATTTATTAAGAAATAATTACATATGTTTTTCTTTTAATCATGTTTTTTTTAATCATGCTTTGTAAGTAATTTGTTCAATTGAAAAATGAAGAAAAAAAAATATAAATTTAAAGTAATTACACCTGTAATCCTGAGCTCCAAAGCAAATAGAAAATGTATTGATATTACATTCCTTTAGAGGATACTTTTATCCAAAGCAAGTAAGAAACACATTGGGGGACATTACTTCAACACGTGCTGGGGAAGTTGGGGATTGAACAAAGATCCATTCAATTGGAAAACAACTCCTGTACTTCCTGAGGTTCAGCCACTCTACAAATAATTCAAAATTGAAATTTTAATGTCACATTCTGCCCTATCCATGCTGAATTTCTAACTTCTAGAGAGATCTCAATGGGAAAAAGGCTTGATTGTGTTTATTCCACCTTAATACCTTATAATTACCTATCATCTCCCTATTACCCTACCCATTACCCTATAGTATGAAAAATATGTTTCCGTTTCCTTTTAATGTCTCTGTTACGTACAGCACTTTGTTTCAACTGTGGCTGTTTTAAGGGGCTTTATTAGTAAAGCTGAGTTGAGTTGAGTTGAGTTGAGCCTCCCTTGGGTGCTACTCACAGTAATACATCTCACAAGTAAAATATATTGATTTATTTGGGCTGATAACCATTTAATCCTTTTCAATCTTGCAGACCCTGATCGCCAATACGTTACCTTTATTTATCTGTTTGGCCCTGTCTTCTCCAGTCTGACCCAAGCCATTAATTACCCAGCAGATGGATTCAAACACTAGCGACAAGCATACCATAATAATACAAACTGATAGTGACTTGTCCAACTGTTCTACTATGCTGGCTTCTGCCGGGCTATGCTGTCATGATTTTTATTTTACATCATAAATCTGAGGTGATGCCTCCCCAGTATCCCTATGCTGCTCAACCCTTGCTTGTATATGTGTTTTGTCAGGACCAATAGGTTAGTACTTCCCTGATGCCGGAGAGCCAGGCGCATAGTTGCCTTCATAAGCGTGAAAGAAACCAACAATGACAAAAACCTTTTTCTCTCTAGCTGGAAGAAACCAAAGCAATGGCTCAATTCTTTGCATCAGCTGCTGCTACAAATTTCTTCAAAGCACTTTTTTTCATTCATTCTTTCAATTTCTATACCCTCTTTATCCTATCCAGGGTTTCCAAGACCACTTCTTTAAAAGATTGAAATGGGAATCTTAGACTAGGCCTTTGATGATGTCTGGGAAGAAAATGAAATTGAGAAAACTTAAAGTGCAGGTTAAGTGTTCCAGAAGAATGATGTTTCTTTTTCCCAGTAGAAACCTTTTGCTTTGAACAGGAAACAGTAGTACCTGAAAAAGGTTTCAAAATACTATAAAAAAAAAAACAAAACAAAACAAAACAAAAAAAAAAACTTGTGTCATTGTTCAGTGAGCATATCCCCAATACCTTAATATATAAGGTATAATATTCTGAAACTTGGTCTTTTAAACTACAGCGTACTGATAGTTTCTATAATCCAGTATGTAGTGAGCAATGTAGTGATTATGTTTCAATATTCAGACAAGTTTTCCAGTTAGCAAAAACCCATTCAGCCTGCAAACTGTTCTGTCTTAGGTTCCAATGAGCAATGAAGAGATTGATCACAGTGATTAATTAAATCTGAGATTGGTATTATTGCAACCCAATAACAGAACTGCAATAACTTCTTGAAGGAAAATCTCTGAATAATTTATCTTAAATGCAAATTGATCTGTTAGGTAATAGGAATTAAACTTAGTCACAGCTGGAAATCCTCGGAAATTTTGTATTTGAGGAATTCAGTCCCTCATTTAATCTGTTCCAGTTTGCTTATGAGTTGCATCATCTCATGCTTCTCAGCAGATAGCTTTTAGCAAGATTTAAGATCCAAAGGTTAATTTTCATTTACACAGAAAGCCAATTACTGTGTACAATGACTTTTTCTTTTGGGGTTATCTGATGCTGCCAACTCATTGCACCTTAATTCTATGAAACAGATTCTTCAGTAAATTGGACTTCATAAGCGAAGAGACAAAAAGCAATAAAGTGTATTATTGTCAGATTTAGTATAAGCTGTAAACAGAGTCCCACACATAATTTACATGCATTATTAAATGTAACTTGGATCAAAGCAGCTTATCTAGAGGTGGTAACATATTTTCTAAAAGTAATTAACAAGAGAGAGTTTAGAAGAGTTTGATTTTGCCCGTGCCAGTGTTTGGTCTCTGCAGCAAAGCAGGGTATCCAAGAAACACTCAGAGCCATTCATACAGCTGACATTACACTTTGGACTTATTGCTTATCTTCTTCCACATATCTGAGGTCCATTTGCAGAGACATCAGGTGAAGGAGGGAAACACAGATATTCCTCATAGTAACACTCTCCAGCTCTTCTTGGGGACCCCAAGGTGTTCCCTGGCTAGAAGGGTTATATATACTCTCTAGTGTGTTCTGGGTCTGCCCTAAGGTGTCCTTCCAACTGGACTAAAAAAGCATCCATGTGAAGTAACAAGAAGAATCCTAATGAGATGCCTGAACCTACTCTGCTCACTCCTTTTAATATAGAGAAGCAGCAGCCTAATCCCAGCTCCCCCAGGATGCTCCAGCTCTAAAACCCCCATCTCATCTCTAAGGCCTGAACAGAGCAACATCAGTCTGAGAGTCACCTCGCCTCAAAAAGAGAAATCTAGGTACCTCTCTGGAGTCTAGCCTGGAGAGGAGCTCGCTAGTGAGTAGGCTACTTGGTGGCCCAGCCTTGGTCCCTGGAGCTTTGTTAGGCTCAGCCTGAAGCAGCCACGGGGTGCTACTTCCCCGTGAGCTCACTAACTCCAGGTATGAAATTTGTCATTACTGTTCATTTAGTTTCTTTTTACAGGAATTGGGTCCTACTCATCATAACCATGGACTTTGAAAGTATCAGACATATTATGTTACTTAGTATATAAAATCAAATAAACAATAAAAAAACAGTATTTTTTGTGTCAATCCTTTATTGTTGTCGCAGAGTGACTGACATTTATGTCTGTGAAGGCAAAGGATTTGTTCATCCACAATAAAATCTTAAAAACGTTTTAATCCATTGACTGTGAACCATGTTCACAGAGCTCAAGTTTAATATCTAACATCCCAGCCATTTAAATATTTTTCAGCATTGTGCATTTCCTATATTTCTCCTTATTCTCTAAATATAAGAATCTGCTTTTTTAATATCAATTTTAAGCTGAAAAGTGTCTCTTAAATGTTCAATTATCTTCCCACAGTGTGTAGAAATGGGCTCCTCCCCAGCATAACTTCTTAAAGAATCTGCTGCCAGGCTCAGACATCCACTTCCACACCTTTTTTTTTATCTTTAAGAGCTGTTTATTTCTTGGTATGACAGTAACAGTTTAAATAAAACTTGTTCTGTCACACCGTAAGCCGATTTTAGTGACTGGCACTCAGTCTTTTACACTTGATTGCAGTGTTATTGATTGTAAAGTGATAAATGTTATACCATGTGGCTGATCTGTTTTTCTTTCATGTCAGCAGCATCTACCTTATTTTAAAGATAATTAGCAGGAACAGTTTTACTGATTATGTAAATATTTCCTTAAAATATAAGCACTTTTTTAAACATATTTCCCCTGTCCAAAGGGTCAAAGGCCAAACTGAAATCTCTCTGCATCCTCCTCTGACTTGAAGACTGGGGGTGATGATTATTATTCTTGGCACTTCTTCAGCAGCTCATTAGCTGCGTTTCCATTAGTTGATTGCAAAACAAAAGTGAAATTTCCAAAGCTTCGACAAAGTTCAATTGCTATTTGCAGGTGTTTACATTGACTGGTGTTTAGTGCCTAATTCTTGTAAAATCTCGTCCTGCTATGAAGGGCGACGTTTAATTTTCTCTTTCATTTTTTATTAAAAGATTTCCCCTCCTCCATCCATACATAACACGTCATCTCTACTTCAACTGAACTGGTCAAGTGACCCCAAACATCACATCCGGGGACATATAAATGTAAAAAAAAGTGTTTCCATTACACTTCGTGATATATTTCTATGTCAACACATCTAAAAAACGATAGCAATATTTAGCGATATTTGAGTTTTTTTTCTGAAATGTAGATGTTGCCACTACTAGTTTTTTATTGAGATATTTAGGTTTTGTTCAATTCTTGGAGTAATGAAAATGTAGCTAGTGTCATTTGAAAACTGGTATGCTGGTGTTGTCAGGCTGAGCCAGAGAGAAGCCGGACACAAACGCAGGTAAGAGTTATTGATACTTAACAAAGCTGCTAACACAGAAATGATCGGTGTGGGTCAAAAGAGATACAAGGAATACAACACAATGTAGCAGTCTGTGCAGGGAGTATAAATAGGCAGACAATCAGGTGCAGCAACTGATGATGATGACGATAGAGAAGAGGTGTGATCCAAGATGGCTGGAGCAGCCGGTTTCTGGGTATTGTAGTGTTGTAACCCATTGACTAGTACTCAGGAGAGGTGGAGTTCACCTGAGAGGAAGGAGCAGGCATGACAGGTGTTCCTGTTTGTCATCCTTATGGAATCATAAACAACACAGCATTGTGTAAGCCAGTGGTTCCCTACCTATTTTCCTTGGGGAAAAAAGCCATGGACCCCCTGTCCCACCCTGTGCTCAATCCATTCTTGATTTTATGCTTTTAAAGTGTAGCCCTGCCCTTCGCTGAATAAGAGCTGAGCAGGAAGAGGTCCTCTTACATACTTTGGATAAAAGAGTATAAATGTTCTTGATGCTTTGCAGGAGTTAACTATGTTTAAGAGCTTATACACTCCAAAGAATAATTATTTCACTGAACATCAAAATCTTTTATTTTATTTTAACATTATGAAATTCTGTTATTGCAACTTAATGTACTTGGGTCAAACCACGTGATTTAATTTACTTTCATTGGTTCAAATTCAAATATTTTGGTCCTACTCATATAAATCCAGTTAGTACAATAAAACTACTGCTTAATCCTAAAAGAAAATAATATAATCTCATGGAAATCCTTTCACTAATATGTATTTTTATGTTAATTTATTTGATTACTTTTGAGTGTTTAAATAAAAAAATGTTTACTCCATTTACACGTGTTAGCCATTACATAAACAGTCAGCTAGAAAAATTGAATAAGAGTGAATAAATGTCACTGAAAATATTAGACAAGCTGGTAATGCCTTTCTGCACTAAATTGAACTTTTATTGAGACAGATGACAGATTTTGTTTGACCTTTTCAGACAACGTGGTTCTCTGCTGCCCTCTTTTAGAGATGCTTTGAATTCTTACACCTTCAGCCTGGAGGCACCACAGTCTGGCGAGATAAGTGATAAGTTGTTGAAGTTCATGCAAATTATAAATGATTTAATTACTTTCACCTTCAAAAACATTAAATATTTCCAATCAAATTACATTTTAAACTCTTGTATATATACAAAAACCATCCAGTTTAATTTTTTAAGTGTAAATAAAATATCTAGGTGGTTGTTAAATTGCAAATCACTTACCATGTTTCATGCTAAGAGTATCTGCATTCATTGAAGCTTAGTACAGTGAAATGTCGGCCCTTTTACTCACTTAGTCTTCTGTCAAAGAGCTCAGGCATGACAGAATTTGATTTACAGTTGCAGGAAATACTGAAAGGAAAGAGTGCTGGCAGTAATCCATAAATATGGATAGAGCACTCAGACTGCAATCAAAGATTTCACAAATCATAGAATTTTATTTTGCCTGCTGTCAATACATATGTGGGCTGTATATTTGTGGGACCTCTGATGCTCTCTACGTTATTTAAATATTTCAGGCAGGCTCTGCTGAAATATGCTTTAATCTTCGGCTTTCATCTGCAGTTTAAATGCAGATGAAAGCCATGTATGTATTCAGTGGCAAACAATATGTTCAGTAAATAGGCCAGGCATCTAAGTCCACACACTTTCCTCATGAGGCTCTTCCTGGGTGTCTGAACTAGTTTAACCTTCCCACGAGTCTACACTTTAGTTCAACGCTTTTCATTTTTCATAGAATAAATTGTTATATCTCAGTGTTGAAGGCAACAACTGGCACAGACACACATTCTTATTCAGAGATATGAATGTATGTCTGCTGTCTCCTGCTGATAAAAGGGGTGTAAGCAGCCACCTGTGTGTTCGTGTCCTCCTTCCCCACAGATCTCTGGCAACAGCCAGTGTCGGTGCAACAGCTTTTTGAAGTTGAAGCGTCATTGGTGCAGTTAATCTTGGATTTAAGATTTTATTGGATCACAAACTAAAGTCTGAAGATTGCAACAGTATTTGACAGATTCATCTGACTTTTTAATTTTAAGATTCAACAGTATATTAAAAAAAATGTTGTCATTAACTTGTTCCAAGTCTTATTTACACATTACATCCTCCTCCAACAACTTTATTTGTATTCTCTTTTCTAATCCTGAATTTAAACCCATTATGAGTTGATTGTTTTGGCATATTATTTCTAAATGAAGAATAAAATAACAGTCAGCCATTTTGATTTGCGGCTAAAATTTTCAAAATTTCAACTGCAACATACAACAAACCCATCCTGGAATACCTGAGGTCTGTACGATGAAGCGTGATTAACACACCCTGGATATTGCTCTGCCAGACATTCTCTATCTGCATACACAGTACGACGAAGCTGGTTATCAACTTGGTAATTCAACCCAGTGCATGCTCACATAAAAGCAGTGGAGTTTGGCCAATCGCAGACATGTAGAAATCTTGGAGACAGCATACTTCACCATGGTGAAGCAGACAATTATTCTTCAGAAATAATATTTCTGTCTGCAAGATTTCATATTATTAAGAATTTAAACTCATCATCCAGGCCAAATGCAACACTGTTGCCACAGCAACAGCCAGGAAGGAATGCTGGCTATGACTCTTTTGGTGCAAAAAAATTGTAATTTTGAACAAAACTAATCAGACAATATAAACATACAGCAATCTGATCACTTAGTTTCACTTTATTACAGCAGAGATGTTGCAGACAGAGTGCTTCCTCAGTTCTTTCCTTTCCTTAATATTTTCCATTCAGTTCTTTTGAGGCACAGCCCCCCATTTGAGTGCGTTTTGTCAGTGACAAGGTTTTTTGTCTTCATCAAAAGGATGCATCTATCCCTAAAAACTCTTTCTCTCCTAAAAGCACTCCTCTCACGATCTGTGCACCATTGTCTTTAGAATGGGTAGGTCATTTTCCAAAAGAACTAACTGGTCAGGAGGTGGTGTTTTTATACTCATTGATCTCTTATCCAGAGCAAGTTAGCCATTCAGCATAAGCTATTATGGGGATTTAGTTTGGTAAGAAATGAACTAGCTTTGTAGTACAGAAAACCAGGGGTTACCCCAAGTTACCGGAAGAACAGAAAACTCAGCTTTGTCATACAGGCCTCTGAAGCATAAATTGAGATGGACTAATTACAAAACTAAAAACGTTGTGACAATTAGGAACCAGGATCAGGGAGCAGAAAGTAAGCTAAACAGAATACAGAAGAGGGTAACTCTACGAAAAATGAACTCTCTACGCAACTCTGTTCCTCTACCAAATGAACTTTATGAAATGAAACAGGAAACAGAGCACTCAGAAACAATGAAAACCTGAAACCAAAAAACACACTAAAACATAAAAAAACTAAACCAAAAACTCACAAACCATGACGTTTTTATCCTAGGGCTGGGCGATATGGCCTAAAAATAAAATCTCCGATTTTTTATAACCAAATCCGATTTCCGATTTTAATCGATTTTTTTTTCCTTTTCTTTTACAAAACATAAATAAACTTATTAAAAACGTTCATTTGTTACCTTACTTTCGTAAGTTGCTGTAGATCCTGAATAGCTCTGGATGTCAAACTCCTGTTCCATTGTTAAATACACTATGCCTAAATGTGTCAACCGCCTACTTTGCTTCATTTCTAAGAACACTTTTTGTCTTCTTTAAAGAAGCTCAGAATGGTATTTACTTGAGGGAAATACGAAATGCCCCATGGGCTGTGTTGAAGGATATGAACGATCTAAGTGGAAGCACATTTCCTATTCTTTTTGTGTGTAAAGATACAAAGATGAATGCCTTTTGGGCTAGTAATGAATGTCTTTGGCTTTTATCATTCAGATAAAACATGAGTGTCTATCATACAGAGTACTTCTGCATCATGAATCAATTCAGAGAAGAGTTCTTCCTCCCGAAGGAACAAGGTATCTGTCATAAGCACAAGCATGGATCAAAAATGAAGTTGCAGCCTTAAGGCATGCCATATCTCTCCTTACATTAAACAAACCTGTCGACCCTTGCAGGCAAGTTGATGCTGGACTCGGTTGTCGCACATGGAGGATGTTGAACTCCCCTGTAGACGAAAAGGGTGTCAGGCGGGCGCAGACAGATCATTTCCTATCTATGCAGGGGGCCAAAGATGTGGATTCAGCAACCTGGATTCAGATGATGATGACAGCTATGGATGCACCCGGTTGGTTCCTTTGCGAGGCCATTCCTCCTCATCAGCCTCTCAGAGGGAGAGTTCAGCTAAGTCAGCACAACACAGATAAAAACGTCGCTGTGTGGCCTCCTCTCTGTGCCTTGCTTTTATATTCTCCTTCATAAAACATATAGGATTGTGTGTTTTAGAGAAAAGAGAAAAAGGCAGAGGGGAAAATAAACAACAGAAAAGGCTATTGTTCTGAAATACATCCTCTTCGTGTCTGTTTCACTTTCTTGCAGCTCCTGGGTTTTGACATTAGATTGCATTTCCAATTTTCCTTCTAAGAATATTTCTAAGAAACGTTAGTCACAGCATGTGACAGTAATGGAATTTGAATGACACTGAACCTTTTACACTATTTCCATGGTGGCAGTCAGTCACATCTACTCTTTGCTCAGAGGTCTCTAATCCAACTCTTGTAAATTTTTGAGAACATCTTGTTCCGTTTGAAAGAAATAAACTTGTACTCGCTAACATTTTAAATAACGGCTGAGGCATTGCATCAGCAGGTTGACTACAGCTTTATCTTCAAGATTAGGCAACACAACCGGTCAAAAAATTCTTTTACTTTGCAATACCTTACTTCCATCTGTTTCCACCAGTTTGAGGAGAATTAAAACATCTGTTCCTGTGTTGACTATTTTAAAACATGAGCTGAAACTGGAATTAAGTTGTCTCTGAGAAATTGCAGTTTCTGAAAAAAACAAAAAAATAATCATTATAAGCCGAGTCTACATGAACATAAAGGTAGCTAAAGAAGCCTTCGTGGCCAGAATAATCTTGGGAAGGCTGCAGTATGAAAACATAAAGCAGACTCACCCTCAATTATGAACATTGTTATGTAAAGACTGCAGCATATAGATGCGATGAATACCAAAGAGAAATGATCACTGCTTTGCTTTAACTTGTTGGTGATCCTTTCAGTTACAAATGAAAAATGAATACAGCTTATACACTCCTTGACTTTTTCTATAGATAGAACATGTGTTAATCAGTGAGTGCTACAGTTAATTAGCTGCTTTTTATTGGTTAACTATGAGTTTTTGGCATTAATTCAATTTAGCATTTTTGCTTCCTCTGATCCCCCCCATCTTGTTTGCCTAATAGCAAGTAAAGCATTACAAAACAGGACTCCACCAGTTAGAGGTGAATGATGTTGGCTCAGTATTGACTGAGCCTGTCACGCACTTTGATGACTCATGTTAAAGCGCTTTTTGACTAAAAGGATTTGTGGAAGATGTGTCACTCACAGAGCGCTCCCACTCCTCTATTCCCGGTGGTGGGCCTCTTTTGGACGGGAACAGTCAAACCATTATCTTTTCACTCTTGACTTATTGACAGGATGCTGGAAGAGAGCTAAATGGAGGTTAGCCAATCACAGCTATTAAGGTTGAGCACATAAATATACACTTCTCTGACATGCTGATAGGCAGTGAAGAGGCCAAACTTTATTCCCTGCTGGAAGCACATGAGCATCAAAGCAACTCATACTATGCCTGAACTTGTCTTATTGAGAAAACTGTAGGCTTTTGAGTAGAGATCTGGGAGAACAGTTGGCAGCGTGCAAATGAGAGTGGAAGAGTCCATTTATAAAAGTAGTAAAATCTATGATGAACATGAGCCAGGTTCACTTCAGGGTGTCCAACTCTGAACAGTCAAACAGCTGCTGCAATAGTTAAGGAAATTTTTTCTCAGACCTGAGTCTGAGTCTTTATGATATTCTTGAACTGAAAATCGCTGCAGTTCAGAGATGTTATTTACATAATATTTAAAAAGGACTTTAAAAGATACAGACAAACTAAAAGTAATTATCCAATTAAAATAAATTAATTGTAATATAAATGAGTCAATTTTTTAAAGATGTATTCATTTAATGTTCATTTAATTTCATTTTCAGTCGCTAGATGACCAATTGTCATCCTCAGGAGGTAAATATTCCCCTCCAGAATCAGAGATGGATAATAACTGAGAAAGTACTATTACAGTGAAAAAGCATTTTGATGTGTAATACCTGTAATCCATTCTGCGACATCAGCGACTATGAGCTCTTTCTCGTTGACTCCGTAGCCCATCTTTCAAATGCAGTTTTCTCATAAACCCCCCTCTTTTTTTACTCATCCTATTCGGCATCGTAGCAGCAGAATGATAGCCTGGCTGCCGTGTTACGCTGAACAAATTTGCTTTGCCAAGGCTTCTCTTGATATATATAGATTTTTTTAAATTACGTATAATATTATTAATTTAAATCTTATTAATTTATATTGAATTATTGTATTTAAATAATCTTGCTGGACCTGACCAGAGAGGACAGAAGAAAGGAGAATAGTGAACAGAATTAAAAAGGAAAGTAGATAAAAGAAAGAGCAGACAAAGCTACAACCCTTCAATCCAACACCACATAACTAACTGCTACACCTGTACAGAAATACAGAAGATCGGCAGCTGCCTACCACGCCATTGTCTTTCCATTCTCCTGCTGT
The DNA here is from genome assembly GCF_017639745.1 of Melanotaenia boesemani. NCBI lineage: Eukaryota > Metazoa > Chordata > Actinopteri > Atheriniformes > Melanotaeniidae > Melanotaenia > Melanotaenia boesemani. The sequence continues at coordinate 21,918,374 of NC_055700.1, read as the reverse complement.
TCTGAATACCTGCCCTGCCCTACGTTTCACCCGTATCTCGTCAATTTCCCTCATGTATACAAGCTCCCCTCTTACATCTTGTCTCTGTAATCATGTTGTTAGCTTTGCCTACAGTGGCCCAGTGTTCTCTTTCTTGTTTTGACTTTCTAGTGTTTTAGACTTTGCTGCCTTCTGACCTTCTGTACCTTTGCATATTAAAAGTCCTGTTTCAGCCTGATCTAGGTCTGCATTGTGAGGGTAGTCCATGCTTCGCCAAAACACCATCCTCAACTGGGATAGTTTAATGTAATTTATGAAATGCATAAAAGGATTTAGCCCCATTTAAGTCATCATAACTTGAATCTATACTTTTTAGTTTGTTTGCTTCAGTTGGAAAATAGAAATAATTTGATCCTTAGTTCTTCACTAGTATTTTTTTTCCTCTAACTCACCTTTTTAAAATTTTCTTCTTCACTTTTTTTATGCACTTATAGTTTTAACCCCAGTCGCTTCAATGGATTTATATTTACCACAAATTATCTACATGAGTTTAAAAGATTTTTAAGCTTTTTTTTTTCTTGATTTTGTAGAATCCTCCAAATATTGACAGCAAATGTTGTAAAAGTCTTTCTGTACTAGCTACATTGTCCTCATTGGATTGCTAAAAACTTAGCTTTAAGTATTCTGTTGTAAAGAAATAAATGTGTAATTATTAACACAGGTTTGCATGTAGGCTTTTATCTGTTGCCAAAATGTTGAACTGAGAAGTGACAATGTAAATCTTTTGTAAGTTTTCTACACCAGTGCTGCAGAAATGCAAGTTTAATATCACACAGCATGGGCTGAAAATAGATGCTTGTGTGTGTTTTTTTGTTTTTTTTTCTTTTCTTTTTTATGGAACAATTAATTACCTTAGCTTCGACACCTGACACCCTCCTTGCTGACAAGACCTTGTGTTTCAATTAATCTTATGGTGACAAGTAAAAGTTTCTGTGATTCAGCAACTTCCCAGACACTTTTGGCATCTAAAATGTAAAAGGGATGAAACCCGACAGACAATACTGTTATGTTTTGGTGCAAATGTTACCAGTGCCTGCACCGTGAATCTTTTTCTGCTGCAAGCTCACTTCTGTGTGTATTTCTTTGCAGTTCTTTGTCAGTGTACACGTTTGTTACTCAAACAGAAGCTGCATATAATGTAAAAGAAAATCTGTTCCCTTCAAATCCATCTAACTCAAAGTTTACACTTTAACTGGCACATTTCTATGCAAGTTACTCTGGTTTTCCTCCAGCATTTTTCTTTTGTTAATTGTTAATTTAGTTAGGTCGTGCATGAGAGTGTTTATTTGTTCATCCCTGTGTTAGGCCAGGGTCTGTCTTTACTGAAGAAATTAGAGGGATTCCGGGCAGTCATTTGACTGTTCAAATCATTAAAGCAACAAGACACATGGACACAGTTTCCTGTGAAGAATCACTAGCGAACAGCCTGGATTCACACGGTTGCCCAGGAACCTATTATACAGTGCTGACATAGACTGAGTCCCAATTCAGGGTCTACGCACTTTGGAGTGTACAGGCCATGTAGTCTATGGAGTGGCCTACATAGTCTGTGCAGGCCAAAGCTTACTGTTCGTGAAATGAGACAGCTTACCTAGCTAACAAGAATTTCTCATAGTAGCAACATAGGACATTGACAGAAAACAAATGATGATCATGGTATTAACAATGTTGAATTATTAATTGAATTAATAAATGATAATAAATAATGATATAGTAATACATTTATATGATACAATTATTATATAATATTATATCTATCCATTTTCTACTGCTTATTTGGGGTCTACGCAGGAAAGCCCAGATTTCTCTCTTCCAGCTTGTCCAGGGGGATTCCAAGGCATTCCCAGGCCAGCTGAGAGATGTAGCGCCTCCAGTGTGTCCTGGGGTCTTCCCCGGGGTCTCGTGCCGGTGGGACGTGTCTGGAGCGTCTCACCAGGGAGGCGTCTAGGTTTGTAGGATGGATTCAGTGGTGCCTTCCACATGGGACAGTGCTTTGCGTGCCACTGTGACATATGTAGCCGACGAACCTGCACTTCCAAGTGCGTAGCCCCTGAATTAGGACATAGCTTTAGTCTACTTTAGTATACTTTTCGCAGCAATGGACTCACGCTGCCTCCTGTTCGGGCTGCTGTCTCTTGATTTCTTCGTCGATGTCTTTAGTGACATCATACTGGCAAACAGAGACTAAGTCAACACTGCCAAGGCAATTTTTCCCAGCCGATTGTGTTTCTTCACGGGAAACCGGTAAAAATGCATTACCCTCTTCGTGTGCCTTTCTGCCTTAGCAATTTGAATAGTCAAATACACAATAACTGTCTGGAATCACTCACTAAGTAAAGACAGACTCATGGCATATTTTAATTTACCGCTTAGCTTTCTGTGCTTAGCGGTTACGAGTATGTGCGAGTGATGTATGTATACATTATAAAAATCACCCATTGCACAGTGGTTGCTCACATAGACTTACCAGATAAAGCAGCTGAATTCTCATGAGACTTGCGTGATCACTACTGCACTCAAGTTAGATACCATCTTGCTAGGCGTCAGGGTTAGCAGTTGGTGGCCAAAAACTTGAACCAGTCAGCGTCATGTCTGAAGTAGGGCTCCATTTAACAGATGGACCACTTCAATGGTTGGCGTTCTCTTACATTCACAGAAGCTTCAACCTATTACAAGCAATTATTCTTTAAAATGCTTTGCATTTTCCAAACATTTTGCAAGGAGTACATTTTCAAATGATTTCATTCAATAAGGCATCAGTAAACCACTGTTCTCCAAAGGCGAATTGCAGGTTTGCATATCTGTCAAGATTTGTTTGCTAATTCAAATTAGATTTTTAATGACATATTGTTTATTATTATTGGGATGTGTGATGTAGTGTTGTTTTGCTGAAAGACCTTTGCTTCAAACTAGAGTTCAGACACATGGTAACCCATTGTACTTTAAAATCCTTTTGGACCCAAAGCATCAAAGCAGCTTCATGGAATGAAGGTAGAGAGCTTTTTTTTGGATGAGCAGGCTTTATAAATAACCCTGACAATTGTTTGGCGCATTTGGCCTCATCTAATAAATCAACATCCTGCTAATCAAATATCATAAAAATAAATATAATGAAAAAGGTAAACAACCTTTTGTTTTCATTTAAGATTTTATGCCAAGCCTTGTCACTCCCTTTCTGGGCTAAAAAAAGAAGCTTTCCAAGCCTGATTTTTCAAGTAAGATTATTGTATTTGTGTCTAAAGCAGCCTTCCCTTCATTGTCTGCAGCTGGTACAAAATGCATCTTAGAAAAGGAGCTGAAAAAGTATTTTTCCCACTGTGTTGGCTTCCTGTTCATCACAGGGTTGATATCAAATTTTATTGCTGGTTTTAATGGTTTTAAATGGTCAGACTTCAACCTTGAAGGACAACATTTACATCTTAATACTCCACTGAAGAACGTATGTCCATGTTTTCCCATTAATATTGCTCTTTACTTAGATTTTATTTTTAATTATGTGTTAATTGGAAGGTTATTTATATCTATTATTTATTTGCCAATTTTGATATTTTATTGTCTTTATTTATCGTTGTGGCTTTATTGAATGTTTTTATTGGTCTGGCAAACTTCTACTCTATAACAAAGTGAGACTCATGTTGTTTTACTGAATCAGTAGGTTAGTTGCGTAAAGTGGGCATAAATGATGACTTACAGATAGACATCAGTTATTTGTTTATCAAGCTCTGACCCCTTCATTAAACTCTTTTTTTCTGCTTCGCTGAGAAAAAGAAAACCCAAAGCTGATTGTTGCCTCAGGGTTTTGCCTTTATTAAACTTCTTGACAGAACAGTCTGCACATTTTCACCAAATTGCTAAATTTAGTAGCAAACAGATTCTCAGGCATAAGACATTGACAAGTTCATTTTAAAATCTGTTCATGTAAATGACCATTGCTGCTCATTTTTCAAATGATGACAGTTTTGGTAGACTACTGCAGTGAGACAATTTTCATGAAGAAGATATAAAGCCAAATGATCTTATCTCATAAACAGATGTTCCATTTTCTCCATATCCACTGTTTGTCAGGGATAAATGTTACATTATAGGCAGATGGCAGAGGATGAAGTTCTACCAAGCATAAAATGAAACACTGTATTTCACATTGTAGCTACAAACAGATGTTTTGCACTGTTGTCACCAGCAATGACCTCCTCATACACATTATCATTAGATGCCTGCTCCTCTGACTGTGGCTGCCGTCTTGAATTAGTGATGGCTTAGTGTGCAGAAGGCCTTCCTGTCTCCCTGTCATCCCTATAGAGATGGAGAAAGTGGATTTCTCCCACAGCTTGTGCCCACATTTCACATCTACTCAGCTTCATGCCACACCATTCCTGTAGGCTGCTGGAGAGCACTATTCTGCACATGAAGCCAAGCAGACTTAATAAACATGATCAACCTTCCCATCCCTCTTTGTTTGGAGCTTTAAAAGTCTTCAGTTGGTCTAAGTACAAGAGGGAGGGGGAGGCAGTTTGGCTCAATATAACATTATAAATTGAGGTGTAAGTGCAAGTCAGCATATTTGTAATTCAAATTTCAGAGGATTGCACATAACATCTCTCAAACAGCTTGCTGGCATGCTGCAAAATACAAGTTACAGGAAACCGTAAAGCTGATTTGTTTCAGCTCTTAGTGTGTCCGCTGTCCAGCACTGTTTAAGCTGATGAGGTAATAGGCAAAGTATAAATTTGAATTGAGGTTAATGCTCCTTTTAAAGGTAAAGATAATCAAGGCAGCAATTCTCAGTTACAAAAAGAGATATGTTTTAAACTACAAACATAATAATAAGCATGTGACAAAGGGGGAAAAAAATACAAGTTAATTTAAGAAGAAAAGTGTTTAAAACTGTGCTTGCCTTTGTGCACAGTGGTGCAAGCCAACAATGATGTTACTGCTCCCAGAGCACGGTGTGCTTTTGGCTGGCTGTGCACCACCATAGATTTTTTTTTTTTTTTTAAGTTTCCGTTTTGCATCCTGGCACAACTGGAGCATAAGTTGGAGACTCAAGTCCTTGAGCGGGTGTACTTCTTCAGGCATCTCCATGATTCATCAATACACAAATTCAGCACACAAGAAGCACAACAGCTGGAAAAGATTAGATGTCAGTAGCAGCTGGAAAAGATTAGATGTCAGTAGCTCTTTTGCAATTATTATTTAGCTTTTTATGTTCTTAATAACACGTGTCATGTAGATAAAAACTGCTGTGCGTCAAGCACACCTCAAATATGAACACAAATGTGCATGATTACTGCATAACTATGCAGATAAATGCAAAAAAAAAAAAAAAAAAAAAAAAAAAACAAACAACAACAAAATACAAAACAGTCCCTGTATGATTAACTGAATATTGTTCGGCTGACTTTCTTATATAAATCAAATTTACCTATATATCATTAGTCTTTATAAAACATGAAAAAGACACACTGTTAGAGAATATATGATAAATGTATTATGACACAGCCATGAGCAAAACAAATACAAAATAATTTTGACAAGAGCTGTGAGACACAAGTCTAAGCAAGATGCAGTTGATTAAATGACAATGGCAGTTCCACAATATTTATATATTCATCATGACATTTAGCTTCACTCAGTTTCAAAACTTATTTTCTGCTGTCATTGTCAAGGAAATCCTCTGGTTTACCTTGTTTGAAGTTTACCTTGTTTGACATTTGAAGTCGGCTCGATGCAGAACAGTAGGTGGAAAAAGCCTAATGGGTTGTAAGTGGGTAAGAAGCAAGCTGGATAAGTTGACTACAAGCCACAGAGGTTGTGATTATGAATTTGTCCACCCCTTTTTTTTATGTATTAAAGTATTTTTATAAAATATATTATGAAATAGTTGCTATATACTTGTAATATATGGGTAATTCTGTGATTGACGGTGAATATAACACTAAAAAAAAGAAAGGGAATAGGAAATGAAGAAGAAGTTAAATAAAACCCTGACTAAACACTTTATATACAGTTTGTTGTCAGCTATCACTATAAAATGATGTATTAGTTATGTTAGCCCACATTTCTAAAACAATTTAGAAAAAAAAGTTAAAAAAGTTTTACAATCTGTGGTCAAAAAATGTCTCCTTAACATGTTTCCTATAAACATGTTTAATATTCTAACCATGTGTAGCACCAAAATGTTACCATTCAAATTAATTTTTCCCCCTAATGAAGGATAATTCATCATCCATCTTGCATCCCATCTCTTTGAGTTGCTCACAAAAAAAGCTTTTGTCTTATCTGTTGTCACGTTTTCCCTCTTTTCCTCCTGATAATGTTCTTCTGAGTGTGTATGCTGAATCAGCCATGAAGCGGGTCTAAAACGGCCACTGGGTTGATATCCTGGTACCAGCTTGCAAAGCGCTGCTGTAAAGCAGTGGTTGACTGGGACAAGAAATCAGCCAAGACATTTTGGCCAGGACCAACCCATGTATGATCAAGTACACCACAAGTCTTTACACTCGCTTAAATGTGAATATCAGCCATGGAACTTCTTAAAACTACTAAAGCCATGCAGTGAGGTAGCAGGAACCAGTGTAGACTTGTTAAATATCGTCATGTCTTGATAAAATTAACATCTATAATCCAGCATAGTGACATCTTCATCACACTTTGTGTTTTGTGGAAAAAGAAAATAGAACAGATATCAGAAATAATTATCAGAAGAAAGTGTAGAAGAAGTGTAGAGACTGCTTCCTTCTTCTGGAGATGTTATCTCTGGTTATCCCAACCAGGTTTAACTACAGATTGAATGGAGATTTACTTTTCAACACAACGATTCAGTCACATCCAGAATAGTTGAACTCTTTGGTAAAGAGGCAGTAGGTGTGCAACAGAATAAAATATAAGCAATTAAAACCACAATAACGATTTTAAGAAAAAAAAAGGGTCAAAAGTAATATTAACATGCAGGTGTTACTCAGAATTTCTAGAAGTACTTGTAGTTTGATGAACAATCTCTTTATTTTAGGGGATCTCCATTAATGTTAGGTTTGTAATTGCAATGGATGTAACCGGAAGAGTTTTTTTGAGGACTTATTTTAATAAATCTTTATGACTACTTACCATCAGAATTTACTCATGATTCAAGACCCTGCAGGGTAACAACAGCAATAGTAATAACAGCTGATTATTCTTTTTCTTAGCTAATTTCACAACTGAAATAATGTTAAATTTATTTTTCAGTTCATCTTTCTAAAAACATGTTGATACTGACTTACAGTTAACATATTAAGCCTATGTATATTGTTACCAATATCCAGCTTTCCGACAAGCTTTCGGGAGATAATTTGCTGCAATACATCTCATGTAATGTGTAATTATAGAACCAAATGCCTCTCTAAATGCCAGGTCTATATAATATATTTCAAAATCATTTAAGTGCTTTATATTAATTTGAGTGCTTCACAAGTGAGCTCATATTGTTGCCACGGAAACACGACTATGAGCTGCTTTGTGTACCAAATACTTGTTGATAAACCCATCCCGTAACACCTGTCAAGGTTATGACTCACACATAACAACCAAACCAGTTTTCTCAAGCCCCTCACATTTCTTTGAATGCAATTTCTCCATTATCACTGCACATGCTATCTTGTCATCTTTTTACCAGTCTGTGTGTCACGTTATCATTCTCAGTCGGTTTTCTCAGCCCAGCTTTCTGATAGCAAGCAAGAGTGGATATCTGAAATGCGCCTTATTAAACATAAAAAAAGAAGGAAGGCCTCAGTGACTGAGTGTCAGAACAGCTGGGTTCATTCATAGAACCTCATGTGTAAGAAATCCATGAGGAGGCGGTAGTGGGAGGACAGAGTAGGCAGTAAAAGATTCTTTGTTGTAGTTAGTGATCATTTGATGTTCAGAATTACAAAAGTAAATGTGTTGGAAGGCATGTATATAAATCTTTTTTTTTTTTTTCAATGGTACCCTAGGGTCAACTGAGGACATCTGCAGATGTCTATGCTGTTGATTTTTTTTTTTTTTTTTTTTTTTTTTCGGATGGATAGTCTCATGAAGACTGTATAAATTGTTGGACTTACCAAAGATAATGATGGTTATAACTCTTAAACTCTTCTTAAACATAAACTCTTTAAGTAGGAGAACTGAAATACTTGTGCTTCTATCTTGGAAACACTTCCACACAGTTATTCTGTGATGAGCTACAGATCGGATGTGCCAGAATTTCCTTTAGTTAAATGAAGACAAAACTTAAGTAACAGTTTTTGGAACCAAGGAAGAAAAGATTAAAAGTCAGCACTCAGCTTCAAACAGTGACGCTACTCATTATTTTTATGTCACAGAAAGGTCACGCAGATTTAAACTCCTGTGGTATCTCCATTTATAAATTCTCCAATAAAACCCCAGTTGAAGTCATCTATAGGCCTCACAGGAGCATTGGGCTCATTCATCATCTGTTCTTATGAACAAACTTGCCAACACTCTTATATGGCAAGTTTGTTTCTGCTGCAAAAATGCCTGGTTCAAATAATGTGATTCTCCAAGCTTTTTAAGGACCCACTAATTTCAGTCAGGTGTGTTGCAGCAGGGAAACATCTATAACCAGCAGGGCACTGGCCCAAGAGTTTCGGAGTTGGTGATCACTGCAATACACGAGGATGTGCAATGTGATGTGCTCATAAGATTACTGCAGGCTTGCTGACCAGACTCAGCGATGTGGCCTTGAGTCTCGGACTCAGACTCATGAACAATCTTATTTTTTGTTTTTTCATGGTCTTCTCTCTGTCCAATCTCCTGTCTGCCATCAGACGTGCCCATATTGCACGTGCAATCAAAAAAGCTGACAGCACCGGTGAACGCAGCTGTTGAAATTTTTGGATATTAATAGCTTAATAAAAAGCGACCAGTATAAGAGCAGGAAACTGGAATGTTCTGTGGTGTGAAAACCCAGGACTCTCGATCCACCACATCCACCTTCATCCATCTTCATCCACCTTAAAACATACCTGGAGTAGGTAGTTACTGCAATGTGAAAGTTAAATGTTAGCATTTATGTTAGCAATAAGTTTAGAGCCATAGTGTAAACATAGCATGTTACTACCTTTGTATTAAAATATGTTAACTCCATCAGATTAGCTTCACTGAATGTTTTTAGAAGAAGAGTGAGACCTTCACTGAACAGTTTTTATAAACTGTGACTTTGCCATGATCATGTTAAACTGGGACCAAACTGGGATCTGACCCACTATAAACAGTTTTACCAGGTAGGCTGTTGTTTATATAGGAATGTAAGGACCAGCAAGTACTGAATCTAGGTTAATTACTAGTGCAAGGATCACCAACTGTGGACCCGCTGAGCCACGGTCCTGCAGGTTTTGCATGTCTACCTGCTGCAATGCACCTGAGTCAAACTATTAATGAGTCATTAGGAGGCAAGCTGTCATGTGGATCAGATGTATTGCAGCAGGGAAACATCTAAAAACTGCAGGGCAATGGGTTATACTGCTTTAAAGTGCAGCATTTTGGCCCTCCTCTCTACATTTAGGAATAAGATGCTATGAATATTAGTATAATAGGTTTTTCTGTGGGTTCAAATGGCTTTTGGTTCACATTAAAAACTCTGGGGTAAGTTATGTTAAGAGTAAATTTTCATGTTTATCTTCATGTTTTCTGAATTCAGTAGAGCAAATAAATTATCCAGAGGAAAGGGAAAGAGCAGTTGTCAGTTTAAGCTAAAGATGAGGCAAGTTGACTTGGACTTGAGGTCAAAGACAAGCAAAAAAGGTCAGGTGAACAAATCTGTTCAGAGTAAGTAATTAGTGTATGATTAGTATGATTAATAAATAAAGAAAGAAAGAAAGAAAAAAACATCAAATAAAATAGCATCAAAACCATCCAGTCCCATAAGTTTTTAAAGGCATTTTTGGGTGTTTTACCTATGGAAAGTTGGAACAGCTGGCACATCCCTACAACTTAGAAAGTGAATGGTATTTACTAATCTAAGAGGGAAGATACAATTTTGCAGTCCATGAACACATTTGTGAATCTGATGGAGGATTTTCCCAAAAAAACATGTTATAAGAGCAACTTAAAAACAACTGAATAAGATTTGTGAGAAGATATTGGTGAATGAGGCAGATTGCATTTCCATCGAATGCTGGGATAGGCTCCAGCTTCCCTGCAACCCTGAATTAGAGTGGTACAAACAATGAATGAATGAATGGGAGATTTAAATGCCATGTTTGTAAAACTAAAGGTGCTAAACAAATTACCATTACTATTCATGAGAATTAAAAAGCTATTATAGATTTCATTAATTTATTTATCTCTTTAAATCAATCTTACATAATCTTACAATACTATAATACAAAAAATAAATGTACATCTTTGTAACTTTCTTTCCTAATTGTAACATTGCTTTAAGAAATGCAGCGCATATCTTAAGGGTGTTCTGCCACACGCAGTTTTCCTTCTCCTTGTCTCTTTTTGTGTCCGGGTGCTTAACCATGTGCATGTATACATATACCAGACAGGAGCATGCTCATTCTCCGTAGGGAAGTTATGAGATAGCATTGAAGCATGATGAGTGGGAGGTGTATAATGCTGGCATGCCACATCTATTTCTCTAGCTCTGCAGATGACATTGGCCCCGAAGCCAAAGTCTTGGTGCTGGACATCTCTGATTCATGGGACAGGAGGTCACAGTGAGATGAGATCTCTACTTGGTCAATGTTAGTCACATAAAGACACCCACTCATGCACACACACACATAAACACCCTGTATGCAGCTGGAAAAGAATGTGGTGCAGCATGTTTGTTAGAACACTACGTTTAAGGTGAATGCAACAAATGGATTCAAATGAAAGCAGTGCAGCAAACTAAATATAAGCAATAAAGTTATAATGCATGCTTGCCAACAAAGAAAGTGTAAGTTAACTATCCTAAAGACATTTTAGAACAATTTAAAAAATGCTTACAGTCATTACACATTCATCTAATTTGAGACAAAAGGATATATGTTACATATTTAGCCAGATAATGCAAAATTAAAACTTAGGAGTAAAACGCACAATACTAAAGTTGTAGCGCTTAAAGGGCCTGCATGAGTATATTTAGTCCATCTTTGGAAAGCTGTTAATTGGAAATCTAAGATATCAGCTTGGGGCTGATTTGGTAACAGGGATTTGGGATTAGAAACATTTATAAACACTTGGTTGGTAAACACAAGAATGTTGGTTATGTGATATCCTGATCTGCTCCTGCATTTTGAAATGATTGTGTGTCCACTTTGGATGTTACTATTGTGACAAGTGTTTGTGATTTCCAAGGTGCACAGTGTATTAAATTCAGTCAGTGATTGATTCTCTCTGGCACAAGGGAGAATGACAGCTGGAAGATTATCAGTTTGTTTTTTCCTCCCCTTCGCTATCCTCAGGTAATTTTCATGTTGTAAATGGAGTTATTGATTCAAGCTCCACTCTGTTTGTCCTCAACTCAGTTTATCATCTGAGAGGAAAACAGGAACTGGTGCAAGTTTGACAAAGCATGGGAGAATGTGATCAATGGTTGAAGCATGGTATGCTGCTTTCTGACGAATGCTTGCTACAGATTTGGGATTCAAATTCCGCTCTTCTATCTTCTATATTAAATCAGCTTTACTAAATATATCCTTACCTTAAAAGCAAAATAAGTAGCATTGACACCCAGTGTTTCAAATAAGAACTGCAGTCAAAAGAGAAGACTACGGAAAGCCTTCTTCCTGTTGTTTGGCAACCTTGGGTAGTTACATATGATTGGTTAAGGAACCAGGAAGTAGTGAAGAGCTACACAGTGCACCAAAGTTATTCCATCACGTAACTTTTACTTTGAAAGGAGAAAAGCTTGACAAAAACATTGTTAATGTAGAGAGACAGATTGTTTATAGGGAAGCTTCCTTTTATACCTTGCAAAAAATGTGAACATTTTAAATTATTATTGCAGAAAAAATCTGAATTATTTAGCCTTAAGACCACCCTTTATTCATTATTTTCAGACAGTGAATGACGTCCAAATGTGTTTTGCTGGAAGTATGGGACAATTGATTCGTCAACCATACATAATCACATCTTAATGTGGAACTTGGCTACCAGTGTGATTTTTTTTATGCTCCTAGTACACACTAATGTCTCAAAACTAACCACAGGGAGCAATTCAGGGCATAAGAAGAATTTTTTTTCATGATTGAGGGCTGGGAAAATAAATCAAGCACTGAGATTATGGACAAAAATAGAGACAATATATAATCTAATCAAACATCTACCCTCTTAAGTAGTAATATCTGACTCTTATTTTGGGCTGTATTACAAAAAAACCCTGTTATGCCTCCCAGTTAGAGCTGTTACTGGTCTGCTACAGAATCCTGGTATCATCAAGTTACATATAATTCTCAAACTCAGCTTTCAAACATTGTTTTATGCAAATAAATAGCAGCATCACAGTGACAAAAAGGCAAACATAGAGACATTGAGAAATTTACACAGGCAGCACAACACAGGTGACTTGATTTATTATTCACGCCACCGGATATGTCACTGTGATTTAATGTAGCCAGACAAAATGCTTTTTTTCACAGAAAAAAAAGAAAAGAAACTCTGAGCTGCCACAATTTATTTTCAGTTTTCACAGTGACATCATTTGGTCATAGTCAAGATAAATTTAATACCTTCAGAGCCTTCACCATTATGTTAATCTTAAGCCCCAGTATTCAAGTTAAAGCAACTTTTCTTTATTCTCTGATTTTTCAAGTGACTTAAAACTGTTTTAAATTTGCTAAAGCAAAAGTATTTCTAGTTGTGACATTACTGCAGATATCAATCTACCTAGTCAAGGCAATAAATAGTCTAGTGGCAGTGAATGCAATTTAGTTATTAATGTGTAAAAGACATTGAAAGATTTTAACTACTGCATCTTACTCCAGAGGCTGCATCTTTATAGACATAGTCTGTCAACCCCAACCCAACCTATTCTAAACCCTAGAATGCTGCATACAATGGTTTGATGCTTAAGGAGCCAATCCATCTATCCATTTTCTGTTCCATTAGTCCAATTAAGGGTTGTGTAGTTATTAAGTCACAGCATTGAATCTGAATGTATATGGTGTCACTTTTACATGTGCAAGGTCTTCCAGCCTGTAACATAATTGTTGTGCGATGCTAACTATAAAATGAATTCCAACACCTAACCAGGATGTTTTCCAAACCTTGACAAAGTACTTAAATGCATTATAAAATTGTACAATACCATGTGGAAAAGTGGCCACAAGCTCCTTTACAATTGGCAATGTGGCTGTTCCTTGTTTAGAGTGAACAGGGAAGGGTTGTCCAGAATTGGAAATTTTGTCCTCCTGACCATAAATCCCAATGGTTGGCCTGCATATATAACTTATGACTGTAACTTTTTGCTATGTTAAGATGTCACACTGCAGCTCCAACTGCAAATGAAATATTAAGTCTAGTGTCACTGCCTGCACATCACATAGGCTACAGCTGCTTTGCCAGGGACCTTAGAAATGAAAAGGTACTCTTAAGTGTTACATGTCCTTGTGCTGAGACGTTGCTGTAAGCTTTTCTGAATAGATCTTAAAATTAAAGTGAAACTGGTTTATGTATCTGCTTAACCAAACAGCAAGTAAAAATGGAACAAGTGTCCAAGGTTCATCAAATACTGCCTCGGCTGGCAGGTTTGGCTGACACCAAAGGACATCTTGTGTGGATACAAATTATAATTGAAATTATATGACTATAACTTATAAGAGATAAGTGCAGTGCACTTATATTCCTAGTGCATTTCAAGCCCTGTCCCATTTCCTTACACCCTTATCTAATATTTTACTCAACACTGCTGCTCCTTACTCAAATTTATTTCCTGTCCCAAGCTTGCCCATTTTAGCCATCATGAATTTACCTCTGCTTTGTTTTTTATAGCCTTCACTATTCGTCTCATCTGTCACATGTCCGTTTTCCTCAAGTGCTTTGCACACATAAAGTGACCGCCATTGGATTATCACCTTGAATTTAGAGGAGCTTTTAAGAAATGCAGACTTTTGTTTTTTACTCCAGCTTTTAAACAGGTTGATCACACAACACAAAAAATCCATTTTTTATGTCTCATTGATGTCAACTTGACAATCAGGTAACCAGTTTGATCTGGTTCAACAACATATTCAGGACTGTTTTTATTTACCTGAATAAAATATTACTTTGAGTCTTGAGAGAAGCTTTAATTTCTCTGTATGTTATGTTAATCATGTCACTATTCAGTTTTTACATACCATGGCAAAGCACCAGTTTGTTGTCACTGTTGCCAAGGTTTTCACTTCCCTTCAGCAGGTCACATCTGCAGTAAACCCTTGTTTGCTCTTTTCATAGACCTGATCCTTTCAGAAGCATATATAACATAAAAGGATGCTGATTTTATTTGTAAGAGATGATTTACTAAATGTTACCGACTAATGCATAGTAGCAGAGTTAGCCAAAGGTTAAGTGCCATCCTCAGTCCCCTGGCAGGTCGCAAATCAGAATTTCCACACAGTGACAGAACAATGCCAAGCAAACCAGTCAAGCAAAACAGAACACAGAAAACTTGAACACATTTCATTTGGTACTGCAAAAAAGTGCTGAGCCATCCTTCTTTTCTATTCAAAGTCCAAGAATATAGACTTTCTTGTAATCTTTTGAAACCGCCTTGAATAGTAACCAGTTTAACCAGTGTTGTCTCTACGAATAACTATCTAGTAACCTATTTTAGGTTATAAGACAACTTCACTTGAAAAACATACATATTATTCTTGCACCAACAATGATATTCAAAAAGAAATAAGTAAAAAAGAAAAAAAAGCCATTGTTCAGCATGATGTGCAGGGTTTCCTGAAAACCTTAAAAAAAAGATAGAAGTAACATTCCTAGACCTACCTATAGGAAATGAACGGTATCTGAAAATGATGCCCTTAAAAAAAAGTAAAATTCCAAAAAAAGACATAATAGAACCTCAACGATGCATAAGGACCTTCAGCTGATCCATCTGCTCCTATTCTGGTTTCAACATTTTCATAATGGAAAAGTTGCTGTTAAGAAACCATTTTAAGGAATGGAAACTGGGATAGGGTTAGAACTAAACTGAAATAGGTCTTATGGAGTGATGGATCCTCCCCAATTCTCAAAAGACCTTAACATGATTGAAAATGTATGGAATCGTCTTGGCAGAGATAAAAATTAAATGGCGAAACATCCAAAGAAGAGCATTGGAAAGTCTTTCAAGAAGCCTGGAGAACCATTTCTAAAGGAAATGATCTAATTTTCATTTATGATTGTATGCTTCAATTAACCACTCCATCTATTCCCTGATTTCCTGTCAATAAGGAAATAAGGGGGTCACTCAAGGATTTTCCTCACTCTTTCACACAAACACACATACACACACATACACTTACACTAAAAGAGAGAGGAAAATCTTCAGTACATGCCTACTTTAAGATGTCTTTGAAATGTGCTAAAAATAAAAAGCATGTCCTAAAAGCAGTGGACAATACAAGCGCTGGTACGAGCCAGAGTGGGCATAACGACATGCTTCAGTAAAGCTACTGTGGCCACAGCAGCACGCAGAGGACAAGAAAAAAATAAATAAATAAATAAAACAAAAAGCTGTGCTGTGACTTTTTGTTTGTTTATTTGTGTCTGTAAGACTTTTTGAAGCACTCCCTGAATATACTGAGACACATTTGACATTTTCTTACCTTAGATAGAAAAAAAATATATCTATATACGCGATATATGCACTCATTTAAGTTTTAAAGATGAGTAGTGCCTGCAAAAAGTGGAACCTCACAATTACAGAGGACTCTAAGCTTTCCATTGAGTTATTTTGCCAGTGACTGTTGTGCCTACTGTGTATTTACTGTGTATTTCAGTAATGCACACCAGTGTGTTGCAGGCTTTCTGCCCAGGCCATAGCATAGTTTTTATTACTGCAGCTGTAGTGTGATTCACATTGGAAAAAAGCAGCTTTTCAACAGAGTAGGAAAGTGGATTCCATAAATATGTACACACTGGACATTCGGACTTAGTATAAAAAAGAAGATTATTCTTTACATTGTAGAGGGAAACACTTGTGTTTGGCATTAACTGCATGAAATGTTTATAATCCTGCATATATGTATATATACATGTGTGTATATATATGCTGTAAATATTCTTACAGTCATTTTATATTCATAAAGAAGTCACATTTACATCTGCAGCTGAACACATGGTCTATCACAGCTGCATTTAACTGATAAGGCACTTAAGGAACAAACCTGATGGCAGCACTGAGACCAAAGACTAGTAAAATAGATTGAATGTATAAATCCCATGTGGAGCTTTCCATATCTTAATAGACCAGCGAGAGGGCCATGATTTACAACACAACAAGCTATGGCAGTCAGTTGGTGCTATGAGTGTGCATGTGTAGTTGGTACATGCTTGTGTGTTTGGCAAGCTCAGGATTTTCCTGCGTAGGAAGTCACATTACTTTTTCTGAGTTAAGAAATACAGCTACTACACAGCACATCTGCTCTTAGCCACAGAAAGGACCCAGAAAGAAACTAACACCAATTTCCACCCACTATGACCTGTCTGGATCTGCTAGTTTCTGCCAGGGTTTGGTCCATACTCATCTTTCTCCAAAAACACGCATTTCTTCTAAGTGATTATATTCCACAATAAATTTCTTTATGAAATCTTGGATGAGAAGCTCAAAAGAAGACTTGACATTCTGCACATGGGTAAATGCCCTCTGTGTTAGCACTGATTGCATCCTTATGACATGTGGAATGGCTCAGTTTCTCAGACACAACCTGATTCCCATAAGACAGAGGGTAAAACGTTTGGGAATGTGAGAACAAAAGGTTTTGGTGATTGAATTTAGCAACAATCCTGCAACCTTGGATGCTACTTTCATGTCCATACGTTTTAGTTTCATCGTCTTGAACATCCTGTACGAGATATAAATGTACATGGGGTGTACAGTGTGTGGACATTGAAAATGTCCAAAAAAAATGTAATCATATCATTTATGTATGATAAAAAATGAAAACAGGTCCCACAAGCCCAAAATATAAGAAGGTTTATGGTCTGACATGCTTTTCACCTAGTAGCTGCCGGGACAGGCTAAGGTCCCCCACACAACCTTACATTGAAAAAAACAGGTACATAAAAATGGATGAATGATATTTAAGTAAGATTTTAATTCATCTAACAACATTTTGTATGATAAATGTGGATATTAAAGATAGATTATAGATGTTGATGTATCTTGATAAGGAGATGTGGAAAAGTTGAACCTCAGGCAAAAACGTCTCTGGACGCTGACTTGAATAATAAAAAGAAGTTTATTACAAAAGTTCAGACATCAAAACACATTTCTGCAGAAAAATCTGGAGGTCCCAAAACCAGAACGAAGACCCAAAGACCTGACGTACAGTTCTGTCTTATATATGGTTTAAACAAAGAAAATTCCTCAGTCCTGTATCCTCCAATCATAGAGTTTGCATATAGGATGTTCGTGTGCATAGAAGACATGTTCGTGTGTGAATCCAGTCTGTAGGACAGAGAAACTTATATGGTAAATCTTGAGTGTGTATCATAAAAATGCTATGCTTGGATCCCTCAATGTACAGATATAATTTGACACATTTTGCTGAGTTTAATATGCAGGAGAAGATGGCTGGATATCTAATAGGTCAAGAGGTGATGCTTTTACCCATTATACTGGAGCAGATTAGGTTTGCAACATCAGTTGCTTGGTTGATTCAGCCCAGGAAGAAATAAACCAGCTTTGTGATTGCAAAGAACTGAGCCTAAAGTTACCTTGAAAAGCCATTGATTCTGTTTTGTAGTACAGGCCCCTTGGTGAATTATTTCCTTTTAACACTGGGTGAAATTATCAGTTTTTAAATTCAAGAAATCCCTGTTCACAATTTGAAATGAACCATGAAGGTGAGGTCATGTTTAGCTGTACCTGTCCATGTCACAGTGCTCTGATCTGAGGAGTGCAGCCCCTCTCCATCACAGCAGGGGATTGTGCTACACTACAGAATGACAAAGATCAAAAGAAACTCCTTGTTCAAGGTAAAAAGTGAGTTTCATGTGCCCAGATACTGATCTTTTCACCCACTGTTATCTTTGCTAGGTCAGAAATGATTGAGATGCTTATAATGGTCTCTTTTGCCCATTCTCCATCTTACATTTTTTTGTATATATATATATATATATATATATATTTCTGTTCATCCTTTTTGTACCATTTCCTTTCTTCTGATTCGGTTTACCCTGTGCTTACAATGTACTTTAAGCAGCTTGACTTCTTCCTCACTTCTTTACAGATCCGGTGTGGCCACTTGTATGAGGGGCCTCTCATTTACACTACTTTATGCTCACACATACACATATATAACCTATCACATACAGTACTGTTATCACTGATTCAAAGTGTATAGGGTGTCTTCTGTGTATGTGCGTGGGGTTTTAGTAGCATGTAGAGTAGTAGCGGTTTAAAAGTTCCCCTGTTTCCATGATGGGTCCTTGACTGGTTCTTGACTGGTCCTTGACTGGTCCTTGACTGATCCTTGGCCGATCCTTCACAGGTCTGTGGGGGTAATGTAATCCCCCGCAATGACGTCGTCAGCGAGGCTCTGCCCCTAAGCAGCCCAAGTAAAAAAACAGCTGCAATCCCTCTTTTGTCCACGGGGAGGAGCAGTGATTTGATCTTGCTGCTCTCTAAACAGTTTATAATGAGCTGTGTCGCTCATTTGTTGCATTTTTGCCAACATTTAAAAAATGATTTGATTTGAAAATGGCGTCAAATAAATGTATCAAAAAAGCCGACATGTGTAGCTAATGGTGTTATGAGGCAAAGCACAACCTCCTCAAGTCGGCTAAGTGGTGAATGTCACTAGCAGCGAGCTTTCTAAACATCCCGAGGAGCGCTGCCAGCGGTCATTTGACTGCAACGTAAGTTATTCACAGTGGGGGTTGATACAGCTGCTGCATAACTGAATATTGACAAAATCATAACGTAATATCGGCAGGTAAAAATAACATAATACTGATAATGTGTAAAGCAGGGATCACAAAAGTCCGGACCCAGCCCAACCTATATTCTGAATTAGGCCTCAAAGTGCTATTATCCTAAGTAGATAAGTAAATAAATGGTTTATACTGTGAAATGAAGTGTCCCTGGATTTTATTCATAGCGATCTAGTGATAAAACGTGATAAAACGTCATACAACTGTGTCTCAGCGGTGGGACAGCCGCCTGCCTGCTGTCTGAAGCAGGCACATGCGCAAAGGCTGGTAGGAATGACAGGAACCAGCAGCCTATCATCACACAGGGTTTGTGATCTTACAGCCAATCAGAAGCAGAGTAGGGCGGCCATTTATTACAACTCCATAGCCGTGATATACGACAGTTTGGCTGAGAAAGAGTCTCCCTGAGCGGCTCTGTGGAAGTTTAGACGTGCTAAACTGCTCGTAAATATTGATGTGTTTACTTTTCCAAACAAGTAAGCAGGTAAAACAATAGACAACAACTATATAATAAAAGTCCTAAAATACCAGGTTCAGCCGTTTAGTTTTTAATACACTATAAGCATGGTAGCGTGACTGGCGGTCATCAAAAGACCGCTGGCGACGCTTCCAGTGTTTAACACTAGAAAACCCAGAGATTTCTTATCCCTCTACCATGCCCAGAGTACAACCAAAAGGCTGCCCGGTTTGAAATTAACAATTCAATGGCCAACAATTAGCACCTTTACATTTGTAAACACAGCCATTACCTGCCGTTAGCTGTTCAAGCATACTCCTTGGGGGGAGGAGTGTGCTTGAAAAGAGCCTTGTGGACTGTGCTGTATAGTTTCACTCACCACAAACGGTATTTGTGCTTTTGACCATTTCTCACATTTTCATGTACCCTTTATTGAGCATTGGTCATGTGAGTTTTCATCGTCATCACACTATTGTACGCCCAGCTTGCTTTCAAGTGAGAGATTATCACGTTTCTGTTTCCACAAAGGCAAGAAGGAAAGCATAATCAAGTATTTCAAATGAGAGATAATTACATTCCTTTTGACCTGGGAACAGAAAAGCAAAATCAATTTAATGTTCCTCACTTCCTAATATGGTGCAACAAGGTTCATAGTCCTCAATGTTTTTAGTAAAAAAAAAAAAAAAAATTAAAAAACACCTTACTAACAGGGTGGAATGGAACATAACAGAGTGGAACAGAATATAACAGGGTGGAAAATATTTGTTCCCAATTCCAAATAAAAACGCTTCAATGGCCAGATGATCAGCAATGAATAAAGATATTTCTACAGTGATCCAGATTTTTTGTTTGTTGTTTTTTTTGTTTTACATTTTAGATTTTGTAAGAGATGGGTGTGTTTTAACAACAGCAGTTTTATCCGTGACTTTAATCGATAATTATTATCATTATCCAGTGTATAAAAATGTTGGTGTAAAAACGCCAAAGATAGATAAGCATGATGCTGAACTTCGTGGTCTTAGCTCCTGGTTTGGTGTGTCTTGTTCTGTTTATTATCATTCTGAAAGGTATACCAAGTTGTGGGCTGCATATATGCAGCCCACAACTTGAACAAAGGCTAAATTCCTCAACATTCGCACTTGCTCCATAAAATTACCATCTCCAAGGCTCCTCCACCACCACTTTGACTATGGATTGATAAGTAAATGAGCCGCAGTTTTGTAACTGTTGCATTGTCAAAACAGTTCTGTTAGTGTTGTCACACAAAATTCAGTAGACTAGTTGGTTCCTATGCAGTGAATTTACATGTTATTACAAAAATACACAATAATAAAATAGGCAAGTGGTAAGATTAGAATAATGTTATAAGTTCTGCGCAAAGACTCCTTTTTCATTTTCCAAAACAAAACTGACATAAACAATCTTGAAAAAAATGTGCACGTAGGCTATGAGGAAAGAATGAATGCAATGAAGTAGGGACTGGTTGAATAAACACGGTTTAACTGGACGCCTAAGCGAGCGCGTTGCAGGATGGCTCCAGATTTTATTGTCAAATGGTTCCAGGTCAACCAAGTCCGAACTGCTTAGAGCAGAGTCCTGCACGGTTCTGTTTTGCTACGCATACCTGCTCTAACCCGTTAGAATGACTCCCGAACCCGACTCGTCACCAATGTATTTATTCCATTTAAATCCGAACCAGACTGATGTTTAACCCGCGACCTGAGCCATTAACGCATCATTGCCATGCTGCACCGCTGCTCCTGCTTTCAAGTCTTCTTTTCCATTATTATAGCCTATTGTTGTTTTATCATTGTGTTAATCTAAAACACATAGATAGCCTATGAATGTTTATTTTAAGCTTGCTCAACATTTTTAAAACAGCTTTATATTCCTCTGACTGAACCATTTCAGAGTGAAGACTAAACCAGACCAGTGTGTTTTATTTTGCCACTGAGAGGGTATTTATAATAGGCTACTCGGAGATTGCTGTGCTTTAACAAAATGTAATCCACCTTTCCTGGCAGCAGCTGTGTTCTCCGTTCCTGGACTACAAATCCGGCGGCAGAAAACTCTGCTGCGCAAATACCAGCGTAAAATAAACTTTCATATATTTTCTCTGTGTTGTTGTAGTATATTCAGATGATAAAACAACAATATAATAAAAAAGAAGACTTGGAAGGAGGAACAGCGGTGCAGTAGGCTATGGCACACGTTAACGTTAAAAAGCACACTGCTTGTTGTAAATACTTGGTTTATGCTTTAAGAGGTAAATATTTTGGTTAACATGTTGAAGAAATATCGTTGTTTCTTTTTTCATCTCTTGCTATGCTATTGAATTTGGCAACATTAACATGGAAATTCACTGCATTAGGACCGACTAGCCTACTGAATTTCTGGTAGCATGACAACACAAACTGGACTCGTTTGACCACTCTTACCCAATGTGCAACGATCACAAAACTGGGTCACTTGTTCAGCTGCCTCATTGCGGCTCATTTACGTATCAATCCACAGTCAAAGTGGTGGTGGAGGAGCCTAAGAGATGGTAATTTTCTGGAGCAAGTGCGAATGTTGAAGAAGGCGCATGTTCAAGTTGGGGGCTGCATACAGTACCTTTTGGAATGGTAATCAGAGCGTGTCGGGGAATAGCCCACCTGGAGGGGTGACGTAATCGGGATTCCCGGCGAGCAGGAAGTCGCAGCACAGCGAGTGTTGGATGTCCCCCCGCGATTAGACACATTGAAGTGGAAGAAATTATCTCCGATCCTGCGTGGGGCTTTTATCTGTCGCCCTGTCTTCTTATGGAGGTGAAATAAATAATATGAGAATAAAATAACCCTTCCTAGCTACCTCAAACAGATTCTGTGTTGCTTGATCCAAATCTGATTTGTCTATGTTAATAATGCTAATATTAAAAGATTAATCAGTATGATAAATACATCCTATTGAGAATAGAGCTAGGGGCTGTGATCCAGTATTTGAAAGGTTTTATTAACCTACTAGCATTCATTTCTGAATAAAACAATTGGCAGCGCACAAGCATGTTACAATTTCACATTCCACGTCAAACGATGATTATGTATTAAGTTTTATGCATTTTTATGAATTGTGACTGGCCATCAGAGGTGCTTTGAGTGGCGCCTCTGCCGGTCAGTGTAAATTCAGATAAAATCTGACAGACTACGGGCGATGAGAAGTCTGTGAGAGAAGCGCCATCTTCTGGGTCTACCCTATATTACAAGGAATGGGTGGAGTTTGATTAAAACATCGACACTCCCAGGAGAAGGAGGGGGCCTCTCTGGCGGCTGGAAGTTGGAAGGCAGCTGGCTGGAACTGGAATGGAACTGGGCTGGAAGCCGGCAGGTATTCGGCTGGCTTTCAGCTTGGATGGGAACTTTTAAACCGCTACTACTGTATGTGTGAATTTTCATTTGTTTTTAAGCAATATATTGCTCAAATGTGTAAGTGAGAGTTGATTTTATGTGTATGTGCAAATAATTATAGCTGTATATGAATTTTTGAGGTGTGTGTGTGAGAATCAAGAATGAATTCTGTCCTATACGGCCGCTCATACACTTGTGCTGGATAACGCAATTTCACAATGTGTACCATAACTATGTTGTGACTCTTCCACACACTGAAAAGTTTAAGAATAATGCAGCTCCCTCCAAAAATATAGAAGTAACTTAAGAAAACAATCAACCCCCAATTTGCAGATTTACCAAAACTTAACCTGTATGTGCAAGATCAAAAATAAAAGATAAAAGATGAGACTATATGTATATACAGTCTCATATCAGTGATGTTGCTGTTACCAGTGAAAATCTTCCCTGATTTTTTGAGACCTTTGATCTGGGATTACAGCTAACCAGCTGAGGAAAGAACTGAGTGATTGGCCTGCAAGAGCTCCTGGGGCAGCCTGAGGTACTTCACGTCTCTGAAGTCAATGCTGATGCTAAAACTACTGTAAAGGCTTTAAAATGGTTTAACTCAGGA
Source organism: Melanotaenia boesemani (assembly GCF_017639745.1). Taxonomy (NCBI): domain Eukaryota; kingdom Metazoa; phylum Chordata; class Actinopteri; order Atheriniformes; family Melanotaeniidae; genus Melanotaenia; species Melanotaenia boesemani. The sequence goes on along the minus strand of NC_055700.1, from coordinate 21,894,784 downwards.
GTAAAAAATATCCAGTAAATTATCTTCTACTGATAAAACCAGTTCAATCAGGCTTTTTATAGATTGTGGTTTTTCCACTTTTTTCCTGTTTCAACTGAATGACCATTTTAACTCTAAAGGTGGTATTTGTAGTGGAAAAGGAAAGCAATAAAAGCCATGTTCACTAAAATAAATGGTTCTTCTGTTCAGTCCTATTAGAAGGATCTTGTGGGGAAAAAAAAGCATTAAAAAGGAATGTAGCTCCCATTCTAACACAGCCTCCGGCCTGGCAGCTCACTGTACTTTAAGATGTCACCTCCTGTTAAAGGCTTTATAGAAAAAAATGGCACAATATGTGTGTCACACAGCTTGCCTGAGGTCTGGAGAACAAAAGGTGAAATGCCCGCTGAGAACAACTCGCTTTACCACTCAGACCAAGCTTAGATCATTTCTCTTCAAAGGAACATCTTCTCTGATTTAAATAAAGACAGAAATGTCTCCTTTATCTTTAACATTTACTCAGTTAGCCTGCAATGACCTTATGACTGATTCTATTTTACCTAGATGCTTTTTTTCTCCTTCCCTCGCCTCTCTTTACCCATCAAAAAGCTTTGAATCAATTTCATGCCCTACAAATGCTGTTTACCCTCTCGGGTGTGAAACATCTGCAGCCAGCTCCCACTGGCTTCTTCAGATTTTCTTGCTTTCTTACTCTTTTTTTCTTTCTTTTTCACGCTAATTTATAAAGTATCTCTTTGCTTTTCAGGCAAATGCAGCAACTTTTTTATTTCATGTGTTAATCGAGGAAAGGTTTTGCTATTTTTAATTTAACCTATGGTGTCTTTTTCACTTTATTCTCTCAATTCTCAGATTTATTTGTTTGTGTATGTGTGTGTGTGTGTGTGTGTGTGTGTGTGACAAGCTGTAGAATTGTTGCTGAAAACACCAAAAAAGTATTCAGAGGCAATAAAAGTCCTCCCAACCTGAAAAAGTTTTATGAAACATCAAAAACTTTAAAAATGTAGAGATTGTATTTGTGTGTCTTCACTAGATTTCTCCCTGTGCTTCTTTTCTCACACTGGGGGCTGTCAGTTGGAGTGATTTTAAAAAGCTTATAATTACCGATGCACCCCAGGGTTTCACTGCAGTGCCACACTAACAGCTGAAAAGCAAATCCTTACACAGTGTGCACTCATAGCGGGAGTTTTTTTTTTTTTTTTTTTTTGCCTCTATGGTAGGTTTTAATGTCCAGTAATCTCTACTGGCAGTTTTTTGTTTATTTTTTTTTTTTTTGCATCCCAGCTCAATGATTCATTGGTACATTATGTATGCCACTAAGAAATCGAACATTAACTCCCTTAATACAAATCTGGTCAGCATGTTTTCAATTAAAGACATTTAAAACAATTCTAAAGAAAACACTAACAGCCTCTAGAGAGATAATGGCTGCAATAGTGTCATAAAAACGAGTAAAGACAAATATAATAATGATTTTCAGAGGTGACCTTAATTCCAATTTTCAACTGTAGTTCAAGATAACTTCAGAGGTGTTGAAAGGTGGAAGACTTTAATTCACTTTTTCTTTTTTCTTTTTTTTCTTTTTATACTGATACTGTGGCTGGAAAATGCCACTCTCCTTTCTCACAATGCCCTGACCTTTACTGCACTCAGTCTCCTCTGAGTTTTCTATTACCTCAGCCAGAGATTACAAGGGTCTCAAACCCACAAGATAAATATTTCCACAGTTATCAGAGCTACTCCACACAGACCCCAACTTGGTCTCTATGACAGATTTCTTTTCCAAAGACTGAAGTTAGATAAACTGCTGTTGTATTGTCATGTTATTAAAAATGGATGCATATGCCTCAGTAGAGCATAAGTTGGCATAAACCCTTTGAATGGGACAGCAAAACAACAAACCCAAAGATGGGAAGCAACATTTTTTTACAAGACATGTTCAACATATTGTCAACAGATTTTCAAGTTTTCAACCTCCACAGTCTTTTTCGGATCTCAATGTTTTGCCTCAAAATTCATTTTCTCGTCAACTTGACTCCATGGCTGCATGTTTGCACAATGTTCCTTAAATTTTTTAACAGCTTGATTTCAAGAATGTCATTAAAACCTCTGGAAATTCTGCATCCAGAATGATAGAATATTGAATTAAAGTCTTCATAGAATTAACATCCCCACCTTAATGAGAATATCATTACAGGCTAAACATTAGAATGGTTATCACCAAAACAATACATGAGGCACATTAGTATCTCTGGGACATGTGCAAGGTGCCCTTTGATATCAGTGGTGTGAAAGATGCCATGACAATATGTCATGCCAGGAGCAAACACGACTTTATGGATGACCAGTGAAGTCAACATTATCAGACAGAAAAGTAGTCGGTGAATTTATTATGAGACCTTAAGTTTGAAGTTGTAGGTTAGCCCATAAGAGCCTGACGTGACATATTTGTCACATACAGTTTCTTTGACATATTCCTTCAATTTATGGTATAAACTTTGCTCAAAATCCTGTTGAACACAATGTGATACTTGTCTTCTGTCCCCTAATAGATACCCAGAAGCATAAAACCATATTATAATATTTTTAAACTATCACATGGTATTAAATGGTAGATAACCCCCCCCCCCCCAAAAAAAAGTTAATCTTTTAGTTACATTTTGTTAAAGGCCCAGTAAAGACCTCATATTAAAAAAATGGAATTTTCTTGCCATTTTTTCATGGGTTGGGCCTTCACGGATGAAACTATGTTTCTTTCATGGGTAAGATTTCCTCCAATGTCCTTTAATTGCTATGATCTTACAGGCTGTTTGTTAATACCTTAAAACATGGCCTTAAGTGCAACAAGTAAAGTAGTTGTCCTTAATGTGTCAGGTATTATATAATATTAATATCAATGTTTCTACATTAGGGTTGTCGAATTATTAGAAACATTAGAGTGTTTGCTTAAAGAAGCTACAAAATCCTTATAATGGGGTAATCTGACAATATTTCTTTTTTACTTTTAAATTGCTCTTAGGTAATAACACTTTACTAAATCACTTTTGTACCTTCCTGGTTGTGCTTAGACAATATCACAATATCATTAGCTGGATTAGAAAAAGAGCATGCTTAGGGCAACAATCTGTTATTTCACATTACCTTCACCTTCATGGATGACATTTTACTTCCTGAGTTGGCTGCTCGTAAACACAGCAAGCTAAGATACATGTTTGTGGCTTCCTTGTTTTATTTAGTTTGAAATCACTTGATTAGTGTTTAAAATAAACACTACTTAGATAAAGTAAGGAAACAATCATTTTGAGGACAAAATACATTATTTTACAATGCAACATCACCATTATCTTCATGACTGCCATTTTCTATAAATTACATTGATTTGCTCTCAGCACCACTAGAGGTTGCAATGCACACCCCATGGGGGCAAATTTGGTCTTGACTTTGGTGTTTTTCCTCTTTTAATTTAGGGTTATTCTGCTCTTGGTTCATATTCATGAAACAAAGTCTTACTGTATACTTGCATTTAGTAACCAAAGCGGGGTGGTTGGTATTAGAAATGTATTATCTCAAATACACTCATCACACGTTTGTGCCAAGGGGTCCTGACCAAGCTGTGGTGTGTCACACATTGAGATTGGGCTCGAAACCCCACCCCCCTGCTGTTGTTCTGGAGGATTTCATTTTATAACTTCACAATATATTTCTGGAGAGAGAGGGAGAAAAAAAAGAGATAATAATCTTGAAAATGAATAGATAAAAATGATCACATAATACTCACTATAATCCCAATGATCACAGCTGTAGTGTGAAGTACATGCAATAATGCTCTTATCCAGTAGATTAAGGTCACGCTATTAGGCGCTGGCATGTGCCAACGTGCTAAATTCAATCCAATGATGAGACGTATCTCCAATGAAAATGTTGGGAAGTCTGTTGTGGTGTTTAAGTTTATGATCCTTTTGATTTGTCTGCGAGAAAATTATCCTGACTTTCTAAACCTCACCATATGCCAAGGCTTTGAAAGCTTTGTGCTAAGTATTTATGCCTGTTTACTCTTTTTAGAGGATTATTCTAATTATTATTGACAACAAAATGACTCATTACAGAATGCCTTCTGTGTTATGTGCTGTGAGTGTTCGGTTGGTACATCTGAGGTGGGCTGTTTCTGTTAACCCTTACCTATGCCATAAACAGGTCACCACTCTGGGGAAGTGATTATTCTCTAGCCTGGTTAATGGTCCTTGCTGGCAGCACTTAATGAAAATTAATGGCAGGCTTTAGGACGCCTCGCACGCAAATAGGGCAGCATCTGAATTTCCCGCTACTTGAGATCACAAATGCTAAAAACAGCTACAGGATCTCTTTAGATATGTAAGTAATGTTTGCCACCTGTGCCACTGCATGAATATGAAGGGTAAAATAAAGATAAATCCAACTGCTCTGAGCTAATACCCCCATATTTTGTTTAAAAAAAATTAACTCCAATATTTATTTCTGTCTAATAATAACAAATTTCTATCCAGGCCAAGCCGCTAAATAACTACCTTGGCAGAATGCTTGCTTCATCATCCTTTCATTGTTCATCGGTCAGCCCAGGAAAACCCACTCTAAGAGATCATCCTCAGCTGTAAGCCTGTGAGAATCCCATTAATGGGTATTAATAGATGTCTCAGAACACCATGATCCCCACAACATGGACTGGTTCTGTAGCCTCTTAGCTTGACTTAAAGATTAGGTTTTAGTGGTTTAAAGGTAGATAGCTTTCACTCTCTGGCATTCAAGCAGACTTTATTGCTTACAGTGTTTAACAGAGATCACATGCACAGCAATGTTATATATTGTTCCTCAGAAAAGTTTTATTCTACCATGCATCGTGTTTGTATATATTGTTATTACTTGCAGACATCTAATAAAGTCTATTTGCTCTCTTCTCTCAGTATTGTTTTATTAAAAATAGTTTACTGGTGGATCAAATTGTGTTTGATGTCTCTACTAACTTTATTTTGATGCTCCAAGGATCTGTTTTATTATATGGCTACAACAATTTTCCAGAGCCACAAGTTTTAAATGTTGTAAGTACGCCACATTAACCTTTTTAATATTTCACAAAAAGCTGGAGAGCAAGTTTTCATAATTTATAGTAAAACAGGAGGTTTTACTTTTATTTACTTATTTATTTTTCTTTTTAATTAGCTCGGGTAACGCATGCAGCTCAATGTATTCTCTGTAAGGATTCTGGGTATTAATTCATATTACTCAACTAATATTAATTCTATCTGAATTAATATTTTAAAAGGATAGTCACTGTACTGTGCAAAAGTGTTAAGCCTCTCATTTCTTATCATTTTCATTTTCAGGGAAAGTTTCTTCTGATCTTTTACAGAGATTTTAAGGAGCAGTTTACCAGACTGGTTGAACGTCTTTCAAAGTTTTGTTTGTTTTCAGTCCAGGTTTTGTACCTGACCAGTTTTAAAGAAAATTGTAATTTTGTCTGTTAAGTCCTTCACCTATTATAAACTAATACAAAATCTAATTACATTTATTTCTTTTCAATGCATGATGGAATATTATTCAATTCAGTTGGATTTATTTCGATGCATTATGGATCATTGTGTGATAAGAAGCCACTAACTCAATTCAAAAAGGGTTGTGTCTATAAACAACAGACAACCAAGCCTTTCCAAAGGCAGGGAAATGGGGAGAAAAAGTTTATGTATGCCAAATGCTCCAAAACCCGAACTAAACATCAGTGGCAAAAGGTCTTATGGAGTGATGAACCCTCCCCAGAGTCTAAACTTCACTGTTATTGAGCCAGTGTGGGATCATGTTGACAGAGCACAGAACAAAAGATAGCCAACACTCAAAGAAGATCCAAGAAGCCTGGGTTTTCCTGAAGATTATCACCCATAAATAATAGTATTATACTAATATACTAATAAAAAACTTAATAATAATTATAAGAAAGTCTGTCCAATGCTCTGTGTTCAAGAATGTTTGTTCCTTGTTAAGTCAACAAGAAGTCTATTCATTCCTATGGGATATTAGCAAAACTCTGTTTTTCTTTTTTTTTCCCCCTCTTCATGTTTTACCTTTTGCGCTTTAAAATGTTTAAAGATTTATGGTGGATTTTGGGGAGATTGCTGGTAAAGGAATTTGAATCAGCTACTATTATATATTCATGTCCTCGTCAATGACAGTTAAACCATGTAGATGTGGGGACAATGAAAAAAAAAAAATACTTCAGTAGGACAGGCTGTTTAATAATAAAAAAAAGGATGATACTTTTTATTAATATACACATTTTTATCATTAGATTTGTCTAATATTTTTATTTGAATATTGTCATGAACATTTAAAAATAGAGCTTGTAGTTTTTTTAAGTCCTGTGTATAACTTTGTCCCCAAAAAAAGACAGGCATTTAGGGTACCGAGACATAGCTAAAATAAGTTTGCCTCTCATGTTTGTATTATATTTTCCATTTGTAATAAAATGTACTTTCTTTTGGTGAACACTAAGGAGCGGACAAAATATGTATATACAACAATGTATAGCTTACATATAACCAGTGAAAAGAACAGAGCGTCTGTAATGTGTTAAATGGCCACACACACTGCTGCCATCTACTGTGCTGCCTGTTTTTGTCTTTTTCTGAGAATATACGTTATCATGGTCTCCTCCATTGTAGCAATGTCAGCTGTTGTGTACTGCAACTAAAACTGCGGAAATGAACTGTGAACTCTGCACTGCCCTCTGGTGGTTGTATTGCCAAACAACGATTCCAGTGTAAAGCATGCATGGGTGTATGTGAGCAGTAACACTTGATTACCTTTGACAAGGATGAACCTTTTTATGTATGCAAAGGGAGGATAAATGAGACATAAGAGGGCTTAGACTGTCGTAGAACAGAACACATGTGGTCTATTTTTACATATAATCATTTTTTGGGAGAGTGCAAGTCAGGCACTCCGAGTTTGGCCTGGGAGAAACTCTTGCCTCTGGTTGACAGCCACATAAAGGGAGAGCAAGGCCATGGTCATTGAAAAGGTATGAGGGGTTGTAGATGAGGGCTACAGAATCAGGGCAGTGTCCAAAGGCCAGCTGGGCAAACGGACCAGGTGGGAGGGCATCACCAACAGAACACTCACCTGGCAGATCTGTTGAGACCGCCATGACCGAGGCTTAGTTTCCTGATAAGGGCAACTTATGCCATGCCCTAGAAATCCCCACCAGTGATTCAGCAAGGAGGAGTCCTGCTCCTTACAGTCTACAGCGTGTTTTGTCTGGTTGCATGACGCATGGACGCTTCTGCTGATGACATGATCAGCTGCTAAGGAAGCTGGCAGAGGACTTGGAATAATGAAACAGGCGTGCTGGAAGAAAACACATGATCAGATTTGTTAGGCCTGATGGAAAAATCAGTTCCAAACGACCCCACCAAGTGCTTCCCCTCAGAAATCACCACATTTTGCTGTAACCTGATATTATAGTTTGGTCTTCAAAGGCAAAATCTGTGCTGCTTATCAAGTTGACCATCCCCTGGGAGGAGGAAATGTCTGTCGCGCATGAGAGCAAGTTGGCAAAATACGCTGTTCTGGCAGCAGAGAGCAGAGAGCTTGGCTGTCAGGGCTTCATCGGCACATCTACCATCAGACTGCTTCAAGATGGGCATATATAATCAAAAGCCCTCTTAGGAAGCGGAAAAAATAGGCTTCTGACTTTGGTTAAGGAGAAAGGATAAAAAGTGTGGGGGCAAGTCAGTGAGGAGGGGCTGCTGCAGGGGGTGGGAGAGAGATGTCGTTGCTACTGCTCTGCCAGGACGTGTTCTGGAGTTAAAGTGTGCAAAGCACCAATGAAGATCCTGTAGCTGCCCCCGTGTTTGGTGCTGGCTGAGCCGGGACAGGCAGTTATGCCCAGCAGGCAATCACCTGTATAAAAAACCACAGCACCTATTTCTAATTTTTCTGGGGATATATAAACAAAAGAAGGATGGCACAAGATCTGAGGCTATTATTAGCAGAGTATTCTGGTCAAAGCTTGTAATCTTTCCTTGGGCCTCAGGATCCTTTGCGGCACAATTGCTTGGCAGGCAGAAACAATAAATGCTACATGGAAGGAAAAATAATTTATGGTATATTTATGACTAAAAATAATGTCATTGACAAGATGCATATCTGAACAAAATAGCAGCTTTCAGTTGCTTGTTTTAATTAAGATTGATTTTTTTCTTTTTTTCACATTTAAATCACTGCATAAATAGTGTAACTAGTCTACAAAACAAGCATATTAAGAATTCCCTGAGGTGTTGGTAAATGTGCAGAATCTGTAGATATTTACACAAGTGTGGTAAAACATACAGATGTACAGTGAGAAATATCTCACACAGCAGCAGAAAAAAAAAATGTGTACTAACAGTAGTTGTGGGAATCAGTTAATAGAGTGTACAGTATATTTCTGTTAGATGTAAAACCTGCAGTTTGTGCTTTAATGTGCTGTAATGCATTAATGTATATGTTTGCATGTTTGCTGCATTTGTTGAATTCAATAACTTTGTTTATTTCATTACATTACATTTTGTTAACTAAAAGGCAGAACTCATAGTAACGCGAAGCGCAACTCAAACCTAAACTGTGTGTATAACGAAGGTAAGCCCAAACTAACCAGACTATTATTATATCCCCAAGGGAAACACGAACAGCCAGGTTTAACCCTGCTGTGAATACGAAATAGTCTAACATAAATGGCTACCATTTAGCACAGCAAACACACAGAAGAGCAATGCCACCATAATTCTGAGTGAAGGGAAGCAGCCTGTGCTGTCTAGCTTCTCTTTAATTACCGTCCCTGCCTGAAATAAGGAGGTTTTGTGTTTGGATTAGTAAGAGCTTGGTTTTGTTTTGATTATTAGAAGTCTGCCTGAGAGTGTGAGTGTGTAGCCCGTTTTAGGGACATTTTTGTTTCGTTTGGTTTATTTGTTAATTGTTAGTGTTAAAGATAACTGTTAAAACCCGAAAGGGACACTTTTAGTTTGTTTATTTTGTTTTGTAGTTAAACCATAGCCGGAGAAGGATTGTTTGTGTTTTTGGAACCCGCTTTTGTTTTGATTATTAATGAAGATCATTGTATTTTATTTATCCTTGGTTCGGCTTTGTCTGTGTTACTGTCCTATTGACCCCTGGACAAAAGGGGGACGTAACACATTTATATTGATTTGTATACTCAATTGGACACATGAGCCACCTGTTTCCCCCAGTTCTTAAATTTCCCAGCTCTCATTTGATTAAGCATCCAAAAATTCCCGATCAGTGCATGTTTCCTGTAAAATTACATTGTGTAAGTCTGCTTTGTTCTTGTGCTGTTCCTTGGAGGCCCAGCTAAGATATTAGCAGTCAATACTTGCTCTAAGCATATGAAACCATTGCAATTTATAGGTCTTGTTTTTGCTGATACAGCCTGGCTGTCAAAATCATCAGTGTGCACACAAACATCGGTCCTTCTGGAGGCACGGAAATGCATACAGAGCAGACACACCACAGATGCATGAATGAGTAAGGGGAAGAATCTCCCTCTATTTCTTCCTCTCTGCCTCTCTCTCTCTTTTCTCTGTTTATCTTGCCTTGCCTCTCCCACTCCTCAATAGCTCATGCCATTGGGAGATTATCTTGTTTTCCTCCTCTTACAAACGCTGCAAACCCCATCAAGCTGGGATTTGTTTGGAAAGCAGTCATTCAAAACCTTTGAGCTGTGTTTTTTTTTTTTTTTTCCAAATATTCTATTGCATTAAAGGAAATAACTGGGATTATGTTGCGTATTGCAGAGGGGTAGAGTTAAAAATATAATGGATTGAGAATATTCCATTAATGCAGTGTGTGAGTTCACTGTATAACTACATGCTTCTTGCATCATAAGCTGTCTTTATTCCTGTCAACCTGTGGCTAATACAACTGAGATGACTCAGTTTAACATGGTGTCTTGATTATATTACCTCCCTTTGAATGTACAAATATTAGCGGCTCTTACTTACCTTTGGATTGTCACTACTCTTTTATTCTAACTTAATCATGTCCCCATGGATTGCCACATCTCTACCACATTTAAAAAGGATATATTTCCCAAATGTTGGATATGTCGAAATCCTAAAGAGAGATATAAAATATAGGTGTGAGATTTTAAAGCCGTCCAAGACTGATAAGTCAAACTGATAAACACCAGAGCTTTTCCTCTGGTGACCCGGTCTAACGTACCTGTTTGTATCAAGCTACATTGTCAATAGCACACAGTGATTTGATCTCTGCCTCTGGGTCCTGTGATAATTACCCAGCTAGAGCATCAATGAGGATTTATTGGGCTTCGCTCCACAGTGCACAAAAGAGCTTGCCCTTATCTTCAAGGGGTGAGAGCCTTCGACTTGTTAGCAATGTGTGAAAAGCTCCATCGTTTCTTTATCCCCAACTGATCATTAGAGGAAATTAACATGAACTAGGATGAGGGAAGGGTATGAGTAAAAACATGAAAAAGGGAAAAACTTCTCCCAAACAAATGAACCAGATATGGCTGTGAAGGGCAGAAGATGAGGCAGACTGTTGAGTTTGGTGGGAAATGTTTTGGTTACTGAACAGATCTACTCATCAACTGAATTCTAACCACAGGATGTCTCTTATGCATGCGCCTCAAATTGATTTTATTTCTCACATAAATGGACTTAAGTTGAATCCTTTTTATCTGAATTTTTGAGAACTGGAGATTAAACGAGTTTGATGTTTCCACATGGCTTTTTATTTTAAACTATACTTGTCCCCTTTGTAGTGGCAATGGCTCAGGTGGTAGAACAGGTTCTCAAAAGACAGTAAGGTTGGCGGTTGGAATCCCTCTCCCCCAGTTGGCAGTGTTGGCAGCATTGGTGTATGAATGTTCAGCTGTAATCTGTGAGGTTGTTGCCATGGCTGCCATGTTCCCCTTGGTCTGCCCCAAGGTAGCTATTGCTACACAAGTAACTTACCATAACCAAGTATAAATATGGCATGAATACATAATGGATTAACTCTAAAGCATGTTGGGTGTTTTTAAAATCTAATCCATATTTATAATTAAATCATTATCTGACATGCCTTTTGTTTGCTGATTATGAAGACAGACATACACTCACCAGCCACTTTGTTCAGATCGCCTTGCTAGTATCAGGTTGGATCAACTTTTGCCTTCAGAACTGCCTTAATCTTTCACAGCATACATTCGACAAGGTGTTGGAAACAATCAAAGAGGTTTTGGTCAATGCTGGGATGATACAGCAGCACCACACAGTTGTGGAATAATTGTCATGAGAATCTCCCAACACATCACGAAGATGCTCTGTTGGTTTGAGATCTGGTGACTGTGGAGTGTCTCATTGGCGAACAGAGACTTATTGTCATGCTCAAGAACCAGTTTGAGACAATTTAAGCTTTTAATTCAATTCAATTCAATTCAGATTTATTTGTATAGCGCCACTTTACAACATTGTCATCTCAGGGCACTTTACAGGCACATCTTTTTAAGCCAATTCATAATAAATAATAGCCTAGTTAAGGAAAACCAATAGACCTTAGCAACCAAGGGGTGACAGTGGAAAGGAAAAACTCCCTTTTAGGAGGAAGGAACCGGCTCAGGGAGGGCGGCCATCTGCTTCGACCGGAAAGAGAGATCAACACACACTGCAACTTTTAGCTAGGAAGACCTGCTGAGAGAGAAGAGAAATATGTTAATTATACTGATAATGTCATATGTTTATATGTGGAAGATAAGGAGCAAAGAGATGTAAAGGAGGTGCTCAGTGCATTGTGGAACGTTTTATATATATCTAGGAGTAGTCATGGACTCAGACTTGAATTTTAGCAGTTATATTATGCCAGCCTATTCTAGCAGGATTTAGAAAAACTTGTCCATGCATTTATCTTTAGTAGACTGAACTACTGTAAGGCTGTCCTCAAAGGTCTCCCTAAAAAGTCCATCAGACAGCTACAGTTAGTCCAGAACGCTGCTGCTCGAGTCCTCACTAAGACCAAGAAAGTAGATCATATAACTCCAGTCCTCAGATCTTTATACTGGCTTCATGTCTGTCAAACAATTGACTTCAAAATCCTGCTGTTAGTTTACAAAGCACTGAATGGTTTAGGACCAAAATACATTCAGGATCTTCTGGTTTGTTATGAACCAACCAGATCCCTCAGGTCATCAGTGTCAAGTCTACTTTCTGTTCCCACAGTCAGAACTTAACAAGGAGAGATAGCGTTCAGCTTTTATGCTCCTCACATGTGGAAAAAACTCCCAGAAAACTACAGGTCTGCTGCAACTCAGCAGTTTTAAATCAGGTTAAAAACTTTTTTATTTGCAGACTATTATCAAAACAACTTTTAAATTCCCTACACTGGAACTTTATTTCTTGCATTTTATCCATTTTATTTTAGGTTTTTTGCTTTGTTTTTATTTAACTTTTTTTATTTCTTTATAAAGTTTTAAATGCACTTGTTATTGCTTCCTGCACCCTGCTGTAATGCTTTTAAAGTTTTATGTAAAACACTCTGAATTGTCTTGTACATGAAATGTGATATACAAATAAATTTGCTTTGCCTTGCCACTGCGGAAATACAGACTCACCAGTCCAGACAGTAGTGGCATTCAGTGTGGTCTTCTGCTGCTGTAACCCTTCTGTTTCAAGTTTTACATGTTGTGCGTTCAGAGATGGTAATCTGCATACTGTGGTTGTAAACAGAAAGGCAACAGTAACTCAAATAACCACTATCATCTCGAACCAGTCTGCTTACTCTCCAGACAACTGCTGCTCAGTAGATATTTTCTGACCATTCTCTGTAAACCCTGGAGATGGTTGGTTGTGATCTTCCCAGTAGATCAGTAGTTTGAAATATTCCAACCAATTACTTTTTTTTCTGTATTTATTAATTAATTATTTTAATTAATTTAGACCATGTCTACATTCCTAAATGCATTGAATTGCTGCCTTGTGATTGGTTGATTATCCATTTGTATTAAGAAGCAATTGAACAGGTGTAACAAATAGAGTGACTGGTGAGTGGATATAAAATAAGCATTAGATGCAAGGTAACCAGGAACAAGGGTACAAGTGAATTGTTTTATTCCTCTTCTAAAGCTAAAACAAGTTTGTCATGGTATATTTTACCTTGTTGAAAGGGGTTAAACATTCTCAGAAAAAAATAGTCTATTTTTATTAGGAAGCTTCCTAAGTGAGTGAAATGACCTGCATATAAGTAGCATAATTCTTCCAATGCTAAGTACAAGAGCATTTTCTTTATTTTCTTCTTTGGGATACTGTTATGAAACTTTGTTGTGCTACACCACCAGCAGAAGGAAGAGAGAACAGATGCAGAGTTTTTGTCAATTTTTAAGCATGTTTGAGTAACAATGAGCCAATATGGTAAGTGAAAATGTTTTTCTAGGCCGAGTTCCAGCACAAGAGCATGTCTGCACAAGTGAAAATAGCAAGTTTGGTCAGTGTTATTCAGCGAATGGGTCAAGCTGGAAAACGAGACAGGAATAATCATTCCCCATTTTTGAAGCCCATGCAACTTCCAACCCCATGTTACTGATTCAGTGATGTTTGTGAGTGTAGTGAATGCCTCTCAGGCATTCCACCCAGTCACTTGCATAAAGCTTCACTCAAAAGTGCCACTAAATTTATAATAATGTCCTTCCAGATAGGAAACACTGGACCACCATTTTACAAAGGCAAATGAGATGATTCTGTTACACAATTCCTTGCTTCAACAATTATCAGTGACACTTATTCATTTCATGTTTTCATAAAGCCACATCAATTGGAATTGATATAAATAAATATGAATATGGGATGTGAGTGTGAGCAGGAGAGATGAAGAGCATGTGTTAACTCCCTCTTATATTCTCTTATGACCAGGATTTGTCCTTTGGCTCATATATAAAACAGGTTTCTAGAACCGCCTTCTTCCGCCTTCGATATATAGCGTGATCTAGAAAAACTAGTCCATGTTTTTGTTACTTCCAGATTGGACTACTTATTATTACTGGACTGTCCCAAATATGACCTAAAAGTGTCCAGCTGATTCAAAATGCTGCAGGTTCTGATCAGAACTAGCAGGATAGATCATTTCTCTCCAGTTTTAGCATATCTTTATTGGCTCCCTGTTCAATCTAGAATAGAATCTGCTTCTCACATATAAAGCTCTCCATGACCAAGCTCCATTGTATATCAAACATCTCATAGTTTCATACATTCCCAAAAGAGCACTTTTCTCTCAGACTGCAGGTTTACTTTCGGTTGCCAGAGTCTCTAAGGGCTGGGATATACTTGCTGTGAATGCAAGTGTGCACGTCCAAGTTCTGCTATGTTTTGTACTTGTTGCAAGCGACAGAAGCACAGGGGGGCAAAAACGTTCAATGCTGGAGGTCACCACTAGGGGCAGTACACAGCACTTAGACTTTTAAATAGTAAAAAGATCAATCTTCTGTTCACATTGTATTTCCAGTTCATCATCCCCCATAATGCTTCCAGTTTGTTGCAAAATGTTAAGGCACAAGCGTTAATCACTGTGCAAATGGTAGGAAATGATACAGATGCAGGTTGTAGCGGATTTGGCCTCGGAAAATAAAGATTGGAACTTTGTTTTAATCCTGACTGAATAAAACATTTTGAGGACAAACAGTCCCTCTCACTCCAAAAGTCGGGGTCTGAATGGTAAAAATCCAGGACTTCGATTTATGACTTGGTTTTCAGCTCCACAGGTCAAAAAAGTCAACTCTCCAACCTGGAGTCTGGAGTTCTTTAAGTTATAGCAAAGATCTGGGAAATTCCTGAACTTTAATCTTCTGCAACACAAATTTGTCTTATAACCAGCTAAAAATGTGTTATGGATCCCAGATGTAACTCATCCCCTGGACAGAGTCCTTTGAAGCCGTTCATTTTCTTTCGAAACTTGTGTTTTCCTTCAACTGATAAACAACCCTTTTTTTCAGGAAATCTTAACTGGAAACAGGACACCCTGGACACACCAAGAAATGTTTATCTTAAACATACCAAAGGGCAATAAAACATGTAAGGTTGTCTCTGTTCACCCAACAGAAAGGAATTTCTTTGTCTGTATGTTGAGTAAAATAATTTACTCTTATTATTTCAAAATGTTCATTTATATATATATATATATATATATATATATATATATATATATATATATATATAGATTCATTGATGATTTTAATAATGTTTTATTTAAGGCTTTAATAGCTTGGACATACAGATGTATTCACAAATGTTTAATTTGATATTCTTTATAAAATGATCAGACCAGCCCTCTGTTATCTGATCTGATAAGACTCTTGATTGGTTGAAAAGGATCTCAAACCAATATGTTTGGTCCATACTAACCCTTCTTAAAATTAGAACAAAGAAATTAGGAGTTGAGAGGAGTTGGGAGAACTGAGATGAGAGAAGAGAGAAGAGAGGAGTTCTGATGAGGAACTTCTGACATTTTTCAGGGGACAACAAAGTCTTCAGACTTGTTTCCTGCACGACCTGTTTTTGTACAGACCAGGAATGGACTGGTCACAGAACCGCTTACAGAAGTCCCTCCAGAGAGAGAGAGAGAGATGATGCCGGATGATTAAGTTTACCATGATGTAAGAACATCATCAGATACTAATTTTTTGGGCCTGCATTTAAGATGCAAGATTGATTTAGTTTTTGGACTGATTAACTCCGTTTAGTTCATTCCTTTTTCAGCTGATACTTCTACTTTATTTTTTTTCCATTTGGATTTTTAATATTGATCTTAAATTTTGATCTTTAAGTTGGATAACTGCCAAACGCTTCAGAACCAGTTCTACAGAGTTTCTTTTTGGACTGATCCAAAGCTGGACTTTTATCTTCACTGACACCACTAGCCGAGCCGCGGGAGAGTCTGCATCAGCAGAGCTGCCTGATCCAAACCTTCAGACCGCCACGTGACAAATCTTCTTGCCTTCTTGGGAGTCGTTCGGGATCCAAACCACCTTTGTCAACTTCCTAACTTGCTCGGGATAGTCACCACAACGGTCGTAAGTCGGCTCGATCCAAACAGAACCGGACGAGTCCTGCTCGGATCAATTCTCTGCTTGCCTGCTCAAGGAATGAATGGTTGGTGTGCTGTCCAGATTTGGCCTTAGTGAAGTAGTTCTACTTGAGATTCAGTTTTCACTCTTTTTCTTTTAGGATTTTTTTTTCGGTCTTCTTAAACATTAGTTGAATTAACACCGCAGGTTAATTAACTTTTGTTGCACTTCTCGCATACATTTCATTCATTCTGACACATTGCATGATCTTGAAACAAGATTCTGGTTTGAACACCATGTCCTGCATTTTACAATGTTTGATTCATTTTCCCATGTGAAGTCCTTTGTAAATATTTCCTTTACATTTATGCATGATTAGACAAGTTATAAATATTTCATATTTATCCTAAACTGGTCTGGTTATTGTGAACTCCTTTGAGTCATGTTATGGGTCCCTTCGAATTAAGAATTCACATTATTAGTGTCCTGAGACTGATTGATTGATAACTGCTTGAGTAAATTAATTAATTTAGTACTCTGATGGTGTTCACACAGCCATTAGATTAGTAGAAAACTATCTGTGTGGTGGTACCCGAGTTATAATCAATATTTTGACCAATAATTTATAATTTGATGAAATTATTAAAATGAATAATATTATTAAACATCTTTTATGTTTAATGACGCTAAATCACTACAAGGTACTTGCTGACAAGGTTCAAGAGACAGTTTTCCTCGGACCTGTAATGGTCATTCTCTTGTTCACATGAGCGCCTCTAGCATTCAAGTCAATATTGCAACTCGCACATGCGACATGTTATTGCACGTCAACACAAGCAGCCTACATGCCAAATGAATGCTAGGAACGTGTAGCAGCCATGTTACTTAAGCGGACGCGTTGCTAAAAGCAAGTATATTCCAGCCCTAAGAGCGTAATGGGAGGCAGAGCCATCTCCTATCAGGCTCCTCTCTTATGGAATCAGCTCCCAGTTTGGGTTCAGGAAGCAGACACCCTCTTTATCTTCAAGATCGGGTTTAAAACCTTCCTTTTTTGATTCATGTTATAATTAGGGATGGTCTAGCCATTCCTTAGTTATGCTGCCATAGGCTGAGGGATATCTCATGATGCACTGAGCATTCCTTTTTCATCTCTCTGTCTCTTATTTTCCACGTATAAACTTATGACAATATTGGCATCATTAACGTTTTTCTCTTGTTTCTTAGCAGGTGTTGGTCCTGGCTAAAAGTTGTAATGGTCTTTCTTTACTGTTTTCTCCAACCTAACTGGTTAAGGCAGATAGCCGCCGTCCCAGAGCCGAGTATTGCTGGAGGGTTTCCCTTCCTCTTAACCCATAAGAGCCTGATGTGACATATTTGTCACATACAGTTTCTGAGACATTTTGCTTCAATTTATGGGATAAACTTTGCTCAAAATCCTGTTGAACACAATCTGATACTCGTCTTCTGTCCCCTAATAGATACCCAAAAGCAGAAAACCATATTATAATATTTTTAATATATCAATGGTATGGTAATAAATGGTAGATATCCCCCCAAAAAATGTTAATTTTTTTTGTTACATTTTGTTAAATGGCCAAATAAAGACCTCATATTTAAAAAAAATAAATAAAACGGGTCAAAAGGGAATTTCTTCCTTTTCTCTGTCACTTATGCAAACTGAAGATAGGAGATTGAATTAAAAATCAAGATTCAGTGCCATCTATTGGTTTTTCTTAACTAGGCTATTATTTATTATGAATTCACTTAAAGTGATTTTTCTATAACACGCCCTGGTGACGTGGCGCTATTCAAATAAAGCTGAATTGAACTGAATTGAATTGAATTGAATTGAATTGAATTGAATTGAATTGAATTGAATTGAACTGAATTGAACTGAATTGAATTGAATTGAATTGAATTGAATTGAATTGAAAGCTTAAATTGTCTCAAACTGGTTCTTGACTATGACAATAAGTCTCTGTTCTCCAGTGACCTCCACAGTCACCAGATCTCAAACCAGTAGAGCATCTTTGGGATGTGTGCAGCCAACAAATATTCCAAGACTGTGTGATGCTACAGTCTTATGCCGGCATAGATCAAAACGTCTGATTGTTTCTAAGACCTTGTTGAATGTATGCTGTGAAAGATTAAGGCAGTTCTGAAGATAAATGTTCATCCAACCTGATACTAGCAAGGTGAACTGAATAAAGTGGCTGGTGAGTGTATGTCTGTCTTCATAATAAGCAAATAAAAGTCATATGAGATAATGATTTAATTATAATGATGGATTAGATTTTAAAGGCACCCAAAGTGTTTTAGAGTTAATCTATCATCTATCCATGCCATATTTACACTTGGTGCTGGTAAGTTTCTTGTGTAGCAAATGTTACCCTGTGGCAGACCAACGGTAACGTGGCAGCCATGGCAACGGCCTCATAGATTACAACTAAACGTTTATACACCAACACTGCTAACTGGGGGAGAGGGATTCCTTGGCTTGTATGAATACAGATTGGATTTTATGTAAGATGCCCTGAGATGACCTTGTTGTGAATTGGCACTATACAATTAAATCTTAACAAAACTGAATTTTTTTAATGTCATGTTGTCACCAATAGTTATAACATTGTGGTTTTTTTTTCTATTACTTTTGCTACAGTTATACATATATGAATGCCTCTGTGAAACAAGTCTGTATGGGAACGTCTTCAGTCAGAGGTTACTTCAGCGACAGTGAGGACTGATATAGGAGGTCCTATATAATAATGACAGCTTTGAACAACACATGTTTCATCAGTACACTGCTGTACAGCAGCGAGTTATCAACCACCAGGAGAAAAGGCTCAACAGCTTCCCACTGAGAAACATCTGCTGTATCATGGGCATACGCCGACAGGACAGAGTGCCTAACACTAAGGCCCTGTCTTGTGCCAACCTTCCCAGCTTGTTCACCTTACTCAGATAGCGAGTGAATGGGCCATGTCCATCACAAGAAGGGTAGTTGCATCTCTGGTCATCTACAGCTAGATACAAGGATATCTGCAGCTCGACTCTATCACACTTGTGCCCACGTCTTCTACCAGGAATCTTGGTGTCATGGTAGACAACCAGCTGACCTTTAAGGACCACGTTGCCTCGGTTTGCTCTCTACAACATCAGCCTGCCTGCATGCTCAGGTAAACCTCTGCAGATGATCCAAAATGCAGCAGCATGTCTGGTTTTCAACCAGCCCACAAGAGCTCATGTCACTCTGCTGCTAATTGCTCTTCACTGGCTTCCAGTTGCAGCACACATCAAATTTAAGCTCTTCTTCTGGCTTACAAAACAATAACCCAAATGGCTCCTGTCTACCTTCACTCCTTAATCCAGAGCTACACTCCCTCTTGACAGTTACGCTCTGCCAGCGAAAAACGCCTAGTGCTCCCACCACAACGTGACGCAAAGTCAGTAGCTAGACTCTTCTCCTCTGTTGTCCCCCCAGTGGTGGAACGATCTACCAAACTTCGTCTGATCCGCAGAGTCCTTATCCAGTTTTAAGAGCAAGCTAAAGACTCAGTAGTTTAAGGAGCATGTCCACACTTAGCTTAACTCTTCTACTCAACAGAATGAGTTAGAAAGATTTGTCCAGCTCTTTGGCTCAACTCAGCTGCGCGCACTTATGCCCAAGTTGATATTGTGTGATGAAATTGTGATCTTGTATTTAAACAAAATGACTTTAATAAAAAAAAAAAAAAATGATATGCACTATGTGACAGCACCTGGGTCCAACTGGACTCAAAGCAGTTTGACTACCACTTAATTATGATGTCCCATCTTGTTTGAATTCTTGCTTGTGTTGTTCTTACTCTCAAATGTAAGTCGCTTTGGATAAAAGCATCTGCTAAATGACTGTAGAATAGAATATCTACAAGAAAGACTTAAAGGTGCTTGACATTGACATCTCGTTTTTAGAGGATTTTTCAGCAGGTCATGAAAGGTGGAAAGATACTCTGAATAAATGCCTCATAAAATGGTAAAATAAGCTATTGAGTGCAGCTGTTAGCTATAAAGCCGTGAGAGTTGTGATGCTGTTCAGGCATTGGTCTCTGCAGCCATAAAAGTCGCTGCTCCAAACATGCAGATGGCCAAGATGAGCAGTATGTCCACCAATAGTTGGCACTGATCAACATGAGCTGTACATACAATGATGCTAATATCAATATAGAATTATTTTCATTGTGGATTTATTAAGTATAACTGAACTGAAGTGAATTAAATTGCATGAAACTGCACTGCATACAGTGGTATTAGAAATAGGTTTTTAATGGGAATTTGTGGAATATCTTATGAACAACTGTAGTTTTACTACTATTGTTCCTCTTCAAACATTAATGTTACGTTTGGTTGAATTTCTTTTCTTTTTTTTTCTTTTTTAATTGTGCAAAAGGTAATTTTATAGTGTTTGCAGTGTGTGTTTTTACAGTGTCCAGTTGCAATAAAAAACAAAACTAAACATTGAAATAATGTAAACACAACAAAATTCTGATGGCAAAATACATTATTTGTTGGTTGCATTTGATAATAATAATAATAATAATAATAATAATAATATTAATAATAATAATAATAATAATAATAATAATAATAATAATAATACATTTTGCCACTGTTATAATCACCAGCATTATCATAATAGTATATTTTTATAATGAATAATAAAATAATGGTGTTATGGTGTCTCTGCCTCTCCTTAAACAGTCTAGGTGGACATGCTCAGAACCGACTGTCCATCAACAAGGGACACTGTGATACTTCAGGGCCCAAGAGATCCCAAATGCCTGGTCCACTCAAACCATCCACCCAGACAAGCTGACAAGACACCACTAGTATGTGTTAAAATTCCTAATCTAATGGGTTGCATTTAAACAAGATATGGTGTGAAACATTGATCTGGTTCTGGGCCCTTTGATCTGGCTTTGCCCACCCCCCCCTTTTCTATCTTTGCACAAGGTCTTGATATTTTCAAATGAGGTCAAAGAAACATGCACTGTATAAAACTACAGGAGGATATTTCTTTTGACAACTTGACTATACCTTCACCGTAGGCACAGGTAAAGGGTATAATGGCCTCCAGGGAGGTCTAATTTGAGGCAATCCATGGTTCTCTTAAGCATGATGGACTGTTTGCATTCATGCGTCTTTGTACATCTGTGCGGCTTATTCCCACACCGTCCAAATGTAGGTCATAGATGCCTGTACGTATAGCGCCCTTGGCCTAACCGTGTGAACTCTGAGGTCTGAGCAAGGTGACTCCCACAGTGTGTAATTAAACAGCAAACTGCTTCACTAAACATGAGGCTGTCCCACTGAGCGCCTCCTCGCCCTGGCATCTGTTCCTGACACCAGACTGACTTCCTTCACGTAATTTTCAATGCTATCTTCACACAATCAAAGAAGTCACCTAACTAACAGCAGAGATGAGCTGCTCTATGCCAACACTCAAGAGCTCAAACACACAAAAAGAATTTTGTTTCACCTGAAGTCACACATCTCAAAGTGTCTCATTATACTGTATATCTGCCATGACTCTGAGGAACTAGTTATTAGACAGCAGTAAAGAGCACAGTTTGAAGATGAGGTTTAGGTATTCCTTTTTGAAAAAAAAAAAAAAAAAAAATCATGAAATGTCATGAAATGTCAAAAACCAGAGGAAGTGGTGTTCACTCAGTTTTGTTAGTACCTTTACTCCATGACTTCTAAGGCAAAAATCGGCTTGATATTTTGAAATATTGGAAAGAAACATGCACATTTCATTTTTGTGAAGGGTGAAGAAAAGCACATGTTTTGTCTTTCCACAATGAGATGTGTTGAAGTGAATGTTTTTGTCTGTCTGTATTTTCCCAACTGGAGCTAAAGTCATCATTAGTTAGTTAGGGGGGGAAATATATATTTTAGGCTCTAAAGTGCTTCAACTCTACAATAAACTTTAAATAATGTGTTTTTTAGTTTATTGTATTTTCCTTCACAGAGATGGAATGCATCTAGAATCTAGATAAAACAGCATGTTATAAAATTTTGCTGTGGGTCGCTATTCAGGATTTTTTGTTCTTCAAGGAACAAACAGAAATAAAGCCATTGAGAAAACAATTGACATAATCTGTATTCATCGATAGTTAATTAACCTCTGCAGAAATCTTCTTTGAAACCTGGCCAGAAATCAGAGGTGCCGTATATGTCATCTGCTACAGGCACATAGTGTCGATTTTAACGCAACAACAACAAAAGCCAAATCGTGAGAGTTCAAAAATCAAACACTCTCTCGCTGAGCTACAAGTAATGAAACCTTATATTTGTGTGGGTTTGAAAATGATTCTGTGCATTGGTGTTTAACCACAGTCACCCGTATGAAATAGCCTGAGACCATCTGCGATTTATGATTCGCTCCCAGCCTCTGGCAAGCCAGGCTGAATAATTTACATTGTGCTGAGGCCTACGTGCCCAGAATGTCTGATGCCAAAAATAGAGGAATGAGGGGAGAGAACGGGAATGAAGGGGGACGGAGTCAAACGAGCCACCACTATGGTTGGAATGTGGCAGAAAGTGGGTGTGTCGAGGGAGAGGGAGCGAGGTCGTGCTGAGTAATTGGCCAAACATCGCTGAGTCATATGGAAGTCTTCTTGTGAGCCCTACTAATCAGTATGCCTCAGTGTGTCACCAAGACATGATGAACACTGTGTGCAGGACTCTTTCCACTTCCTCTTCACCATGAGGAAGCAACATTTGCACAGAGTGTGTAATCAGCTGGTGGAAAGGATGGAAAGTATCAAGTTTTATTCATTCAGCTAAAGATGTCAAAAATGGAAAACATCAAATGAACAAATGCCTCCACAGCACAAAAGCTTTAGAATAACAACCTCAGATGCAAGAAAAGAGAGAAAAGGGAATTTTCTGTGAGAAGATTTATGTTTCTAAGTGTACATATTTGCATAAAGGCTTATTTTCATCCCCTGCGCCACAACTTGGCTCTAACCGTGGA
This sequence comes from Melanotaenia boesemani, assembly GCF_017639745.1. Lineage (NCBI taxonomy): Eukaryota > Metazoa > Chordata > Actinopteri > Atheriniformes > Melanotaeniidae > Melanotaenia > Melanotaenia boesemani. Next base: position 21,871,700 of record NC_055700.1, on the reverse strand, counting down.
TGGCTCCAACTCTCTCACAGGTGAATGCACTTTAACAAATGTGCAGCCCCACAGCTCACCGCCATCCCAAAGGCCCTCCAAAACTGCAAGACGAGGCGAAACCAAACACATAATGATGATAACCCTTATTAGCATGTGCTCATTTAAAAAAGGTCACAAGAGCAGAGTCATTAACATTGCCAGAATTACAAAAAAGAAAAAAGAGTAACACAGTAATGGCTGAAACAAGGGATGCTATTTGTCACTAACATGAAATGTGTCCTTGAGGAAGCTTCTGTTGTGTCTTTGAACACAAAAGTAAGCAGACAAACAGAGATTGCATTCTGCGATAATCTTCAACTTGTGCCAATCAGCCAGCCTAATCACATTGGGGATTTAATGAAAGTGGAGGACCACAGGCAGCAGAAAGTTGAACTGAAGAAGATAAGAAACTCTACTGGCCTGTAATTGCACCTCATTGATCTGCAGAGTTTATAGATCCTTATCATCTCACATTATGTAAATTCCTCCATCTTGCAATGGCATTAGTAGACACCCTTGTGTCTATACTTCTGACCCCAAATGATTGTGAAAGGTTCTCAGCAAAGAGGAAATAGATTCCATGAAATCTCAGTACAAGACCACTCTCACTCAAGGGATTATTTCCATCTTAGAGTCTGAATATGAACTTAATCCACTGCTAAGCATGTCTGCCATTTCTGTTTTTCAATGACAATGAAATTGAACTTAAGTTGTCATGTTTTTTTTTATTATTATTTTATTTTATTTTTTATTTGTATTATTTTTTAAGACTCATCTCTTTTTAAGTGTAGTTAAACTCTAGAAATTTGTTTTCAACTAAACTGGAAGCTCTCTCCCTACCCATGTTCTACCCATGTGAGCTTATGTCCACAGAGACCCCATGGGCAGTGGACAGATGGCAAGGCACTACCAACACAGATGCCCACCTCTTATCTCTCACATCGCTGCCAAGACAAAACACATGAAGCAGGCCTGGGATCAAACAGTTAGGGGAACAAAATATGGGGAGGAACACTGAAGTAGGAAAAGCCCATTACAAAAATATAGTGTGTCAAATCAGCAAAATGTCATATCGTCTGTGCTTTTATGCAAAAGTATTTTCTGCAAGCAGGAATCTTTTTGCATCATTTATGCAGAAATATTTACAACCAACATCAATTAAAAAATAGACACCTCATTATTTAAATAAAATAAACATACACGCTGTATAAATGTGGATAAATGTGGGGTAAACTTGTTTGATTTTGGATTAAATAATGTGTATCAACTAATATTGATATATAATTTACAGTTTCAGAAGCACTGAGTGAATAAGAAATATTAAAGTATTAAGTAGTCTTCCATGGCTTGCAATAAATTACATTATTGGTTATGCATTAAGTCATTCATTATTGAATTCTGCTGTAGAAACTACACAGGAAGTCTGAACAGATAATTCTGAGTTGGCTAAAAATTAGAAGACATTTACTATGTATTTATTTTCTATTTGACTGTTAGGGTAGTTACACGACCAGTCCCCAAACAATGCAAAGCTAATGTGTAAATTGAACATTTCATTGCAGCACTGAGTATAAACCATTGTTGTTGTTATTTATTTACTACAGACAATGCAAAGTGCCTGAAACCATTAAATAAATATTAAATAATACATCTTTAAAACAGGGCAGAATTATGAGTTTGTAAGAATATAGTGTATTAGATGTGAAGCCTGACAAGCAACTATAAATGTGCAGTTATAAAATATCAACAAATTACCGGAATTCCACTCCTCCCTTGTGTAACCAGTACAAATAGAAATGCATTATCCTGCTTGTTTGACATGCTTCTTGCACATATTATGTCTGGTACTGTGTATATCTATGCCCAGACACCTCAGTGCCAACCTGAGCTACAGTATGTGCAGTATGTGAAACACAGCACTCCAGATTGGAAACCAGCTTGGGGTAAAGGTTAATGGAAGCAACCTGCAAAACAGAGATTTGCAATGACCACATCTGTTGTGGAAACCTTGGCGTCATTAAATCATTTCATTTTTTTTTCTTTAGAAAACAAAAACAAGGTGAAAAAAAAGAAGTTTTACTTTCATATAGCTCCATATTCACAGCGTAAGCTGTCCCTGGATATTTGTTTGATGATTCACATTCCCGGGTGAACCCCGGGCTCGCAGTGTGTCAGGTTGAAAATTGCCTTGAGGCAGGTTAAGATGATTCTGCCAGGCTTAAGATCAGAGGAAATGGAAAAAGAAAAGAACATGGGGGAGAACAAGTCCTAGTCTAATGTGAACATGGGAAGGACAGAGCAGAGCTGTCTCTCACCCTGGAGATAGCCTGAAAATAACTTCTGGTGTCAGAATCTCTTAAACAGAACACATGCACCTGTGAAGGCCGAACATTTTCCCTTACAGACTGGTTGTCAAGGTTTTCATCCCTACATCTGTCTTTTATAATTAATTAGCATTTTAGCTTTATTTCTCGCTCAGCAACCAGAAAATAATGCCATTCTAAAATTATTCAAATAGTGGTATGTTAGGACAGATAGACATACATGTGAATTTATTTCTATTTGGCCCCCTACAAATCCCAGACAAAGGTTTTTTGTTTTTTTTTTTAGTCAATGAGTCATCATTCTGAAATTTAGTACATTTAGTGGGGCGGCCGTAGCTCAGGAGGAGGAGCAGTCGTCTTTCGACTGGAAGGTAGGCGGATCGATTCCAGGCTTCCACTGACTACATGCCGAAGTGTTCTTGGGCAAGACACTTAACCCCACGTTGCCTCCCGATGTGCCTATCGGGGTCAAACTGACTGGAAAAGTGCTATATAAGTACAAGTCCATTTACCATTTTACATTAATAACACATCATTCATTCATTTTAAGTATACACACATTAATGTATAAATACTGTATGTTATTGCTATTCCTCTATTTTTTTGTTTTTCTCTTTTTTTGGGGTTACATTTATTGTGTCCCAATCATTCTGTATATTAATGTATATTTAGAATCCTAATGCCAATCCTAAAAATAATGCAGAAAAGTCCCTGTATGTGGAGGATCTTTTTTCCATCCACTTGCAACTAGAGGCTCTGAGAGATCTCAAAAAGCTGTGCTATTGTGTTCACAGACGGCCTCAGCAGCTGCAACCTGAAAGATTGTTCAACATATGAATGTTGCTGGGCAACAAATGTAGTTCCTGCCACACAAGAGTGTTTTAGTAAATAGCACTTTTAAAATGATATTTTGTTCTGGGAAGACACAATAACTCATTACAGGGACCTTTTAAGGCTGTCCCTAAATGTTTTCCAAGAACATTTTTATTTATTTATTTTCTTACACAAGAACAGATGATGAATGATTTTTCCATCCAAGGATGCCACTGTGTTTTGTTTTTTTTTTTTCTTTTTTGTTGTTATTTTTTGGTTTTTTTTTGTTTTTGTTTTTGTTTTTGCCTTTTAAGTGTTGAAAATCCAAAACCCAACAGTCACTTAAACCAACAAGCGATTCATTGGTTGGGGTCAACTATGGAGTTATATTTCATGAGACGAGACATCACTGCTGTCGCCCATAGGCTGGCACTGTCTGTATCTCCATAACTTCACAGGGTATTAATTGTTTCAGCACCGTCAGCAGAATGGCCTCTGCTTGTTGAACTGGTTCCAGGGCTAAAGTCATCAGCCAAATTGCATGGGAACTGATACAGAGGCGGAGCTGCAGTGCAAGATGTTAAATTTTAAGATGGGTTTTGGAGAACGTTTTGCTGCTTTTTTTTTTTTTTTTAGATGCTCTGTAAACAGGTAACCAGCACCCAGCTGATGAAATGGGATCATGATGAATACATAGTGGGCAGGTATATCATGGTTAATTACTAATTATTTTAAAAAAAGGGTTACTGGAAAAGGGAGAACAAAATTAAGTTGTCAAGGGAGAAGTCCTTATTGACGTTTATATTAGACACTCTTATCTCAGTGCTGATTTACATCATTGCTTAGTGTTTGGGAATACAGTTTACAACCTGATCAAGAGAAGAAGTGTATCTGGGGGCTGTCATGTACCATTAATTAGTCCAAGAAGTGCTGAAGGAAACAAACCACTGTGCAAGATGAAAAAGCTTTAGGGATGTATTTGCATTGAAATAGTTTAAATTTTTTACAGTAGAATCGTTACCCTTAAATTTGTATTTGACCTATAAGGAAAGACCCCGAGAACTTCTATGGATGTAACAAATAATTAACAAGTGGATTGTGCTCGACAACAAGTGAAGTTCAGACTGCTTTGAGGTAATTTGCTTCAACTTTAATGTACTTACACAGTAATCTACACAGATGGATGACAAATTAATGGGGTAATGAAGATAACAGGTGAGCAGTGGGGCTGTGATTTGTCACTTGGAAAGCTACAACATGCCTTGGTATTTGGAACTCTCCTGTTGGGATGGAATACTATTCTTCCAAAGGATATTCACTAATACTTTTTTATTTTTTTTTTATTTTATGACAATAGTTCTGTTTACAAGTTCTTTTAAATCTCCAAATCTGGGACCTGGTAACTAAAATGGTCAGCCAGTTCTCATGAAATAGTGAGTCATGTTGCATGTCATTACATCATGTAATGTTTTTCATGGGTCACTACAGTTCACTTCAGTTCGCTTTAGCACTATGAAGTGCTAAAGTGTTGCAATGTTTCCCCCCTCATAGCTTGATGTTATGAGATAATATAAGTTATAAAATGCCAAGTCGTGTTAGCAGTATCAATCCTTTTTAGTTTTTTGGGCTGTCTTATGCACAGCAACAGGATGATACCCTAACCTGTACTTCTGACCTTACCCAAGTCGTTGGGTGTGTCATTGTGACAGCATAAAAAAAAAAAAAAATTAAATCTTTGTGTCTCAGTGACATGCTCTAAGTTACATGTGTGGAAATGCAAATGCAGTATCATTTGTCTGAGATAATTTCCATTCTTGTTATAAACCATTAAGTGACTCTTTTTGCCTCTTAGATGAGGCTAGTGGATGCTGAAAGAGACAAGCTCTCATCAGGATGAACAAATTTCACTGTTGGATAGAGTTAATCACACACACACAAACACACACACACACACACACACACACACACACACACACACAAAACATCTTGTTGATTTGTAATGATATTAATAGAGCTAAATGGGACCAAACTAATGTAACAGAATATCAGCCATGGCCTGTGTCATTCTTGTCCTCATCTACCTTTTATCAATGGATTTAATGTGGATCCCATAAATCTTAACAAAGATGCTACTTAATTTGATGTTACTGCTAAAACATTAGCCAACTGAACAGACTGTATAGGTGAAGCAACATCCATCTGTGCCCTAACAACAAGCCATCTTCCTTCAATCTTCCCTGTCATCCATCTTGATACAGAAACGGAATCAACTCGGTCGGCTCAGCATTTTTATAGATGCTACAGAGTTTAATTGGACCTTGCAATGCACCTGTGTGGAAGCATCTGCAGTCATTGTGCTCTTTCACTTACCGATTTATCCTTTTTATACTTCAATTTGTCACCCATCTGTAGCTACATCTGAAGAAAGGGGCAGCATGGATTAGTAAGCCAGAGCACATGCAAGTCACATTAAAAATTTAGCTGCCCATTTCATTCCTAAATACACCCAAGCTTTAAAAGGCAGCTGGGCTCACAGAGGGCGGGGGGGGGGGGGGGGGGGGGGGGGGTGTATATGGCTCCTAGTTAGGGTGTTTGTCTTAATTTATTAAGGTTGAAACAGCACTAGATAGTTTCAGGCTTCCCCAGTTGCAGTGGAACGTACATTTTCAGCACCATGGACAGCGTCCTCCAGCAGCGTGCACTTAATCTCTTGATGTGGCTCCGGCCACTTAATCGTGGGTCAGTTCTCTGCTTCTTTATGGGGGGGGGGGGGGGTTATACCTGCAAGCTGAACACACATGGGAAATTGTAACCTTGTAAGATAAATAAATTGAAAATGAATTCTTCAAACATCTCTGTAGCTAACTTGAAAAAGCAATCACTAATATATCTTCTAACATCCTAAATATACCTCATAAAAGTGGGGAAATAGAGAGAGAGAGAGAGAGAGAGAGAGAGAGAGAATGCTAAGCCTCTTTGATCCTCCAGAAACAGGATATGTGTCGCTTTTTTTATTTAACTGTGATAAAAATTTATTTAATGTATTTCTTTCCTCACAAATAAAGAGTCAGCGATTATATAAAAGTTAGGTTGTCTAATACCTGGATGAGGATTCACTATGACTGTCATTCATTTTTGTCTGAGGCAACATTCCTTCAAACCTTACGTGAGGGTGTACCTCACATACACCCTCGGACAAGCTCCCGGATCGTAGTCTCACCAGAAGAGGGCATTCCGATTCTGCCTGACAAAGTTGCTTTGACATGCAGACGTGATTAACAACAGCGTCACGCTGTATTTCAAACCGAGCAGCAGCGAGAGCGAAAGGAGCGCTAGGGCAAAAAAAAAAAAAAAAAAAAAAAAAAGGTGGATGTTTGGATGACTATCCCTTGACACTCGTTGACAGCGTTTCACAGCGACTTGGGGATAACCTGCTATTACTTTCCTCTGTGCGCCATGCGCAGATCGGACTGTGCATCCTTTAAGAAAAGATAACGGACAAGGTGTAACAGGGATCTTAAGACTGCTTGACTTCTATTGAAAATAAGGTCCTTTTTTTTGCACCAAGCTGCTGCTTTTGTGAAGTTTTGCGTTCGGATTCTCGCGGAATCTCTTTGCGCATGAAAGACTGACATGACTTATTTGGATGTGGCTTCGTTATTGTCTGCGCCTACTGCAGTGCTCTTTTTGGCAGTTACTTGAAGAACAAAAAAATAGAAAGATCCTTTGCACAAGGCGCTTGGAATGGGAGTTCTGAAGCTGGATTTATACTGCTTTAATCTGGAGTTTGGAGTAAATGACATTCACCCCGGTTCAGTTGTACGGAGATAGATGCAGAACTAAACCGGATAACAGATCCAGGTCCGGGAGAGTAAAAGGCAGGTGCGCTTTGGAGTCGGCGGCTGCGCGGAGAGTCCGGACTAGTGGATTAGGACGATACCTGTCTGTGGAGAGCGCATCATGCGGACTCGGATGTCGCGCACCAGGAGCCATTAAAACCTGTAGGCTGGGGCTAACAGATAAGCGGATATGGGTAAGTTTGTGTTTCAGGCTTTATATTGGAGTAGGTTGCTGCGAAACAGATTCCAGTTGCCCTCCTTTTCTCAGAATGCACCACAAAATGTCTTATCGCCAAAATGGTTAAAATGGTTGCCTCAAAAACATGAATCTTTTCCAGTGTAATGTGTTGGCATATTTTGAGTATCTTGGTGTTTTTAATTAACTGGTTTGGGAAGCTTGTGGAATGTGGCTTAACCCTGTGCTGCTGTTAGTCGCAGAGCTGCAATGTGCTTTTTTTTCCGTTTCCGTTTCAGGCAGCACGTTTTTCTTTTCTAATTTTTTTCTTTTTTCATTTTTAGAGACTAAGATGGTTATTATTTCTGTTTTTTTTATATAGCTATATAAGATTGTGAGATTAAAGATTCCGCACAGAAAATTCAACTACAGCATAGAATCCTGTTTGTTTCAATGAGGACTCTCCATTGTTTTCTCGACTACTTGGAGTGGCAGTGCTGATTGATAAGGACCGGAATGCAAATGACGGTACATGCTGGAAGCCAGTCAACTTTATAAAGCGTGCCTTCGCATAATCATTTTATTTTTGCCCTATCTGTACGCACGAATCCAGCTGTCTATTTGCAGCCCAGTCTTAAAGCCTGACGCCTGAACTCTTCGGTGGAGAAGGATTTGCTTTGCAGACTGATTTTCATTGAATAAAACCGTCGTGGTTTGCACCTGGTAACCCCCCCCCCCAAAAAAAAGAAATAAAAAAAATCAAGCTTGAAACTATGCGTCTGTGTCGATAGAAATTTGTGCGTGCGTGCTTCCCAACGTGTAAAGCGATCATATTTCTGTGCCTGCGTGCGTGCACGTTTTCCCCATCTTGTTTTCACTTCTAATTAGTACTTACCAACCCCCCCCCCCCCATTCTTTTCCCCGCACGCTTGCGCACAGTCACTCATAAGCTATCGCTCATGACCCCGGCTGACTTTGTGTATAACTACCCATCTTTCCCGCGTGCTTGATGCCTTTTTTCTTTCTTTTTTACATGGCTTCGTCTTCGAAACCATGCTTAACCACTACATGGTTAACCAACCAGTATGACCAAGTTCAGTGGTGGTGCTGTTCCAGTAATTGTGAGACTGCATGATCTATCGACCCACTGTAGGTTACTGCACCACATCAATATGAACTACAACACGACGCAAAGCCACACAACACAAGCTGTAGGAGTCCAGATTCCTTCGATGTACTGCATAGCATCATGTCGGGAAGCTGTGTGTGAGGTACAGTGTGTGTGATTGCAAGTGAATTCGTTCTATTTAACCCAGGTGCACAAACTAGCGCAAAATCATAACTTTTGACCACATGCGGCCTGCCTTTGCCCACAATTATTTGATGATTACAAGGTGTTCTTGTCTCTGTTTTTTCCTCACAAGTGTAGCTGATTGGGAGCCTCTTCATTAACAGCGTGCAATGCATTTATGTTTCATGGACCATATCATTAGAGATCTAGCTCCTCAGATAGAACAGTGGGGTGGATTTGCAGTTTGCAGAGCTTTGAGAGGAGTTCAGGAATCCAAATGACATTTCACACCACTTCTGTGCATGTACACGCAAAAAAAAGAAAAAAAAAGAATAGTTGTTTAAAAAATATGAATTAAAAAGATTGCAATACTGGCTTCTTATAGTGACATTAAAAAATACCACATCTTGGTGGTTTGTCAGTATGGGTTTCGGGTAGCACAGTAATGGCAACAGATGACTTTCTGCAGGCCCTGGAGCATCCAACATGCAGCACGCTGCAAATGTCAGGTGAAGCAGGTGCACAGAGGAAGTCATCAGACTCTTTGAGGGCAATCTCTTGCTTTTTTAAATTGTACATTTGGCTATTTTGAAAGTAAAGAAAAATCAATGTATTTTGATGGACTTTAGATAAGACATCTGTTGACAGCAGTGTTTGTCTTTAGTTTAGGATTGCAGTGAGGGAGTGTGGCTTGTAATATATTCTAGTGCTGGCTTTATACATTTCCTTAATGTACAAATCTGTAACTTCTCTGGCTGTGGCATGTGACCAAAAATCAGGACACCAACATTTCAGGAGCTTTGGAGTTCTGAATAAGACCACTGATGCTTCCATTCTCCACATTTTTGTTCTTGTTCACTTTATTTAAGTTCTGTCATTGAACTATGGGATGGGATATGGACTAATGTTTGGTGTGAATAGCCTTTTAATAACAGACCATCCCTCACACAAATCTTATGGTTTCTAAAAAGGTCAAATTGCAGAAAATGTTATGCTTTTCCTACTAAAAAGACAAAGACTAAACGTATAGGATTTCCCCCCATTTTTTTCTACTCTGTGTCACAGCATTGGGAATCATTAAGTTAGCTTGGACTGTTTCTTTGTGTTTTGGGGGTATCTAAGCTATGGGTGCAGAGGAGAGAAAGAATGCAGAAGAAAAAAACACAGGCTACCATTGAGTGTTTAATAAGCCAAATGCAGAAAATCCAGTGTTTACTTGTACTCAAAGTACCTCTGGATCATAACAAAAAGAATTCCCAGTAACACAAATTTGCCATAACTAATATATAAACAGTATGTTGTGTGCATACACCAAATTAAACTGTACATATTGACAACTTAGATGAGTTATTAACAATATACCAATCCCTTTTGAAGATAATTTTGATTAATTGGAAAAAAACAATCAATGAAAGAGCTCAGCAATGTTATGTTTCTTTAGTTGTACAAATATACAGTTTCTGGTTAAATCTCATCCTTTAGGCTTGTACCTTTGAAATGGGTGTGGTGCCGGTCATATAAAGTATTGCATAATAAATTGATGCAGGCAAAATTCAATAACAATAACAAAACATTTTAATCTTGCAACATTTAACTTGCAAATTTCACAGCTTCCATGAAAAAAACTAGAAGATTTTTCAAAATTTTTTGTTTGCTTTGGTTTATCTTGTTGGTTCTGTTTGTGGTTGTCAACCTCTAAGATTTTTTTGCTGTCTTTGATGCATCCATTTATTATTTTCTTTCTCTTTGGCAACACTTCACAAGCTTTCCTAAAATACTGTTTACAGCTACATTGAAACATGGCTGTGGTTTTACTGGGAAATGTGTTTTGTAAGTAGCGTAGGCTGCAAAGGGTTTGCAAACTGTGATGATTAGGAAACCCTGCATCTTAACAGAATATGAAACAGCTATGATGGCTGACAAGGCTAAAATGTTGCACTTGTTACAACAAACATGGTTAGAGCTTGCGCATTTTTTATGTTAATGTAATTCTTATCATGTCATGTGAATGGTGCCCCATAAAAAAATAACAGCTATGGGAAACATTACCAGCTCAAAATTCACAACATTGTGACACTGCTAACTGGATAAGTTTACAAAGGGACAGACAATTAAATAACATAGAACAAGCCAATAAGTCATAATTGCAAAACTGAAGGGTTGAGACAGGAGTGAGAATTGCAGCGTTGCAGAGTTAAGAGCTATGTAAATATAAGGGAAATCCATTTCAGGGCTTTAACTTAATGTAAGTCAGGTGTGTTGAAGCAGGGCGACACCTAAAACCTGCTGGATAGTGGCCCGTGGAGGTCTAGAATTTAACAGCACCTTGCTAGATGAACACCAGACGTGAACATCTGCATTACCCAATACAAAGAAAAATTAAGCTAAAGTGCTACGGAAAAGAACTTGGACTGGACTGAAAATACATATATTAGTGTAGGTCTCCATGTAAGACAATTGCCATTGCTTCAGAAGTGGAGATAAAAGCTTGGTTTATGCACTTATGGCTCACTGACTGTTGACAGTCAGGGCAAGAGGTGTGAGACAGACAACAGTAAGCCACTGAGTTTAAACCAAAGGTCTAATTAACTCACAAAAAAGCTGTTCTGGGTCCCTGTACTTTCAAGTCTAGGTAACAACAGCACAACTGTTTAATTGCTGTTTTCTGCCAAGCACAGTTGAGCATTACATGTCACAGATTACCCGGGGCCAATGCTCTTGATGTGCGCTTGGCACATGTACTTTTCAGCAGAAAACATGCAGCCTACTCTGATAACTAAACCTGTAAATTCAAGGAAAACAAGAGCCTCCATGTCTTCTTCATTTTTTTCTCCTTTGAGAAGCACCAGTGTGGTGCATTTCCACCACCACCAGGGATATAGTGGGCCGTCACTTTCATTAATAACACCACCTTTTCTAACACCTTTAATGTGAGGTGACATTAATGATGTAGCATTGTTATATAACAGTGTTATTATCACATTAACTTTGACAGCAGTAACACTTATACATATTTGAGCACAGTATTCATGATGATAATCCCTGCAGTGCTGTTCTGACTAACCAGAGTAAGAAATATAAGACAAACAACAACAGGACACAATGTTTTCCAACCATTGTTGAAATGGGTTTAGCTTGGCAGGCTTTGCTATCATCACAACGATAATTGGAGACTAATGAGTTGGCTTAGGCTGACTTAGGGACATTCTTCCTTATGTGTTAGGCTGCTGTCCAGCCTCTGTGAAGTCAAGACTGAAGCTGGTGGCAGTTTTGTCAATAACAGGCAGCAAACAGCAATGAGGCATTCGTGTGTGCTCAAAGTGCACCAGTTAGTGAGTCCATTTGCCAAGTTATTAAGCTACATTTGGTTTTATTTTAGGTCAGCAGTAAAGTGCACTCAGTCTCTCTATGTGTTAGGGTTGAGAGGCAGAAATGGCTATCTTCTCCTGCTGAGGACAGCAGTGCTGTCTGCTACATAACAAAGCATCACACACAAATTTAAACTTTAGCTTTGTTTTTTACTCCATCTGCCTCAGATGAAAAGAAACAAATGCAAAAACAGTGACAGAAGAAGAGGATTAACATAACATATTTTCATATCTAATAATTAAAATAGATTTTTATCATAAACAAATCAGATTTATAAGTAAGCAAGAAAGGAAGAAAGATGGTGAAGAGTTTGATGGAAGTTAATAAAGGATACAGATAGACTCCAGAGATGGTTTTGACCACACATAAAAAAGCAAAAAAAAGACTCCACATTATAAAAACCTCCTCATGGCTGCGGGGTTCAAGGGCATGAAAAATTCAGTGTGATGGAGAAAGCAAAAGCACAGCAATGATGAGAGGAACATCAGGTAAGAGGTAATAGAGACACAAACCCCTTGAGTGACACCTCAGAGGGTGACTTGTGAGCTTTGTGAATAAGATTAGAGGAAACGTAGGAAAGGAGATGGCTTACAGAGGCATTAGCACATAGATGTCTCATTAAACAGCATGCAGTGTCAGTAAGGGGGAGAGCAGTGTCTTGTAAGGCAGCCTCAATCTGTAAAAGATGCTAGAATCACTCCTAATAATGCAAGCATATTTCATGTAAGGGGAATAAAAGCAGAGGATAGTCGTTTTTGCATCCTCTTGGGATAAAAAATCAAACACCAAATTTAGAATATATTTATGCTTAACAACCTTCACGTTTTATTTTCTGGTAAAGTGTTTTTTTCTTGAGAGTGCAAGATTACAAGTGCAATCTTCTGCATCATTACTCTCCTGTTTTCTCTTTTTTTATTTATTGTAAACAGCAATATGGCTGCATTCACAAATGTTGCAGCTTTCTTCTCACATCTGCAATGTGTGTTTTAAAGGAACACATCTGTGGGGTTCAAGAAGAATATGACTGATGTAGCTGTTGCAATAATCAATAGCCAGCACAAATTATCTGCACAGTTCCATGGTTTTCTCCATTTGTAAGGAATGATGAAAGATTCCTCTGAAAGCAAACACTTAGTGTTTCTCTTTCCATCACACTCTTAGACACAGACAAATACACATACAATACCCATATGGGATCAGCAGATGCTTTGCAACAAGCGAAATGGCTATGTTCAATGCCATATGCTGTATGATGCCTCTCAGCTACTTCATGTCAAGCACTTACTACTGACAAATCCTGCAAAGATAGTTGAAATTCTACAAACCTGAAGTCATGGTTAAGTACCTCAACTGTGCTACAAGTATCTCCAAAGTCTGCAGTTTCCATCTTAACATTCGTTGTCTGTGCAACACGTATGCATATGGTTCATTCATTTTAATGAGAGGGTGGATTCAGCAGGGTGCCTGCCAGCACATTACGCATTTTGTAAGCTAATTAAAACATGGGCCACTTCTATCTAGACGTATTAATCTTATCTCAGTCTGATAATGGTAATAAAGTCCATACTTGATGATATTGCTTTGAGAAACACACATAGGCAGTGCATCCCCTCATGCAACCTCCTCAAGGGGAAATCAATGTATCTTAATGACAGATCATTAGTTGCTCTGTAAAGGGGAACCATTTTAATGGAAACAACTCAGTCTCACCTCAGAACAAGGAGTGATATCATAGTAAGCTAGTGACCACTTTTTATCAGCAGTTTTTACATAGATGTCCATTTTTTCTGTCTCGTCAGTGTTCTGCCTTTGACATGTGTTTTCTGTCTCTTTACCTTAATTACTATTATCACAAGCAAATGGCATAGTCCCATTGTTAAAGTAAATGAGCCCTTCCATTCATTCATTCATTCATTCATTCATTCATTCATTCTAAGTGGGATTCAAAGTACATGGGATCTGGTATATGAAATTAAATGTAAACAATTTGGTAGAAACTAAAAAAAAACTGATTAATAAATGGTATGGCAATGCACCATACTGTCACCACAGTGTGTTCAGTCAGAGGCTGCTTCATCCCCGCTGCAACAAAGGAGAAGTGTCATGCCCACAGTTATAACAGTTCACTGTAGCTGTTGTGACTAGTGACAAATGACTTGTGACTGTTTACTAGGATTCTTTAGGATGTAAAAATATGTTTACTTTTTGGGATTAACAAAACAATTTTCAACGAAATTCAAATGTAGTTGCTGGAACCAAAAAATATTTTATGCTCCTAACTCATGGACCCCAAGAATTTAGAAAAACAAAACTATGCACATCATCGAGGACACAACTGGCAATCAGGTAGTTGTTTTCTGTTGCAGAGAGGAGTTGTATAATTTCATCGGGCTTACTGTGTCGCATTTTCTTTAGTTTTTTTTAGAACTGTGGAAAGAAGGTATGATGATTCAGATTTAATCTGTTCTGCTCTGGTTTGGTTAAACATGAAATGGCTGGAGTCTAAATCGAAACGCCTCCAGGATTGTAGACACCACTAATCGTTTCCTGAATGTTGATTTTTTTTTTTTTTTTTTTCCTGTACAGAACAAATTTTAGTTTTGTGACTTATCTGCTTCTGCTTGGTGCAGTGATTGCTTTTTGGAAAGACTGACTATAAATATGGATACAGATATGACGGAGTAAGCTTCATCGACTGTCAGCATGTATTCATTGCAAACATACTGCAAATGAAATCAATCCAAACAGATAACACCACATAATTTGGTGTGGGGACTCTGGAGGATGTGAGGTTTGTTTTACAACTACGAAGTCAACAAAATTATTATCAATACCAGTTAATTTAAGACAAAAACAAATTGGAGGACATTACATTGTTGAGTAGCTTCTTTGTAAATTACTTATCAAACTGTCATTTCTCTTATGCATCTAAAATAGTCAAATAAGAAAACTAACTAAATAAAAATGCTGCTATTTCTCATTGACAGATTGAATAGTTTGTAAGGATTAAAATGATAAGTCTATATGATTGCTAGATTTTTACTAAATCAGCTGTTACATTGTCCAGATTTTTATTTTCTTCTGCTTCATTCTGATTTAACTTGGGAGACTCATTGTACATAGTGGTGGCCTATCGGGTGTATCCTGCCTGTTTCCTGATAGCATTGATATAAGCAGCTATATCAAATGGCTGGACTACTTGTACATGAAAATCTAAAGCTATTAGCCTTTCTCAGAAATAAATGTTTCAGAACGTCTGGCACCAGTGATCATTCCACAAGTTTTTCATTTATTTAATGAGAAAATTTTTACTGAAGATTCTTACCTGCTGCTGTGCTTTGCTTTTTATTAGGAACATCTATATACTTGCTTAATGAAATAAACTGCACTTGCAATTGCTGCTTAGTGGAAAGTACAATGTTAAATGAATTACTATCAAACATACTCTCCACAGAAACCTTTGACAAAGCTGTTAGAGTAAAGAACATGAGAAGTTTGGAAAAAGGTGTAAACAGTGAACACGACAACTTTGGAGTCTAAAAATGAAAAGACCTGAAAGGTGAATTTGGCAATGTTGGATAAAAGAAAGAAACAAGAAGCAAAATATACTTTGGAGAAGGGGAAGCAGAAAAATGCCCAAATCTCTGCATCACAGGAGAAATGTGAATGTGAAAGTCAGAGATGGCAGGTGGAGAATATTTAAAGACAGATCTGACACATGTCTAAAGGATGTGAAAAGAGGTCAACCATTTCAGAATTTTTTAAATCCCTTTTAGTGTCTATCTTCTGGCATTGACTCATCAGTTTGCTAGATAAAAATGTTTTCTTTCATTTATAATTAACTTGCATTTGAAGAAAAATTTCCGAGTACCAGGACATTTTACCATAAGCTGTACAGCCACTTCTGTTAATCCTAAAACAGAAAATTACTTCTACAGCACATGCCCTGTTACATTCACAGAGTGACACCCCCTGAACAATAGTTTAACAAAATTAATATATTTGCTTCAAATAGTACTAAGTGATTTAATTAAGTTCATCAAAGATCAGTTATTTAGTTCTTAACCAGCATCATTTCAATTCCGAGCAAAACAAATATATCACAGTTAGTAGTGGAGGGGGTGGGTGTCACTTCTTGTACTGTCCACTGCATTCACTGTGCCAACTTTGACATTCAGACAGGACCATCCCAACAACATTGTCTAAATGTAACCACCACACAGGCAGTAAGGCACATAATTTAAATTTACAGGGAAACAATCACAACAAGTAAAATTCCTGTTGAATATGAATTTCCCATGAGCCTTTTCAGTTGTTGTGCACTTGGTAGTGTGGATTTGTGAATCTGGAGATGTGTCATTAGGATAGCCTTTGTCAAACTTAATAGTTGCATTTTGAGAGTAATAAAACTAATCTCAGATGACTCCAGAATACAGGACTCCAGGAATATTGAGCTTTGAGAAGCATTTTTGTTCCTAAGATGCAATGCGTGAATTAAAAAAAAATTACAGGTAAAACCACAGTAAAAAAGGTACAGAAGAAAATTCCTTCAAATTTTAATAGTACCTTTGGTCCTTTATTTACAGACGTTTCTTAGAGTGTGACATTCAAAGCTTAGTTTTGTTTTTTGATTCTGATGGTTAGTTTATATATAGATTAAAGAGAGGTTAATATGGACTCTAGTCACCAGTCCTGCAATGGTGACCTGTTCAGGGTGTACCCTGCCTCTCAACTCTTAAATGCCGTGTTAGGCTCCAGCTTACCCACAACCTGTAATGCATAAAGCAGTACAGAGAATGAATGAATGAATGAATGAATGAATGAATGAATGAATGAATGAATGTGGTTAATATGCTCTATTTTGATGTACACATCTCGGGACACAGAAAATTAGCAAGAAATAGTTAACTTTTTTGAATCTGTATCATTACTTTGTAATTAAAAGGCAAGTATCCAAGCAAAGAAGTGTAGACTGTCTTAGGACACTTCTTCAGAAAATATAAGAAAAAAACTGTGAAGATTGTTGGGCTCATCTTCTGAAGCAATAAGTCCTTTCAGAGTGTGCATTTATCTATTTTGTTCCTCCCACTTTATCTTTGGACACAAATGATAAACAACAATCCTCTTAGGGTCTAGAATGTATTAAGCAAAAACTAAAAATCTTGAAAATAAACTATTTGCTTAATGCTTAACATTAATATCCCTTTTCTTTTGTCGCATTCCCCTCTCTTTGTCTCTATAGGCTCTGCTCTGCGGCGTCGCTGGCTAGTGGTCCAACTCCTGATGCAGGTGTGGCTGGCGGCAAATCCATCACTAAGTGAACGCCAATGCCCCAAGAGTTGCCGCTGTGATGGGAAAATTGTCTACTGTGAGTCAAGCGCCTTTCGTGATGTCCCCAAGAACCTCTCAGGAGGCTGTGAAGGTCTGTCTTTACGATACAACAGCCTCTCCAGTCTTCGTGCAGGCCAATTTGTGGGCCTCAACCACCTTATTTGGCTCTATTTGGACCACAATTATATTTCCTCTGTGGATGGAATGGCCTTCCAGGGAATCCGCAGACTTAAAGAGCTGATCCTGAGTTCCAACAAGATCACATCACTCCATAACACTACATTCCATCCCGTCCCTAACTTGCGCAATTTAGACTTGTCATACAACAAACTACAAGCCTTGCAGCCTGGGCAGTTCCAGGGCTTACGGAAACTTCTCAGTCTTCATGTACGCTCAAATTCCCTAAAAATGATCCCAATGCGTCTGTTCCAAGATTGCAGAAATCTTGAATTTCTGGATCTGGGTTACAACCGTCTGCGCAGTATCTCTCGGAATGCCTTTTCTGGCCTTGTCAAACTAACGGAACTGCATCTGGAGCATAATCAGTTCTCAAAGATCAATTTCTCTCACTTTCCTCGCCTCTACAATCTGAGGGCTCTTTATCTGCAATGGAATCGCATTCGCTCTATGAGCCAGGGTCTGACCTGGACCTGGGCCTCCATCCAAAAACTGGATCTGTCAGGGAATGAGCTGACAGAAGTTGATGCTGTAGTTTACCAGTGCTTGCCCAACCTGCAGACTCTTAATTTGGACTCCAACAAGTTGACCAATGTTTCTCAAGAGGTGGTTGATGCTTGGATCTCTTTGACAATGATTAGCTTAGCTGGCAATGTATGGGACTGTGGCCCTGCTATATGTCCTCTGGTGGCTTGGCTGAGAAACTTTAGAGGGGCAAAGGAGACCACCATGATTTGCGCCTCCCCCAAGAAAGCCCAGGGTGAGAAAGTGATGGATGCTGTTGAGGCCTTTAGTGTTTGCCAATCAAACCAAGAAACGACGCTCCCAGTGAGTATTCCCCCAAACCCATCCAGTGTCCCTGTGCAGACGGAACATCGCCCTGCCATTCCTGCTTTGCCAACTAGCTCTGGGAAGAGGGCAGAGGGATCGCTTAGGGGTCCCACATCTTCAGCAGTTACCCCACCTGTTGCAGTTCCCCCTGAGCAAGACTTGGAACCTGTGTCCTTCCATAAGATCGTGGCTGGAAGTGTTGCCCTTTTTCTATCTGTTGCGATGATCCTGTTGGTAATCTATGTCTCCTGGAAGCGCTACCCTAGCAGCGTCAAGCAGCTGCAAGAGCACTCAGCAGCAGCACGTAAACGTCGCAAGAAACCTAGAGAGACAGAGCGCACCCTAAGCTCTCCACTGCAGGAGTACTATGTGGACTACAAACCCACCAATTCTGAGGCCATGGATGTGCTAGTGAATGGGACTGGACCATGTACCTATACCATCTCGGGCTCCCGAGAATGCGAGGTATGACCGACACCTTAGCAACACTTTGCCCACTGTTAGTAGATCAGAGGTTATTACTAGAAATGCTTTGATAAATAATAAGTCTACTACACGATTACACTAACTGTGTTCTGTGATTCTTACTGAACAACGAAAAGATGGTTTTAGCACCACTTTATGTCTGATAAGATATTTCTTGTTTTCTGATGGGTATTTATTTACTCAAACTTTAACATCTGCTAAGGTGCAAATGTTTATTTTACTGCAAAACTGCACAGGAATACAGATAAATGAAAGTGACTGCATGTCCTCCTTTGTATGATATTGAGAATAGGCTTTGTTGCTTATAATAAGACATTTATGCTTGCTCAGGTAGTTTTTTCCCCCTTGCATATCACATTCTGTGCTTTGCATGTTTAGTTAACTGCAGTTTCTGTTGAGCAGCTTTGTCTGGGGAGAAAAGCTCAGTGGTCAGAAAGCTTTGTCACTGAATAGTTTCCTCTGAGCAAATGACTTCACCTTCCTTGACATATGGATTTAGGATAGTTGTTGGAAAATGTCACATTACCCACGGACACCAGTGCTTTTCTGCTTTTCTTGCTTTCTTTTCATACAGGCTGGCTGCAGATACTCATTTGTATTACTTACTTGCTTAGTACTTAGTACTTGCTTACTTAATTGATCAGTCATGTGTAACCCAAGATGAATACTTTCACTGGTCATTGACACCATATTTCACAAAGAGATAAGAAAAAACAAAACAAGCAAAACAAGAATTTCTGATATATTTTGTACCTGGAAAAGTTATTCTATTTAGAAAAGTATTTCCACACTACAAAATTGGAATACCAGTTTTTCCCCACATGATTTTCCCATTCTCTCTAAACGTACTGTTCCCTTGTGTCCCTTTGGTTAAGTTTGGTTAAATCTCTCATTCTATTGCAGTTACCCCACATTTGAAAGTAACATACTTATCCATCCATAGTAAATCTATAAATGTTTTTGTATTATCTAATACTGACTCTAGGTTTTAGATTGTTGAGCATTTGTATGGCTCGGAAAAAAAACAACTGTAAATTCAGAGCTTGAAACAGCATGGAGGTGGCCTTAGTCATTCACTTTTCTACTATTTTCTGTCATTGACCATCGGGCTTCCTTGAAGACAGGTCACTTTTTAAAATTGAGGCTTGCAGGTAGCTCTCATTAGGCTGACTGTAAAAACAGATCACAAGTCACAGCTGTCATTTTGTTGCTGCCTGTCCTGCTGTCCCCCATAAAGGCTTTAAGTGGCTACTTTCAACCCCCTGTACTGCTCTATGATGAGTGAAAAATGTGTGGCACATAATGCTCGATAATCTGTGATGCTGCAGGAGTATGCACAGCTGTTGTTAATGTTCAGCCATTTAATAGCATTTTACACAATGCCTTTATTTCTTTTAAGCTGACTTCATTTTGAGGTATCGTTTAAGGTTTTAAAGCAGAATTGGTGGATATAGTGACATCTTCTTTTCAGAAGAAACCAAGGAGTTTGATCTTGCTTCAAAAATGCAAAGATTGAAAGTATAAATAGGCATTGGCACATTACTGCCTTGTTTTTATTTATACCAGATGTAAAATATGACAATACCATTTATATTAATTTTGTCTAGTGCAGTTTAAGTAAATGGTTTCCTGTGTGATGTTGCAATAATGAGTCCATGTGGTTGAGAAGCCACAATTTCAGGACTGTGGTTGTAAGACAATAATTTCAGGACATGATGCCTATTAACCTTGTTTTGTTGAAGTGAATCCAATTTTTATCCTCATTTGGACAGGAAAGGGCCCATAAATGTACATTCTTCAACAAAATACATTTTTAAAAATATACATGAATCCAAACATTACCCAACAATCCTGGCTGCTAGTTAATATAACCCCTTAAACAATAATGCTAGATTTAAAAATATTGTACTAAATGACTTTACCAACCTATACAATTTGAATTAACAATTTGCTTACAATTTCTTCCCATTATTGGCAATTTAGTGAATTTTTCCACACAAATGTACAGAAAAGCAACAAGCATTATTGTTGCAATGAACTGGAGAAACCATGACAACGCCTCTTTTTATGATGGGTGCTACACTAGTGCAAACCCTCATATTTTTCCCCTTTTCTTGTACAGAGCCGCCTTAGCCTGACATTGACTGTACATTGTAGATAGAAAACTCACTTTCTCAGACTCATATCACAATTTAACATAGACAAAGGTCAATTAAGATAAACAATTGAGCTGTTGTCAGTGTAAATGTACATCTCTTTGAAAAGCTCTAATTGGAAAAAAACAAAACAAAACAAAACAAACAAAAAAAAAACAACTTAATGAAAGAACACATGATGAATTCTGAAATTCAAATAGTTGTAAATTTTACACTAAAATCCTGCAGGATATTTTGTTGCATTCAGGTTCACCACGATAACTTCAAAATGAATCTTTAAAAGGCTGCAACATTTTTACTGCTCTGTCTACAACAGTAAAAATGTCTTTAATGGTTAATTTTCTAAGTTGGAATACATTTATCTCTCATTACATTCTCATTTCTTCACTCATGTACACATAACACCTCAAAGCAGCATTTAAACCATTTATTCATATTTTTTTTTACTTTATTTTATTGATTGATTTTACAACTGTTCTGTTTTCTATCATTTAAACAATTTGCCAGTTAAACTGCAAATTACACACCAGGATACACATGTTCAAAGACTAACCAGATCAATAGATAATAGGTATGATATTTTCAGTAAACCTAATCTTTGAAAATGGCATTCATGTTTTCTGTATTGACGTTTAGAGCACTCACTGATGTATGGCTGGTCAGTTCTATTGAGCCATTTTATGTCAGTCAGAATTATCCAGCTGTGACCTACGTTTTGCAGGTGGTCCATGTGGGGACTTGCACATTTTCAATCAGAAAGCATAAAATTTCATGCTTTCAGTATTTATTAGAATAACTGTTAATGTCAGCAATGTGAGGCAAACAATAGGAGAGTGTTGCAGTTGGAATCGGGAGGAATTAACAAACCTGAGGAGGAGGTGATACTCTCACAATAAAGATAAAGGCAAAGAAAAAAAATACAGTCTGTCACATCGGAGATAAGATTGCTGAATTTCATTCTTAATACTCATTTCATTCCTTATATCTGGTTCCAGTTGGATGGTATCTATGAAAGGTACCTTCCGCCTCCATTGCAAGAAACTGCCACAGACATTCTCACAGGATCTCTTAGTGTAAGTTAGAAGCCAGAAATGCTGAAATCTCTACACCTATCATTGGCTGTTTATTTTGACTTGACAAAATGTGGCAATTTTGCTGACTCCTGTTTGTCCTGTTCACTAAATCAAGCAGGAATTAGCCCATGCTAATAACACTAAGGGCCAAATCAGCATCAGAGATGAATCCAGCAAACTGTTTTGGGATATACTTGTCCTAGGAGTATTTGTGATACATCAGTATGCAGAGATATTAGAAGCTGTTGACAAATTTGCAATAACATTGTCTTACTTTAAATCCAGGCAGTGAAAAGAAATTAAACATATTATTAAGATGGTTCCCAAAAGAAACTTTTCATTTTTATGGACCGCAAGTTATCTAAATCCATCATTCCCTCCATCCCTGCATAAGCACCCCGACTGCAAAGAAGTAAATGTTCCTTAAATTCAACCAAATTGTCTTATATCTGCCGATTATGTAAGAAAATTTTGATTGACAAGAATTTTTTTTTTTATTAGCATGAAATTTAGTCTAATGGAAGACTAAACAGTGCCTCAAAACTAGACAAGCTAGATCAAAAAACCAATTCCGCACTTCAACACAATATATAGATGGCCTCCGACAGCCAACTGTGACATACAATATACAGTCCTTTTGCAGTTCAGAATGGAATAGAGGTTTATATGGTATGTATAATGCACATAGACATGCTTATTATAGAACTGGCATTATTATTGTAGCTATTGTAATAATATTTTTGTCAAAATGTGTCAAACTACAATTCTTAAAAAATACAAAAAAACCTATCACTCTAGCTAAGTCAATCAGTTAGTTTTTCATACAGTATATAAGTACGTTGATCATACTGTATAAACCAAATTCTTTGTTGCAACATGAAGAAATTAAATCAAGTTATTTTAGTTGCTCTCATGCTCGGTGACTTTTTTTTTTTATATTTATTTTTTTCGAGAGTGGTTATTTGTAAAATGTTGCAATAACCAAACTGCTGTCATTTAATACAATGCAGCAGGCCAGAAAATGCATGTAGTATGAAGTTGAGCGGTGATCCTGTGATGGACTGGCAAGCAATCCAAAGTGGATAGCTTGCTAATTGATGGGATAGGTTTCAGCTTCCCTGCGACCCTGAATTGGAATAAGTTGAATACAAAATGTATGAGTGGATGAATGAATTGAAAGTTTATACAGGTGGCTTAATTTTCAAAATAAGACATATCATATTTTTCCTCTACAGAATTTATTGCAAAACATTTGATACCCTATTATTGATTTAGCTCAAAATTAGCTAGGATGTCTTATTAAAGAAAAGGTTAGTTGTATTTTGTTAAATTAGACACATTTTCTACCTAAACATGCTTGATGAGATTGATTTCCTTTTTTAGACAAAACATTTTTTAACAAAGATATTTTTTCTTGCTTAAAATGGAATTTTTACAGTGAAACTGTGAATAGGCCATAAATAAGTGAAGGAATTCATCTACCGAGCCTTCTATTTCTCCATCCAGTACATTCTGTAAACCAAAAATGAACTAGATAAATCTTGAGCCAACTGGATTTGTAGGAAAATTAGGAAAGACCGAGTGTTATGCAGATTCATTGTTTTTAAAACTTTTTTCTCTCTACTTTATTACTGAAAATGCATCCCGTCTAGCTTTATCTGCCCTTGTGTCTCATTTTGAAACTGTGTTGTGAGGAGACAGGAGCTATCAGTCAGCAGTCCAGAAAGTCCCGAGTTCATCTCAAATGTGCTCCGATCTTGTTTCTACATTTTGTTGCCTTCACATAGACATAAATCACCCGACAGAACATGGCAGCACCTGCTACACTCTGCCCACCTCGCAGCCTTCCTCCCTCTCCTCAGGCTTGAGGACAGAGAGCTTACATCCGTTCATCCCTGAGAGGGAATTGTTTCTTCCACCTGTGTCACTCAATGCTTTGATTTGGAATCTGTCTTATTATACGGGAACCTCTTCACATGATTGTCCGTTATCATCTCCCAGGTCCACTTGACATTAGCATTGTCAATCTTTTAGCAAACTATACATGAAAATAGTACAGTCCTCACGTCTTATTTGATCTTCCCTTAATTTCAATTTCATCTTCCTTTGATCAGTTTAATTCTAGCTGTACTGCTGATGTGTTCAGTGGACTTCACCTGCTTTTGTGGCTTATATCACATATTTTAATTTATTATTTCATGCCTTTGCCCCTCTACGCTAAAAGTCAGGTTAGTGGCATGAAGATTTTCTCTATATTACTAAACTTCTTTTCATTTTGTAAAATACCCATGTGCCTAGCATCCCTATCATCATTCTTTAATATCTATTGCCTTCGCTGCTGTTCTGATTTGTGCCCCATAGCAGTCTAAATCTAAAAGATCTATGCAAGCATCAATTTTTTGCAGTGGACACAAAACTACTTAAATTTTCTTCTCTCGTATAGATTTTGATTCAGTGCCAAGTCCACTTTGTCAGCTTAATTTAAGCCTTCCTTTTCATAGCTTGCTTTGAAACTAGTTTTGCTTCTTTGCCAGAAGGGTTGCCCTCTGACTTTACCACCTCATCCTTTCTTCTGATACTGCTGCTGACATTTTCTAAACCACAATCATGCACTTTCTGTGCCACTATATTTATTTTTTAAGAACCCAGTCTAATTCCAAAGACTCATAAGTATTTGACACCTTCTTCAAAATATGCTTTTAGAGTCCAAAAGGTTGGTTGGTTATTGCTCTCAAAGCTCAGTCAAGAGTTTTTTTTTCTCTTTTTCATGCTATAAATTAAAATTTCTGATCTATATAGTTTATACAAGAAACCAGCTTTAAATATTTGTTGGCAGTCCGGTAGCTGTCGGCAAGGGAAAAGTTTATTAGCTCTTTTCCAGAGGATTTCCTTGGATGACCCCGATTTGTCTTTAAAAGTCCTGATGTAAAGGCTTGAAAACCTTCTTTCTGAATTTATGTTGGTACTGTGGATGCAAATATTATTATGATAATTTGAAAAACTACAAAAAAAAAAAAAAAAATATCAAAGGAAAAAAAAACTATTTGGATATTTTTTCATTGAACAGACATCTGAGGAAAAAAAAAAGTTTCAACAAGTGTTCATTAATTCATCCATCCATTTTCTAGACTCCTGTTTACAGCATTGATTCTGATTCTGATTCTGATTCTGATTCTGATTAACTGAAAGACTGAGATGAAAAAGCATTTTTATATATAACAACTACATTTTTTAAATGAAAAGAGAAAAATATAGATGCAGTAATTGTTCCAAAAAGAGCTCTTTTCCTCTCTGCCTTTTTATGTAGTTGTCCTACTATTATATAAAATCCTGTTTTTTTAAACTGTTAACTGTTCAAAGCACATAACAAAAATGCTGGGAGGTTAGTCAAGGGCAAGTGTGTTATCAGTAATTCAGTGGGGAGGCTAAACTTCTCTATGCTTCTGTCTTCAGTCTACAATTAACCATGTGGGAGTTTTCAAACATGCACTGTCTGAGAGAACATCTCTCTCATCCTCTAATCCTGCCTGTTTCACACTCTGGTTCCATGCTGCTGCTTCCTGCATTGCTGTTTGATCCATGCTTAATGAGGGTGTTAGATCCCCAATACAACAATTACATTACCTGGAAAAGAGGCAAGACTCTTCTCTTTTTCTTGTAGTTTTTTTTTTTTTTTTTTTTTTTTGCGAAAGCAGCCCAAGTGTTTTGTTACAGCTAAGCTCACTAAGGAATACTTTCTCTGATATCTTTTCTTTTCTCCTGCGATTCCCTGCGATTTTCAGATCTTTTACCATTTCAATCTGGAGTTCTTGCTTTCTAGTCTGCTCATTTTCAATCATTGGTTATAAAAAGGTCTCTCTGTTTTACTTCCACATACCTGCCTCACCAATAACTGATGAAGTACTGTTATTTTACACTGATGCTTCTATGGAGACCACCATATGGAGGGGGGAGGTAGTGTGACATATTGTAACTACCTGTGAGGGGATAAACTGGAGCCCACTGAGAGAGACCAAATGGTAAAGTAGCAATGAAATCTAAGCCCCACCTCAAAGCAGCCAGTTTTTGGTTTTCCTTAGTTTTGTCATTATGTTTATGCATCAGAGGTGAAATAAATTCCTGCTATAATAGGTGAACATCATGTCAAAATGTTGTTGTTTCAACAAAACTTCTTAAACATGAAAACATTTATTATAACATGTTATGAGAAAGACTAAAACCAAGCAATGAAAGGTTGGAATGGACAGAAGAGAATACTCTTAATGAGAGCTGTGCTTGACATTTGAGTACTAATTTAATATTTTTGCTAAACCTCTCAAAACAAGCTTTATACTCTTTCCCAAAATAAATTATCATTGCTTACCATATTAAGCAGCATGAATTATTTTTTTCATACAGCTTCTTCATCTTCAAGATGAGGAACTGTCTCAGCTGCAAAGACACTTATTGCCCACCAGAGAATTATGACAGCAATCCATATTTTTTATTTATTTACTTCTTTCATCTATGCATTAATTTAATATTCACCCTCAGCTTTTTAGCTAATGCCTAATATATAGATATATTTGCATTTTTTTCTGTAATTTCAAAAAATAAATCAATATGATTGCTTTCATTTACACAGCCGTAATTCAAGGGACGCTTCTGTCGTTGCCCTGAAGTATCCTCAGGAAACCACAACTTTTTTTCTTTTTTTTTTTTTCTCCCCAGCCTGTGGCGTACCATGACAGCTGTGTTTGTTTTACATTTATATACCAACAACTGGACATCAACATACTGGCTGTTTTGAACGTTACCATAGTTGATTCATCAAAGAAAAACGTAATGACGTCATCAAAGGAAGCAACGAAAAGAAAGAGAGAAAGTGAAAATCTGACTGAGTTTTATTGGGTGAAGAGAGCTCAGAGAAGAGACAGGATGCAAGACATGCTGAATTTGCCTTTGTTAAGGGGTGCTACAGTGCAAGAAAACAATTCAATGGTGCAGCTTTAAAGAAAATACAAAAAAAAAAAAAAAAAAAAGAAAAAAGTTAACTTAAGTTTGATTTTTTTTATTGTTAGTTGTAGTTGTTTTGGTTATTACATTATTTCCATGATATGAACGACTGTAAAAGGAGTTTAAAGGAGATTAGTATGTTTACGTCTAATTTCCTCTTGTCATTTAAAAAAAAATGAATAGGCTGTATAGTGTCTGTCCTACTTGTAAATCAGCAAGTCAGAAAGTACATGGCAATATAAATATAAATCACTCATTCTTCCACATCTATCTTATTGTGGCCACATCTGGACATCTGTCTGATCATTCTGAAGTAATGTACATTAAAGAGGTTAAAGGCAAACAAGCCATGTCTATGACAGACAGTTTTTATAACTTTTATTTAAATGTAGGAAGTAAAAGGTTTTAGAAATCTATATTGATAAAACTGCAGACATTTTTTCCCTTCCACTAGAAAATGATGTGCTATTAAATAAATCCACAATGAGTCGAGCATAACTGGCCTGTCATCCCGGTATAACGTCCATTTTAGATTTCATTTTAATAAGTTTCATGGAGTTTAATGTCAAGAATCTTACTTAAAATTCAAGACTGTATTTATCAAGGAACTAAGGTCTTTATTCATTACTTTAAGAAAAAGGTTTTTATGGCAGTGTAGCTTGTCCTAAATAGCTGACCACTGTAATTAAAATGCATATTCTAAAGAAAGAGAGTGGGAGCTTACATTTGCAGTTCGGTGTGGGTGGACGGAGTATTAGGATTGAACAAAGATCTCACAGATTTTTACCTCCACAGGAACAATACATTAAAATCCATGAAATTAGTTTTTATTTCAACTGAATTTCAAATGTTTTTTTTTTTTTTTTTTCATGCGAATAACAGTGTTTTTGTATTATTCCACTTATGAGGCTCCAGTTTATCTTTAATAAACCTCATTTCCACTTAACTGATTAGAACTTATCAGCTTGCCTGACAGTTTATCCTGTTAGATTTCTTGTTCTCATTGGCATGTCAAAATGTAGATCTTTATTATTTCAACTCCTGACCTTGTGGCCTCATATATGACGCCATGCCCTCCCACTTATTGATTTTGACCTTGAAAAGTGATTAGAAGCCGCAGGTCAGGTAATGACTTAAATAGAGTAGTGATAAACTGTTACAATGCAGTCATAATGGTATTACCTCCAGGCAAAAAACCCATTCATTTTATAGAGCTGAGGGCTGTTTGTGGTATCATTGGGCCTGACAGTATTTAAATCAACCTGTCCTGCGAGTTCAACATGCAAAAAGGACAAACTGGGACTTGAAATGGAATAAAATAGCCAGGCAGGTGAACACCTGGCAGAGGATCACATTCAACATGATGGAGCATTCGACAAGCAGAAAGGAGAAGTTCTTATTAATGCAAGAAGTATCAGGCAGCCATCCAGATTTCTCAGCTATTGTAGACTGGCAAGTGTCAAATAGACAGAAGACTTCTCTGCAGACAGCTGTCCGTCTTTTTTTTTTTTTTTTTTTCAAGGCAGAACCCAGCAGATTTGGAGTTCTTTAAGTGGTCAGATCAATGTGGAGCATCACTGTGTCCTAATGCAAGGCAAGGCAGTTTATTTTGTATAGCACATTTCATGTGCAGGACAATTCAAAGTAAATGATATTAAGAAATAATACAAATCGCAGGAATCACAATAAAATCACAAATTACATTAAAATTATCAAAAGCAAGATAAATTAAAAAGTTACCGTGCAGATTTCATGCATAGACTCAAAAGAAATGTTTTGTTTTTTTAAACCTGGATTCAAAAGTGTCTGCATGAGAATGAAACTGTGCTTTTAGTCAAAACCTGATGTGTCAATCATGAAAGTATACAGAAAACAGGAGAAAATAATGCTAAGGCTTCTTTAAATCAAGACTGTAGAATTCTTAATATTTATTCAAATACACCTAATGATTTATTTGAGTGAAGTTGGGAGAAAAGTTTACAGAAAAGAAAAAGCACCCTGTTTTAAACTTTAAAGTTTTAGATTTAGGTATGAGGCTATAAACACATAATTCAATTACAAAAATCAATGTGTGGAACAAACATCTACAGTTTATGAAAATTTAGAAGGTGAACAGCAAACACCAGCAAGTCTGGAAACTTTTAAAAGCATAAGTGTGGGACATTCAGGCGTATATTAACACAGTATCAGTTTTTTTATTTAATTAATTCCAGAAATGTCAACATTGTTGTACCAAACATAAAACATACCAACACAATAAGAATGCAATCTTTAACACAGGTTTGAAGCCATGTGTACATATGCACATCTACATATTTATACCCATAACCCCATACATATACTCACACAGTAACACACATGCAAATGTGTCCAATTAACATGTCTGAAAGGTGGTAGTAAGAAGCAAAACTAAATAAATAAAGACATCAGCAATAATCTTTTTGTGGAAAAAATTAAAGGCGGATGCTAGTCTTTCTCAGAGCAGATCTCCTTGCAAGTTCAAGTCATGGTCAGATCGTGCAATACTCAGACACACTGCACAAAACCTGAGGGCTGCGGCTCAGACTATATAGGCCTCAGTTAGCATCTTAAATGTTACAGTTCATGACAGTACAGTTAGAAAAAGACGGAACACATATGACTTGTTTGGAAGGTTTGCCAGTAGAAAGCCTCTTCTCTTTAAAAGGAATATGCAAAGTTGAATCTGAATTTACTACAACACTTAAGAAACAATATCATTTGGATAGAGGGGACAAGTGGAGATGTTTGGACATAATGCTCAGCAGCACATGTGGTGAAAACCAAGCATTTTCATAGAAATGGTTTGGGCTTATTTTGCAGCCACAGGAGTTGGTCACCTTGCAGTAGTGAATGTTTTTGTATACCAAAATATTCTAAAGTGAAATATGAAGCCATCTGTCTGACAGCTAAAATGTAACTGACTGGGTCATCCAACAGAACAGTAAGTCCTGACATCAACCTGATTGAAATGCGCTGACAGGACTTGTGCAAAGCTGTGCAAAAACGCATGCCTGCAAATCTCACTTAAGTCTAGGCAACTTTGAAAGAGTAATGTACAATGTGAGAGTACCAAAAATGATTATGTCACATTTTTGCTGCCGTAGGGGTTCTGAAGCTACTAAATCACGGCCCATAGATAGTTGGCTTACTTTTTCATTATTAAAATAATGTAAAAGTAATATTTCACGTGTTCTTGTTCATTAGCAGCTATAATTACTTCATTTTAAACCTGATGATAATAATTTCTTTTTTCTCTCCTTTTCTATTTTTTCCTATTAATTAAAATAGAATGAGGGCATCATTTCTATTTGACATGAATTTTTACAAACAACATGAAAAGAAAGGGAAAACTCAAGTTACTACATGTAATTGTGCTCTTTCACTTTCAGGTTCATTCAAATAATTTCAGCCAGTTTTATGAACAGTATTATCATATCATATTTTTATAAAGTGTGCAAAAGTTACAACATTTTCATGTCTATGTGTTAACAAACCATTCAGCATTCAGACATCACATCTCTTATCTTGCTGCAATAAGTTGCCAGTCTAAAATGCCATATATATATGATATGAAAGAGTGTGGGTGAGGTGAATGTACTGATGTGGAAATCTAACGAAATTTCCAATGCCTTTAAAGTTTGATCTTTTTACATTACATAGGTGTCAGAGCAGGCTGCCTGCTTGTGCTGCATTCTCTCATGCCAGCACACAAAGTAACCTTCATCTCTCCAGCTAGGCTATTCTCGGAGGTTTCATTCTGTTGTGTCTTCCATTTCTTTTAAAGCCCTTTCCTCTGCTGTGTCAAGCACATATTATTTTTTAGTTAATTACCTGTCTCTTACAGCCTCCAACATCCCACTCAACATGGCCTCAGTGCAGGAGCCTGATGCAGGTCGTCTTCTGCTGCAGAAAAAATGTATACCGCTCATGACTGATGACTTCGCTTATCCTGCAGCTTCACTTTAGTATTCTAGGCTCACGTGTCCGAGCTGCAAAGGATGTAATATGAACATGTTAGAAGAATAACTCCTGTCAGATGGTTTGCTTGTGCATGATATTCCGGCAATAACAGAAAGACATCTTGGGATGTTTGTTAAAAACAATGGAGAGGGGGCAAAATTGTTTCTAGTGTTATTTTTCTCCAGTACACACATTCTGCTCAAACAAAACCTTCCTTATAGTGTAACAAGGCCTGTAGAGCAAATGTCATATAATTTGAGGACGTCTTTAACAGTAAAATATAACGACCCCTCTTATCGATTGGATTAGCTGGGTAATAAAAGCAGTGTATTGACAAAACTGACAATGAATACGTTGGGGATTGATTGTGCCATGAAGCTAGTGAGGCTACTTAGGGACAAGGGCCTAGCTCTGTATTCATTGACAATCTCATGAAATGTAAAAATGGTCACAGATAATGATGATCATAAAATGAGTATAAAACCCACCTGAGCCTTGAGTCTCATATATATTGGCATCTAATGCTTCACATTTTCGAGTTATAGGATAGGGTTCTGGAATTTAAATGGATATCATAATGGCATTGTTGCTTTCTTTTTTTTTTTTTTTCTTTGTCAGATGCCTTTACTTGTGAGGCAAGCAAAAGAGTAAAAAGACCCCCCCCTGCTTTCAGTATACATTAATACCTTTTTTTGTTGTTGTTTGCATTTACAGGCTTTCTTTTAGAAGTAAGAATTAACCACTTTGCCTGTCTCCATCTCAGTCAAATAGATTTGCAGTGTCAGGACTTTAGTATAGAAACACACACAAGCAAGGACTTCCAGTATCTGTATGTTATGGATACAAGACAAATTAAATAAACAAAGTCAAAACAC
The DNA here is from genome assembly GCF_017639745.1 of Melanotaenia boesemani. Lineage (NCBI taxonomy): Eukaryota > Metazoa > Chordata > Actinopteri > Atheriniformes > Melanotaeniidae > Melanotaenia > Melanotaenia boesemani. Next base: position 21,839,963 of record NC_055700.1, on the reverse strand, counting down.
TGAAGAACCTGCTGCTGTAACTTTTTATGCAGTAGTAAGGGATCAGTGTGCCTGGGACCAAGTATATACTCTCTTTCACTACCAGGTTTTAGTATATCAGATTTAATAATACTGCAATGCCTTATACCTAGAATAATGCCTCTGAAATTCCACTGAGTAGGATACTAATGTTCTTGTAATTTGTACCTTGGTTACCAAGCAATCATATACTATTTGAGAGGCTTAGTAAGTGGACCAGACCATACCTTATAATAAAAGTCACACAATGTAACTTTCCAAACCTTAAAACGCTGTGTTTCTTACTTGTTTGATGGCACAGTGACATTTATTATGTACATTTCTGAATTTGGAGCCTGATAAACCACACTGCACAACTTTTTATTTTGGGACACTGCATGACATTGCAGCTATGTTTTGCTTTTTGCAACATGTCACATGCTAGAAAGTAGATATCAACACATTGGCTGTTTGACAGTGCACAGTGGCATGGCATGATTCAGCAGAACGGAAGAGGACATTATCAGAGACAGAGAGGAAAAGAAAGAGACAGAGGCAGAGATAATACAATAGTCAAAAATGGACTGCCTTTCACTGTCTGAAGAGAGTATACAGTGCAGGTAGGATGCAGGATGTTGAATTTGATGTTGTTAATGGGCACATTCCTGAGAATATCTGCCAAAGTTCCATAGTGCCTCTTTAAAAGAATGTTAAAACTAAGACTACATGTTTAGGTTTAGGCATCAAAACTATTTCGTTAGCTTTAGGAATCAAAATTACTTGTTTACTTTCAGACATTGAGACTATTTGTTTTGGTTGTGGATTTAAAACTAACTGGATATTTGGTGGAATCAAAAGGAGCTGTTTAGATATTAAAACAAATTGGTAAGGTTTAGGGACCAAAAATATTATGGTGCATGTAAAACATCAAAGCTACTTGATAAGGAAAATATTATGGTTTAATTTAACTACTGCATTGAAAACGGCCTTTAAGGGCTTCCCTCTATTATAGACAATGACACCAAAAGGGGACCAGTGAGAACAGGCAGGGGGATAATCTGAAGAGGTGCTGATGTGTTGCATCTGCCATTGGTTGAGAGAAACAATGTATTAATCCATACAGAAAATTATTGCGAACAATAAGCATCTTTTTTTTTTTTTTATTTTTCATTGTCTGTCTTCAGCAATGTCCTTCATAAAATGCGCATGATAAATCTGAAGATAGATCATGGGGAATGCAAAAATGGTCCAGTTAGATGTGCAATAATTTTCTGAACCTATGGGTCATACTTTATTTTATCAAATGGTTACACACACACACATACACCACCCCCACCCCACTCCACCCACCCACAGACACACACACACACACATACTACACCACCACCATCACCACCATTAATGCCTCCAGACTGAATAGATGGGGTCACTGTCTTCTGAATTACAACATTCATCATCAAATGAAATTCTTTAGATGTTCTCACCTTTTTTCAGGAACATTAGATTTGGGATGTATCCCAAAATGGATGACAGTAAGTGAGAAAAGAACACTTTAATCACATTATCCTCAATTCAAATCTAATTCTTTGAATTGTTCAATTCTTCAGGAAAAAAAAAAAAAAAAAAACACTCTTTGCTTTGCCATGTGACAAAACCAAGCCCTTTAATGTTTAATGACAGTAGATAATCTTAAACAGTGCTATTTTCAGAGAGCCATTACTGAAGTAGCACTGTGCTTGACCCACAGTAATGAAAGTCTACATTCTTATATATATATATATATATATATATATATATATATATATATATATAATTTCTATCCTTTAAGTGATTAACTAATCACAAATTAAATGGTTAAGCAGATTTTTTTTTCCAGTCTTTCTAATCAAGGTAGGTGGATTTTTTTTTTTTTTCTAATCTCTTCATAATAGGGGCCAGTGCAGGGCAGTAATCAGCATCAGGTTAACCAGATTCACGTCAACAAATTGATGTTTTGCACCTTTGACCGCTCTGGTTGATGAAGGTAGAATAATCTGCCCAGTGTGCATGAGAGCTTGAGTGAGATGAAAATAGTTTGTGTCAATCTGGTTATCCATTCAGTCATGAATTAAAATATCTACAGAAAGGATGAACGTACATACAAAGCCATAGAATGAATCAAGACAAATAAACAAAAGGTACAATAACACACACTTTCTTTGGTACTAAGAGCCTTAGTCTATTTCTCACATGTCCATTGTTTTTTTTTTTTTTTTATTTATTTTTTTATTTTAAATCATTGTTACATTTTATTCTCTTGCTTTTATCAGGTAAACAGCAAAAGAAGGTGCACCACAGACCAATGGAAAAATACAAGTTGAGTCAAAAGACAGTGGTAGACAAAAGGAAAGCGGAGAGAGAAATGGGTAGGTGGACCAGCAGTAATGTATGGTTTAAGGATTGAGAAAAATTGATAGTCGGAAAGGAGAGCAGGGCGCACACACAGTCACACTCTCAGCTCTCTCTGACCTGAGAGGCACAGCCTGTTTGATTTAGTGCCAATCAGAGTTTTTAATGTCTGTGCAGAGCATCATAATTTATTAGGATTATCATAAACTTGTGCTGGGAGAAGGAGCGGGGCACTTGTGCCTCCCTCTCAGAATGAATTACTTGCTGCAAGCTGGGGCGTCAATCAGGCCAGAAATGGCAAAACCAGCTTCTTTCCACTTTCTGTTTCTCTAGCCTCTTCATGCAGCCTTTCAAAACTAGGACTTGCAATAAATATTCATCCCATCATATTGTATCCTACAAGCATCCAAGCACATTAGGTGAAGTGGAGCTAAATGCAGATTTTAATTATTTTATGGCTTGGGATATGTGCCCCTCTTATCTGCATAAGGAACAGAGAATTTGTGATTCCAAGAATTGAAGTATTTTTGTCAATACATAAATATTTTCACAAGAGCAGCTGAACACAGCTCCCCCCAACTGAACCCCACATTAATTCTATAAAGACTCTAGAAGGCTTTGTCGAAGGAACACTTGTGTCTCTGGATGTTTTCTTCTTTTTCTTTTCTTATAGAGATTGAAATGGACACTGACACTGATCTCCCATCATCTGCTAAGCCTTTTCATTCTATTTTGATCACAGGAAAGCTGGAAAAAGTCACTGAAGGTATTGTGTTGAATAAAATGATAAAGCTTATTGTATCCATCCAAAACTGAGTCCTCTTCACTATTCTTTACCCTCTTTACAAGAGAAGAGCTCGCATTGAATTGATCCACCCAGGACAGGAAGCGAGTACATAAGCTCAGAAACAAAACTGATTATATAACTACGTATACTAAGATAAACAGCTTTTCATTTTAGATTTTATAGATGTGACAAAGGAATTTAATCCCTTTAATTTGATCCAGCTGAACTGCAACAGCAAAAATCACATACAGATTTTAGAGGAAATGTATTTAAGCTCATGTGTTTATATAAAATATATAAGTATCTGCTTCTTTGCAACAATATAATCAATAAATAAATGCTTTACAGTTATGTTTGGGCATGGGAAAGGTTGTGGAAAATTGCTTGTTTTTCTACTGAAATCTGGATGGATCTTCGAACCTTGGTCTCTAATTGTGGCTTTATGTAATGATCATCCTCACCTCCTCCTGACTACTCAGTTCATAAATGCATTACTCCAACCATTCATTAAAGTTCCTCTGAATCACAGCCAGGAATTACTTGGCACCTAAATCTGACTGAAAAAAAAGAAAAGAAAAAGAAAAGCAACTCAAACATATGTAGAAATTCCTAAATCAAATATTAGCCATGTTGAGTTAGTTCACAGCTCATATATCTGACAGTTTCAGTGTTACTTTGATTTATCAATGAATTTATCAGCTTTTTTTTTTTACTTCTGCTGTCTTAATTTGAGGATGGCTGTTTGACCAATTTATTTTGTGTTAAGTGATAAAATCTCATGTATTTTTTTTTTTTTTTATTTGTTTGTTGGAATTTTTTCTTCCATTATGCAGATTAAGTTTCTTGTTTGTGCAAATTACACTTCAAGATGCAGTGTGTAACAAAATCAACTCAATGACAGAAAACGGATAAATCATTTTAAAACTCTTCCCTTTGGTATCTAATCACTTCAAACAAATAAATGTTATGCAATTAAAAAGCTGAGATGTATTACAAAAAGGCTTTTCTCACCGGTCAGTCTAATTCCTCCAGGGATCATTGACTGTTTACATTTAAATGACACATGCAAGTTCAGTTTTAAAGAGTCAGAGTATGATTGTTCTCTTTTTATGTAGTCTATAATTTGTTAAATTTAAATAATAGATTTAAAGACCATGGTGGTGGGCACTGATCCTGAAAACACACATTACAATGAATGATAGAAAATCTGTGGAACAATAGAAGGGATGGCTTTTGGGACTTGGTTTGTGGCCTGTGCTACTCAGCTCACAGGGAGGATGAGACGCATACAGACTGGAAGCCTAATTAAACCAGTCTTCCGTAATTAGCCCCCCTTCCTGTCCATTACTCTCACCAATCTTCAGATGCTCACTTTCCCTTGAATTTTTCCTTGTCCTCCCCACATGCTGTCCCTCTTTTTCTCCAACTATATTTCTTTGTCTCTTTTGCCTATTCTCCACTCTGTCTGTTTTGCCATCTTTTCAGGTTTGACTGAATGGTGACAATATGTTACGTGGTGATAAACAAGCACATGCTGCTGGAGAGACCAGCTTAGGCAAAGCTATAAATTTCTCTGTTGTTACTTGTGTTGCCGCTAGAGGACGGGACAAAAGCCCAGCTGTAGGCGGCTGTGAGTGCCTGCATCACATTGCCTTTGGAGATATGTAGTGTTTCACAATGCAGGTGGTCACAGTGTGGTTGGATGGCAACATGCCCCTTGCGCTGAACCTCCTGCTTGCAGATCATGACAGTAATCTGCAAACACTGGATGCATCCCTCCATCATGGCTGGATACCAGGGCATAGTGGCAACTGTAACCAGGGCCAAGCCAGCCACGCTTAAAGATGCTGACTTTAGTGAAGCTGGGCAATGAGGCCCCAACCCACTCACTCTGTGCCCAGAATAATGAGGCAGTAATTCCACCAGTGGCCATGACCATTCAAAAAGACTGCGTACTGAATACTGATCAAGACTAACTGTTGACATTCTCCAGCACCATACTGGGTTCATAATGAGCTGCATGATTAACTCATCAGCGTTTGTTTGTCCATTTTGCATGGAAGATAAAATACTTCAAGGATAGAGATTGGCGGTGAAATAACATTTAGCCTTTTAGTATTTTATCTGTAATAAACTACAACACATTCAAATTAGAAGTTTGTTTTATTTTATTTTTTTCTATTTCTATTTCTTACCATTATTTTGAGCAAGGATATAATATTCATCATTTTGAATTTAGATGATTTATTTATCAATTTGGTTATTTATTCATTCAGCTTTTTAACCTCAGAAAGGGAAAATATTCTCATTTCAAGTCCTATTTATGCATCTTTTACAGTATTATTATATTAATCTCCAAAAAAAAAATAATAATAAATAATAATAATAATAATAATAATAATAATGATAATAATAATAATAATGACAAAAAAAAGATAAAGTACTCAATAATATTATCCCAATTGCAGCTCAGTCACCCATGAGTTAATTAAATAATATCTGACAGGATTTTAATAATACAGATGCATCTTAAGAGTATATTTATTCAACCTATTTTCTACATCAGGTGCAGGAAACAGCTGATGAAAGATTATGGAATACAAGGTGAATCAGATGGGTCATACTTTCAATGGACCATAATGTTATAAATATATTGAGGGAGTTTTTTTTTTTTTATCTTTCCCCCTTTATATACCTGTAAAGCACAGCTTTCAAGGTCACCTCACATCCTTGCTGAACGTCTACTAAACATTTGCCCAGATTTTCTTCTTCCTGTGCTTTTAGTCTTTCATCATAGCCCCCGCTCTCTTAACACAATAGAGTTTTCATCTCCCATTTATATATCTATATATATATATATACATATATATATATATATATATATATATATATATATATATATATATATATATCCGTAGGGAGGAAGTTACATTTTGAAACTGAGACCAAGTTAAGGTGAAGTTACCCAGCCACCCCACCCCCTTCCAGTAATACTTCAAATGTCAAAGCTTAGTCATGATTGCCTTCACCATATTAGATGAGGCTTTGGTTGACATTTTGCAGTGAACTTGCTTTCAGATGAGATAAAGAATCCCTCTGGTTATTTCAGATAGTATTGTATTTCTTTAGGTTTCAGGTAGAACATCAGAGCTTTATGAGTGTATGTGAGCTTGTTCAGCAGTGCAGTTTGTCCATATTTGTTGTAGCATACTATAGAATATAGTATCAGTTTGGGAAAAGTCATTGATAGGGGGAATCCTACATGAAAAAATCACCAAACAAAGGAACTTCCAATTGTTGTGTTTTTTTCTGGAAATGCAATGGAGTCAGTTTCTGGCTCTTCTCCCCTACCTATAATCCTAGCTTACTCAAAGGCTGTGTAGGCCCGAGGTCTCGGTGCACAGACTCAGTGACTCACTGCCATACTGCATACAGTCTGCAAGCTTAACCACCACAGTCCTTGAGCAATGAGAATAAGTCTGTTTAGTCTGCTCGACTTTAGTTTTTCCTCTTGCGTTTCTTTCTTTGACTTGATGATTCACTGGTGTGTATCTCTTCTTTGAGAATATATTTTGGTGTATTTTTTATTTTATTTTCTTCTCACTCTCTTTTTTTTTAGCCTATTCAGTGTGGCCCATTTCTTCTGAGTGTGTTTTTGGTTCTCTCTGCATCTTTATTTCTTTAGCTTTCTCTTTCCCAGGGCCTGCTCGGCATTATTTGCATGGCCTAGTTTCTGCAGCATGTGGTTTGGTAAATACCCACAAGTAGACACTTAAGCGGTAAACATTCGCCGTGCTCTGGCTAACGGTGAGCTTTCTAGAATGAACTTGATCTGTACAATGCTTGTTTTTCCACTCAAAAATGTATTCTTTAAGTATTGAAAACCTCTGCAGGGGCAACTGAAAAGTGACAGACAAATTCATATATCCATCATTTGCATTATAAAAGATTAAGCTGAGAGGGAAATGTAATAAATCCTCTGCAAAAGCTGACTGTAACTAACAGAAACCTGTTTTAATTGAAACACGATTTCAACAATAAAGAGTGAACTACCTAAGTGTAACTGAAAACTTAGTCTATTTAAAGATACTCAAAAGGCGGGGGTCTCCCTATGCCCCCGTGTCCTGGGATGCTCTCGGGGCTGCGGGGGGTGGAGGTTCGGTGCCGGCCTGGAGCCTGTGTGGCTTGCTGCTGGGCGCCGCTTGCCCTGGGGGTCGCCCTCGGTGCCGCATCGGGGGGCTGGAGACACCCCACGGAGAATGTATGTGGTTGTGTGTGTATGTGGAGAGGGTTGGGTCTGGGGCCCACCTTCCCCTAGCCTCTCTGGGCTGCCCTTGATCCCCCTAGCCCCTCTGCTCTGGTCTGAGTGGGCCGCTGCTCTGTCTGCTTTGGCTGTCCTGGGCTTGGTGCTCTGTGGACCTGCTGGGCCTTTGGGGCCTCGGGCTCCCCCCATCCCCCACTGATGCTTCAGGGTGCAGCATGATCACGGCCCCCTTGCAAGCACACATTTCTTCCTTGTTGCATGGCCACACACGCACGTTCACACGTGCATGCTCACAAACGTGCTTGTCTCTCCATCTGCTGACTAGATGTGGCTGATGTTTGTGTGTTAGTACGTTTCTCTGCAGGTACGTTTGATGACTACTGTACTTTTTCATATCATCATTATCCTATTTTTTATGTATCATGTAGTACTGTGGGATTTTATATTGTTTTTTTCTTTTTTGTTTTAGTTTTTTTTTTTTTGCGGTGTGTTTAAGGCAGCCTAGAAACTCTTTTTTTTTTTTTTTTTTTTTTGCTTCACTCTTTCTCTATCTCCCTGTCAGGTTTGGCACTGACATATAAAGACTAAAGAAAATAAGATTACAATAAAAATAATAAAAATATCAAGGGCAGCCATGTATATTACATGCCTCCCTTGGTAGAGCAAATCTATCAAGCAAAATATGGCACACAGACCACCGTTCTGTATGTTAGGATGCTGGACAGGACAGGGTAAAAAATAAAAAAATAAAAAAAATAAAGATACTCAATATAATTAGGCTATTTTTGTATTTTTTCTAAAAAAAAGAAATTTTTTTATGTTTTTCTGTAAAAAAAAAAAACTAACAGGAAATATATTATTCTTACTTCAATGAGCTTGGCATCTCTGTTTATATAGCTTTGCTAACGCAAAGCGGACATAAATCAATATAAAACTGTAAAATTTATTTTACTGACTTTATTTTGGCATTTTATCTCTGTACATTATCATTATAAAAACTAAGGTCCTCAGCTCAGGGGATGTTGAGAACAGATGGCCAGACTGTGCCAATATGGCCATTATGGAGACGTTGTCTTAACTATCTGACCTAAACCCTCTCTAATTTTGTTCTGCTTCACTTTATCAGAGTTGCCCTTTGCAGAAATAATGTTCACACATTGTACAATGATTTGATAGAGGCCAAAGAATTCAAATAGACATTGTGATTACAGAGATATATTCATTTCATTATGTATGTGCAATTTTCCAGCAGAAGCCTAAAAAAGTGGTTCAGGACTCAAGTGGTTATAAAACCCCTTTCACTCATTCACTGATGTTTTTCATTGGAAGCAATGCTGTGAATTTCTTTTTTGTGCACCATAAATAAATGTAAAGTTGATTATGTTGTTTTTAATTTGATGAACTCTTGTGTTATAATGAGACATTTACATTTGCCATTCACAGTGACTGGGCAGATTGAAGATCATGAGGTCTACGGGCTAGAAAAAATATATCTAAAAAGTTACTTCCTGTTACCAGTAGGTGGTACTATCCCTTTTTCCTCATTATTGATAAAATTAATGGTTACATACAAGGGATGGAGATTTATTTCCTGAATTGGGACACCACTACCACCAACCATCTAGCCTAGCCATAACGTTTTGTTGTATCAAAACACATAGATTAAATTGGGAAGAAACAGAACAATTTCCCAAATACCCTTGAGCTGAGATGCAGTTTATCCCAGCTTTGATGGTATAGTTCCAATTCATGACAATATTATCTCAAGAAAGATAAAGATAGAGTTCAAGTGAACTCTGAGCTCAACAACCATCCCAAAGTCCCCCTCAGATGTGAACCAGCTGAATTTAGTCAAGCACAGACAACTGTGACTCCTCTACTTGAGAGGATTCCTGCTGGTAAATCCATGATTTGTTTTCACTTATGCCTATAACAAGGTTAGAATTACTTAACATATGCAAGATATGAGCGTGTGAAAGGATTTACAATTTTATCCTGTTACACAGACTCTGAGTTACTTCCATATCAGTTTCAGTGTTCACTGAGCTTTCTCCTTTTTATAAAACCCACAAAACACACACACAGTCTACATCTATCAGGATGTGTGCTGTTCATTATGTAGTCTACATCTAGTGCACTCGAGTATTTCTCCTAAAAAATGTTTCCTACCGAGATGGAACAAAATCCATACAGCAGTGTCAACTGCATAATTTCACTGCAAATCATCAGCAACATTTGCATGCAGCTCCTTGGTGTTTGGAGAAAAAAAGTATGGCGAAAATGGAAAAGAAAAAAAAAATCTTAGAAAGCTAATCTATCACTGCGTTTGCAAAGCTTTCTGGGACACTAGAGCCCCAGGAGGAAGCTGTCTGTACACTATAAACAATTTCTCCGAGTTTGTGTTGGGGTGTCTTTAAGTGAACAGAAGATAGACATGGAGGTTTGGCTTCCTAAGATGGGAGCAACAAAAAAAAAAACAAAGATGGGAAATGGATGAGAGATACAGAAGGCGGAGCAGGGTTCATATATAATGGCTGACTGGTAGAGAATGAGAATTGGCTGTTTTTCATTCCACCTGTCGTTGTAAAAAAAGTGCCTGTCACAATGAGGGCAATGTCACCAGGACAATGGATGTTTCCATGACAACTGAGGTTTTTTCTTTCTTTTTTTGTCTTTCTGGTTGGGTGTTGCAGGGAATATGGTCTTTAAGCAAGTCTAAGCTCTTGCCATGCAGGAATGAAAGGGATGCTAACTGGTTTGGCCCATGCTGTGAGAACAATGTTGTGCCTTTCATCTCTTCCTGTGCGATGCAGTTTAATTCTGCATATCAAGCTGAGCCTTTTGGTTATCGCTTTGTCTGTTCCACATGAAACATCGACACTACCTCTGGGTTTAACAGTTTGGCTAAAGTCAAAGCAATTAAGTTAGCAGTCTCATATTCTCAGACTTTTGCCAAGTCTGAAACACACTACATGTATCAGGGTTTCAGATCCCAGTTAATCTAAAGGAGTAAAAATGTACAGTAATTCAAACTCTGCCATCACCTGTACTACTAAATACCCACAATGAACTGTATCAGCAGCAATCCAACCTCTGGGTGATTTAATGAATGCTGGATAAGAAGAACATCTTATAACTCTCTCTTCCACACAAAATTTAATGCTTATAGTCTTGGTGGCGACTTTTCTCAAAGATCTTCCAGTGTTGTCAGAAATCTCACAGGCAAATATCTTAAAACTTCTTGAGAGAAACCTGAAAACCTTCTGCTAACTGTAATTTAAATAATCTAACTCTTTAAATGTGGTCTACATTTGTGCTGTATTTGTGTAGGAAGGTGGCTGGAATTGATAATCTAATCATAAAACACAACAACAATACAAAAGCTTTTTTTTTCTTCCTTTTTCTTTGGCGTGGTATTGTGGGCATGTTAGCTTGCACACAATCAGGATGATGTAGAAAGAAGAATGAAGTCCTTGCAAAATCGGAGGCCACTTTTCTATTGTCACACAGTTGGAAAATGATGACACCAATCTGTAACATGCAGGGAGCTACAGTCCCCTGTAGGCTTACAGATTATGTGGTAGTGCATTTATGTTATGTTCTCCCATCTCTCATTTTGCAAGCTGCAGGTGGGCTTTTTCTCTAGAGCACAGATTCAAACGCTCCCCCTGGCCTTCTTTTGAATGGTATGAACAGCCATTGCATGCATCGTTTCGATCTGTACTTACTTTGGGCAGAGCCATTGTAGAGAGGTCCATTTCACCTTCAGTGAAGCAGATTATTATGTGCTACATCAGTGTATTGCCTTTTGTTTCAGTCATTTCTGGGATAACGCATATATGTATTTTCAATAGTAAATAGCATTTCTAAATGTCAGTGAGTCAATCAAATAATGGGAAATTTAATGGTATGAATCCGTGGATGAATGATATCTCATAGCTCTACCCTCTTAGAGACATTTTAGATTTTGGCAAACTCACAGCGGAAATGAAAGTGGTTGGAGGTTGAGAAGTTGTTACACTAGAAAAACTCATTTTGTATCAGATTCATTGCTGTGTCAATTCTATGATGGACTAGCAAATCCTCTGGTGCAGCCTGTTCCATATCGGGGCTCACGACGACCATGGGTGGGTGGGGGGAAGGGGGTTTCCTCATGTCATGATGACAAATCCAAAATTTGGCTTTATCTCTGCAATAGAAGCTGTTTTTTTTTTTTTTTTTTTTTTTTTTTTCCACAGTACACCAAATCCACCAAAAAACACTTTATCCTCCATATTTATGAAGTCTCTGATAGTTCTCAAGCTTTATAATTAGAATTTTTATCATTGGCTGTCCAGAAAGAAAGTTATTACAGGTGCTATTTTAGAAGTCCAAATCTTGGTGAGACAAGCAGATTTTCCACAAATGGGTGTTTTTTCACAGCTGCGAACAGAATTTACCAACATATGTTATCTCACGGATCATGACCCAAAAGTTTGGGAACTGCGCGAGGGTGTAAAATGACTCTTAGCCAATATCAGCAGAGAAAATAGTAGGAATAGTTACAAAATATATTCAAGAACTGTGCTGGTTTACATTGCTAATTTGTTGAGTCATCGTCCTCTAACACACTAATCATCATTCTTTCTTCCTTTGGGAAACACTGTCTCCAGTCAGTCTGCTCAGTTAAATGGCTTAACTTGCTGGTATTTTTTGCCAAGAAACTTTAAAACTTACATTTTCTTTACACAAGAACAAATAGCATTTTATTATCAATTTTTATATCCATCTGGATAAATTACAATTTAATAGAACAAAGCTTTGTTGGATAATATGCTATCATGCTTATTTTACTTTAAAAAACAACACATATTCTTAACAACAATTAGGAACTAGTATTCTTAAGTATTCCAAGCAGCAGCAGCTTATCCAAGACTGGTTCACAGGGCCACAGTCTGAGCAGAGATGCCCAGTATTCCATCTCCTCCAGCTCTTCAGGAAAGACGTTAACTTCTTCCCATTCCGGCAAACCAGATCCTTGGTGTGGCCCCAAGGCTTCACCCTAGGGAAAACTGCAGATTTAAATATGGAAATATACATAATAGTTTTATATTATAAACCATCAATGTGCTGAACTTTTGAGCCTGTCCAACAGAAGTTTTACCTTAACCCAACCAGGAGATGACAAAAGTGCTTTAATTAATTGCCATTGCACCATTGATTAAATATGAACCTTACGATAGCTGTCAGATCTGAGTGTCCAATTTACATCCAATAATTAAAGGCATCCATAGTTGAAAGTGTTGTGTGTAAGTGCACCATCCATCCACTTTCCTTATTCTTTAGGGGACTTTTGTGGCTTGTAAATGAATAAAATTGAGAATGATTTTTGCTCTGTTGTGGAACCTCTGTAAAGAGAAGTACATCCCATCTTCTGCATGTAGGGATAGTAGCTCAACAGACACCATTGTGGGTAATATTTAGTAGTATAAACAAATAAACATATTTGGTCCTTTTGATTGGAAAACTTGTTAAATTTAGTATACTAGCTCAATGAATTGAGTAAATGTAGCACATTTCTTTGCTACCCTTTGTATTTTTCACAAAATTATTTGGCTGGATAGAATTACAGGATATCTACTCAAATCTGAATAGAAATAGTGTCTGAAGTCTGTTTGTTTCTTTATGAATTTGTTTTCATAACTATTCATTGCAGTTCTGGTCATGCTCTTTTGTTAATAGACGCCTTGCCCAGGGATATTTATGTAATACCCAGAAGGTCAATTCACAGGAAGTGTAGCAATGGTTGACACCTGGCTGTCTTAAGACTTGTGCGAATTACTGAGCATATCACCTTTCTGTCACCCACATGGTCAGCCATGCTTGATTCAGTTAGTCTCAAACAGGGTTGTCACTTCAAAGGGTCAGCGCTGAAACACACCTCCTAATGACAAAGACAGAAAGAGACAGCATTTCACTGTGGTTCATCACTTTAGTGTGATGCAAATACACTGGAACTTGGCATTGATTTTCTCATCATGACAGAACCATTCAGCAGTTCCAAATTCTTTCCCAGTCTTTCCCAATTAGCTTTCAGCTTGGATAACACTGTCGATCCCCATCTGCCCATCTGCCTGTCAGTGGCTTCTTTCCACTGAAGGAAAGACATAGGAAAGGAGAAGACGGAAAGGAAATGAGGGAAAGAGCAAGTAGGCTATGGCTAATTCTGTGTTTGGCTGTTAAATGCGAGAAGGCTTGGCAGATCTGTACAGAGCTACAGCCAGTAGGGGTGGCTTTGGAAACGGAAGGACTCCCTGAGAGAGATACTGTTGTTTGGATGATAGAGTGAGGCATAATGCCCACTCACTCTTTTTGCAGCCATTTATCAATGAAAACAGAGAACTTTTTCTTTATATAGCCTTCACCAAGGAGGGATGCAGATTTCTCATTTCTCCCTCAGTTTTATAAGTCTCCATTTCTGCCTATCTTCCAATCTCCCCTTGGGATGGAGCAATCACTGCATTCACTGCTCTGAAGGTTAGAGAATCGGGTCCAGATAATGGCCTGTCTAAGAAGACTTCAGCTGAATCTTTCACTTTCCCAAAAGGCTTTGGCACTTGGAGTCTGCACAGCCAGATTCTGTATGATTGCTGCCTCATCATTCTCCTCTGGTTTTCTCTGTTCCTGCCCCCTGAAACAGAAAATAGCTCCCCTCTGAACAGAAATGAGTGACAGGGTAGATCCTTACTGTTCCCTTGTAAACAATGTCTGCTTATATCTTCAATTTCCGAATTTTGGCCAAATTATTAAGCCCTAAACTGTCAATTTGGGGCTGAAATTTTAATTACAGATGTAATTAAAAATAGTTCTAAATGTCAAATTCAGTTTGAATTCCAGCTTTCTCTCCATAGGGTTTTTTTTTGTCTCACCCACTTCCTAAGCTGAATAGTGAGTGGTTTAATTTTTTGTGTAATAGCCTTTGTAGCACATTGGCTATCAGTAGTTTTATCAGTTGGAGCTGGCTCCTCGCTCATGACAAGGTTTTAAACGAGAGTTCGCAATCCTGTGGCAGCTTTGTTGTCCTTATTCTCTTTACTCGTTAATATTCCTCTTCACTCTGTGTCGTAATGGGTGGTGTAATTATTTAAGCTGCAGGGAGGCAACTGCATTTTAGAGTTTGTGGAAAGCCTGCTGGGAGCTGCCCACTAGTGGGGAGGAAATGAAATGCATACCACTGCTTGGCAACCTCATCAACCAGTGCGAAACAGATAAGAACATAACTTTAATGAAAAGAAAAAAAAAAAAAAGAACATGTACTCGCACTGATGTCGAGACATGATTGGACACACATACACGTTGCAAAACACTCATATAAATGCATCCTCACACAGCAGGGCATGCAGACACACATTGTGGAAATGTAGCTGTCCGCCCCTGCACACAAACAGATAAAGTTGCCATTGCTCTGGGCTGCGGGCCGATAAATTTCCCCCCACGTTCTTTTATGGGTTGTGCTTTTTATTTTGTTTTGCTGGGGTTTTATCTGGGGCCAGCAGTAACTGAATCCACATATTCTGGCTCTGGCACTGCTAGGACTTCCCCTGTAGTGCATCGGTTCTCACATGAGAAATGACTTTTTTGATGAAACGTCCCACTATTCTTTGGCCTGATGGAACTCCACTATGGCCTTGCCCACAGTGATCTGATTCAGTCAGACCCAGACATTGGCTGACATACTAGTGAGCAGGCAGAGAGACAGAGAGATTGAAGGAGCTGAGCAGAGGAGATGTGGAATAAGAGCGAGGGATTGAGGCAGAATGAATAGGATACACTCTCTGAGGAGAAGCAGAGTGAGAGGATCTTCTATTAGAGTCCATTTTTGGCATGTGTTTGTGTATATCTCACCCATCTTGCCAGCTGATACAATACACATTGCCTTGCATGACTGCAGGCATACTGGTGGGTGAGTATGCTGTGTTTTAGGAGATAGAATGAGAAAATAAACATCAATAACAACAACTACGCTATGCGACAACAACAGCAGCAGCAGTGGTGACGGTGGCTGTAGTGTTGTGGAGAAACTCACTACTAAGGCCCTGGAGGAGTCTGTATGAAGGAGTGTTGCTATGACTCATTGGTGGGCAATAATGACCACAGATGGCCATTAGCAAGATATGAGGTAAACAGGGTAGGCCCAAGGCCCCCAGCACCACAGAGGTGTACACTGCTCAGTTATGACAGGCTTAAACTTGATGTGAGTCTAACGAGCCCTCAGGTAAATTGTGCATGTGAGAAGTGCATCACCCGTCTGCACCTGCCAGAAGAAATTCAAACAACATGGTCACTGTTGGGATCATTTACTAACCAAAACTGTCTAGACCGCACTCGTAATGTGATCCCATGGCTTCTAACTATTACAGATTGGGTTGGTTACATAGCTATAGAGGTATCTGAGGCTATACTCGCACTAATTTAGAGGTCATTTTCAATCTTTACACAACAAACCGAATTCAATCACTGGCTCTAATGCTGAAGATATGTGTCAGAGATACCATAGACCTTAACAAAACTGGATGCTGTGGAAAGACATTAGTGTACAAACAATAATGTTAGCACTCAGCTCAAGTGTGGAACCTGCTATCTGCTGGCTAAGAGTTAGCTAGGTGCATGGTCACAGTTGCAGGTGGACAGCAGCCTATTGTAATAAATAGAAAATATAAAAATAACAATAAGAAACTTTTTTTTTTTTAAAAAAAAAAGAAGAATGTAAATGAAATATGTAAAGATTAATTTTATTTTACACAGATCTGTAAATTCTTTACTACTAGCAATGCTGTGGAATTTGAAACATGGCCCTCACAATAAAGACTTAAGGGGCGGGTTTGAATTGCACCATTTGTCAGATGATACCATAAATTAATAATCATGCAGATATGTGAACAATACTGGAGTGTGCGATGAAACAGGCTCAATAAATTCCTCAACAAGGACAGCAACAACAAATGACTTTTCCAGTAGATTTTCTCCCTCAATGGCTGCATTTTCATAATTTTTCTTTTTTCTTTCTGACACTTCATTTTAAGCATCCTTCTCCTCTCATCCATTCTCCTGCTGTACAAGGAGGTGTTGATATGCTCAGTCCTTCTTATGGTCTCAGTGGGGCTCTTCTCCCCAGGAGTATTCTGAGTTACTGCACAAGAGGTTCTAAACCCCACTTCCACCTGGGGAGTAGTTGTTCAAATGCTTAGAGGAGTTTGGGGAATTTGCTGCGACCTCTGTCATTTGTGATGTGTCCCACATTTCTCTTCTTGTCTCATCTGTCTTTCATCAGAATTTATGCCATGTTCCACTGTGGCAAAGATAGACAAACCCCTGCATATTTACCAGATAATTGCTTGTTGAAAGAACGGCTGAAAATTCCTGGTTTAAGGGGGGTTGGGTTTTGTAAGCGTATTATGTATTGCTATAAATGGTGGACCAGGAAGGTCTTTAAAATAGCAATACAGCATTTTGATGAGTAATTAATTGTGAAATGAAAATATAATTAATAATAAATATAGATTTACCTATAATAAAAAAAGATTGCCAAATATAAACACTTAATTCATACAAAAATAAATCAAAATTGCAAAATGTTTTGTAATCACACATTTTAAATTGAAATTTAAAGAGGAATTTAATATTCAATAGCTCAATTTTAAATAATTTGATTTGTAAATTTATTTAAACCCTTTTTATAAAATCGGATTTCCTTAATGGTTTACCCTTTCCGTTTAGCTTTTGTGTGATACTTTGGGTCAGTGAAAACCAAGTTAAACCAATCACAGCTCTCCATTGATTGTAACCAGCTCTCTCATTGGTTAGACAGCCACACTATCATCTTTGTCTTGCATCTCCAATTTGCGAAGTAACAGCTCAAGCTCATTGACCTCTGAGAGAAACTCTTATTTTGAATGCTGGATTGATGCTTCAAAGTTTCACCACCAAATATTCTTGCCAGACTGCAGTTGTATCAATTAACTGCACGGTACAGCCAAGATTCAAGTGCATGGAGAAATAAGGCACGAATATTTATACTGTCATGACAATCTACACTATTTCTCTATGCCGATAAAACAACTACAGTATTTAGAGGTCCCAGCCAGCCAACACAGGTCTTTTCCTGTTTACTCTCTGCTTAAACTTCTTTTTCACTTTATACATCAGTGGTAGGCAACTCGTCTGTCTGTTATATCAGTTGATCACTCTGATCGATCAGCTGCTGTGTCAAATTATTCTGCTAACAGTGATCTGAAAACGCTGATGGCATACAAGATAATATTTCATAACAAATATAATTTCCTTAAGTTCACTCAGGAAAAACCTAAAACAGAGACCTGAGCAGCAGGTTAGAACTGAAGGGGGATGTGATTCTTTCACGAAAGCATTAATTTACATGAAAACTTGTAGTTGATGAGGTGTTGATGAGCTGCAGCAGGACGTTAAACTTTATGGACATTTTCAGAGCTTTGGGAGTTCTAGTGTTAATAAACGTTGTAGGTTGAGCAAGCAAACTGCGTTGGATTATTTTCTAAAGAATTTCTTCACATGACAATCGGAATCTGTACTGTTGAAGTAGTTAGCTAGCTGTTAGCCGGCTGTTAATTTGCCAAATTGGAGATTCAAGACAGAGACGCAGGTGTGGCTCTCTAACCAATGAGAGGGCTGGTTACATTCACTAAGTAGCTGTTATTGGTCTTACTGGTTTTCACTACCTAAGTGTCAAGCAAATACTAAATGGAGAGGGTAAACCATTAAGGAAATTCATTTGCAAAAAGGATTTAAAAATGCAGAGAGGGAAGAAAGAAAAAGGAAATGGAAGAGGGAAGTACTTTTTTAAAAGCATGAAATGGAAAGGTACTGATAACCAAATTTATAGATTGTGCTGTTTGTTTCTCCTTTTACAAATAGAATGTGAAAATGTTTTTACAAGTCACAGTATTTAATAATGATGTATTATTTAATTATGCAATTCCTCTTTAATATATTAATTTAAAATCTCTAATTACAAAACACTTTGCAACTTGACGTTTTTTGCATGAAATAATTGTTGAATTTGTAGATATATTTATTTAAAAATTAATATTTTTATTTCACAATTAATTATCATCATCAAAATGCTGTATTGCTATTTCATAGACCCTCCTGGTCCACCATAGCTCTACAATTGTTTCAGCTACACGTAACTTCTAAGGTGAACCTGTTACAAAGACTTTCTGGATGTTACAGTAGGTTTGGTGACTTTCATGAGTGGAAACTCACAATAAATAGGCTACAACCTTCCACAGTGAAAACCAGTCTAACTCCTGTCAAATAGTTGGCAAAGCAAAATATTATTAACAATCCGAGGATAGATCTGGACAGAAAGTGAAACTTACAAGCAAAGAAGCAACACATTCATGTGTGTTTCCTCCTTCTCAGTTTTTTAGGGGTTAGTCGAGTAGCCAAAAATTATAGTTAGGTAAGAACAGTGTTGTTTCAAAATAACATTACTCAAGTAGAAGTAAGAAATAGTGATCCAAAGAAATTACTCAAGTACAAGTACAAAACGTATTTGGTGAAATTACCACTCAAGTAGTAACTGTCTGATTGTATGTCTGATTTATATTTTAGAAACAGGCAAATAGTCAAAACTATAACTATTCATAATTTGTGAATGTTGGTAACTAACTAAATATTTCCCCATAGAAAATGTATACTGGTCTGTTAAGCTCTTTTTCTTTTTTCTTTCTTTTTTTCCCCAGAGATTGGGTTTTATTTTTCCCTCCCCCTTGTTTTCCTTCTTCTTTTCTTTTTCTTTTTTTCCTCAATTATGAAACTTTGTTTTATTTCTGGAATGGTCGTTTCTAATCAACTGGTGGATGTATAAAACATTAACAGTTTAATAGGAAAATATCTTTTTATTAAATATATTATTAATTTGGTTCTACAGGTCTTAAAAGCAGTTGTAGGACAGGAAAGGGGTCAGAGACAGAAGGGGTGATGTGCCTGTATGAGCTGATTGATCAACCATTTGAGATTAGCACCATAAACAAGTTTTTTTTTTTTTTTTTTTTTCCCTAATATATATATATTTTTTTATAAATTCTTGGATAACTTTGTTTCTGTTGATCTCTTAGCTGTCACTGAGTTTCTGGGAAGACTTGAAACTTAAATGCAGTAGTGCTGACTCTCGTCTTGGTTTTCTTGTTCATGGTTCTGTCTGGTCACGCAGAAATGGAGTCATGTGATGAAACTTCAAGTAAGACTAGATTAAGAGTAGTAAGGTAGTAAGGTAGTAAGAGTAGAAAGTTACTCAAATAAATGTAATAGAGTAAAGTTAACTCATTACTACCCACCTCTGTCTTTCTGTTTTTAGGTCTGTAGAAATAAGTATAGAAATATTTATTTTAAGTTTAGTCATGAAACACATCATGGAGTTTCGAAGGTGATGGTGTCTTTCCAAGTTTTCTTGAGAGTTTAAATATTGTTTCCTTTCTTTTCAAGTTTGTCAAAATGAGAAAGTTTGGAACAGTATTTACTCCTTCTCAGTCTGGGTGTCCTTTGTGGTCCTTTATGGTGCATCAGGCCAGTGATGGAGCAGCTTTGCTCAGCTCAGCAGTTGTCAGTTAGAGCTGGACAACAGGCACATAACACACACAAAAACCCATGACAAGGCTGGGGAAAATGGATCACATGAAAACAACACAATCTGACTGTAAATGAGCAGAGGAGCAGACAGGCTGGTGGAGAGTGGCAGCTCCTGGGTGAGAAAAGAAGCCAACAGGCCTCAGACCAGACGCTCTGATTCAGCATCTCCAGTCATTCACACTGCTTTGAGCCACAGTGGGGGTATTATGGGATCCTTCAGGAATTTTTTTTCCTTATTGACTCTCTGAGACTGACAGCTATCTACATTTACTGACACTGAGGGAACTAGGAGCCTGCAGAGAGAGGGAGGGGGTGCCAAGCTAATTGACTGTCTTCCAGCTGGTTGATGGCTGGCTTCGGAAGAAACAGCGAGCCTGCAGCCCAATGCCATTTTTCTCTTCACAGCCTGGAAATCATGAGCAGTGGAATGTATTGGCAGAGATATGTGAACTCTGCTAGTCAATTCTCTCTTTGTCTTTTCCATAAACATGTGGCTGTGGATGTGTGAGTCACTATCACCAGCGCCCTGAGAGTGGAGAGTTTTCATTGCTATTATAAATACTGTCTCCACGGTCCGAATGCAGAAATTAGAATTCGATAGAGCTGAGGGGGTCTACTAAATAAAGCATTTCAGAGGTTGAATTATTGAACAAACAGAGATGTATACCTGCAGCAAAACAGCAGGACCTCACAGTCTTTTTTTTAACAGCAGAATCAGCCAAGTTTTAAATTATGTTCCAATTATTTGCTTTAGCTTACCACATTGAATTTATAGCATTTTTTTTCTTTTTCTGTCCTTTTCCTTTTCTATTACTAGATTATATTTATGAAAATTAGTAATGGCACAACAAATACACCTTGTTTTAAAGTAGAGAAAAAAATGTTACAGCAGTAGTTTTCACTGTGCTAGTCACATTAGTTTAAACTTGAAATCAGTTTTTTTTTTAAAACCTTTATTAATTTTTCTGCAGTGGCAAAGCCCCCAGGTCAATGGCATTGTCGTTTTATTTTTCCCCTCAATTGCCTAATTTTAAATCATGAATGAATGAATAAATAAATAAATAAATAAATAAATAAATAAGTAAAGAAAGAAAGAAAGAAAGAAGATAGACTAGGGTTTACATCAGGAAAGGCTTGAAAGAATGTATTCACATTTAACAAAAAGGTTCCTAGGGACTTATTTGGGACTTAACTCATTTGAATCTTTAGCTGCCAAAATACAGAAGCAAGAATATATGCACAAGTTATAGCATTTTTTTTTAAACAAAAAATTTTAAAGTATTTTACATTAAACAACTTCCCATTGACTTTTTTGCAATGGTGGTTCTGGCTAGAAAAACAAGAAAAAGAAAATGAATGATCTGCGATCGCTGGGTCTATAGGGAAGCTGGAAAAGGTGAACTTTTTCTTTGTTATGGTCAACATCTCACTGATCTGTATCAGTGTCATTTCACTGCATCTGAAATTCTTAAAAAAAACAAAAAACAAAATGATGATAATAATCCGAAACCACTTGCTATTAAATAAATGCAAACCCTCTCCAGTATTATGTTTCATTCTGGTTGTGCCAGACTGAGGCACTGGTGACATACAATACAAGACATCCTTTGCAGGCATTGAAACATTACATTTAATTTAATTAGGGGCTTTGGATAGTTTGTTGTTAGAGGGAACAACAGGAAAATTATTACAATTATAATTCTTATTCCCACTGCCACAAAATTATTATTTTGTTTAATTTAGGACTTTTCTTTCGGTTATCTTTAGGCAGAACAAACTTATCAAGTCTTCAGAAAAAGAAATAGCACAATTTCAATACATTTTAAAATATTCTCTTGAGTATTGCTTTTAAGCTGTATCTGATGCAAACCTAATATCCATGTCAATTTTTAGTAGATACACACAAATGTTTGCACTGAAGTCATCCTATTGATTTAATGTACGATGCCTGAATGGGAAAAATAACATCCATTAAACCCATACACACAAGATTGCATTTGAAATTGATTTTGTAAGAAGATATAGTCATTGCAATATTTCAGAACAGTCCTACTATGGAATCTTTAATACAAATTAATACATTTGATCCTACTATGGGTCTGGAAGACTGACTGTTAAGGTGATGGCTTGGTGAACCATGAAACCAACCTAGTCAACCTTCATGAAAGCCACCTGTCATTGCATCTAGCAAGCTGAGAGAAAAGAAGACCTTTCATAATGCAGCAATGACACACACACACACACACACACAGACAAAAAAAAAAAAAGAAAAGAAAAAGAAAGTGGCCAGTGTGGAATCTGGATGGGCCATCCAATTTTCTGCTTCAAATGATGTCTGTGTGGGTCAATTGTATGTTTGGACAGATATGATTTCTGGCAACACAAAGTTGCAACAGAAAGGATAGATAGATAGATAGATAGATAGATAGATAGATAGATAGATAGATAGATAGATAGATAGATAGATAGATAGGTTTATAAAGAGTGTGTGTGAGTGGTGTTACTAAGGCCTCAGCATTGACAAGCCGTCCACATCTCACTGTAATTTAGAGACCTCACTCCAGAGAGCAGCTCAGAGTTACAACATTACTCTTGACCCCCCCCCCCCCCCCCCCC
The DNA here is from genome assembly GCF_017639745.1 of Melanotaenia boesemani. Lineage (NCBI taxonomy): Eukaryota > Metazoa > Chordata > Actinopteri > Atheriniformes > Melanotaeniidae > Melanotaenia > Melanotaenia boesemani. The sequence goes on along the minus strand of NC_055700.1, from coordinate 21,817,263 downwards.
CCAACCACCACCTCTTCTGCTACTTTCCAGCCATCTTCCACAGTCCTTAATCTTTCTTTTTTCAATCTGATTTTGTTTACCACCTCATCATACTAGTTTTGCTTATTACATCTTGGGTCATAGGTTCATGGCAATGGCCGATACACAGGCACCTAATCAATGGAAGCGAGTGGAGCAAATGCATTCTCATTTTTCACATAGATGTATGCAAAGTTAAGGTCCTCCCTTGCCATTTTTTGGGATTTTAAAAATTAACTTAGAAAGACTTTACAGTTGAGTGACTGCTGTGAAGTAGTTTATATCAATATGTTTCATTATTTTCTGTGACTGGTAAAAACTAGTTTCCCAGATACTCCACATACAGTATTTTATAACTTGTGTTGGCTGTTGAACAATGGAAATCTGTATTGGTAAGAAACTCAATATTTTTACTTTGCTATTTAGCCTGACTAAAAGGGAACATAGCTAGCATAGTGTTTGATGATTAGCCTTGATGAGCAGTGAAACCGTTGTCACCTGAAACAAGTGAGTTACTCCCACCTCACTGAATCAAACTGCTCTTTAAAGTGTGATGTAGCCTCTGACACAGCTTCAACTTTCTTGAAATGAACATGAGTCTTGCACTTTTCACATACTTTTACAATACATGCCCATCTTGTTAAACCAATAATGTAGACTGAGCACACAGAGACAGCCAGGCAGCATTATTTCTAGACTGCAGGCTTTGTATCTGTGTCTTTTTCTCTGTCCATGGAGTTATGCATTGAAATAGTATTTATTTAAGAGAACAGAGGCTTGCAGCATTTAAATGTGCTTTTATTCATTCCTGGAAAACATTACAACTACAGGAAATATGTATCTGGTGTAATGCACAGCCTGTATTAAATTAGTTGAAAATAAACAGGTGGTCTGAACAGTACAAATGTATTTTTATTTTTAAATCCAACCCAGGCCACTTTCATTAGTGGTACTGTATCAAATATGGTTTCAGTGTTTTTCAAAGCAACCTCAGTCTGTACGGTCATGCTGCATTTCACCCGACTTTTCAATCATTGAACTGAGGCAGACATCAAATTTTTGCACAGGAGGAGGCTGAACGTGTCAAGATCGAATCCAAACTGTGGACCAAACAATATCATATCATAATTTTGTCTTCTGCACATGTGGGTCACTGCAGGGCCATAGACTGTTCACACTGGAGTCTGATGGCAGTTGCATTTAAATTTTAACCCTTTGACTGCCTGTGCTACCATTTGAGAGACCAATTATTTTAGACTGTAATGCATCCTGTCGCAAATTTGTAGAAATAAACCTGCCTGAGCCATCTCTAGCACTCATGTTTAGGTACATAATGCCAAAGGTTAATGTTTGTTATCCCATTACTGTTTCAAGTTAAAATCACTTGACTATTGTTACTATATTGTTAACTCGTATCTCAACTATTCTGTTTGATTGACTGATTCTTATTATAATTATACAAAGAGGAAAAAAGGAAAGAGACATTTTCCTACATAAGTATGCCTATTCCTTCTGAATAACTATGCAAAAAATAAGATCTCAACAAAATATCAGAACGGAACCATAACACCTGCAGTCTGTAGCCAGGTGGTTGTGCGAAAGGTCATCTAAATCATTTCCTGTTATTGCTTAACCTTTGTGTGGGATTGCAAAGTTATTTCATTTACACCAATTGATTCTGCTAGTTCGATTTTCAAAACGGCCACGGAAGACACAACTCAAAAATATTGGCCATATTTTGTTGCATTAGAAATAAAAAATGATAAATTTGCACTACTTAATTTATTATTCATTATTTTAATAATTTTCTTTCTTTATTGTCTTCTAATTATACTGTATACTAATCTATAAGACTATTTTTTTCCCATTGCTTTCTTTATTTATATGACTGTCTCTTAGTCTTGGTGCTCAGGACCTGCTGCACTGCATGTTTTAGATGTCTCTCTACTTTAACACATCCGAGTGAAATGAATGAGTTATTTACAGGCCTGCCAAGAACTAGATGAGCAGTTCAGTTAATTTGAATCAGGGGTGCTGGAGCTGGAACATGCGGGGAAGGGGGTCTTGAGAATTAGTGGTCTATATAAACAAGACAGCCCAAGTGGTTGTTACATGCATGGTTCAAGAGGTCAGATAAAAGTAGAATATATATATATATATATATATATATATATACCCTTGAAAAGGTATCCTCCTGTTTTGAACATGGCTTATGTATTTATCTGGCTGTGTGGGTGCACACTTCTGGGTCATTCAATTTAATTTTACCTCAAATACAGTGAACAGCATGGCAATCTTTATTTATCTAAATAAATAGAGAAAAAACCTAAACAAGGACTTTCTTAAGTATTATTATTATTGTTATTATTATTATTATTATTATTATTAGTAGTAGTAGTAGTAGTATTAACCATATGATAATAAAATATACCCTAGAGAACCTTGAAGGTAGTAAAGAAAAACAGAAAGAAAAAATATGGTCCTTAGAAAGGTAAGCTTTCCAATTTTCATTCAAAGTTTAATCTGTCCTCAGTAGTTTGAACCTTCTGAATGAAACCATGTTTGCCAAATCAGCCTAAGTCCTTGATTGGGTTTCCCTTAAGACTGGTTTCTTTCCACATGACTAATAAAACAATTACAGTTAATGAAAATGGACATTTCTCTGGACACTTTGAAAGTTTATTGCAAGTCTAATTTCATACCAGTAAATTACAATGCAATTGTGTCCCAGAGAAATTCTTGTAAAAAGCTTAACAAGAATTTCACTAAAGGAAGAGCACTTCAAAGACAGCAAGGTAAAACGAGAATTTCAGAAAGTCCATCATTGATGGCATTTCCATCTGACAGAAAGAAATTAAGACCGGACACTCTGGATGCTAATTTAACGGCTTACCACATGATTTCTCTCCCTCAGTAAAGCTTTACTCCGGCCATAAAGCTGTCGCGCTGGCTTCACATGCAGCTCTCATCCAAGTCATGGTGCAGCGGTAGACAGTAGTCCTTTCCCCCCACTGAGAGGAGCAACAACCTTCATTATGTACAGTTTTAATCACTTAATCCGTGCTTCAATACAGAAGTAAACAAATAAAAGTATGCCTAAGTAAATGAACAGTTGGGGTCGTTCTGTAATAGCTCGTAAATCTTTCTGAGTCCGTAATGAGCTCCTTTCTCCTCTGGGCTCAGTAATAAGAAATCAGCACTTCACACATGAATGAGAGCGTCGTGCAAGAGGACTCGACTCTAAATGTACCACTGAGAGATTTTAGGGGGGTGGAATTGTTTGTTTGTGGAAGTTGTATTAATCCTTCAAGCATCTTTTACTCACTTCAATGAACAATGAGCACCTCAAGAAAATGGCCCTGAACTATACTGTAACCATATGCAGCATAACAGTTAATTCCTGAGACACAGTGTAATACCATCTGTGAGGTGCTATAATATCTTTTCTAAGGAGATTCTACTGTGAAATGAATTTCAATTTAAGCATTAGATACAGTACCTAACAGTAAGATATGATGACCATATTTTTCCTGTATCTAGGCAACAAGAAACCATGTAACATCTCCTTTCCTCTTTCATTCCTTCTCTTCAACCAACTATTTTCCTCTTTCACTGAAGCAGCCAGTTTCACTGTTAAAATGAGAGATTCAGAAAGATTTTTTTTTTCTGTCCTAAAATGTGTGCAGATTTATTCAGACTTTCCCTTTAAACTCGCAGTGGCATGCAGGTGGAATCCTGCTACATCAGGCACTGGGTAAGGATTGTGTTTTATGGCTCTCCTTGAGGAGTGATGAAATGTTTACCAGTGGGTGAGGAGCAAACAGAGCCAAGGTGGGAGGGAGCCATGCGATGTGTGGGAGAACTGCCTTACAACTAACAAAGCCGGGATGGGGAGAGAGGAGGAAGAGAATGAGATATAGGTGGAGTTTGATGTGCATCTAGGCATGACTCCCACTGAGATAAATCAGATATGCATGTATCATCACAACTGTATCTATACAATAATGGCTGCTTCGTTTTTCTTCCCGTCATCGAACTGGTTTGTTATTTCTCTGGCCTTAAACTTTTTTTTTTTTCTGTTCTCTACCCACCACTCCTCAATTTAGAATAATTTCCTGCCATCAGACTTACATAACCTTCAACTATCTTTTGATGTCTGGCATTCAGCACTGATGCTTTGAAATGGAGTTGCCACAGAAACGGGGCTAGATTTTCACTGTTATTAAAAAAAAAAAAAAAAAGAGACCGCCTCAAGAAATAATTGTTTTCAAAGGCACAAGGGGCTACTAAGTGTTTTGATTGTTATGATTAATTCTCACATAACCTATTAGGCAGTATGCAGTTATGAGTTCTCTGAAATTTCTTTTTCGGAAAATATCTCCTAAATTTCATGTGATAAAATATTCAATGTGATTTATACTCTTTCGTCATGCAAATATGCTTATTATTTTTTCCTATAATTAGTCCTTTGTGATACTGCTTCTAATAAATCTTATAACCACATGTTTTAATTATCTCTTCCATCCCTCCATAATTCTTTATTTTCTTTTATCTTTTGTCCTTTTAATGGCCTCACATGGTAAGTCGAGATATAAGTGTGAAATAAATTTCCATTATTTTCATGACTATGAACATAATGTAATTTCACGGGATTATTTTCTATCAATTATATACCATCTTTGTTTCTTTTCCAGAAAAGAGCAGGTTTAGTACCCTGCTGAGTTAAAAGAGGAGGATTTGGCTTTACTTTAGTTTAACTTGTCAGAGGGTTTAATCTGAGGCAAAGCAGGATATATGTTTTGTAAAACCTAACAAAGAAGTTTTGACATAAAACTTCACTGGTTAGCTTATATTTCTCCAAATAGCAAGCAAATGTTAGGTATAGTAAATAATAAAACCATCTGATATTGCTCTACAGTACCTGTTACGATGACATCAGGAACTTAAGATAGATAAATGACGGCTGCCTTCTTCTGCCACCTTCTGTGTGGATGTATGGTCGTCGCTGTAGTGGGCTCACTGGGATTTGCACTCTGAGGTGGTGACTGGTCTCTCGGGTCCTGGGGACCCACTGGTTTATCTCTAAACTTTGCAGGGGGCTGGTCAATTACACAATCACTGATTATGCCTGTTATTTTGCCCACCTGCATGCTGAGATCCTGTGTCATCCTGTGGGTTTAAACACCAACAACTGCAGTTACGTTCATGTTTTTCTTTGTGTTGCTGATTTAATTTATTTTTTCCAGCTTATCTGTCTTTTGTAGGTGCTCTTGAGGATTGTATGCTTTAGTTTTTTTGAAGATATTGCTGGTGTTTGTTCTTTGTTTTTGTTTCCTTACATGTGTAGCAAATGGTTGTCTGGTTTCTCCTGTTTACACTGAACAGCTGATACCACTGCTTTTTATCTGGTGTTTACTCTCTCCTTTCTTTTGCCCCCACGTAAATTCAGAATAATACTCAATTATAAAGAGGGGCCATATATATCCATAAAGCTCCTCTTGACAAAGGAAATTTATTTAGCACCACACAGCAGCTACACCATCATTCTGCTTGCTATGACGCTGGACAGGACAAGTTAAAAAAAGAAGAAACAAAAACTGTTGGGTGTATCAGTGATAGACTTTTTTTCCTAATATTTAACAGCACATTCACTCATAGGGGCACATATTGCATTGACATTATTTGCTCTTACAAACGGTCGCAACACCAACACAAAGTGCAAATCCCAGTTTTTGGCCATATCCTTCTGTTTAACAGGAATATGGTTAATAGTAGAAGTTGCTACTATGCATTTCTTAGAGCTCAGACTGAACAAGAAGGCTCTTTCACTACATGTTGTGTGTGCTAATGTGAATGATGTATACATAGAGAAGTAAGATAAATATTACTTCAATTAACAGATCTTATATTGTTATCAATACTATTAAAAAAATAATGTTTTCAGCAGTCTCAGGAAATGGGCAACTTTTTTTTTTCTTAATAAAAAACTAATATGACTATAAGTTTTTTTTTTTTTTTTTTCTGATTTGGTCTTTATTATACAGTTGCTGTTGTTGTTTTCTATCTTTTGCATATTTGTCTCCTTTCTCTTCTGTTCACTGTCCTTCTTCTTTTGTTCTCCTGTCAGGTCCAACATCAAATTATAATACAGAAACAAATAAATAAGAAGAATACAGAAGAATACTTAAGTATCAAGGGGGAGCCTCATACCAGAATGCTGCCTTTATATTCATAAACTCCCCTTGGCAAAACAAGGGGACACATATATATGATTGGCAGCTATATTTGGTAAGCTTGTGATGATGTTAGTGATGTATTAAACTTTCTCTCTTTTTTGTCTTTTCCTTTTATTCTTTCCGGAAAAAAGCATTTCATTCCCGGAGAGAGACAGAGATTCATGGAATACGCATTAAATTAAATATTTCTGACATTAAACGAATGGATAATGATTTTTTTTTTATTATTTTTTTATTAAGAACACAGACTTAGAATTTCCTCTATAATGCTGTAGACATTTTTCTTTACTTTGTCGTCTTTTCTAAACTTAGAAAAGCAGTAAGGCAGCACAGGAAGTTGGCAACAGACAGAGATTAGACTCTGACTGTGGCTGATAGTTCCACATGATGGATGTGGCCCACAGGTGACAATTCATGCTGACACCTCTAGTGACAAAGCCATGCTTTATAGCGACCGACAGACTACTACCTGCAGCCCGGCCTCTCCGCAGATGAAGCTTGATGTCTGCTGCAGTGTGAAAATCACTTGTGCCACATCCCAGTGATTCCTTGCAGGGATGCAATTGAGAAGTGCTACCTTGTAGAGGTAAAGTGCGCTCTTTTCTAAAAATATTCTATACCCAGCAAAGCCCGCCCCATGGTTTCATTCAGTCTGCGTGCCTGGTAGGCAAAGGCACTAATTAGAAAAGGTAAAATTACTGGGCCAGTTGTTAATTATAACTGCCCTGTACTGCACCTCTGTGCTTTCATCATGTGTGTGAAAAAAGGTGGAGTGTGTGGTTGTGCAGGTTTGCATTTATACCTCTAATCAGACAAATTATGATGCTTGCGGGAACTAACATGATACTGTCAGCAGATTATCAGACACAGCTTGCAAAGAAGACTCAGAGAACAGACAGGTGGAATATTTAAGGAAGTAGAAGGCAACCTTTTCTCTATAATTTAGTCGACAGTGGATTCCATGACCTTGTTTTTTTTCTCAGAAAACATCTATTCAAGAAGAGAACCCAGAAGGGAGAAAAACTTAACACCATCAAAACCTTGTCTACTTCAGTTGTTTTGCCCTCTACTCTTTGTTTCTTGTGAACCACACTTCCTGGCAAACTGCAAATTATTAGAAGGCATAAGGAGACCTGAGTAAGGCAGATAAGCTAAGACTCCCATATAAGTACCTCTCCATCCATTAAGATAGGGATTATAGCTTCAAAGCTAATTGTTTTTTTTTTTCTCCTTCTTATTCTTTTCACGGAGAACATGCAGGAAACGAAGAAGTGAGAGCCTTTCCTTTTCAATTTTCCTCCAAATAAATTCTCCTGCTTTCATCCCTTGTCCTAATATAACAGCAAATTAAAATTCATTGAATTTCTACATGTTCATTAGGCTATGAAGGTGAGCTCCCTGTGAAGAGGTGGTGCTTTAAAGGTGCTTGTCTCCCTCTGTATAAATGAATGACACAAACAGTCTCTGAAGTGAATGCTGAAGAAAAATGAAGGCGCTGGTGGAGACTTTCTATTTGCCAAATGTTTTATTTTTCTTTGCTTTCTTTTGTTTCCTAAATACACTTTATAAAGCTGCTAGCATAGAACAGTCCTGTCGATGTGATGTGTCATATATACACACATTTAAATGGCATTCTAGATAATTTTTTAAACAGAAAACACTGCAGGAGTATGTTTTTGATGTGGATATAATAATAAGATTGAGTGAGTATGGACTCAAGCATAAAATAAACAGTGCTTCCTTAGAGAGATAGTCCTTAAGCAATTTATGACTGGCTCCATGGGAGATAAAAATAATTTCTTATGAGAGAACATTCGGTGTTGTGCAAACTCACACTTCAAGGAAACCAGCTTGACATTCAGTTGACATTCATTAAAATTTAACACAGTTCACAAATTGAAAATCTAAAATTTGAAGTCAAATTTTCTATCATTTATTTTTTTTCAGGTTCAGGTAGAAAAACTTCCCTCTCAGAAGTCACATTAATAACAGCTTTCTTAGTACTGAAATTCTGCTTCTGCCAAGTTCAATTAAACATCTATGCCTCTAAATGATCATGGATTGTTTACAATCAAACCATATTCTGGTGCAACTGGAGCAACAAGTCAGCACTGTTCTGGTCAAAATGGGCTCAGCCCATCCCAGTGTATCTCATGTATGCAGGCTTATTCTTCAGTGTGCAGCCTGCCTTCCTCATTATTTTGTTTACCATCTGAGTCTCAACATTTTCACACATGAATTAAAGCATTTTCACCAGCAGGGGGTCAGTGACAGCTGGATAACTTAAACAAGTAACTGCAGCTGTAGGTGTAAAACAACAAAAGAAATGCAACTTCAAAACAACCAACAGAAACATACTGTCATATTCATAAAAGAAACTAAGACAATACACCTGCAGCTGTGTGACCAAATCTTAGTGAAAGTGAATGTAACAAGCACCTGTATCTGCCAAGGACAAAAAAAATCAGCTGACACGTCTTTTCTTGTAGCTTTAGTTTTATCTGTAGAGGCAAACTTTTAGAAGAATTGGCTGATCCATGTATGTCTGCAAGATCAATGGCTAAAATTGGCTGGAAACTAGTCTTTGACTGTGAGAGGCAATTCAAAGTAACTAGATCTGTTAGAACAGTTAAGGAAAAGACTGATGCAGAAATCATTGCAGGTCTCTTAAAGACAAATCATGACAAATTCAGAGTCAAAAAAAGTTCAATGTTGCAAAACAGAGCTGCTAATTATATGCTGCTTTATTGCAGTCTATGGATTCCTTTTGCAGTCCAAAGACATTCGTATGAGGTAATCTGCTCATTCTAAATAGTTTAATCAGTTTGGAGAGGGTAAAACCTGCAATATACAGTACCTGCCAAAGGTTTTGGATTAAATGGGAAAATGTGTCTAAATTTTTGACTGGTACTCTAAATAACATCTAAATGTAACTGAGTATAATAGAAACAGAAAAATGTTGATTTATTAAGATTGCACTATAAATGCACATAAATCTTGTCCAAAATGTATATCTGTGATATATTTCTTCAAAAGGCTAAATTTCCATTGTTCTTTGCACTCTGTCAGCAGACTTCCCATTGTTTTAAATTTATTCAGTTTTTAGGTTGAAATGGTGCTTCTGTCGTATATTCTCATTGCACTTTTTTTTTCTACAGTTTTGGCTGGAGATGTAACACCGCTTACATCTGGACTATTCAGTTAATTAGGAATTGGGGCTAGTTCATGAATCTGAGGCAAAATAAGGGGCCGGAGAATATGAGTAATTAAAAAATCACAACAACATACTTAAGGAGTCAAAATATTCGATTTTCTAAATGCAAAACATTTGCACATAAATCCACACATGGACTACCACTGCAATAACTTTTGTCCATTTTGAACAAAAATTGATAGATTTTAACAATCAGTCTGGGTCAGCCATTTCACAGATAATTAATATTGCTCTTGTTTAAGTGACAGGCAGCATCAGATTTATCTCCACCAACAAACATACAATCAAAGTGCATAGTATGGTACAGAAAACAATTATAACATAAATGCATGATATTTTATCAAGGGAATGTTTTTCAACTTGCCCCCAGTTTAGGTGAACCAAATCATTTGTTGACATTTTAATCAATTTAACTGACAACGCAATTCCAAGTGCATCAACAAATACAATACAAAACTGCATAGCATGTTTTTAACTATAACAATGTAACAGTGCAT